>NC_092512.1:24868859-25601359 GCF_047511675.1 Marmota flaviventris | reverse complement strand
CTCCAGAAATCTAATCAAGTCAAAACATCAAATCATTTAGAAGATATTGACAGTATCATAGAACACTTGCCTAGTGTGCAAAATGAATTTGGTTCAATCCCCAGCACAGCAAAAAATAAACTAAACTTAAAATAGATAAAAGTTGTATATTTATTGAATTTATAGGCTAGAAAGTGTACAGGCAAGACAAACAGCAAAACAAGCATGAAACAATTAAATGGTAATAGCAAAATTTATAAATGGAAAACCTGCTACAATTCATGATAACATTTCCATGTCTGAGTGGTATTCATGGAAAATTTGGGCCTTATATTCTTATATATCATCAATAATTAGCTCTATGCCTAGTAAATTTGAACAATATATAGTTGCAGAATTGACTAGCTAAATAAAAATTTAAAGAAATTTTATTCCTAAGTTCCATGGACTGGAAATAACTAAAAATTCAAGTTACTTTTCATTTTTTTATTTAATTCTTAATTTGTTATAAGATTGCACATCTATAAAAATTATATAAACTTGGAACTATGATTTTACAAAGTTTTGAACAAGTGCCATTTAGGTAAATAGATACTTCTGTGTGATATAGTGTCCCCAAAGATCCAAAATAAGTTCAACAAATAACTCACTCAAATATTGTGAGAGATATCCAGCATCACATATTATTAGGATGAGTTTATTTGTCTATGTTACAGCATTGCAGAGGTAGGTGATGGAGTGCTTCAGATGCTTCATCGTATCTTGAGAACTGAGCTCACTAATAATCACAATAACTGCATTTCAACTGTCTGAAAGTTTTTAACTTTAAAAATGTTATTTAATAAAAATAATAAAACCAAATTGATAAATAAGGCCTTATGGAGAAATTGTATGACTTTTTTATAACAAAGTCAGTTCCCATTAATATTTAGGGTTTCTGAATCGTTTCCTTGTTACATAGTGCAATGTTTTCAGCAATGTTAGTTGGGCAGTGGTCAGAAACTCCAGCAGGAAGTTAGACTTTCTGGAATTGAGTTAAGGTGGAACCATTTATTAGGGACCTGAGGCAAATTCCCTCTTCTCCCTTTGCTTCAGTTTTCTCTTTTATACAAAATGAGCTTAATTTATCCTAATGTGTACTCTATAGACTTGATGTATAAAGTGAATGAAACAGTAGGATAGTACTATATATAATATCAGGTACATAATAACCAGACAATAAATGTTTAAAGTATTTCTACAATGATAAAAGTATCTTCTTTCAATGTTTATTTTTGTCCATGTTATTATATATGTAGAAGAGACCTTATTTTGAACTTTTTCCTACATATAAGTTTGAAATGTTGCTCTAAAATTTGTCAACACAATTTCTGAAGTATTTATTAAGATATTCAAATAAAGAAAAAAAATGGAAATTCAAATAACCATATAAAGAGAAAGTTTACTCATTTGACTTTCCTAACAGCAAGATAAATTTATGTGTATATGTGTATAAATAAATTTATATATTTATATATAAATTTATATATATATAAATATATATAAATATAAATATATATATGTGCATATAAATGTGGATTGTAAGTTTATGTGTACTATATGTATGTGTGTATGTATATTTCTGTATTTATAAACCTAAATGAATTTTCTTCTTTTTAAATAAATTTAGATATTAAACCTATCAAGGACAGCAAGGTACTTTTCCACTTACTAAATTACAACATCTCTTTAAAAATATCTTTCTAAAGTCCTTTTCCATTTATGTTCTTTTATAAAATGTAGAATATCATATACCTTAAAATATTATTTTCAGATTCTTTGTAAAAAAAATAGCATTCTTTCTTAGAGCTGACAAATTATAATGGTTTATGTTCTTAAATGTTTAGATGGATGTCAAAAGGACAAAGGCAGAAAATCATCTGCAGAAGTTCTCAATGTGTGACATGTTTTATTTACCCTTTCCAAAAGGATGTGACACCTACTGTAGCAGCCAATGTATTTGTGATACAGTGTGAACTGATACCTGTGGTCTCTGGACTCTAAAAGGCCATAATGTAGTGGGGGGTATTCACAAGTTAGTTAGAAATTATACTTACTTTAAAGATACGAATTGCTCCATTATATCCTAGGTGCAAGATTTTTCAATAACTCTTATTACAAATTCCACAAGAGTATTACAAGGATTGTAACTGCCATGCTTAAGAAAAACACCTCTCCCAGACTTGGGAATTGAGGGAAATCTCATCGTGTTAATGTGAGTTCTATATAAGGGATATAAAATAAGATGTTTCCAGACCACTGGAAGCCAAGTTTACAAGATAAATATAGCTAGCACAATTTGTTTTTTAAAGAGAGAGAGAATTTTAATATTTATATTTTAGTTCTCGGCGGACACAACATCTTTGTTTGTATGTGGTGCTGAGGATCGAACCCCGGCCGCATGCATGCCAGGCGAGCGCGCTACCACTTGAGCCACATCCCCAGCCCAAGCACAATTCTTAATACATAACTTAATCTGAGCTATAGGCAAAGGAGTAGCCAGAATGAGAAAAAAAGAAGAAATATATAATATTTCCAACTTTGCTAATTATGCCCTCCCAATTGATATAGCAGAAAGCACAATGGGAATAAATGCTTAAGAGAAGTTAATTTTATTGAGTTAAATTCAAAAATAAAAATTGGTAGAGTCAAACAAAGGTAATTAATTTCAGAAAATGTAATTTTTATCCAGAATGAATTTGTGTCCACAATAATCATAGTTTAATTAATCAGTATTATATACATTCATTGTTATTTTTTATATATTTTCTTTTATTTTAAATAAACTTTAAAAATGCTTTTACTTTCTCTCTTCCCTTTACTGTTTTTGAACAATCCAACCTTACAGCATAAATATGTACATTTTTTGCATGTTAATTATAAACTAAAAATTAAAAATACTAAATAATTAAAACCATTCACACCATGCAAAACAAAAAAAAAATACACATACACAATTGACCCAGTTTATGAAACTAGACAGCTTTACAACTCACAAAAGCTATGTCTGTGTATATAGTTATGACTCATGGTGCTTTCCAATTTTAAACATCTTATTTTGCAACACTTGGATTTTGAAAGGTCCTAAATATCAAATTTTCCATTTCACAATTAATCATTTCAAAAATGAAAGTTGTATCTTTGACTTTTATTAAGTAGCCATCCCATTTCACATCTGAGTTTCTTTCTTTTATTTTTGACTATAGGGTGATACTAGGGATTAAACTCAGGGGCACTCCACTACTGAGCCACATACCCAGCCCTATTTTGTATTTTATTTAAAGACAGGGTCTTACTGAATTGCTTAGCATCTCTCTTTTTCTGAGGCTGGCTTTGAACTCTTGATCCTCCTGTCTCAACCTCCTGAGCTGCTGGGATTACAGGCTTGCACCACTGTGCCCAGTACATAGGAGTTTCTTAACCAGAAAATTCCCCTTGATCTCAAATACTATGATGAAATTTCAGATTTGTGGGGTTTGAATAAGTAAACATTAAAATATCTACTACACAATTTTAAACTTTCTTAATGAAAAGATTTAGATAAAAAAATTTGATTCTGATTTTATTAAAATAACTTTCTTCACAAATGAAACTTAAAATATGTCTAATCTATTTTTCATTTTGAGAACCTCAAATATGAAAACATCAAATAATGCTAATGATTATTTTAGAAACTACATGTGCTTATTTTATATATTTTAATAAAATTATCATAATCATGAAAAATAAAATTTATACTTTTTATTTATATAGGACAGAATTGAGTCTCAAAAGTTTGATTAACTTGACCAAGACCTCACTAGGCATCAAAGAACCTGGATTTAATCCTTTGTTTCCCTTCCTTGAAAGTTCATGTTCTCTTCATTTCAACAACCTTCCAGAATAGAAATTACAACACTGGCATACATTGATGAAGTAATACGTTAAATTATAAACATAATTCTATTCATTATAAGAAGAAGGAATGATTATCTTTCTGGAGTTTAAAAAAATGTCTCTCTTTTTAGCCAGAATGGTTGATTGATAACAATATTAAAACTTCTTAGATACCATGCTATACTTTTTTTTTTTTTGCCAAATTTATTAAAATGCATTCTGAATCTTGAATTTCCTCTAAAAGTCCCTAACAAGGACCAGAAAATTGCTTGGAAATCAGGATGAAGAAATTCACAATAAAAAGACATGAAATCATTTATAATTTCTTATAGAGAAATTTATTTAAATAAATTTAGAAATTTATTTAAATAAACAGAATAGAGGATTGTTTCCCCTTTTAAGAATATTGGAATATGTAGTAAAGATTGTTTTTCTTCTTTACTTTTTAAATAAATGGTTATTTCAATTTTCCTTTAATTTATTTATGAGTCAGGGAGAACTGAGTTCAAATACGAAATTAGCATATTATTAAATTCTGTATTTTCTTCATAAGATAAGTATAATAATTATTTATTTAGAGAGTTTAGTGAGAAGTAAATAAATAAATTACATAAAGTACCTGGCTAGATTCTAGGATTTGTTTAATAAGTATTACATTTCAAAATTTTTAAAGGAGAAAATTTTATTTTAAAAATATTCAACATCAGGTTGTAGTTCAATGATAAAGCACTTGCCTGGCATGTGTGAGGCACTAGATTTGATCCTCAACACTACATAATAAATAAATAAATAAATAAATAAATAACATAAAGTTGTTTAAAAATATATTTTAAAAAAGGAGTTCTCAGTGTGCATGGTCCATTTTTTTTTTAAATATCCAACACCATTTAGAATATACAGTGTTCAGAGTAGTCATTTTTGTGAATTTTCAGAATGTTGTAACACATTATTTTTCTGATTTTTACAAATAATCTATTTTCATTTGTTATTATAGTTATTGTATTAAAAATTATCCTGTGCAAATTTCAGGGATCTGCCAAATATACAAGTAACCTAATAACCACATGTATCTTAGGAAAAATATTCCCAAACTAACTTACATGATTCCAGGATTTATGTATTAAGTGACTTGAAATTTTAAAATATTTGCAGTTATTGGGAATGCAGGCAATTTAAAGTTGAGATATAATACTCAAGGAATTTGTAATGCCCGGTAGATAGAAATTATCTAAGGTTGTTATGATGATGAAGTGTACATAATTTTTGTCATGAATTTTTAAAAAAATACTAATAAAATGTTGAGTTTACAATTAACTTTATATATTTCAGGAGACTTAAATAAGGAAATACACATTATTTTTTGTTATATTTCAATAGTATTTTTTATGCTGAAATTTAAGTAGGTTTAAGGTAACCTACTGGCAAAAGGGAAGATTACCTTCCAGTTGTTGTCTTTCTTGTTTTTTGTAACAAACACAACATGTATTTTTAGAAAATATTAATAGTATATAAAATCACTTGGAGAAAGCACAAGTGAGTTTTTATATTATTTTTGAATATTTAATCCTAATTTATTACTATCCACACTCTCAAAACTTACTTTTAAATGAACAAATGCTTATTAATTGTCCAATTCATTATGTCTTTGGTTTACTCTATGATATTGTTGCCACTATTACCAGTGTTTCTATCACCCATATGATTAGAGTAAGTGTTTAACATCGAAAAAACTTACTGTATGCAAGGTTCTTTGTTAAATGCTTTGCTCCCATGCTCAGAGGAACTTTTCAGCTATCCCCAAATTAGCTATTATGTTTCTGATTTTACAGATATTAAGGAACTGAGATATGCAATAATTTAAAAGCTTGCTAAGATTTCAAGTAAATGAAACAAAGCCTGGGTTGCTTGATTCCCCAAGTCAGCTCTGAACCTCCAAGTTGGCTATCCATGCTGCCTCCAGAGAAGATTTCATGTGCTGCTTTTTCATGCTAAATACTGGAAAGTTATAATCAATTATATATAAGGCAGAACAAAACATCATGTACAAAAATACATTTGAGTATTGTCTCTTTTGAGTAATGCCTATTTTAATGAAACATTTGGGGCAAATTTTCAAGTAAATAGAAATAACAAGGGAATGATTGACTAAAACTGGGAATATTATAACTTCAGATATCAGGGTAATTTTACTGTGATACACCTTAAAACTAGATCAAAGAAGACACAATGTTGAAAAGTTACTAAAATGTAAAAATCCTATGTGTAGAATTGATTTTTTTCATGTCAGGATTCAGAAGAGCACATTGTAGGGAGATTGACTCATCATTAGTTATCAAAGAGAAAATTGATGAAATTTTAATGAATACAATAAGAAAGTTTGCCATGGTCAGAATAGTGACAATCACATGATGACATCTTCAGTAACAAAAGAAAACACATTAATAGGTGATATGAAAGAAACACAGGTTCAATTTGTTTGTAAATTATCAGCACTTTCCAAACTTGTCTTTGATGTTTCTCTTTGTGTCTGTTGTTGCTCAAATAAATTCTCTGAGTTACATTATGTTTTACCCAGATGTATCAGAGGGCACACAGTGAACAATAGTTTTCTTTCACAATGTTATCAACTACTTATGAACATCAAACTAGATGTACCTGGTCTGGGAAGTAACTGTAAAATGATTATAATTTCTTACCACATTTATATACTACTGATTTGGATGGAATCTAGAGATTATTTTATCCATTGCAAGCTTTATGAACATTAGTTGAGAAAATATTATGCAAGCAAGCCAAGATATTTTTAGTAATATAAACTAAATCTAAAATTTTACCTCTTTTTCCTAGAAGGTGGGACTTAAAATTCATTTTCCTCAAAATATTTCACAAATATCAACTCTGGAGTAAGTCAGCTCAAAGTCACCCATGAATCAGTTGTAGACAGGACAAGAAAAATCATTGAGAGGCCTCTAAATTTGGATGGCATGACAGCATGAAAACAAACTAATTTACACCTCCATTGGAGGAAAACCGGGAATGATGGACAGAAGGCACCTTCTTGATTTTAGGCTTTGATCAACAGATAAAAGTGAGCTCATAATAACAGTGTTCTTTCTGGTCTAAAAGAGAACAACAGGAAAATAAAATTTCATATAGTTTGTCCTTCTGTTGTATTCTTTGTTGCAATCCAAATTGCAATGTTTAAGTCATTATATGAAATCTAATTATACGTTTAATTTTTGAGCAGACATTTATGAAAGTCCACAGAGACATTTGTGTAATACACCTTAAAAATATGCAATGATTTTAATTTTTAAAAAATTCATTACAAAGGAAAACGTTCTTCGAGTATAGTTTCCCTTATTTATGGGGCATTTTGATTCTATTTTTCATTAACTACCTGTATTGATGTATTTTCTCAATTAAAAATAGATTGTATGCTTTCCTTTTATTGATTTATAGAAGTTCTTCACATAATATGAATGCTAATTTTTGACTGTTGCATATTTTTGTATACTTCTCTATAAATGAATGTTAATTCAGAATGCACTCTGATTACAAAATGGTGGAAGTAGAGTGATAATAAAAATTTATGCCCTTAAAAGCATACAAATAAATCTAAATTAGGTGCATAAAGTAGTAATAAATGCTATGAAGACAAGTGGTTAGAAAGTGACATGGTAGGACTGGCAGTTAGGAAAGCCTTTGAGGAGCTAATACTTCCTAGAAACCAGAATAAAGTGTCTTCTGTTTTTTATTCCTGTGAGATTCTTTTCTGTTCTAGTCTATAGTAAAGTTTATTTTACTTTAAACTAAAAATGTGGCTCCTTCTATATTTATTTTTAATTTTACTTTCTCACTGTTGTTTGTGAAAAAAATGTGCTTATGGTATATTTAATTGGGGAAGAGATGTAGGATTTTTTTGTATATTCATGGCAGCTTTTTAACCCAAACACCTAGTAAATTGTTAATATGTGTTTTCTATTTGACTGTGACATTGGCCTCAGTATCATACAGTTCTGGAAAATATAGAAGGGACATGATTTCCATAATGAAGATATGCCTTCTAGTCTTCCATGTCATCCATCTTTAAGTCCTGAAATCATTTCTAAGAAAATGGTCTTAGAAATGTTGGTCTCTCTATATATATTTCAATTCTTACATTCAGTAATAATTCCTACATATAAAGTAGGTAACATTGCTATATACCAATAGCAAATTATCTGAAATAGAAATTTAAAAATCCCATTTATAATATCTACAAAAATTCCTACAAATAAATTTAATAAAAGCAGTACAGGATATTTACAATGAAAACTGTATAATATTGATGAAAGAAAATTGAACAAAAATGGAATGACTTCCTTTTTTAATTTTGCATTCAGACTCACTGCATTCCTTATCATATTACCAATGACATTCTTCATAAAACTAGAAAAAACAGTCTTAAAATTTATACGGAGTCAACACACATACACACATGCTTGCTTTCTCTCTCTCTCTCTCTCTCTCTCTCTCTCTCTCTCTCTCTCTCTCTCTCTCAGTAGTCAAAGCAGTCTTGAACAAAATGAACAAAGCAGGAGGCGTTATACTACCTGACTATGAAGTAGACTTCAAAGCTATAGTAACCAAAGCAAGGTGACAGTGGCATAAAATCAGACACAGAGACTAATGGAACTGAACAGTCTGGAAGTAACCCATGATGCATCTGACAAAGGTCCTAAGAACACAAACATTAGAGAAAGGATAATCTTTTCAATAACGAGTCCTGGGAAAATTGGATATTCACATGCAGAAGACTCAAAGTAGACTTTTATCTTTCACCAGTTTTAAAAACAATTCAAATTAGGAAAAAAAAAAGACTTAAATGGAAAACCTGTAACCTATGAGAAGAAAACACAGGACAAATGCTTCAGTATCCTGGAAATGATATTTTGACACAATCCCAAGAGAAATGCCTAAAACTACTATGGTGAGTGGATGGCTTAATGATATACTCACACTAATTTTGTCATTGTGTATATATTAACTTATACAATACATATAATGATAAAATATTATTCAATTAAGCAAAATTTGGCAGCCTCTCCCAGAGCCTCTCAGCCTCAGTTGGCGTGCATTTTTCCTGGAATATGTACTCCTTGCTTTAACCTCGAAGCTTCTCATCATCAAGATACATCACATTCTCCCTTGCATGTGCCTCTGTTTTCGTAAGTAAACGTTTATCTCTATCTCTTAAAAATAAATTTTAAAACATGTCTTGAATTTAAAATATAGAGTAGATTTAATATGATTTATCTGACATTTTAAAGTATTTTTTAGTTGTAGATTGACACAATATCTTTGTTTATTAATTTGTTTTTATGTGCTGAGGATCAAACCCAGTACCTCACATGAGTAAGGTGAGCACTCTGCCACTGAGCTACAGCCCCAGCCCTCTTATCTGGCATTTTTAAGTGAAATCATCTTCAAAGTACCTATAGCTTTTGAAATATTGCAGAATTCTATATGAATTTAGGTGGTAATTTATATGATATCTAATTAAGAGAAAGATCTGTTACTCAGATAATTTTTTCCTACAATTTAGACAAACTTAATTTAAATATTTCACAAAAAGTATGCCATACTATAGAGAGTCATAGAATAATCTCATATATTAATAAAATATTAGTTTTATGCTTTTAAAGAAGAATGTGAAAACTAGTTCACTTGTTGACATTTTTTGGGCCGAGATTTGAACAAGAGAATCTCGTGAAATCTCTTGAGTTTTCAGGAAGAGGCATAACTCAAAAATGGTTTCATGGATCAATTTCAATATTAAAGCAAAACTCTAGTCAACAGAGTTTTCAGAGTTTCTATTTAATACTTTCCTGTCTGACATGGGAAAATAAAAGGAAAGCTAAATAGTAATAAAGTAGACTCAAGCTGTACTATGCAACTTAATAGATTTGTAGATTTAACCTTTCTCAGACTGGTGGATCATTTGTTTTTAATGATGTCAGTGAAATTGCTAATCAAAATGGAAATGGCTTCAAATTAATTGTAATTGACCTTGGCAAAAAATATTATCTTCTAAATGGACATTCAAACGTAGGTAAAATAATTTCAGCCAGACTTTGGGTCATTAATTCATGACTGCAAATCTTCTCTTCTGAAAGTTGTTTACTCTCAAACAGATATGCCAATGAATCAATTTCACACTAAAATTACATTTCCATCCTTAAATGGACAAGTCAAACACATGTAAAACAAAAAATAAAGCCTTGATAAATCTTGGAATGTTTTCTGTTTTCTTTCATGTTACACGATTTTGTGGCTTCAGTCTACACTAGACTAATTTATGTAATTATCTAATCTTCTCACTTGTTTGTGAGAGCACATCATCTTTTATTTTTTATTTTTAGCAATTCTTTATATTTGGAAAAACATTTCATTTCATATCAGTCAAACTTACCTTTTGTAAATACTTTCAAAAGAAATTTGGTAGAAATGAAACATATTAAACTTCCAAGTAGCTTTTATCAAGATGGCATGGAAACTAATATTCTCATATTTGGTTGGTGGAAGAAAATTGCTTAAGCTTTTTCAGAAAATAATCTGAAAATGTATTTCCCTTTGGTCCAGCAATCCAACAAAGAGAAATCTATCATACAGAAAAATACATCAAGAACAATTGTTTAATTTTTATTAAATATGTTTGGGGATATCAAAAATCTAAAAAAATTGTCTACAAGGAATAGTTGAATTAATTATTGCTTACTGATACAATAAAATAAGGACATATATATTTATAATGATGCACATGATACAGTAAGTAGAGTTTTACATTATGCCATTGACATTGAAAAGTTTGAACTGGAAATGAGGTCTGGAAATGTTGGCAAGAATTCTAATAATTCTGCTTCATTGTATTTTTAAAATTGTGATAATAAACACTTTATTCTAATAAAAATAATGTAGCTTTTAAAAGAATTAAATGCATGAAATATTAAATGGTGCTATACTTGCTCTTCTACCACAAATAATTAGGAGTGGACAAAATATATGAAACAATGTTTTCTAGGCATTGAATGACAAGGTATAAAGGACCATAATCCATGAAACAAAAAAATCATTTGAATTGAGAACCACCTTTACCTGAGTTTCCTTGGTGTATGAGATGCGCTTTAATAGTAAATCTAGTTGACAAGAGAAGCCATGGAAATGTAAAGGGGTTGTGGCTGGAATAATGGACAGGGTACTAAAAAGAGAGAGAGAGAAATATACTAAAAAGAAGGAAGTTGAGATGGGAGCCCCAAATGTGTTTATGGATCTGTGTCAAGCCCCATGCAGGGAAAAAGACCTCAAAGCTTCACAGGAAATGGTTATCAAGGGAGTGAGAACTGACCCAAAATACCAGAAACCATGCAATTTTTGGAGTTTAGATTCAGCCATAGTAAAGTGATTTTACTAAATATTTCCAGGAAATTAGTTGAGATCTAAACAAGGCTAAAACAAAGTAATAACAAGTCATTGTAACGGGTAATTCCTTAGAAATATAGAGAAAATAAACTAAGAACAAAACAAAGCTAGGTGATGTCAATGGATTGTCTGGTGGAACAAAACTCACTAATCTTTAAAAAAAAATTTAAAAAGTGATAGAATACAAAAGTAATACAGTTGCCTTCCATGAAATCAAAATAAAATCATTTTGTATGTCATACAAAGAAGAAGAAAACTTTGATTCATAATGGCAGAAAAGAGGACTCAATAGAAGCAAACCAAGGAATGGCACAGTATCAGAATTAATAATAAGAACTTTCAGATAGACATAATAATTTAAGAAATGTGTTGGGGGGACTTAAGCAGATATATTAAAACTACAAGAAAGAATTATATAGAAATCTTAGAATTGAAAATTACACTATCTGAAATGAATAATTTATTAACATAACTTAATATACTCTAATTGTTGAAAAAAAAGATTGGTGAACTTGAAAACAGAACAGTAATGACCTAACCTGAAGCAAAGACAGAAACAAAGCATTTTTAGTGAACTTACTCATATATAGGGCATCATTAAGAGGTCTAATTTATGCACAACTAGAATCTAACAAGAAGAGGAGGATTATAATGGAATAAAAAGGAGGGATAGCCTAAATACTATCAAAATTGTTCAAAATAATATACCTAAAAAATCCAAAAATGTCAATGAAAACTGGGTAATCTGATTGCAACAAAACCATACCTAGGAACATCATAGGAAAACTGTAAAAAAAAGAAAAAGAGAGAGAAAATTTTAGATAGCTATAAATAAACATTCATTTATAAAGGAATGCTATGAATATTACTGAATTTTCATCAGAAATGATAGAGATAAGAGTAGGGAAATTCAATAACATATTTAAAGTGCTAACAGGCAAGGGTTAGAAGGGGGAATTATGTGTCAACTCAGAATGCTATATCCAAAAATGTTATATTCCCCATCTGGGAGATATAAGTAAAACCACAATGGAATATACCTTATACTCAATTGCAAGGGTTATTCTCAAAAGAAAAAAGATAACACATTAACAATAATGTACACTGTTAATGGGGGATGTAAACTAGTAAAGCTATTAAGAAAACATTATGGGGCTGGGGATATGGCTCAAGTAGTAGCACGTTTGCCTAGCATGTGTGAGGCACTGGGTTGGATCCTCAGCACCACATAAAAATAAAATAAAGATGTTGTGTCCACCTAAAGCTAAAAAATAAATATTTAAAGAAAAAGAAAACATTATGGAATTTCCTTAAAAATAAAAAAAAAAAATTGAACTACCATATGATCCAGCAGTTCCACTGGTGGGTATACCTCAAAAGGATTTGTGATCAGTGTTCTCAAAGTGACATCTGAATTCCCATGTTGATTACAGCACTATTCAAGACAACCAAATTATAGAATCAATATAAATAACCAAACACTGATGAGTGAATTAAGAAAACATGACACATAAACACAAGTAGATACCATTCCTCAATAATAATGAATGGAATCCTGTTATTTGTGACAATGTGGATGAGCCTAAAAGATATTATGTTAGGTGAAATAAGTCATACACAGAATACAAGCACCACACGTCCTCCCCTCATACGCGGAATCTAAAAACTATGATATCATGGAAGTTGAGAATAAAATAGTAGTTATTAGAGATTCAGGACAATAGGATAAAAAGGGATTGGGAAGAAGTAGGTGATGGATAAAAGTTGTAATTATAATACAGAAATAAGTTCTAGTGTTTTATTGTACAGTGGGATGAGTGTAATTAGCAATAATGTACTATTTATTTAAAAAATATTAGCAGAGAGTATATTGAATTTTCTCATCTGAAAGATATAATAAGCTGATAATTATGCTTATTGTAATTTAAAAATTATATATATATATATATATATATATATATATATATATACCTAAGCATCAAATTGTACTTCATAAATAGGTACCCCATAGTTTTTAATTGTTACATGTCAATCCAAAATCAGATAAATAGGGCTAGGATATAGATCAGTGGTACAGTGCTTGACTAGCATGCACAAGGTCCCACTATTACTGAATAAATAAATACATAAATAAATTTTGGAATCAAAAGTCACAAAAATATAACAAAAGAGAAATACTTAATAAAAATTTGAAAACCAAGAACAAATGGATAATCCATAGCCAAATATAGTTTACCAACTGTGATATGAGTAGGAATAGAAAACTTAGGTTACCCAATTTCTATAGAGAAAAATAAAATGAAAAACTTATATCCTGCGCAATAAAACACCAGGCCCAAATTATTTCACAGAGGTATTCCACCAAACCATGATAGGGCAATCTCACTTTCCACGTCAGCTGTTTTAAGATCATAAAAAATTATGATTTTTTTAAAAAAATTAATAAAACAAATATAAAAGTGAAATGCAATGTGTTAAAAGTAAAATAAAATGCACAATTACAAACCAATATCACATTGATATCGAATTCAGAAAAGTGGTAGGATATAAAATCAACACCCATAAATCAATTACATTTCTATACACCAATGACAAACCAGCTGAAAGAGAAAACAGGAAAACTATCCAATTAACAATAGCTTAAAAAAAAAATACTTGGGATTCAATCTAACGAAAGTGTTGAAAGACCTCTGAAACTACAGAGCACTAAAGAAAGAAATTGAAAAAGACCTTAGAAAATGGAAAGACCTCCCATGTTCTTGGACAGGCAGAATTAATACTGTCAAATTGGCTATAATACCAAAAGAACTATGCAGAGTTAATCCAATTCCCTTTAAAATCCCAAAATTCCATCAACATAGAAAAAGCAGTCATGAAATTCATTTGGAAAAATAAGAGGCCCAGAAGAGCCAAAATAATCCTCAGTGAGACCAGTGAAGCAGGAGGCACCACAAACCAAAACTTAAATTATACTACAGAGCTCTAGTAACAAAGCAGCATGATATTGGCACAAAAATAGAATTGAAGAGCAATAGAACAGAATAGAAGATACATAGACATACCCACATAAGTTATCTCAGACAAAGACACCATAAACATACACTGGAGAAAAGATACCCTCTTCAACAAATGGTGCTGGAAAACTGGAAATTCATATATCGTAGATTGAAACTGAGTTCCTATATTTCACCCTGCACATAATGCAAAGTGAATAAAGGACCTTGGCATTAGACCAGAGACTCTGCACCTACAAAAAGAAAAAGTAGGCCCAATACTCCATCTTGTCAGCACAGGAATGGACTTCCTCAATAAGGCCCCAAGGCACAAGAGGTAAAATCAAGAATCAATAAATGAGGTGACATCAAACTAAAAACCTTCTTCATAGCAAAAGAAACAATCAAGAACATGAACAGAGAGCCTACAGAATGGGAGAAATTCTTTGCCACCTGCACCTCAGATAAAGCATATATCTCCAGGTTATATAAACAAAGTCAAAAAACTTAACAACAAAATACAAAAAAAAAATACAATCAATGAATGGGCAAAGGAACTGAAAAGACATTTCACAGAAGAAAAAATATGATTGGTCAACATATATATGAAAAAATGTTTTGAGATTTCTAGCAATTAGAGAAATGCAAATTAAAACCACATTGCAACTCCATCTTATTCTAGTCAGAATGACAATTAGCAAGAATACAAATAACAATAAATGTTGACAAGGATGTGGAGAAAAAGGTACAATCATATGTTGCTGGTGGGACTGCAAATTGGTGCAAGCACTATGGAAAGCAGTATAGAGATTCCTTGTAAAACTTGGAATGGGACCACCATTTGACCCAGTTATCTCACTCCTTGGTGTATACCCAAAGGATTTAAAAACAGCATACCACATTGACACAGCCAAATCAGTTTTATAGCAGCTCAATCCAAAATAGCTAAGCTATGGAAACAACATAGGTTCCCTTCAACAGATAAATGAATGAAGAAAATGTTTATATATATATATATATATATATATATATATATATATATATATATATATATATATATATGATGTATATACGTATGGTGGAACATTACTCATCCATAAAGGAGAATGAAACTATGGCATTTACTGGTAAATGGATGGAACTGTAGAATATTATGTTAAGTAAAATAAGCCAGTCCCCCCAAAACAAAGACCAAATATTCTGTCTGTTATGCAGATGCTAACTCACAATAAGGTAGGGGGATGGAGTTAGGGAAGAATAGAAGTACTTCACTTTAGATGAAGGGGAATGAAGGAAAGGGAAGGGGATGGGAATAGGAAAGAGAGTACATTGAATCAGACATAAGTTTCCTATGATCATATATGAATACGTGACCAGTGTAACTCCACATCATGTACAACCACAAGAATTGGATCAAAATTGGAATGGGTTTCACCCCATGTTTGAATAATATGTCAAAATACACTCTACTGTCATGTATATCTAAAAACAACAAATAAAAAATCCAGAAAAATCCAAATAAATAAAAACAGCATCCAATTTGAAGGAAAAAAAACGGTGAAAGAGTCATTTCTACTAGGGGAAGAAATATGACAATTAGAAAAGAAGTAATTATATTATAGCTGTCTGCAAGTGGTATTATGTATCTGGAAGTCCCTAGAGAAATATCAGTAATACAAGTTTTTCAAATTAGTAAAATATAACACTAAATGCAAAAATAAGCCAAGTACAGAAAATAACCTGTTAGAAGATATAATCATTGAAATATTTCATTTTAAAATTGTACTATAAATGGTAGATTATAGAATTGCAGCAGTGTTAAATTTATCAAAGTTGAAAACTGTACTCTGATTATGTCAGAAAACATCCCTAAGGAAATAAACCTTGAAATAGTGGTAAAGAACCACAGTATATGTAATTTACTCTCAAATGGCTTGGGGGGAAATGTGTGTGTGCATGTGCACATATTACACAGGTAGGCAAGCAGGCCAGGACAATTAAATGGCACTAAATGCTGATTAGAGGTCAATTTGAAGAAAGGTTATATGGCAATTTTTAACAAGTTTTTATTTTGCACGTATGTTAGTATTTTTAAAAAAATTAATGTAAAACAAGGTAGAGAGCTCCCAAGTTATCTTGAGGCTGACTTCTAAGCACTTCAGCTATTTTCCTCCCTTTAGTCAATTTGCTGTTTCTCTTATAACTCAAGTAAATACCCACACATGAAATGTAGGACCTGCTCTTCCTTCAAATTGGAATATATATCCTTTAGATATTTACATATTCTGTCCCTTACTTCATTCAGGTCTGTCCTCAAATATTGTCTTATCAGAGAAATATTTCCTTTCCAAAAGACACTTGTGTTCAATTATATCCCCTAAATTTGATTTATTTTCCTCAAAACACTTACTAATACCTGACTTATTTTATATTTATTGGTGTACTTTTTATCTCCCCTAGTAGAATAATAGTCAACGAGAACAGGCCTTTGTTTTATTTATTACAAGAGCCCTAGGATCCAAATTGTCCCTGATGGCAGAACATTTGTATAACTATTTCCATGGCTTTGTGAAAATGTGACAAAAATGTGAAAGAAATTGGGAAGTTCAATCTAAGTTAGTAGTGCTTTTTATAGTTCTTGAATTTTGACGTTCTGTTTCCTTTTTTTTTATCTTCAGATAGGAGCAATACTGCCTTGAGATGAGCTCCCACTTAGTTAATTAATTAAAAAAAAAAAAGAAAAGAAAAGAAACCAAAACAAAAAAGAAGAACTATGAGGTCATGCTTCTCTGGTTTCCTCCTATTCCCTAACACTCACTTCACTTTGCTTCTTCTTAAAAAATAATATACAATATTATTAAATTTCAGTGTTCTACCACTGAATTACATCCATGGCCCTTTATAATGTTTATTTAGAAACTGGATATTACTAAAGTTCCCAACTTGGACTTGAACTTACAAGCCTTCTGCCTCAATCACCCAAGTAGCTGGGATTACAGATGTGTATGACATCTATTAACACACCATACTATTAGGTATATTTTAAACCTAGTATGTTTTTGTGTGTGTATGTGGATCAATCCACTGATATGGATTAAGTGGCTAGTAACCAAAGAGGTAGATTGTGAGTGGAGAAAGTAGGTCACTGGGGTATGCCCTGGTGAGCAGAGCTCTCTCTCTCTCTCTCTCTCTCTCTCTCTCTCTCTCTCTCTCTCTCACTCTCTGTTTCTTGGCTGGCATGTCCTTAGCTATTTTTCTCTGCCACACCCGTTCACCATAATGTTCTACCTCATCTTGGGCTCAGAGATAAGGATTTGACTAATCATGGACCGAACCTTTGAATATATGAGCCAAAATAAATTTTCCTCCTCCAATTTGTTCTTGTCAGGTCTTTTGGTCACAGCAACACAAAAGCTGACTAAAACAGTACATTTGTATGTTGGTCTGAAATACAAATATAAAGGTATAAAAGATGATTCTACCACTAACAGGCTTAAGGTAATATTTCCTTCTGTTAATAATGTCAGGCAGATGTACAAGTATAACCAAGAAGAAACCAGGGATACTGAAATTGTGACTGTGGTCTGAAAATGAAAGTAATTACCCACAAAATTTCTAGCATGTCACTTCAGCATTTAGTATATGATCAAGCCAAATGAATGGTGATACCATGTACTTCTCATCAGAAAGATGCCCTACAATTATGTCTTCAAAATCATATCCAGAATGTTCACAAGAAGATTGGGTGCTATTGTTTTTTAGATAAATCATATTTTCTCTGAATTCTGCTTAATATTTTTTTAGGTTCTGCTTTATTTAAATCTTATACTTTTTTTGTGTGTGGGGAGGAGTGGGGGGTACCAGGGATTGGCTCAGGGCACTCAACCACTAAGTCACATCTCCAGCACTATTTTGTATTTTATTTAGAGACAAGGTCTCACTAAGTTGCTTAACACCTTGATTTTGCTGAGGCTAGCTTTGAACTTGAGGTCCTCCTGCCTCAGCCTTCCCAGCTTCTGGGATTATAGGCATGTGCCACTGAGCCCAGCTCAGCCTTATACTTTTAATAATATAACTTTGACTTTATATTAACAATGCTTTGGCTTTTTTCCCCTTTATTTTGTATTAGCCTATTACTGAAACTGGCTATCTTCTCTCTATTTAACTTGAATAACTCACTGAGTCATCACTTAAGGTCTAGTTATACTTTCATGTATTGAGAGCTGCAATCCAGGTTTTATATCCCCCAACAAAAGCAAGCATATGTCATAAAGATACACAAAGAAAGATATTATCTTTAACAAAAATCCACTTAGGTAAAATTACCATCCTCAGATTGTGTCATGTATGCAAATGGGGCATTAACTTTCCTTGAGTCTATATTTTTAATCATTGGTTTGCTCCTATAATATATGATTAATAATTTTACTTGTTGAATCACATATCAAAGTCTTGGATCATCTATATGCTGATTAACTTTTGCTTAATAATTATGCATCAAACATTTAAACATGTTTTCTTTAGAGGTTTTTTCTCTTTTTAAAATGTTTTTAGTTTCAGGTGGACACAATACTTTTTTTTTTTATTCATTTTTATGTGGTGCTGAGGATTGAACTCAGTGTCTCATATGTGCGAGGCCAATGCTCCACCACTGAGCTAAAACCCCAGCCCTCCTTTTAAAAAAAAAATGTTGTTTTTAGATATACATGATGGTAAAGTATATTTTGACATATTATACATACATAGAGGAGATATTGTTTTGAATTTACAAGTTTTTTAAACAATAATATGTTATTTGAGGCAAGAAAATATGCTATTGCATGTATATAATATTATAATTATAATTTGCCTAAATCATATTTATACAGTATGCTGTTAAGCCTGGATTACTTAAATTACTGCAAAATGTGTGCATATGTTAACTATTTTTCCCTTTTGACATGCATAGTGAAGAAATGAGCTGAGCATGGTGGCTCATGCCTATAATCTCAGTGACTTAGGAGGCTGAAGCAGGAGGATCACAGATTCAAAGCCAGTTTCAGCTCTTTCATTAGGCTGTAAACAACCTAGTTAAGACTCTGTCTCAAAAAAAATAAAAAATAAGAAAGACTGGGGATGTGGCTCAGTGCCCTTGGTCCATTCCCTAGAACCAAAACAAACAAACAAACAAAACAAAGAAAAATAGTTCCAGAATAAATTTCTTTTGTTTATTTATTTTTTATTTGTATATGACAGTGGAATGCATTACAATTCTTATTACTCATATAAAGCACAATTTTTCATATCTCTAGTTGTATACACAGTATATTCATACCAATTCGTGTCTTCATACCTGTACTTTGGATAATAATGATCATCACATTCCACCATCATTAATAACCCCATGCCCCTCCCTTCCCCTTCAACACCTCTGCCCTATCTAGAGCTCATCTATTCCTCCCATGCTCCCGCTCCCTATCCCACTATGAATCATCCTCCTTATATCAAAGAATATATTCGGCATTTGGTTTTTTGGAATTGGCTACCTTCACTTAGCATTATCTTCTCTAACTCCATCCATTTACCTGTAAATGCCATGATTTTATTCTCTTTCATTACTCAGCAATAAAATTTGTTTCTTTATATTTGTTGTTTTCTCTACTTTATTTGCCTTTTGTTCACACATGGGTCTAATAGAAAATAAATTCTTCAAAATATCAGGGTTCATTTGCTTATTGAAATGGAACTTCAACATCTGTGTGCAATTACTTAAAATTCAACTTGAAAGATAAAGGTTTTCTATCTCAACAACATGGAGAAAAATAAACATGAAGCCAGTGGCGCACACCTATAATCTTAGGGACTCAGCAGATTGAGGCAAAAGGATTACAAGTTCTATACCTGCCTCAGCAATTTAGCAATACCCTAAGCAACTTAGTGAGACCCTGTCTCAAAATAAAAAGTATAAAGGGCTGGGAATGTAGTTCATTGGTAAAGTGTTCCTATGTTCAATCCCTAGTACAAAAACAAAAACAAGAAAAAAAATTACCATTTTTTTTCCTTTTCATCTTATTATGACTCAGACCAATATGGAAACAATGAAAATAAAGACTTCAAAAGAGGACAACTTGAATTCTATGTTCCTTCCCAATACTAGATTAAATATGTTTATGTTAATTGTAAAGAAGATATGCAAAGGAAATGATGCTAACAAAACTCTAAGGTTATCAAAATGGATTATCAAAGGAGCCAAAAAAGATTGCAGTAAGGAGAGACCTGTTTCTTTGAAGTACCTAATTGAAATTATCTAGGAAGAATATTAAGAAAAACTTCATTTTGTGGGTGTGCTTTATTTCATTTTCTACCAGTGTTAGCTCTTAATTCATTGTTTTTAACTTTCCTACTAGTGAGATTTCCAATCTTTTCTATCTCATCAGTGAGAATTAATCTGAATATGCAAAGGGGTTCAGACAGTTTAGTTTCCATTAAATGCTAATTCTACTCCTGTTTACTTCTTGGAACAGTAACAAAACTTGATATATGAAAAGATACTCTTAACTACACAGACAGATTTCTCTGAGAGCACTTTACTTAAAAACACTTGATAAGATCATCAGACAAGTAGACACATAAGTGAAAAACAGAAATTTAGAGAATGAAGGAAATTTTAAGTTTAAGCTGTGTCTGGGAGTCTCCAAACACAAATTTCTTGACAAATTTAGTATTATATTATTATAGTGCTTTATCTTTTTTCTTAGTTCTTAGCAATAAATACAATAGTATATTAGTCATCAGAATGAATGTAAGTTTGACGTAAACAAATCCTTATATCAAAGACATTACTAGAATATCAACTAAATGCCACTGCCCCAGCAAATACTAAAATTGGAAGGGATTAGTAGAGCCATTATATGATTTAAAATATAGCTACAATATGACTTAGATAACTTTATATAAGCACATATAACTTTACTTTGCATATGTATATTGCATCCTTATCCTTTCAAATAAAAAAGCAGTTCCACAGATGGTATTTATGAGGCTATGTTTAAAAGCAGATGTTTGACCTACAGTCATTTCTGTCATACATATGGTCCATCTCATGGTTAATTTCTCTGTCCATTGGGGGTGAATTTGTCCAGGCAGTGTTCAACTAATACAGGTGAAATTAACACAACTCAGGCTTTTTTGTTTTGTTTTGTTTTTTGTTTTTTTGTATAAAGAACAAACTATTGTTTCCTAATTGACAGCACATAATCTACTGTTTGAAACATAAATTCTAGATTCTCAAAACAAATCATATTACAGCAAGAAGATAAGATCATTCTGGTATTCAGATACCTTTAAATTCTATTCCTGTTCCTGAAGCAGACTTCCTTGATGCTCATACAAAAAGAATTTACCACCTTGAATTTTCCTTATTGATACAATGGGTATAATACTTTTTTTCCATATTCCTTAAGGATATTATAAATGTAAAATATGAAATGTTTCAGGAATACCTTGAAAATTGTGCTATAGAACAGAATATGGCTATTATTAAATTTATTGGATTACTTTTGCCTAGTATTATCTATATTGTTAAGGTCTGTAAACAAGTCTGGATGGCGCCAGGCATTTTGCCAGAGGGAGTGGTTTGTGAAGTAATGCCAGCGAGCCATTAAGTGTGGAGATTCCTTATTGGTTGACTGCTGTATCGAGTTTATGTTAATTAGATAAGCTGTGTGGAATGTATATATACCGCTCCTGTCCTACAATAAACAGCTCCTACTCCTGCTGTATCAATCTACACAAGTTGCTCATTACTCCCCGGTTATTTTGCTGCAGCCGGACTGTGGCACTATATTTATTGTTTACAAAAATAGATATTTTACCAGGATCATTCTTTTTTACAAATAAAGTGAAAAATATCACTGCTTGGGTTTTAAAAATATGCACAGTGATTTGAACTTGATGTCTTTCTTTTCTATGTGCTATCCACATTAACTTTAAATTTCTTTTTCCTCATTGTCATTTACCCACTTCTCAAACAAAGGAGGAAAAGGGGAGAAAAAAAGAGCAAAGGGAAATTACCATAATAAATCTAGTCTTATAGAAGAAAATCCAGCACTATGGAAAAGTTCTTCAATAATTACTGTTTTAAAACAATGCCAATAGAAGAATTCCAGGGTCAATCCGGAGAGGACATGGGGACTCATCTTTCTAGAAACTGGGCCTCATCTCATCAATAGATCTGAGTGGACTGGATCTAGTTAACCAGATACATTATCAAAATCCAAATTTACAAATTAAAAAAATATAACTAACAAATATCAAATATAAATACAACATGTTTTTATAGAACCTCAATAGTGACAGGAAAAAAAAGAGCTTCATGGATGTCTCTCTAAAATTAGTCTGTCTTTAGGTAACTATATATATATTCAAGCCACCTGGTCAAAATGATCTTTTACTTTTGTATTCTACAGTCACATTCTAAATTCTGTCCCTCATACCAATGATTTTGCTTTTGTAATCCTTTGTTTCTTGTTTTTCCTCTGGCATGTTGCTTGTTAATATCATAACCAGGCTATCACTTATGGTCTTTATTTATTTTTTTGATAATTTATTCTATCTTCTCAGAAAGCATTTGTAATCTTTGATTTTTCCATATATATACATATATATATATATATATATATATATATATATATATATATATATACACACTTGTGGTTCTACATGATGTGAAGTGACTTTGGTTGTGATTACAAATAAAAGGCTAGGAAATTTATGAGCAATCGATTCTACTCTTTCCTATCCTCACCTTGCATTTCCCTTTGTCTAATTCAATAGATTTGTATTATTTCCCTAATCAACCTCTCTTGTTTTGGATTAGCATCCACAAATAAGATAAAACATTTGGCAACAATGTATGAGAGTACCTTTCTCCCTATATACTTAATATATTTACTCCCCATATTCAATGCCCACCTTTCTGCCTAACTTTAGGAATCTGGTAAAGATAATAAAAGTTACAAAATCTTAAGTATGATTATATGGTGCTTTGCCCAATCCCTGTACATAAAAGATGTTATACTCAATGCTAAGAAGTGTGATTTAAACTTGACCTTCTAAATGAAATATTTCATATTAATCTCTTGAAAAAATTAAGCCAAACCTATAAATGTTCCTATAGTTATATATAGGTGCATAGGTGCTTTTTCTGTGCCTCCTATGTATTCTGTTGGTTGACATACTGAACTATGTTTTCTGATCTTCCAAAGAGAGCTAAAGATTGTGACAAAGTTAAGGAACCCACTGCTAAGTATTTAATACTTAAGGATGTACAGATGTCACTCTGGAAGAATTTGAGTCATGCCGCAGTCCAGCTGCAACAAAATAACCCGGGGGGTGACGAACAACTTGTGTACATTGATGCAGCAGGAGTGGGAGCCGTTTATTGTAGGACAACAGAGGTATTTATACATTCCACACAGCTTATCTTAATTAACATAAACTCGATACAGCAGTTCACCAATAAGGAATCTCCACACTTAATGGCTCCCTGGCGTTACTTCACAAACCACTCCCCCTGGCAAAATACCAGGCACCATCCAGACTTGTTTACAGACTCTAACATTTGCCAGGCGCCATCCTGACTTGTTTACAAACTCTAACAGAGTCATACAGCATTGTAGAAGGATAGTGAAATTACTTGATACTTGTACTAGTGAAGGAATAAAAATAATTTAGAAAATTATATATACTCTGAAGCATTTTTTTTCTTAGTACATGCAAAAGTATGAGTACTAGAGAACTACTGAAAAGTATTTCCTATTTATCCACTCAAAAGTTTAAGATGACTTTCCCACCACTTCAATATCAAAGAGAATATTTTAGCAAGTCCAAGAATTTACCCATTCCAGCTCCCTTCATATGTGGTTATATCTGCATTATTAATGGCATCTCTCCTTTTAGTATTGTATAATATCTTCTAAATGGTGAGAAAAGAGCAATAATAGAGAACATAGAATTTCACAGAAGGTATCAGCAGTTTTCTCTCTACCTCAGTAATACGTGTGAAGTCATATATTTGCACTATAGTTACACTTGAAAAGTAGTCAGTAAAGCATAAAATTATATGATAAATATGAACTTATCCTACACAGGTGCATATCTCAGAAGTAGTTTTGAATAGAAGTTTTGTTTAAAGTATTGAAGGAATGCTTCAATGTATCTGTAAACAAATGTGCACAGATACTGTGCTTCCTTAATATGCACAGATATTGTGGGACTTTCTGAATGATTTACTGCTTTGTCTCAAATGAGCAAGTGTGAAATGAGTTCCTGTCAGTGAGTAAAAAGTCATTCCTCTGAAAGTGTCAAAAACCAAGTCACTTTTTAAAATGAGTGTCATCACCTACACTTACAGGTTACACAGGATTTTTACAACACATACAATGACCCACTCATGGCATAATTGAGATATATGTAACATAACTCTTATCCTAGGAGTAAAAGGAATGCATCTTTTAATGAGGTTTTCTTTCTTCAAAACTTATGTATCCCCAACTAGTGTAGTAATTTAGTATAGGGGTAAAAACAGACTGGAAAGGAATTATATGGAATGGGAATAGAGATACCCATGAGCCCTGAGTAGAATAGGCCTGTGATGTGATTCCTGGAAGTAGACAGTCTACATGTGCTGCAGTCTCAATGGCCTAAGTCTAACTTGAAGACTACACATCATTCAAATGGTTTATGTGAAATTGTCCACCAGTGTAGGTACTTGAAATAGAAAACAAATTCATATAAAGAGAACCCTTAAAAATTGAAGTCTCTTGTACATCTTTGTCAGCACAAAACCATATTTACTCTAATATATCTATTCATTTAAGAGACCCAGTAAATGTTAGACACTATTCTAATGAGATGAGAATACTGTGAGGGAGTATGGCAGAGGTAATTAGAGCTCATAAAGTTTATAAAATAGTGAATTAAGAAAAACATAATTGCAATTTGGCAAACATAGTAATACATTTAAAAGTATAGCTCTGACATGGATGTACCTCTATAAAACCTTTAAGACTTTGCAAACTTTAGGCATATTAGATATATCATTTGTTCACTTGTTGCTGAAACTTTGTCCTAAAGTTTTCTCTGCTACATCCTCACTTTAGGTCATAGATAGCTTACCCGTCCTTGATACATACACTTCTATGACTGTAGTTTGACCTAGTAGTGCTCAGTGCACTTAGACTTTATATTAACTTATTTTCTAGTTCAAGTTACATTAAAACATTAAATCTCAGAAAGTCTGAGGCAAGACTTAATATTTTCATTTCTTTCTTTTTTTACTTTTTGGTACTGGGGAATGTACTCAGAGGCACTGGACCACTGAGCCACATCCCAAGCCCTATTTTGTATTTTACTTAGAGACAGGGCCACACTGAGTTGCTTAGCACCTCACTTTTGCTGAGACTGGCTTTGAACTTGAGATCCTCCTGCCTCAGCCTCCTGAGTGGCTGGGATAACACCATGCCCAGCTAATATTTTCACTTCCGATAAGCTACTTGTGATGCTGCTGCTGGTGGTTCTTGATTCTATTTTGAATAGAAAGTATCTGCCCAGAATAGCAATAAAAGTCAAAGTGAAAACTTGAATTTTGTGCCTCTCATGGTGGTTGAAAAAAAATAGTATTCTTTATCAAATCTACATCAACTTCTATAGTAGGAGTTATGTCCAGGGTACTGGAGAGTAACCTTTTAGGTAATCAAGTACTTCGCCTTCACTCTGGTATTTGATCACCCATAAGTGCCATTTATTGGCTCATTGGCTTTTTTACAAACATTACTCTCATAAAAACGCAACCTAAACTAGAAAAAAAAGGAAACAGTCTGTGTAACTTGATTGTAAGTGTTCCTCCCACAAATGTGTTTCCAACTGTGAAAGATTTAATGTTTCATAACATTATTCTTTTATGTAGGTAGAACATTTAGTTTTATCCTTTTTACTTTTTTCCCTTAGCAATATTAAAAAAAAAAAAATCAGAGTGAAGGTGAGTTAGACTTTGGGGTTCCAGAAAATTAAGATGCAAATTTTACTGATTAATCCCTATAACAACAATTCATCTTTCCACAATATTTGGAGGTTTAATATTACATAATATCTATTATGGATAATATCTAGAAAGCAATGAGAAAGTTATTCTAATTAACATTCAAATTGAAACTATAATGTCCAGTTGATGACTCATCCAATTAACTGATATGCAAATTGATAATTCATATTCACCTGATAAATGTTCAGATATCAGTGGTTATACACATCTGATTTATTTCTAAATAATGCGATGATGGAAGCTGGTGTATCACACAGGTAGTGATTTTTCTGTTCCTTTTAATATTAATAAGTACTCCAAAATTTGGTAAAATATGAATCTTATAAAATATGCTATTAAATTAAAAATACTTTCAGTTGTCAAGATTTTTTTAAAAGAAATCTGTACTTACAACCAAAGAAGAATATCAATTATGAATGGTATGAATATTATAAATAAGTTAAAAGATCAAATGGGAATGAAATGGAAAAACATTTTTTGACCCCAGAAATGCAACATGGAGAAGAAAATAAAAACAACAAATGGGTGAAACAAATAGAAACTAAATATTAATGTCATATAAGAAGATAGCAAATACTAACCATAGTATATAGGTAATTAACTGTAAGCAGCCTATAAATTTAGATTAAAAGATGAGGATAATCAAATGGGACAAAGAAAACACTCCAGGACACTCTCTTTCTAAGAAACACTTGTATTCAAGAATTTTAAAAAGTTGAGTATAAGAGGCTGAAATATATATGTATGTTTGTATACATAAGCATATACAAAATTTGTAAATATAAAGAGAAATATTCTGTAATGTACATTATCAGGCAAGAAGCATAGTTTCAAAAATTAGATAATGTTAAAGATGCAGGGCTAATTCTTGTAGAAGATAAAAGAATCCAGAATATACAATTATCTAATAGCAAAAGCACAAATATAGAAATCAAAAATTGATGGAAATGAAAAAAGAATTAGAAAAATCCATGATTGCTGATAGAACAAGTCAAGAACTGAGGAAGGTCTAAGATTTTACTATACTTACAGGCTGAGTTGGCTTATCACAGATAGCTTCTGGCAGAGAACAGCAAACTTGTGGGAGATAAGAGATTATTATCATAACAATAAGAGTGCCCAGAATTTCAGCATTTCCTTGCACCAGTTTTAGGAACCCCATTTCCTACAGTTTGATGTGAAGAGATACAGTTAATAATTGAATATCAGTAGGTTTTATCTTTACAATATAGCATCTCTGACTACGGAAAACTCAATTTTTTATAATAGACAATAAGCATACCTTTCCTTTGCCCCAGATAACTATTTCCCAAACTTCTTTACCTCAAAAACTCCCTTGCAAAGATAGTTCAGATTAAAGACAAATGATATCACTGCTCAGAAGACATACAGAAATCTGAGAGATACATTGAGAATTATCTCCCAATATCAGCTGCTCTTCATTTCTGATATCTTGGCTTCAGGAGAATTTCCCCTTGAGTACCCTGTCAAGTCAACCAGTCAAATTAATCTTAATGGAAGACACTGATATCAACTCTGTTAAATTAGTGCCATGTAGAATTCAGTGAAGGCCAAAAGCAACAGAACTCAAAGCAGAAGGATGTCAACCTGTAGAACTGATATCTACTCAACCTTTAGGGGCCCAGACTTAGCCAGCTGAACAAAGTTTCTTAAACCTTTCAACCTTGGACAACTAGGTAACATTGTGCTTAACGCTGACATGTTTGAATGGCAGAAAGTACATGCTTAGCAGTAGGTAGAATCTATACCATTTATTTGTGATGATTCTCCATCACACCACATCCCTCTGATTTCTGGTGAGTTACTGAATCTCTACCAGTCTGTATTTCTTCACCAAGATATTGTGGATAATATTTAGAGATTGTTGGAGGAATGTCAGGTAACAGGGTAGAAACATATTTTTAAGATATTAAGCTATATAATGTTGATTTTCTCCAAGTATTTTTTCTTTATTTCATTCAAGCAGTTTATATTTTAAGACTTCTAGGAAAGATGACCAGAGTAAAACCAGGAAATATTCTGATATGTTGGGATTTTTCTGATATAAAATAAGAAAACAAGAAGAGAAAATATTCGGACTATTCCCATCCTCTGTAAAACCTGGAAAAAAATATGAATAAGGAAATAAATTTAACTTTTGCCATGTCAAGGGCAACAATGGCAGAACAAAAGTATGTTCCAATTGCACCTGAGACCAGTGAATGAGATTCACAGCTGATACATATTTAGGGTACCAAGCAGGGGGACTCTGAACAGCAGTAGGTGTGCTTGTGTTGACCGATTTCATCAGAAATAGCTTCACAAAATTGATTTGTGCAATCATAAATATTAAGAAAAACACATTGTATACTAGGTTATTTATGTAATATAGCATCATCCTGATAAGCTCTTTAAATGCTATTTATAAATGTTCTACATTTGAATACTTAAAACCTTGCTGAATAATGAATGTCACTAGTACAAAAAACTAAATTGCAAAATAAGAATGAGGAAGTAGTTTTTCAGAAAGGAAAACATTTTACAGTCTCTCAATAAAACAAGTTGTGCCTAAGGCATTAGGTATTAAAAATCTCAAAGAATACATGTTACTTTAAAAAGAAAAATAAAATTTGACTGTGAGGATTCTATCCTGTTCTCTTAATACACATCACTGACTTTTTTAGAAAAGCATCCATGCTGGCACCAGAAAATAGCTGGCTATATTTCTTTCCCCTTGATATTGCTGGAGTGCACTGAATATTAGATTTCTTGACCAAGACAAATGTTTATGGGAAAATAACTAAAATGTGTGTGTGTATACATACACATATATGTATGTGTGTGTGTGTGTGAGCACGCGTGTGTGTGCATAAAATACATAAAATACAAGGGGGCATAGATTGTACCTAAAATAAAAGTTAACAGGATTCTCAGTTACTCTTTACTAAATAGTTATAATTTTCAGGACAAATAAATGTGGGATTTTCTTTCTTTCTATACATTTATTTTTTTTAAATCTCAGGAATTTTGTAGCCTATTTAAAAAGTCATGACAAATTTAAATAAATAATAAAAGAGATTGGCAACAATTTACAGAAGGTCTGTATGAATTTGAAAGGTGATTAAAGTGATTTTTAACTTGTATTCTTAAATTTTATTTCAAGTTTATATTTCTTTTGCCTATTTCTTTACATACATAAACCCTAGAAATAACATATATTAGATATATATTAAGCTTCACTCTCTTTTAACAAAATAACATATGCATTGAAATAATCATATAACAAAATTGTCACAGTTTCAAAGTGCATAAGTCAGTGGTTTTTAATGTACTCAGAGAAATGTCACTGCTAATTTAACAATATTTTCCTCAGCATATTTTATAAAAGAAATAATATAGATTTTAGTCTTTTCAGATTTTCTAGTTTAGTGGGTGGTGTAGCAAGTAATGATGAATCATTCTTTTTGATTACTAAAAAACATCCCATTGGATAAAATGCCAAGACTTTTTTTAATCCTGTCATTTGTTGAATAGATACTTGTATTGTTACTGCTTTAGGGTTCTATTGATAAAAAGTTCTACTATGAAATTCATGTTCAAAAATTTTACTTGGAATCCCATTTTAAATTTTGTTGAATTTATACCTATGAGATATATATATATATATATATATATATATATATATATATATATATATCTTGATATATATCTTTCTGCTTTCAAGTTTATTTTTTGTTTCAGACTTTCAACACCATGACAATGAGTTGTCTAGTTGCATATCTCCTTGGTTATATCCTACTTGGATGTGATAATCTAAAATAAAAGTTCAAGGAACTTAATGAGATTCAACCACTTTTCTTGAATAAACACTCCTTAGTTTGTTGCCAATCTGTGATTAATATTCAAAATCCTGAAAAAAAAAACAATTATTTTGACAAATTTTCTCAGTGTAATTGATACTTTCATAAAGAATAGATTTCTGGAAGTACCATTTATTCATGACATCTTGATTTGTTTGTCTACATTGTCAAAAAATTTACTTTGACAATTTTTACCAGTGTTTTATTGTTTTATGAGAGAGAGAGATTCCTGGAAGAACCATTTATTGATAATATCTTTTTTTATTATTATTATTTTATTTATTTATTTATTTTTATTGGTTGTTCAAAACATTACAAAGCTCTTACCGTGATTTGTTATCGCCCTCTTCTGGAAACAGTTTCTTAATGAATTTATTAGCAACTTATATGATTTCTATACCTTCTGTTATTAATATAACTAAATTAAAATGATAGTAGTTACATGGGGAAAATTGTCTGCATGATTTTCTTATATTAATACTTACCAACATAATTAAAATATTATAAAACCTGTAATAAAATTGTATGCTTGTAAATGACAGGAGTTTTATTGAGCTAGATCATATTATTTTCTGCCTTGAATCTAACTAGGTAAGAGATTGAGTAAACAAATACGGCAGAACCAAATTTTAAAGATAAAAACACTTAAGAACATTTCAATGACTCTCAGGAAGCACTTATGGAATACATGCCAGGTATCTATCTAACTTATTCTTGTGACATCAACTTAACTTGTGAAACAGCTGGCTTTTAAAAGTGAAGTATTAAATTGTTCTTCTGAAGTTCTTCTGAACTTCAGGAATAGTGTTGTACATCTTGAGAATAGAAACAAAGTATAATTTATCTATCTCATATGTACCATCTTGCAAAAATAAGTAATTTAGATTAAAATTAATGTTAATTTTTAAATGTTAAAAATCCTATTATTTATGTCTACAAATGGACAAAATAAATTGTTAACCATAATTATTTTAAACTTATATGATATTCAAGAAGTATTAAATTCTTTTGAAAACAGCTTACTTGTTTTTCTTAAAAAACTGAAATTCATGTCCCTATCCCTTTATTCCCCTTTGTCTAATCCATAGAACTTCTATTCTCCCCACCCACCATGCCCTTTGTTTTGGGTTAGTATCCACATATCAGACAGAACATTCGATTTTTGATTTTTGGGGAATGGGATTACTTCATTTAGCATAATAGTCTTCAGATCCAAAAACAGTAGAATGAATCTGACATAACTTTCCTATGTATGTATACGAGTATACCACAGGGAATCTTAACTTCATGTATATCTACAAGACTGGGATCCTAATTAGAATAAGATATATTCCATGTTTGTATAAATATATAAAAATAGATTTTACTGATAAGTAAAACTAAAAAGAACAAATAAAAATTAAGAAAATTTGAAATTGCAACTACTGAAAATGTTAGTTTTAACAAAAGAGGTTTTAGGGAAAAATGATCAATTTGTTCATATTATATATTAAGGTATACTCTATGAAAATAAAATTTAGTTCACTTAAAAACAAAGAGAGTTACATTCTTGCATGTAGAAATTTTGTGGCTATCATACTGAGAATGACTTGTTCTCAGGTTAGAGTGTGGCTATCTAGAGAAAATGCAAAAACATCCTGGAAGTATATAGTACTGATGGAGGGGAAAAAATCATTTCACAAATATCAGATTTTGTAGAGGATTAGATGTTATCTTAAACATTTTGGATTTAATTTTGAAACAATAGGTAATTACTGATGGTTTAAACTAACTGTGGCATGAATTGTTTTGCATTTTAAAAAGATCTCAATAGACACAAAGTGGAGATTAGATTTAAATGAAGTTCTCTATGTTTAGGGATCAGGGTAGGGGGACCTGGGATCAAACAGACCAGTGTCTGATGGGGAAAATATAGTCAAGTGCAGATAATAAATTCAAAAGCTTTCTAGGATGTAGATGCAAACAGTGAATTAGATATGGCAGATGAAGAACATGAAAGTGTCAAAAGGACCTGTCAAATATAAAAATGTAATCGTCTTATTTACTAGGATATAGTCCACTAGAAGTATAATATTTGCTTACAGCATCATAGCAAAATAGCAAAAATGAAGCAACTGGTTAATCCAGTGGGGCAAACAGCCAAGTCAGAATTGAGCACTGAAAAAATAAATAAAACAGAAATGTAACAAGTTTAAGAAGGTATTAAAAACTGTACCCCAAGTAGAATAATTATTAGGTAGAAATCAAACTAACCAATAAAAACATTATTTATGGTAGATTACATGAAGAATGAATATATTGTCTCTTCATGCTTTGTTTATTATAAGTTATTTAGTATCATTATATACAAAATGTGAATAAGAATCAATAATGAGGGCTGGGGTTATAGATCAGTGGTAGAACACTTGCCTAGTATTTGTGAGGCACTGGGTTCCATCCTCAGCACCACAAAAAAGTAAATAAATAAATAAAGGTATTGCGTCTATATACAACTAAAAAACTGTTTCAAAAAATATCAATAATGAGTTAGAAATGTCTCTAATCTTTTGGAATCTGATGCATTTATAAGCATATAGAAGAATAAAAACATTTTTTATAACCAATGTCGTTAATTCATTGAACATCATAGGTAATTCATTGAACCCTGATTATGATAATGGAGAGACAAAGATCGAGAGGCAGTAGAAAGCATAAATCATACTATAAATGTAGGCAAATTTAAGGGTGGATTTTAATTAACTTCATTAGTTGACTTTTTCCAAACCTCTACCATAGAAAGTGGCTTAAACCTCAAATTGGCTTTACAATTAGTGTTAAGTCAAAAAGAAATGATATGATATATGAAATTTTTCATGATGCTCATTTATTCATTTTATAGGAAGCATAGGAAAATAAAAATAAATTAATATAAATTTCTTTATTAGGGAGAAAAGGGTCTTCTTATATGTAATCTTTTAAAGTAAAAGATATTCCTCAATTTGCAGTTGCTTTAGAATATCCATGAGGCATTGGAATTTTCCATCTTTAGTAGTAAGTTAAATAATGTATTACCTAAATACTAGTTTTAAAAAGCTGGTATCCCAAAGTTCTTCTCTCATGGAGTCTGCTAGGTACACATATCAGAAAATTAAGAGATGAAAATACTTCAATTTTAGTGACCTCATTTTCTCTAGCCATTGCCTCAATTTACTTAATAGTTTTCATAACTTTATATAAAAATTAAAAGTAAATTTTATACCTTCTCCTTAAAAGTTTTATTGATTTAAAAATATGTTTGTAAAATTTAAAAATAATCTGGTCAAATACTCCAGAGAAATCAGATGTCTAATCTGCACTCCCTATGATACTCAAATTTTACAGTTAAAATTTTCACTGATATCATAAAATACAATTAGCTATCTTTATATGTTTTTATACTGTTGCTACTGAGATAAAAAGGTCCTTAAACATTAAGTCAACTTATCTCTGACTCTATTCACTTGTCAAAATCAATAATCTTTAGTTTCTCCCTGATGGAATCAATAACCATAACTATAAACCAATGTCTGGAACACTGGTTTTCAAAGCAAGTGTCATTTCTAAAGAAACCCTGACAATGCCATCTATCACCAGTAAGAAATGATGATCCACAAAGGAGTAACAATTCTCTCTCTCCATAGTTTTTGCAAGTGCACATACTTTTGAAAGATCAGCTTAGTTCTTTTTTATCTCTTACTAAATTAGTGAGACGATTTTCACCTTCCTTTCCTTTTTCTACAATCTTCATTCAAAAAGCTTTCAATTATTCCTATTATTTACATATTTTACAACTAACTCAAACGCAGTAGAGCAAAGGGGAAAAATACTTTTTAATCTCTTTATTTTTTTTCTAATTTTCATGACTTTCTGTATTATGACTAAACCAATGTCATTGTTTATATTTATATCAAAATTTAGGAAAAAATTCGAACAGAAAATTGCTACATTTTGAAAGCCATCTTTTGTTAAAATATTAAGCCCCTTTCTGAAAATAATCAGTAGCACATGAATATAACTTAAATATAAAAATGTCATGAGTGATGAGACAAAGCAAACTAAGGAAGATCAGTGCTTGAAGTTGACACTAGCTCCCTAGATCACATCAATAGATAACATAATGAAAGCTCCCAGTAGTAATGAATCAATGCAGACAAGTAAATAGAGATGATGAAAGGCATTCTTAAGAATGATGGCATGAGAAACAAGTGTTCTGCTTTAGGAGACTAAAATCTATCTCATAAATAGAGCACAGAATACCACAGTACACACACACACACACACACACACACACACACACACACACACATATATATATATACATGCTAAAAGCCCACAGTGTAATTCTAGATAGGTAGTACATCAATGCACAGGTTGAAGTTTGAAAATGTTGGAAAAGGTTGAAAAAATTTGAAACCAGAACTCAGATTGATCCTAGAGTGATACCCTTCATAATTTAGTTGCCTTGGCCCAGAGATTGCCTGAGAATATCAGGAAAAGAGAGCTAACAAAACCAACTAATATTCCTGATGTAAAAAAAATATTTTTTGCTTGTGATTCTATGTCAAATTTATCTTTCTGCAGCATCACCCATCCACTGCATTTATCTCTGGTATGAGGACTAAAACTGATATTCCTGCTATGCTAGTTTATGTACCACTGACATTCATTCTGGAATGTATTTATAATACTTTATCTGCAGATATAATTCTTTAGCTCTTTGATTCCTTCCTGATACCGACATGACCAGTTACTCTACAGTTAGATCACGCCATTCCATATACTTCACCTATTTTAGACCTGCAAATAACTAAACTGACATTTCTATTCAGAATACAATATTCTATTTAATATCCTTTGTGTGACCTGATTATCCATATCTTACTTGATGTCCTGCTAAACATTTTCCAATGTGGCTGCAAAGCAGTAACCTGATTCTTACTTTTGTGTTGCCTTTTTTTACCCTGTAGCTACCATTTAGGATGACACACTTAAAATTTCTTGATGTTACCCAATATTCATCTTAAGATGCACTCTTTCCCCAGTCTTCCACAGCTATTTCATCTTTTGAAAGGGAGTTTGGCATGTTCAATAATACCTTTCATCCTTTACTTTTAAAGTTCGTAGGAATTAATATATGCAGGGCATTTTTGATGCCATTTAGCTAAGTCTTATCTTTTTATATCAGAAATTGAGAAATATATTTAACTTTATCAATATCATGAAAATTATTAGGAGAAGGGTCTCTAGGTTTTGACCCTTAACTATTTTGACAATTTCCTAACAAAGTGTATATCTTATCATTGACTTCTTGCCCTGTGAATTTTTTAAATGTTTGTGAATTTTTGGTGGGCTTTCTCTTTGATTTCATTGCTCAGAATTAATATATATATTTTTTTAAATAAAAATTTAAGTGTTAATAAATTATTTTTCCTTGAAATTTGACTAGAAAACTGAGAGAATCTGCTAACTCTAACCTGTGTCCCCATTTTCATCTAAAAATACAATAAAATAGCTGAAAGCTATTTCTTATCACTCCGCCCTTTTAGAACTTTCTGAAAGCACCTAGTGCACATCTGATGAATAAAGTTTAAACATCAACAGCGTTTTATAACCCTTTAAACAACAACAACAAAAATTAAGTAACATAACATTATGAAAACTTTATATACATGCATTGCAAATATTCACAGGGTACACCTACTCTCAGCACTCCATCGTTCACCACAAATTTAATTAAGGTACCATAAAGATGTCTTATAATATTTCAACACTACATATAAATTCCCATCATTTGTGAATATTGTTACCAGAAACTTCTATTCACAGGAGACTAATGATCCATTAGTTTCTGCAAAATGCCCCATTAACATAAAAAAGAATTTGACCATGGAAAAGGCTATTAAATTCCACCAGGAGTTTAGAACATGAATTTTGATCTTTCCTTACAATATTAAATAATGAAGCTAATATTCTGGATAAAAAGGGAGAGTTATAATTGAACTTTTACATGACTAAAATGAAGACAAATTTCCTCATTTCTCTTTAAATAAAATATGTAAAAATAAAAATGGTGTGAAAATCCTAAGGATTCTACTATCTGAAAATTTCAGGTTTTTTAAATCTAATATTTCACATTGTACTTGTTTTCTAGTAATGCACAATAATGAAGTCATCACAGATCATCTTTGGCATTTGTTTATCCAAATATGCATTCAACAATAATTCTTTACATTCAGGTGAATGAAAGTGTTATATACTTGGAAAAAATGATTATTTCACGAAGATTGGATTCTTGAAGGCAAGTGGAAGAATGGGAGATGGTATGGAAAGGGTAAGGACATTTTCTTATCTTTCTATTCATGTATAGTCATGCATTCATTTAAGAGTGTCATTAAGATTTATTTTAAAAGATTTGAATGAGTGTCCCAAATGAGGAGCAACAATATTGTCTTAGACTACAGAAAAGCAAAAAATGAAAATATTTTAACTCTTTCATTACAATGGGAAAGAGAACTGACCAAGATATTGAGACCAGGTTCTGAATTCCAGCTCTGTGACTTATGGGCAAGAATGACTTCTCCCAATGCTTGATCTCTGATTCTTCATTTTTTTTTTAAGTTTGATTGTTTTGTTGTAAGGATATAAAACAGAGAATGTTTAATGTCCTAGAAATTAAAAACAGCATATGTGATAATATTTCTATGAACACATTTTGATGATGATAAAGAGCTAAAACATAAGATTTTGTAAGAAAAAAATGATGAAGCAACTCTTATTTTCCTTTTTTATTTGGTTTTGTGTAATTTATAGTAAGCTGAAAAAGTTGCAAGTATAAACGTTATTCTAAAATATAAATGTTGGTGTTCCTTCACCAACTAGAACAATTATCCTTACTATTGGTTAAAGTAAAAATCATTACTTTAGAAAATGAAAATAATAGAATCACCATACTTAGTCCTACTAACAAGAGGAGGCTCTAAAATTCAAAATCAGAATAATATTCCAAATCCTTAGAACTATTGAAATTACTCAGATTTTAAAGCTAAAAATATACAGATTTTATAAATTTAAAAAGTGTTCATATCTAAAATTTCCCTGTGTGTTTCCTAAAAATTTTAAATGCAAGAGTATATGACAGCTAGGGTATGAATTTACAGTGTTCAGGTTAAATGTCTTGATTTGATATTTTAACATTTATTTTATAGTATGTTGATAATTAGTTTAAAGGATAAAATGAAGTAATTAATTTATGCATAACCTGTCATTACTTAAACCTCTAATACTTTGTCTAACATAATTATTTTAGTTAATATGATAATTATATCAGAAGATGTACTTATCCACATGAAGAAAAATGCACTACATGACTGTCTACTGTCTCTTAGAGAATCCAGGGGAAAAGAGATTTTTAAGAGAAGCAACTGCAGGAAGAAACAAGAAACAGAAGTAAAAATCTGTATTAAACTTATGAAGTATCAAATACTTTTGATACTTGGTTTGTTGCTAGAAATAAATTTAAAATAGATTTATGCTCAGGAAAAGTCGGTGGAGAGTATAATACAAATCCAAACCATTTTTTTTTCTTGGTACTGGGGATTGAACTCAGGCACTCTACCACTGAGCCACCTCCCAAGCAGTATTTTGTATTTCATTGAGAGACAGGGTCTCACTGAGTTGCTTAGTGCTTCATTTATTGCTGAGGCTGACTTTGAACTCTAGATCCTCCTGTTTCAGCCTCCCAAACCACTGGAATTACAGGTGTGTACCACCATGCCCATCTCAAAGCATTTGTTTTTAAAATGAATATGACACTTAAGGGGTATAATGATAATTCTTATGACAAATTTGAATTTGTTATAAGATTCTATATGTATAATATATTATATATATACATAAAATTTCATCCTCAGCACTAATAATCCTCATTATTTCTCTAGATCAACAACTAATGGCAGTTACAAAATTGACTAATGGTATCATACTATTTGAAGCTGGCATAATAGGTTCATTTTACAATGTACTCACTAGAAACTAGTGTTTATAGTTTTATAATAGTATTTGTAGAAGTCAACAATTAGAAATCTGAAGAACTTCATAATTTTTGAGAATGGCATTATTTCTTAATAATTAAATTTGAGGCTGATGAGTGAAGTGAAAAACCCCATTTGAGCTGATTTTTATTGCTAACTATGAAAAGTGATTAATGTCAATTTCAGCCATGTTACATGAGGAAAAATAGGATAGTTTAGATCAAATAAATTCCTGTTCTTATTGAAACCACAAAAATGTGGCTTAGTGATGAATTTTTAGAATAACTTAACAAGCATTAAGAATTTTAAAACAAAATATAAAAGATGTTTGTATCAATTGGTTTGTGGTGCTTGGGATAGCAGAATTGGTATCAGCTGGGATTCAGTTAGAAATGCAGGAATTTGAACAACATTCTCCATGTGCCAAATAAGAATTCACTTTTTAGCAAGACCACCAGGTGTTTCTTATGAACATTTAAGTGTAGAAAGACCTGTTATCACTAATGTAAGAGAAAGAAGTGCAGAAAGCAGAGAGCAAGACCTCAGTTTCAGTCAGCCTTCAATTTACTCCCTTGGACTTGTAGATGTGTAACAGCTAGCTCTCTGGAAAAAAACAGAAAGCAGTACTGCTTTTTAAATTTTGCTGATTTCTATAGTGTAAATATTCCCAACATAGTTGATGTTAAGGTGTCAACATATAGTCTCTAAATGTAGTTGGAAAGAAGACAAAGTGCACAATTTGGTCTTCTGATCTTCTCTGAGCTGGCTCCAGCACACTGCCATCTGTAAGTAATTCAATTATGCTGTTTTTATTTTTTTTATCTGAAAATCAAAAAAATAATATTCATCTTATATAATTATTTTGTGTCAACCTCAAAATGATATGAAATATACCTGTAAGCTGTTAGGATATTAGTTGCTTTTGTTTGTTTTTCTGCACCAAATCATATATATCTGAGATTTATTTAAGATTTGCTAACACAAAGTGCCATGGTAAATGCTTAATACTTAATTTGGATTGCATTAACAAATAGACAAGACTGTGTTTCATGCCATTTTTGTTGTTACAATCAAAGTGTTTTTATAAAAGTATGTTGAGCAAGAATATGTGCTATTTCTTATTCTGACACAATGACAGACTGCTTGTTTTTCTCTATTAGCCTCTATGTCTTTAATTCACAATAAATTTTTTTTTTAGCTGGGTGCATTAACCCCCAGAATAAAGATTATATTCTCAGTACCTAGTATAGCCCAGCTTGGTGTGATTATACTTTGGCTAGTGTGTGTATGTGTGTGTGTTTATTTGTGTGTGTGTATAAACACACACACGCGCACACACACACACACACACACACAGGGGAATGAATCCAGCTGTGCTTAATCACTGAAACATCCCTAGTTCTTTCTTTCTTCTTTCTTTCTGTAATTATTATCCTGAAAGAGGGTCTTGCTCAGTTTTTTAAGGCCTTGCTAATTTACCGAGGCAGGCTTTGAACTTGCAAGCCTTCTGCTTCAGCCCCCAGAGATGGAGCCAGTGGGATTACAGGCATGTGCCACCATGCCCAGGAAGCAGAAATATCTTGACACAGCATCTTGAAACTGTTCCTGGGAGACCATTTGCTCATCTTCCTTCCTTTTTTTTATTCTGCTGCTTGGAACACTTATTATTGATACATTAAAAAATTGAATTAGGAGGATAAAGATCACATCCTGGAGATGGAAGATCAAATATTTGAACTGAATTTTAAGTCTATAAGGATTTAAAAAGGTAGAGAAGTTAAAAAGTTTTGAGAGAATTTTACTTTTTCCTAAGGCTGAAAAGTATTATTTTGCATGTGTGTGTGTGTGTGTGTGTAAATAATTTTGTATTCTTTCATTTGATGATAGATACCTAGGATGTTTCCATATCTTTTTGTGAATAATGCTGAAATGAATATCAAATGCAGATATCTTTTCAATACATTGATTTCAATTTCTTTGGATATATACCATAAAGTGGGATTAGTAGATCATATGGTAATTTAATTTTTATTTTCCTGAGGAACCTCCATAGTGCTTTCCATACTGTTTTCCATAATGGCTTTACTAACTTCATTTCAACTGAGTGCATAGAGTTGCATTTTGTCCATACCTCTACTGACAATTATCTTTTGTCTTTTTGATAGTGATTCCAATGGGCATAGGGTGACTTCTCACTGTGGTTTTAATTTGCATTTTCCTAATGATTAGTGATGTTGAACATTTTTTCATACATATTTTGGCTAATAGTATGTCTTCTTTCAAGAAATGTCTATTTAGGTCCATTTTGTAATTGGGCTATTTGTTTTCTTGCTAATGATTTGAGGATTTGAAAAAGTGTCCTTTTTAAAAAATTTCTTATGCTTCCACCTCTTCTGTGCACATGAGAATTTGCTTATGCTTAAAGTATCTAGCTAGCATATAAGAAGTTTGAGAACCCCCAAACTACCTCAGTTTTAACAAAAAGGCTGATCAGATTAGTCTACACTCAGAAATATCAGTGAATCCAGCCAAGATCAGAGAATGACTCAGCCAACACCCTCAGAAGCTTGAACAATTAAGATGTTTTGAATGACTGTGAGGTTTTGTGATGATTTGTCTTATAAGAATAGCTAAATGAATAGATCTTCCCAGTGTATCAAGGATGTTTAACAAATGTTGGTGCAGATTGGCCCATGTGGATGGAGCATGAGTGCATATAAAGATGAGGCACCATGAGCATTGTGCTAGTCAAATTTATAGATATTAAAAACAGGAAAACCTAACTAAGGGGGCTAAAGAAAAATTGTATATCAGAGGTGAATAAATGAAAAAAGCATCCTGGGAAGCAAGCAAAGAAAATTCATTAAGATGAGATGAAAGAATATCTTAACTTCCTAGGAGAGGAAAAGTAATTTGAGAATTGATCTTTAGATGTGGAGATGGTATTATCATTGGTGACCTTGAAAATAACTAAGTGGTAGTGGCAAAGTTCTAATGAAAATATAATCAAGGAGGTGAGATTAGAAATGAAAAAAGATGGCCACAGAAAATATAGATCACTTGTTGAGCACTTTTTATAAAAGGGGCACCGAGAGAGATGGGACAACAACTGGAGGTAATGAGGGGTCAGGAGAGATTTTGTTGTCCTTGTTGTTGTTATTGTTTTGTGTTTGCCCTAACAGAGGTAATACGACACACTTTATGGAAAATAATGGGTAAGATTTTTTAGAAACAAATTGACCCTACACAAAATTGCAGAAACAATGTTGCAGAGCAAATAAATAAACTTCCACCTTAAAATTTAGTGCACAAGTACTGGGTTTGCCCTGCCCTAGTGTGTATCACATTTCTGATTTCATATATACAAATAGCTATATACTCCAAGGTAGGATTCTGAATTAGATCAGAATCATTCCCTTCAGTCCTGGAACCCTAAAAAAATTGTAATCTAATAGTCTCTCAGGTTAATTTCTTAACAAATCATGTGCTTACCTATATAATATTGCTAACTGATTAGTTATAACAATAAAATGTATTATTTTCTAGTCATTTGGTCAATTCACATCATAGTATTATTTTTAAAATACATAATAAATATTTCTAATAGACAGAACTAATTTTATAATAAACAAAATTAACATTTTCCAAATAGTGATATTCTCCTTTTATACTTTTGATGTAATGTTGTCTGATATGTAATCCTTTAATATAATTGAAGGCTTATTGGTTTATTTATATTGTAAACATTTCCCCTAAAATGCTTCTGAAAACTTTAAGGGTCATAATAGTCATTCAAATCTCTAGAAAGATTAGATCCAACAATAGCAAATTAATATTATAAAGATTTCTTAATACAGTAGTACTACAACATGCATAAAAAGTGAGGATTTTTTTCAGGCAGCAACAATAATGTAAATTAAGCAACATAAACTATTCAATAGATACATTATCAGAAAAATTAAAATAGGTAATAAATATTAAAAATTAATGTGGATATTTAGAATATTTAGAATTTTTTTAAAAACCATGTTGCTATAATTTTTGGACATACCTTTTTAAACACAGAAGGAAGCAAAGTATCACTGGGTTGTATACAGGAGTTTTTATCCAATCTTGTACTATGGTGAATTTTATTTACCAATTTCAGATAGACATTGGTATCTTAATGATAATTTTTGATGGAACAAAGAAAAATACCATATTATAATATTTAGTAATTTAGTTTATCTGACCTATTTAGTAACTTAGTTCATGTGATGACTGTGATTTATAATGCCTTATGAATAGCAACTGGTGAAATGATATATATGGTTTACCGGAAAAATGTAAGATTTGAGTTAATAATATTGTTAGCATAGTTTCCACTCTATAAAATCCTATCAGGTAGAATCAAGACAGCAAATTAAAATAATATAGAGTCATAATTAAAGAAATTTAAAGATAATGTTGTAGGGACAAAGGAGGCAAGGCACTGAAGATAGCAGGAAATAGTTTTATTTTGCTGCAGCCAGGTTCAGAGGGCAGAGCTTTTGCTGTAATCAATCAATTCCCTGAACCCCATGTTCAGGTAGCTTCAGGGTTTTATCGCCAGCATAAAAGGGGAGGGGCTCAGAAGTTCAAAGTCTGCAGAATTTTACATAAAAGCAGCTTTTCCTTTCACTGTTCTGGGTAAGTTAACCCTTCAAGGTCAACACCTGAGAAGGGGAGAGCAGCTTCTGCCCTTGGTTTCCTCCCTTTGCCAGCTGTTACAAGGAGCCCAATTGGAAACTCCTCTTATCTTAGAAATGTAGACATCTCTGTGAAGCCCAAGCTCAAGGCCAGAGGCCTTGTTTATATATTTTTACAAACTACTATACTATACGTTTGTGAGAAACTAGTAAGGGGGTGTCCAGCCAGAGGCCAAGTAAAACAGGGCAACATGAAAATAGGAAGTTTATCTATATTAAATTCTTTTGAAGAGACTCTTTTGCTGATAGTCCCAAAATCAGCCGTGGTGAAGATTTCTAGAGAAGCCCAGTTAAGACTTTTCTGTGGAGAAAGGGGGTGCCACTACAATAACTGAAATATAATCTGACTGTCTTTCAGGTTAATTCTTTAAATTAATGTGAAGCCTTTGAAGTAACACACAGATGGACTGCTTTGAAAATTACGGAAAAATTAAGCAACAAGTTTACATGGAAAAAATGGAAATTCTGATTTACATTATTAAAAGGTTATGATTTATTCAATATAAATCAAAATATAACATCGGTTGTTTTCATATTTCCAATTTTCTCTAACTCATAAGAAAATGTATAAATAAATAGATAAATTCTCTCTTCTCACTTTAATCAACACCTATCCAAAAATCTTTGTTTGATAAATCCATCATCTGAACACTTATCCTTTTTAATTGCCTTGATCTAATCTTATTTCTTCATCATGTGTACTAAATTTAAGAAAATCAATTTATTAACTTCCCTTATCCATAAACTAACAATATTTCTAAGCATAATGATGTGAGTAATGATAAATTTCTTGTGTGATAGTCTTTTCTTCATATATTCTTGGTCTCTTTAGTTTCTTAGTAAATTTTCAATTTGTATCAACCTTTAAATCAGAGGCAATAGTGGTGTGTGTGTGTGTGTGTGTGTGTGTGTGTGTGTGTGTATTCTGTCCCATAGATTGCAAATATTAAATGTTCATTTCCTTTTCCTTTTTAATATGAGAATAATTTTTAAATTATGTTATGCAGATTTCACACTTTCGTTTACCAATCTATTCTTTTTATAAAATATTTTTTTAGTTGAAGATTGGCACAGTATCTTTATTTATTTTTACGTGGTGCTGAGGATCGAACCCAGTGCCTCACACATGCAAGGGAGGCACTCTACCACTGAGCTACAGCCCCAGTCCTATCAATATATTCTTTAGTGACATATTTTCCTTTGCGCTTTTGCTGTTATAACGTTTTTGTCTCCCATAATCTGATAATATTCTGTTATGTTTCTTTATGAATTACGTATTTTCATTTTTTTATATTCATCTGGAATTTATGCTGTGATAAATACTACTCCTCTCATCATATTATCTAATATTACCCTGCTATAAAACCACACACACACACACACACACACACACACACACACATACACACACACACACACAAAGAGAGAAAAACAGTGCAGGAAGATAAAAGGAGAGACTAGCTTAGTAGTAAAGGTATATAGAGAAATCCTATGAAATCATGATGAAGTAAGCATAGTCCACATTATAGAAAGAAAGTTCAGCATATCTAAAATTATAAAAGATAGGATGAAGGAACAATGACACTCATTATTTTTAAATGATATTTTCTAAGTTATTCAAATGTGCATGTAAAATACTATTGCACTATAAGTGCTTTTTTAAACAGTAGTAAATATGACGGCTAAAATCTTGAAATTTTTAGATAACATCTATTCATTTGAAAAATCTTCCTTTAATAATATCTAAAGGAATCTTTAATTTGGCATTATCAAAGATTATTGAAAATTGTGTAATATGCATCAAATCCAGATGCTGTTATGGTAGAACACAATACACATATATTGGGAAACCATTCTCGATATATCTCTCATGTTTTCAAATCTTGTAAGCAGAGATGCTGACTCCCTTTGTTCAGTGACAATAAAGAAATATTATGTCTGTCCCGACCAAAGGGCAAGTGTGCTTACTTTTTAATATAAAAGATTCTGGTTCTCTAAGCTCAGAATTGCTCTCTCCCATAACAGCCTACCATGTTGGGGAATGTTACTTGGCCCTCTTTTCATTGCCTGTGGGAATTGAGGCTTTGAAAACACAATTTTTGGTACTCTGGCTATTTCTGTTGGTGTAAGTAAAAAAGTCCTTTGAGCATGATTAAATATGGTTTTGTGTATCATGTCTTCTGCCATAGAACTAGAGCAGATTGATTTGTTAACTTTGAAGCAGAATAAAATCTCAGAAACTTCACAGTTCTTAACAATATGTACGAATAGAAAATATAAAGTATATACACATAGGTAAATAATTTCTGATATTTCTTTGTCTCTCTGAAATTAATAATTGTATTTTCTCAAAATTACTGAAATAATACTTGATATAGTTTGGCACAAATTGTTATCTTTTGTTTTTTGTTCTTACCTTTTCTTACCAAAATGTCTGTATAAAGATGTTTGTACTTTGATCCAGGGACCTTATAATTATCAAGAAAATGCTTATGAATTTTTTCCTTGTCCATTTGCATAAAGGATTCCCTATAACAAATAGTTTTCAATTAATTTCTACACAAGACTTGGTGTTCTTTCATTGTGCCCTCTTTTCAAGTGAACTGGAACAACTGCCTTGTGTTTTTGTCCTGTCTCTCAACCTCTATGAGGGTTTTGACTTTAGTACCAGAAGAACAATGTGCACATGTGAAAAGTGTCATTTCTTTCCTTATTGCCAATTGAAAGTGGATTACCTGACAGACAGCATTAGAATTACTATATTTATTAGGGAACAGAGATAAAGAAATTTGCAAAACAATTTTAAACCAAACTCTAGTATACTTTTCTTTTAAACCCCTAATTGTGTACTATCAATTATAATAGCCATCATAACATACGAGCTTTGTGTGAAAACAGCAAAATATCTTTGACATATAATTAGAGTTTTAAATTAATCAATTCCTTAATTAACTACATTCTAGCACTCATATCAAAATTACAACTCATATTGGTTGGCACATATGGCATGTTTAAAAACATACATAAAAGAAGAAAATTCAAAGGAAATGGGATTATCATTTTGTTTTGTTTAATCATTCTATTCTGAAGAATAAAAGAAAACCTTTAATGTGATCTCATCTTCGCCATATGAAGACACAGATTAAGTGAACCAGGGCTTTGCAATTTCTTATTTGTCACTTTTATTTTTTATGGGCATTTTAATTTTTAAATTGCTTCATAAATAAACTAATCTATGAAAAAGATTATAAGCAAATAATATATTTATAGAAGTATAAATAATATGTATGTATCACTTATGGATTTTAAAAACTAAAAGGTCAATATTTTTTCTAACGTTTTTAACTATTTAATGTAATAATCTATGCATATTACAAATTTGAAGTTATTAAATATAGCCCATGTCTTCCATTTAAGACATTCACTGGGGATTTAATCCTTTTAAAGTTGAATTTTAACAAGCATAACAAGTGTTTCCAGTATGCCAGGAATGTGCTAAAATAGGAGGCATGTATACAAAATGAAGAAGACATTTAATACTTTCAGTGTTCTCAACGCTTAATATGAGGCAAAAATCTAAAATGAAGAAGTATTGTGTGGCAAGGTGTGGACACATCTGAGTACACAGAGAAAGATCTTTTAGTACTGAGACCAATTTGGGATTCCATAAATGACTTTCTACAGGGGATTAAGGTTTGCACAAGATCTGGAAGGATAAGTAATCAAGCCATAAAAGAAGTGTGCACAGGGTGTCCTGAATACAAGAGAGAGACTGAATTAAGTTTAAGGCAGTTTATAATTTGATACCGTAGCTAGAAACAAGACTAGAGAGGTAAATTTGTAGTGGTTCTATGTATTATAATGGGCATAAGTAAGAAATGCTTAAAATGTTATTGCTTAATATCTAAAAGCATTCGTAGTATTTTTATTTGTGGTTTTCAGAGCATTTATAGTATTGATGATACTGTTGAAGCATTTTTGAGTACAGTAAGTAATTAAAAGCATGTAATAGATGTATAACTACTTGAAAATTAATAAATTCTTCTGTACATACAACCAAATGCACACGTTCATTATAATACGGTGTCTCTTAAACAGAAGATCTTTACAGAACAGATAAATTTGTCTCATTCTCTGAACTTGGATTTTTGAATACTTCCAACTGCTTAAAAGAGAGAGCAAAACATACACATTACCAAAGGTCACATTAATATTAAAATGTTTCAATAGCTAACCAGGTTGACTATGGAACCCTGTAGACAAAATATTTTAATTTGGCAAGAGGTCAAAGACAAAGTCTTTGCATGTATGGTAGTTCCTTGTGTTGTGTTTCTGAAATATGAAATCTCATTTATTTTTAAAGTATTTAATAATCTAATTCATTAACTTATTTTATGAACCTATCCTCACTTTATTGCTATAAACTATGTGATATATATAATTTTATAACATAAGCATCTTGCTGCAACTCAGTTGTTTTACTAGAAGCATAATTGACTTGATTCTAAGTTGTAAGCTCTCCATTAAATTTCATGGTACTGTAGTTAAAATTTTAAAGCAAAGGAGTTGAAAATTACCCCTAAAATTAAAAAGCTCCTTTTATGTTCTTAGGGATAATTTTTTAACAAACCTGTGACCAATAACTAAATAGAATAGCATATAGTATAATTATTATTTTCTGTGTCAAATATTTTAAAAGGATATAGAATATATAGTTGACCTGAAATATCTGCAAGAATATATATTTAACTTCTTTGCTTCATATTTTAATATATATATGATTATTCTTATTTTAGCAATACCTTTTTGTACTAATATACTTGATTAGAATTTTTCATGTAAAAAGGGAATCATAGGATATACTTAGACCTGAAATAAGTCTCCCAAATGTATATAGGCTATAACTCCAGGACATTTAAATAAAAATTTCAAACTCAGGTAACTACTTTTAAATATTCTTGGTTATTACAATTTTTATATAATTTTCTAGTTTGGGAGAGTGTGTGTGAAATCACTGTGATTAGTATATACCAAAAAAGTATTATGTAATAGTAGCATTGTTAGCCAAATTTTTGTTTCTGAGTTAAATGTGAAAATAATATCTTAATAGCAAATTTGTTGAAGGTGAGCATTTTGTTATTACTATGTTATATGTCATAAGCATTGCTTAATGGCACATGCAACAATCACCATGATACAATTGCTATGTGTTTCAAGTGATTTTTAAGACTATGTTCTTATTTATTTTAAGTCTGTTCCTATTAATTAAAGTTGCTTAACTGATATATACTGGAATTATACATTATATCAGGCATAAGATAATCATTTTGTATAGTATGTAATAATTAAAATATAGTCCAAGTACTTTGTACTTTATTTCCACAATAAGTGATTCCTAAATTAGTAAGAAAAAAATCCCTAGGGGTTATCAATATACTGATATTTGCTATCAATGAATATTATGTGAAATTTCACATGAAAAAAAATACCTGAAAAGAGAAATTTATTGCATAATGGGGTACACAGAAAAGTAATTTAAAACAATATTGTGAATTGCTCTTTATTGTCTTACAAAAAGAGAAAATATATGGTTCATTATGGATAACAATCATTTAAGGAGGGAAAAGTAAGAACTGGTACATGGATCAATGTGCTTGTGTGAAAATTTTCTTATTGGTACACTATGAAATAACAATAGAAATCAAGAGTAAACATGTAAAAACTTAAGCAAATTGACATTGGTACAATATTTAATTGCATTATTTTGTACTTGATAAAAGTATTGATTTGCAATTAGAATACACAGTGGTCTTTCATCATAGTGCTGACAGCAAATAAGTACAAGCAGATTCTTAGTTTTCCTGTTCTTCTGCAAGTTTAATTAACTTCAGTGTACGAAGTTATCTTTAAATCAAAGATTCCATAGAATTTACAGCACAGGACCTTAAGTGAGAATAACTTATATTTTTCTCAAAGACCTGTCATATTTGAAACATTAAATCATTAATCACATGCAGAAATACACACATACACACACACACGAAGTAAGGAGAGTTATTACTTCAATATTGTAGATGAGAAAATGAAGTTTAGTTAAATTAAATATTTTGTCCATAATAAATATCTTTATAGTGATACTGATTCAATAGATATTTCCTTAGTTATCTTCTTTGTATAACAGATTGGTTGGGTTTGTCTTAATCTCTTCTAGGGATAGGAAGATAGCTACATAGAACTTATACTTTTCAGAAACCTAAGAATCAGTAGTTTCTTATTATGATGCATAGTTCTGGGTTGCACTATAGGATTGGATTCAGGATACATGAGAAATCTATTGTCTACTTTTCAGTATATTCTTCAGATGAATATGATACATGCAGTCCAATGTTGGAATTTGAGAAATCATAACATCACTGATAAATAGAAACCTCATGTATTCTAATACCCAAGGATAAAGCCTTAGTAAGTGTGTAGCTACTTCTGCTGGAATTTTTTATATAGATTTGCACATTTGCACATGATGCAGTAGGCCAATGACAACCCTTCTCCAGAGCCCCCCAAAAAAGATAATTTATGGAACATATGTCAACTTACATTGAAAAAGGGATTTTGCAGACATAATTAAGGTTGAAAACTTTAAGATAGGAAGATTAACCTCTATTATTTAGATGGGGACATGCTAAACACATGGATCCTTAAAACCAACAGATCTCTACCTGGAGTTAGAGGTGTGGGAAGGAAGAAAGTACTTGAAGTACAGACGCTTTACAAAGAAAAATCAGAGATATCATTCTCAGAAGGACCAACTAGTTGCTGGTTCTCAGATATGCAGGGATCATGGACACAGAAGAGACCTGTAGGAGCTATGGGTGGGCTCCAGGTGATAGATAGCAGGAAAGAAGGATGTCAGTACTATAACTGTGAAGAACTAGATGCTGCCAACCACCAGAATGAGCTAGGAAATAGGATATATAAGCATTCTGATAAGGGCTTACACTATTGACATTTTTATTATGACTTTATGAGACACTGATAAAATAATCTAGCAGAAACCACTAAGATTTTCACTTACAGAATTATTATATATGCTGTTTATCTTGAACTTCTTTTTTCTTTTTGTATCACAGATTGAACCCAATGGTGCTTAACCACTGAGCCATATCTCCAGCCCCAGCCCCACCCCTTTTTTTTTGGAGACAGGGTGTCCCTTAGTTGCTTAGGGCCTCACTAAGTCACTGAGGCTGGCTTTGAACTTGAACTTGTAAACATGCTGCTTCAGCCTCCTGAGCAGGTGGAATTACAGGTGTGTGCTACCATGCCTGCTGAGCTTCTAAATTTGGAGTAGTTTTTTTTTTTTTTTTTTGCAGCAACATAAACCTAATATATATGATAAAATATATATATCAGAACCCGATATCTTATAATTCTGTGGCATGCTGGCCAATTCCTCAATAGCTGGTTGGCTAGTATCCTATATTTAAAGCTAGGACATCCCAAACATACATTTAAATTTTATGAAAATATATAAACCCATTTCCCCTAAAGCATAATGGATAGGCAGACATTTAATATTGTTTATGTTAGTAACAATAGGGAGCTAAAAAATATGTTTGAATATGAATTTATGACACATGACAGCCAAACCAGAAAACATGCTGACATCATGATTCATATGCCATGCTACTAAATTTTCAATATACTTAGTGCTTTCCAAATGAATAAACTAGCCTAAATTATCATTATATTTTAATGAATACAAGTTTTCTACTAAACAGCACTTAGTAGAAAATTATTAAATTACTAACTTCTTCAGTATTGCCAAAATTACACTTAAACCTTTGTGGTTATAATGATGAGTATGTATGAATTAAGTTGCCAACCTTAAAATAATTACTCAACTATTGTGAAAACACCTTAGAAAATTAATAGTCATTATTATCATAATGGAGAAAGTAACTCAGAACATATCCTCCCCTCGTAGACTAAATTATACATGTACTAGGCACAAAATAGCGTTCAAAACTACTGTCCATGACATTATTTGCAATGTTAAATTGAGAAATATTTTCTGCAATTATTTAGGAAAGTGTGTATTTTCTAATGAGAAATATATTACTACATAAAATGAGACTTAGTTTATAACTGTCCCCAGATGCACAATGTTACAATTTACACTGTAACATTTATATTTAATTTATGATTATTTTCGAATGTGACCATTAAATGGACTGTATTTTAAATTATGTGCTTTAAGTAACTGCTCCTGAGCTGGGGCACTTTAATCCTCAGCATACCAAATAAAGGGGAAAACAAAAAATTAAGAGTTACTAAGTAACTGCACCTTCCATTATATTTGTATGTCTCTTTATGGTATTGTTAGGTTTGGTGATGTGAATTTTGATTATATGGTCCTGGAGAGATGAGTGGAAATTTGATATAATGTCACTGGGATTAAGCAAGGCTTTTTTCCTAAATTAAATGTAAAATTTATCAGTAAATCACATACAGAAAAAAATTAAAAGTCCATTATCTGAAGCCTTTAGGAACAGATTTTTTTGCCATTAGAATTTTCCACATATAAAAAGTTGTAGATTCTGTATATTTTAACACCCTCAGCACAGCCTGGGACACCACTCCATCATCAAATGTTATTTCCATAATGAAACATGTCAGTGTCTATATTAAGAGACATAAATAAAGACTATAAATGGGTTTCAACCAGTTCAGGTCAAGTTTCAATGCCAAAGAAGCTTGTACTAAACTTCCAGGGGAAAAGGATAAAAAACAACTTTAGTTTTATGAGCTTAGTTTTATGAGAGACACAGCACAGCAAAGAATAAGGTAATCTCTATGATACCTGGATCACAAATCAGGTCTAAGTTCCTTTCACTTTCACATTCCACTCCTTTCTGTTACTGCCTAACCCTGTAGTAATTCATGGTCTCATAGCTGAAGAAAATTCAAGGTCAAGATGTTCCTATGTTTAGGCACAGTGAGTGATATGAAACAGCAAAGTCCACTAACTATATTTAGCATTAATGAAAGTGAATCTTGTGACAATATTAGAGATAACCATATGAATTCTTTCTCCTTCACGTTGATTCTTCTTCCACTGATACTCTTGAAGAGTTCTGGTTTTGGCTACATTAAACTGGGAAGTGGTTCCTTTTATATTATCATCACTTACCTTCATAATATACTTTAAACCCATGTGCGCTAACCGCAAAATCACTGGTCAAACGTAGTGAGAACACAGATTTGGTACTTGTCACTGGTGGTGGCAGATGGAATCCTGTTAACCTAAAAACAAAATTGAATTAATTGTCAGTGACATAGGCATTTTATCTAATAGAATATAAGGAGAATTAACAGCCATGTAATTAAACACAGAAACTTTATGTAAAAATATATAGGTGTATTTATGACATTACATTTAGAAGACACTCATCAAAAGTAATCATTATAAGTATATATGAAAATAGATTAATGTATGTACATATGTGTGTGTTGATATTTAAAAATCTATCACATATATCATCTGTATGAAAATCTTGATTAATCCAAAATTTGGAAATGAGGAATTAAGAGAATATATACTCGCATTTTATGTCATTAATTTTAACAACAGAGCATTTAGAAGAAATTTTTGTCAAGTGAGTTATTCTAATGGTTTAGAATTATATTAATTGCTATATATCTATATCTATTTATCTATGTATGTATCTATATATGGAGAAAAAGAAGGGAGATGGAAAATATTTAAATTTTAGAATGAAGGAAGATGTGATCTAAGTATAAAATCTTGAAACTGAAATACCTACAAATAAAAAGTGATTTTGCTTTTACACTTTATCCTAAAATTAAAGTAAATGTATTTTAAGTGAATACCTGAAAATTAGACATGGGTTAATACTTCACATATTTATATAACAAATATTCTCATTATATTTTTGCCTATAGTGGTACCTATTTTCCTAATAATTTATTGCATATAGATACAAGTTTGAATTATATGAAAAGTGCTTTACAATTGAAAGTTTTTATAGTGTTCAACAGAAATATTAAAAGAAAAATGTATATACATGAGATCTAAATTTTCTGAAAGCTAATAAAAATAAAAGTTTTGACTTTTACATGAATTGTATTTGGATTTTTTAACATTTTTTAAATTTCTAATTGTTAAGTTATTTTACTTATTAAAATGTAAATAAAAATTATATACTATTAAATTATACTATTTTTAACATATCTGCTTTTTGCCTAATACTATATAGGTAGGATTAATTCATACTGAAATTACTATATATTTTAATTGCTATATTTGTTTTCCTCAAGTTTGTTTTTCTGAGGTCTTCTTACATTCTAAAAAATTATTGATAACCCCAAAGAAATTTTATAGACTATCAACATTACCCTATTAAACTTAAAGCAGAAAAAAATAGTCTGAACTTATTGCTTCATTCATAAATATCCAGAATAAGTCCATGACATGTTGAAATAAATGATATTTTAATAAGAAATAACTATGTCAAAAACAAAAGTGAGAAAAATGCATTGAATTGTATTTTTGTGACTCTAATATCTGGCTTAATAGAAAACACTCAGATTCTCATATCTGAATTAAATTTAAATTTAAATGTTAAATTTAAAAAATTATGTTACATAGCCTTATGTAATTTCTAGACTCCCCAAAATAGTCATTAAATGTTAGATTATTAGTGCTATAACTAAAAATCCATTGCTCTTTCCTCTACATTCTGTGGCATGCTAGTGCTAAAATAAATTGTATTATAACACCAACATTCTCACAGTGATTGCTCATTATTCACAATAATATTTTTGAATATGTATTATCTTATTGTACTTTGGTTTGACATCTCTTAAAAATTAAGGCAGGGATTTACAAGGAATTCTCTGCTGAAACACAACATTAACCTATTTAATTTCAAACTGAATGGGAAAAACATGGGAAGAAGCTGTTATGTAAAGTATTGTTTATCTGCAGAGAATAAATCATGCATACCTATTAATACATGGGAGCATGAAGTACACTATAATAATTCATGGTTATGTCAAGGTATCAGGAGTAGTAGTATCAAGGAAAAATATAGCTGTTGCAATATTTGAATAATTATACATGTTATTTGTTGAGAAAAAGTGATCTTGAGCTGAAGATTCTATAAAATACAAGAATGAGCCACATAATGACATTTTGGTTAAGATAGACAGCATATATGACAGTGGTCCTATAAGATTATAATGGCTCTAAAAAGTTTCTATTGCCTCGTGATATTACTGTGTTATATTTGCCTACAATATTTAGTATGTTAACAGACTATAAACCAGTAGCCTGATGTATAGTAGGCATACCATCCAAGTTTCTCGAAGTACTACTCTATGATGTTTACATAATGACAAAATCACATATTGATGCATTTCAAGACTTGTCAAGAAGTGATGCATGATTATGAAATCCCAGAAAAAGCATCTTGTGTGGGAAAGTTGAGTTCATCACATTAGAAACATGTGCTGGGTATAGATGTTGATATAAAAGTGGAGGTATAGAAGTGGATTTTGATAGATATTGGGGTAGATAGCTTTATTATAAATAAAGACAGAAAGGTAGGCAACCAGTATTCATTTCCACTCCTTTCTCCATATGGTGTTGAAGCTTCTTTTGCCAGAATAACTTTCATTACCAACAGTATTCCCCATTAGATTATACCAATGAAGACACTTTCATAACTTTTAGGATGTGAATACAAGTATAAGCCATTGGTATGTCTTCATGAGTAGGTGCAGGGGCTTTTTCAGGGTTAAAGCTGATTTTGTTTCCCATTTTATTACCAGATATTTTATTCAAAACCACCATTTTGGTTATGCAAAGAAATGAGCTCATTAGTGGTGTTTTTTTTTTTTTTTTCTTCCCAATTCCTTCAAACTCCTGATTTCCTGGAAGTTAGAGAAGGTTCTCCCTAAACTTCATGTCCTAGTCTTAAGCTTAGAATTTTTTAATTAAATATGTTCCTATTTGAAATATTTCCTTTCTTCCTTCCCTCACTCACTCCCTGTTTCTGTCCTTCATTCCTTCCATAGACTATAAAACCATTATGCCATGGAGAAAACCTTTCCTTATTTTAAAAACAGAAATTGAGAATACCGTTATCTCATTATATCTAGAGGTACCCTGCTATCATAAATCATTCTTTCCAGTCATTGGTTTTTGGTTTTCAAGGTTAACATTATATCTGGATCTATGAAATATAGAGCCAAACCATTTGTTCAAAAAGAAAGCATTTCAATCCCTTTACTTTCTTCTGTGAATTCTTCAAAACCACATTAATGTCTCATTTTCCTTTCTTTCATTTTTTTTATTCATGGAGTAATTTATCTTTAAGAATACAAGTGACCATAATTTTCAGTAGTTGAACTTCTGAGAACACTCAAAATAAGGGAAGTTATACTGGGCAATTAATTAATTGTCAGACATTTGAATCTGTTTTTAAGTGTCCTCACCTTGCATTTACACCTGTTAATAAACATCTTTCTAATGTTTGAAGATTTTGAGAGACAGTTATGTTGAAAACCATGACCTTGAATCCTGGCATATATAATTGTAAAAAAATGTTATTACTTACTTAATAGGAATTTGATATTGAGCAAGTGGTGACTTCATCATAATAAACTAGGAATAAGACAAAGTTGATAGTAGGAATTATCCCAGAGTCCTTTTTAGAGTATTATTTGAAATAATGCTTGTATAAATGCAGCACAGTTTGTTTTAATTAATCTATGCATTTAAAATGTGTATACACTAGAAGTGTAAATTTTGTTCACTTTTTCCAAACTTTAAAGGATTTATCCATATAACCTATGTCATTACATAATTCATAATGTATCTAATGTATATGAGGCAGACTAATTATGAAAATGTAATATTTAAACTAAAAAATATAGAAAGGTTTTGAGATTCTATGCTACTCAACAGATTTGTGTACTTAGATATGTAAAATATGAATTAAGAAGTATTATATTGCATAAAAACAGAGCATAGATTTTTTTGTTCTCATTTCACACTATGTAAGAATAAACTATTTCTACAATTTCTATATTATTCTCCTTCAGTGCAATTATATAGGCCCCTTAATAAATTGAGGATAATTATAATATAAAAAATATAAATTTTTTTTATTGAAAATAATAATACAATACCTAGACCACATGAACAGTAATAAGGTAAAGAAATGCTAATTACTAAACCTGCTGCATATTTTGCTTAAAAGATTGTGCTATTATTTTATTATTGATTTTTATTATTGATTTTAATTACTTATACATAACAGTAGAATGCCTTTGGACACATCATACATATATGGACTATAACTTCTCATTCTTCTGGTTGTTCATGATATGGAATTACACCAGTCTGACCCATTCCATTATCCTTCCTATCCCTGTATCCCCTCCCTTCCCCACCCTTTACATGCAAAAAAAAAAAAAAAAAAAAACCCAATAATCCAATCAATAAATGGGCAAAGGAACTGAACAGAAACTTCACAGAAGAAGAAGAAATACAATTGATCAACAAATATATGAAATAATGTTCAACATCTCTAGCAATTGGAGAAATGCAAATCAAAACAAAGATTCCATCTCACTCCAGGCAGAATGGCAATTATCAAGTAATGATAAAAGTTGACAAAGATGTGTAGGAAAAGGAAACACTCTTATATTGCTAGTGGAACTGCAAATTGGTGCAATCACTCTGTAACAGTATGGAGATTCTTCAGAAGCTTGGAATGGAACCACCATTTAAGGACTTAAAATCAGCATACTATAGTGTCAGAGCCACATCAATGTTTATAGCAGCTCAATATGTAATAGCCAAACTATGAAACCAACGGAGATATCCTTTAACATATGAATGGATAAAGAAAATGTTTATACATATACAATGAAATATTACTCAGCCTTAAAGAAGAAAGAAATCATGGCAATTGCAGGTAAATGGTGAAATATCATACTAAGTGAAATAAGTCTATCTCAAAAAACCAAAAGCCAGATGTTTTCTTTGGATTATGCTATCATTTTAACTTTGTTCATGACATATAAATAGAAACACCTTAAAAATGAGAATGTAAATAAGTATCTTAAAATTTTCACTACAAATAGTCATTGGCATTGGTCTATTGGTAATTATTTGCTTTATATTTTTCACATTAGAATAAATACTTATTGCTAAAATAAATTACTTTGAATCAAGCTTTATGTTTGATTTTTTTTTTCTAACAGGGATTTTAGAGACAGGGTCTCACTAAGTTGCTTTAAGGCCTTGCTTAATTGCTGAGACTAGCTTTCAATTTATGATCCTCCTGTCTCTGCCTCCTGAGCCACTGGGATTACAGGAGTGTGCTACCACACCTGGCAATGACAAAAGATTTTTCATGAGGATACCATACAGTTTCATATAGACACGCTAAAATTTGTGAGAGTGATGATTGTAATTTTCCAGATGTTTTTTTTCTTCTAGTAGAAAACCAGAGACCTACACATATTACTATTGAGCTACATCCCCAGTTCCAGAATACTTTTTATTCTATTTTAAGTCAATATTTTGTTTTCAAAATTATCAGATAGATGTAATTGAGGGCATTATAATTATGCTTACAAGATACACAATACACTAGTTATATTCATTGTGCGGATACCACTTCCTTATAAGATTATCATCACTGCCATTTGAAATGATTAGTTGTGTGTGTGCATACTTATATGTGCACAGATGCTTCTCTTCCTACAACTGGTATATGTTATAGCATCTCAAAAACCTCTTTTCTTAGAATTTTAGGTTAAATTCAATTATAATCTTTCTTTAATTAAGTACAGTATAAAAATTTTTAATATGACAGTGCAGTGACATAAAACATGTACAGTCATCTATCTATTTGATTGGTGAATTTAGTCAATGTTTATGAATTAGTGTTATCAACTGATCATTTTTTTCTGTAAAATTCAAACTCATTCATTTAATCTGTTTTAAAATAATAATTATAGGTCATATTCAAATAATTTTAAATTGGACAACTTGATACAAAATAAATTACTTGTTATGATAATATGAATTATTTTACTCTATTTGAGGTATTTTTTAAAAATTAAACTTTTATACAATTTAGATGAAATAATTTTAAAGTTTCCCACTTCACAATACTGATGATGATTAAGTTCAATAAACATTGGCATATTAATTATGTTATGATGTAAAATATTTTATTTTAGAGGTATGGTCTTCACATAATTTGAAGTTACATTTTTTAACATTCCTATAAATGCTTTTGAGATATTTGCTAACATGTAAAATGCCATTTCAATGGTATTTTAATGAACTATAACATATACATTTTAATTTCATAAAACATATAGAATTTGACATTTCACAATATTGTACTATGTCTTTTTATCTGCTTTAAACATGAAAATCTCCTGTAGTACATCTCTATGTGTTGGTATTATTTATTAGCATTGAAATGCTTAGAATGAAGCAATTCCCCATCAGAAAAATTCAATTTACTTAACATTTCCATAGCTATGATAAAAACACAGAAGGAGAATTAATGCCAATTTTATTTTCATCATTGAAGTGAAGAAAGGTCATTTAAGAATCCTGTATTTCTTTAATAAATTCATGAAATCCCCATGTGAAAAGAACACTATATAGAAGAAATAAAAAGTACTTGATACTTTCTGTAAGGCAAATGGATAGTCATATATCTGTATTTTTCTTCTTTTACTAATTTGGGTATCTGTTGGAAATATTTAGTTAAAACGCTGGGAAAACAAACAAATACATAAAATGGCCCTGAGAACCAAAGATGTCTATGCCTTTCCTAATAGCCACTAAAGGATCAGATACTATAAGGTGCAACAGGAAAAAATGAATCATCTGTACCCAATGTGTTGTACCATCATCTCTAAAGGAAGAATTGAGTAAATTTTGTTTGCAGTAAGTGTTTCTTCTAATGTGAAAAATCTAAAGCAAATAAAATAAATACAAATAGACAGATATAAATGACTATTTATAGTGAAATTTAAGAAATAATAAAAAACTACTTATTTACATTCTCATTTTTCAAGGTGTTTCTACTTACATGTCAACAACAAAGTTAGAATGATAATCTAACTTTGTTAGTTAATCTTTTAAGCAAAATATTCAGCTGGTTTAGTAATTAGCATTTCTTTATTTATTAATATTCATGTGGACTAGATAATTAATTAATATTTTCATTAAAAGGATTTTTATATTTTTACATTATAATGTAATAATCCTTTCTATTTCTTGTGGGGCTATATAATTCTGAAATTTCGATGTAGTTTTGCACCCAAATAGAATAACATAAAAATCATAGAAATGGTTTATTCTTATAAAGAGTGAAATGAGAAACAAAGAAAAACCATTGAATTTATAAGCTCTTGGATTCCCCAAAGAGAAGACACTGGCAAGCATTTTAAACAATTATTTTCATAAGTACAAAAATAATTGAAATTGTATCAGTATTCTTTTCTAAATGTTGAGAAAAAATTCAATAGTATAATTTTTAATAATATTTTTGTAGTTGTAAATGGACACAATATCTTCATTTTTATTTATTTATTCTTATGTGGTGCTGAGGATGGAACCCAGGGCCTCACGCATGTGAGGCAAGTGCTCTACCACTGAGCCACAACCCCAGCCCCAATAGTGTAATGTTTATTATTAGGTTAACAACAGTATACATGAAACAAAAAGCAGAAGCATGTTCATAAACTTTAAGCTGATGGGCATATTTGGCAACTAAATACCATAAAGAAAAATTGTAACTCTTTGGACAAATGTGGGAAACTTCAGTCAATTACTTTCATTAATACTCAAGAATAGATAAAAGAATGAACTTCATATATACACTTAATTATTAACTGCTTTTGTAGTTTTGGATTGGAATATGCTTGTTAAAGTGACAAAAATGTACTTTGAGGTACGGTATGAAATTTCATGGTGTTAAATATAATAATTATATTAATGGTAGTCAGACATCATGCTTAAGTAAATTTGAGGAAATATAAAATGAACTACTGCTTAGATTAATAGAAAAAGAAGAAAATATAAGGAGGGGATGTGGGAAACAAGGAGACAGTAAGTGAGTAAAAAAAAAAAAAAAAGACTTTAGTTTTTATAATGGCCAAACATAAAAGTAAAAATCTGTTCCAGCAGACGTCGTGCTTTTATGTCTTGTTGAAAATTTTCTGGAGGTGGTTGAAATTATTCCCCCATAGGAGAGCATGTGCGTAGCAATGTGTGAGATCTTGAGTTCAATCTACAATGAGCACACACACACACACACACACACACACACACACACACACATACTTATCCTTGAAAACACTTGTCATCGTTTTGTTCCAATGATAGATCTTTACAACTCTGTGGCATCTTCCCTCTACCTGGATACTTTAAATTAACATATAAGTGCACGTGGACAGAGATAGGAGTTCACTATTTCAACTAAGAAATATAATTCTTAATATCATAATAGCTATCACCCAAATGGTGAAACGTTTAATCCTATCTGACCCCCACACCTGTCTACCGGATCATTATTTGATACCATTACTTCAATGCCTGATCAGCATTACAAACATACCCAAAATCTAAACTGAAAGATCAGAAATTGAAGAGTAGTGAGAAGTCATTACTCTTTCTTTATCTTCATTTGCTGCTGGCAACTGTGGAGTGACTGCTTGGCTTTGTTGATTTCTGCTTTGGTGGAAGCAGTCTTTCCTAGGTGGTTCTAGTAGTGGCTACATGGTTACTGCCTGTGGGATAAGCATCTGCCACAGGTGGGCAGCCACATAAGCTCCGGTTTCTGGTAGGTGCCACCCACTTGCTTGGTAATAAGATGGTATGTGGCACAGAAGTCAATGTATTCTATATTTTGGGACAACCATTTGTCTTTTTCGCTGGTCTTATTTCCTTTCTGATTTAAGTAACATCTAGATTTCTTCTTCTTCCTCTTTTGCATGCTTTTCTCTCTACTGGTTCCTACATTAAATTTCATTTATTTGTTTTTCTAGTTGTATCCTGAAAAAACAATCAAGGAAGGTGACTACTCATAGAAAGCGATTTTCTCATCTTTTTCCACAAAAGTGTAGGAAGAAGAAGATATGAAAAATTAAATTAAATTAAATTAATAGACAAATACATTACTCTCATTTTCAGTTAACTGGGCACTTATCTTGTAGATCATAAAATAGGATTAGTTTAAATGTTATTTTTCTTAGGTAAATATATATTTTCCAAATGTGGTATGCTATCTTCATTAAACTAATTCTTATTTTCCCCCTTGGAACTGGGGATTTAATCCAGGGGCACTTTACCACTTAGCTACGTTTCCAGCTCTTGTTTTTATTATTATTATTTTTATTTTGAGACAGGGTCTCAATAAGTTGCTTAATGCCTCACTAAATTGCTGAGGCTGACCTCAAAGTTGTAATCCTCCTGTTGCAGCCTCCTAAATTGCTGGAATTACAGGCATGCACCACCATGTCAGACTCATTGAAACTATAGTTATATGTATATAGTCCTTATATTATTGCTGAATAATGTTTAGATATAAGCTCATGGTACTCTGAGCCATTAGATACTCCTTCTTACTATAATTAATTATGTTATTATATATATATATATATATATATATATATATATCTGGATTAATGTAATTTTAGTGAGCAAGGGCAGTCAAACTACTTAAAACAGAAAATTAACCATGATTTCAAAATTAAAATATTTTTATAAATGAAGTTATTTTTGACAGTTTTGATGTGAAATAAGAAAAACTATTTTAGCTAATGAAATGATGTTAAATGTTAACAGTTACAAAGTGTCTAGTGTGAATTAAATGTTTAACATACATTCTCATTATTTCCCATGACCTGTATGACTACTTGTGACTTTGTTTTTATTATCCCATTTTTAAAATGAAGAAACCAAAGGCCTGAGAAGATAAATTTCTTGTTAAAAACCACATCATTAGTAAATAACAAAGTCAGAAAGTAAATCCATGTTTCTTTTGCTCTTCTGTGAGGACTCTCAATTAGTATGGCTAAATTTTTAATGAGTTCACCAGTTTATCAAAATTATTCTGACATTGGAAGGTATGTGAGAGCTTAAAAATTAATCCATGGATCAGACAATTAGAAGATCACTTTGCCCTGAGTAGCTTCAATGAGGTGGTAAATTAAATTTTAGTGATTATTATAAGAAAAATTAAAAGAGAAAATACAGAAAACCTGTATTGCCAATAATTTTAAGAAACTGTGAAAACAATATGAACTATAATGTGATTGACATTCACCTTGACAAAGGGCAATTCTTATTATAGGCTGTGGAAAAAGAAAATGAAGTACTGAATAATACTATAAGTATTAATGCAGGATAATAGAAGCCAAGATTTTTAAATTATCACCATTAATGGTTATGTAACATTTTTCTGTGCTATGCATCAATATTTTATACATTTAATGTTCAAAAATACTCTGAAGATGTATGTTCTTACTTTTATATTCCTACTTCCCATAAAGTTTAGAGTGGTTAAATGATTTGTTCCCTGCATTCTCTTTATTTAATCAGATAATTAGAATTCAATAAAGGTTTTTCTGACTTCAAAATACATGTTCTGCTGGTATAAACTATTACCACCACAACTGAGATATAAGATGAAGGTGAAGAAGAGTGGTATTTAGAATTAGGTATTAAAAGAGTAAAATGTCTTCCTATCAAAGAAACTAACACAAAAGCAATGCTATTCAAAAATAAATTTTCTACAGGCAAATTGAAAATAAGTATATAAATAAAAATGATAAAAACAGCGCAATTTAGTAGCTGGGAAAAATATGTGTGTTGAAGTGGAAGAGATAAGAACTAATAAAGTTTTCCTCAATTTTTGAATAAAATATTTTATTGATAGCATTGAAAATAGACGTGTGACCAGATTCGAGAAGGAATGTCCATATGTACAAAATAATTGATCATTAAAGAATAAGGCTAACATTACTGCCTACCAACCTCCCCCCAACCTATAAAATTCTTACTTTATGGATTGTGTCCCATTAATGCTCTGCTATCAGATATACATAATATCAAAAGTGGGCAGAGGCGATCTTCCTGTTTCTTTGATAAGAAATACAAGATCCATAGGAACCATAAAACCAGCCAACATATATCAAAGGGAAAACCCCTGACAATACCTGGATATGAAATTGGGGGCTCTTGATGCTTCCTGGGGGACACAATCCAAAAAGTAAGAATTTTATAGATGAGGGGAGGTTGATAGGCAGTAATGTTAGCCTTATTCTCAAATATATTAATTGTAAAGTCATTTACATTTGTGCTTCTATGCAGTGATAAGGAAAGTATATCAATGTTAAAGACTAAAAAACAATTTTGTATTATATTAACTATGATATTTGTATATTTTAATTAAATTATGTTTTATTTGCTTCATATATTAAGTTGGAAAAAAGAATTTCCATGTAGCTATTACTGAATTTAGGAACTTAAATGCTACAAAGTTAGAGAAGATGCATGCTTAGCTGTCAAGACTCTACCAGTTTAGTCCATGTTTTAGTTCAAGGGTAAACATGCAAACCAGAATCTGGTCACACGTCTATTTTTTATGTATATTTTCAGTTATATGACTGAAAATATTTTATTTGGAAGTCAAAGTAAGCTCTGGAATTTCATATTAGAATTAATTCATAGAACTAGGAAAACTGAAATGTGAAAAAAATTACCTACCAATTTGATGCAGTAATAAATCAAATATGAAAGATATATTAGTCTATTAAGTCATCCCAAGGATGGTTTAAGTTTAATTTACATAAATTAAGAAGATGAAAAATATTATTTTATTCACACTAATAGTAATCTGACCTAAGGCAAATATTACTGAATATATACATTATATTAGTATTATATTAAGTATATTCTTAAAATACTTATTTTAAATAAATCAAAATTTTTCTAGAATTAGAAGTCATCAATGTAAAAACAGTGGGATTCACTTTATCCCATTTTATAAACCCTTCAGATATAAATTTATATGATCATTTTGAAAATTTAATTTTCACTATTGAGCTAAATAAAAATTAACGAAGAAGAAGAACCAGATCAGAATATCATCAAAAATTGATTATATATTTTCCATCAACAAGCATTATATTGAGTATATATTATGAATTAGTCAAGAATTTTTATAGTAACTACCCACTATCTAATGAAAAACCTTAATATTTTCATATTGTGTTGTCTGTCCAATGACTGAAGGAGAGAACTACAAAGAAGATGAAATTCTTGTGTTGGCCCCTCGCTCTTGTGGACAGCATGGATTAAGCAAAGTGGGGAATGATGGAGGAGAGCATAGAGATTAGGGAGCAAGTTTAATAAAATCCCAGGGGACAGTAAAGGTAAAAAATGTATAAAGAAGAGTTCAAGTTTTGGCTGTAAACAAGGATTTCAGAGAAGAGAGTGAGAGACTGAAAAATGAGAAGATAAGAAACAGAAATTTACCTAGAGAAAATATGTACACTTACTGCCTATATCAAAAGGTCATGTCCATGGCTCATTACTTATACTCAACTTGTTGAAGGAAAATAGGAGTGAAAAGAACACTGTTTTGGCAAATATTTTCTCATTGTGTTCATATTAACTGCTACAATCTATAAAAAGCAGGAAACCTTTTTCATTTAGAAAACAATTCACATGACCTTCTGGCTCACAGTCAATCAGTGCTGCTAAAAATAGTAGCCGAAATCATACTTAATACATATTTTGGGAGAGTATCTGTGTATTTGATGAATAAGAGATGCACAATGACCAACTGAATTTTAATAAATTGTCTCAGAAATGACTTGTGAATTTGTTCTGCATTCTTGCTTACATCTTATTTTTATTCTAGAATATTTTATAATTTTTAATTATTATGGTAGACTTAAAGTTGGAATTCTGTTTGCTCCTCCTGCTTATTTGAAAAATATTTGCAGTATAACTATTTATTACACTATAATAACAAAAGCAAAAATGTGTTGCAGTGGTTTTGTAGTCAAACAATTGATGTTAAAAAAACATATCATTGGTAGAAATCTGATGATGAATTTTGGTCTGGCACAGCATTGTTTAAAGCATATTATTATTTTCTGTAGTAATTTTGAAGGTGTATGACAAAACTATTGAGCCTTTACTCCAAGAGAAAGTGCCAAAAAATATCAGAATGTTACTAAGTGGGAAAATATTGTCTGCCTTTAGAATATATTACAATATACTTCTTTAAAAATACATTATAATATAAAAATTTATTACAAATCAAACTTCAAGCCCGAAATGTTATTTCTTATTTCCTATCCAATAAATATAATATGTAAAATAAATACATAACTTCTGTCAGTTCCATATTTCCCTCTAGATTATATCTCCGTTTTGGTAGTTCTACATCAAAAGTTCTTTCAACGATAGTCAATACTCACAGTTTCCATTTTGTTTCCTCCTACTCTTTCCTGAACCTATCCACTTCAATCTGACTCTTTCTCCCAGTGCTGCTGGAAAAATGATTTATAAAACTTTCAAATGACCTCTATGTTGTTAAATGCAGTGGGCATTGAACGTGAAGAACCTTTGGCTTCAGCATTTGCTAGAGCCCCAGCCCTATTACCTTCCTTTGTAATAACAACATAAAAAACACTCTAAGTGTCTATGTGTTAAAAATAGAATATAAAGTACATTGTATTCATTATGAAGGTGTTGTATGAATGAGTGGATAACCGTGAATGAATCATACCAATATCCAAAACATGGATGACTTTTAGAAATATGTTAAGTCAAAAAACAAGTCCCTGAAAACATTCTTAACTTAAAAAATTAAATATTATGATGCTTAGAGATAAATTTATGTATGATTATAGTTTTAGAAAAATAATGAGTGGGGGTAATTACAGTTACAACATAGGGATGCTTGTTCCTGTGCTGCTATGGTTTTGATAAATATCCCCCAAAGATCCATGTGTTAAATAATTAGTCCCAAATATGGTATTTTGGGAGGTGGTAGGATCTTTTGGAGGTGGGACCATACATGCCTTAAGTCATTGGGGATATACTCTTGAGGGAGATTGTGGGATCCCTACTTTTGCTCTCTCTCTTTGGTTTCTGGCTTACAAAGTCAGCAGTTTGCTCTATGTGCCTCACCCCTTCCATATGATACTTCTACCAAAGATCTAAAGCAATGGGTCCATACCATCTTGTACTGGAACCTCCAAAACTGTGAGACAAATAAACCTCTCCTCTCTTTCTTTCTTTAATTGTAATGCTATTAATCAAGCACTGGATCTCACTTACACAAGCCAAATGGTTTCTAGTCTACTACTGAGTTTATATTCCCATCCCTGAAATAAACCTATTCCCATTATAAGTTTATGATCACATATATTTCATTATAGTGACAGAAAGCGGACTAATATACTAATATAGTAAATTTTTGTCAGAGTGAGAATATGGAAACTCAGAGAAATGGAATTGATGCCCATTTTATTCTGCTGCATTTTGTGTATAAAACTTAATAAATATTATGTATACAATGTATTTCAAAAGAGAATGTGAGAGAATATAGGAAATTCATGTGAAAATATATTTGAAAGCATTGAGTTAGTGAATACTAGTATTCCAACAAATACAGTATGACTATTTGTTGTTTTACATATTAATTTTCTTTTTGGTTCAGTATTTTTCAATGATTACATTTCACCCAGAAATAATTTCAATTTTTAAATTTGAAAATACTATCTGAAAGTACATTAAATAATATTGCTGTGTTTGGTTCATGCAATTTTTAATATAACCATAATTTTAGATTATTTTATATACACATAAATGTGTATATATAATATAGTTATTTATATATGTGTATATATATTTCTATATAAGGCTATTACATATATATCAATCAAATACGCATTTTGATGCTGCCATTTTACAGAACAGATAATGAAAGTTTACGAAGTGTAACTGACTTTCATATGAAATATTTCTAATCAGTTATTATACCATGTACATTTTGCTTTCAGAAAGTCAGTACTCTTTTACTAAAAGCAGGCAAATGGAAATAAATCTTTTCATGGATTTGATGTGAAAGATTGAATAAATATAATCCATGGAAAAAAGTTAAAACTTGCTTATTTTCATTTCTTGTTCTATGTTTTAACCCCAACCCTAATGGTTTAATTTAGTCTGTCTGTGTTTTTTTTTTTTTTTTTTTACACAAAACAGCCTTAATTCTTTTGGCAATATGCCTAGTATAAACAATAGATAGTTGTGTATACTGTTGAATCCTTGCCTTCCTCAGATTTGAAAGAGCCTTTTATGTTCACAAAAAAGTTTTAGAAATCGTGTCTGTCCTTGAGATCTATCCACTCATTAACGTGGATACTCCAAAGTGAGTGATGATATCTAAAGGGAAGACTCATTAACTGCCTAAGGTGCATCAAAATTTAATTGACTTTTTTCTTAATTCACTTGTGTACCCAATGGCAACACACTAAGTCTTCAGTAAATTAAAGGTTGAGGATGGGGATACTAACCACAATAGAACATCTTTCAAAACTTGTCTGCAGGAAAACAAAATTTTCTATATTCCCTTTCTGTTTTCTGGGCTCTTTTCTATATAAGGCTATTACCAAAACCAGAGTTGAAAAAATATTCATATTACAGAAACATAAGGAAAACATAATATTGCTTCACTTTATTTATTGAATAAATAGTTGTTTATATCACATATGCAATTTCTGCAGACAACTATACACACAAACCATCTATCAGGCAGCCAAGCCTCTGCATTTCCCTGACATTTTGTTGTGCAAGAAAGATAATTAGGATATAAGGACTGCTTCCAGCTCCAAAGGGAGAAATCTACAGAGCCAGCAAATTGGATTGAGTTCTATCATTCTCAATCTAACCTTTATGACAGCCTAGAGACAGGGACAGGAGAAGAAATATCATCAAGGAAAGTTAAATCACCAGAGTGCACTGCCATAAAATATACCCTGTGGTTGTTTGTTTCTATGATCTAATTAGCCATTTAGATATTTTCTAATAATTTTCATGGGGAAGATGTTCTCTACCTTATTATACCTACAGGAAAGGAGATGGATGATTGTATGTCATTGAAAAGAGCAGAAAGTAGGAAGAGGAAAATTTGTATCATGAGTGTTAAAAACTTGGATGGGAAATTCATGAAGCTAAAGAAAAAAAAGAAGGAGACATAAGATAAATTATGTAAGAAAAGAACTATACTGACCTTGCAGGAACATTGAGGGGACACTGCCAATATTTTCTGAAGGAAGGTCTAAACCTTACATATATGGGAATTAAAGCTAAAGATTGCTGCTTATTCATTCATTACTATCCCTAGTTTACATCCTTTAGGTTTGTGAATTCTTTGGTTATGTCAAGAATCAAGCAAGTTTGTATAACAAATAAGAAATTGTGACAAATTATTTCATATTTATCCCTCACTTAATGGCGAAAAATGCTGGTTAAATAATTGCTATTTAACAGAGTGATCAAAACAAAAGTTCAGAAAATTTAACCATAACCATGGTAATAATGTATATTCTATAATTATTGTCAAAAAGGTATAAAAATAGATCATGAATAGTCACATAGTAAAGGTTGGGTGCAGATATTTTATTATAGAACCGAAGAGAAAGAATAGCATTTTCTCTAACTTGAACAAGTACTCATTTTTAAAAAATTTATTGAAAGATGCTTAATTGTAATTATGCCCAAAGGCAGCCAGCTGGGACACACAGTGTATTAGCTGTCATTTCTAGGACTCCTTAAAATATATAAAATCTAGTTTTTAATACCTGAAGAGAACAAAATGAGCCTAATCTCCTTCATACCTGACAAAGTGTAGGCCTAATTATAAAGGCTAACACTCAAACTTCAGAAGAAAATACAGTAGAATTTTTTCATCTTTGGGTAAACAAATATTTATCAGATGACATATAAAGCACTCACTAAATGAGTTATTAATTAATTGTACTTTGTTAAAAACTTTGACTCATCAAAACTAATATAAGGAAGTAAACAAGCAAGTTACAGATGCAATAATAAAGTTGCACTGTATGTATCTGTCAAAGATATGAGCTAAAGATAAAGACTTATGATTCAATAATATCCAGACAAATCAATCAATATAATTAAAAATAGGCAAAATTATTTCAATGGACACTTCATAAGGGTATATAAATAAATGGTCAAGAAACACATGATCAATATAATAATTATCACAAAAATACAAACTAAAAATCTAAAATAAAGGGAGCAATTTCATATGATGGGAGAGATATGGAGCAAACCAAACTCTAATACAACAATAGTAGAGTATAAAATAAGAAAAACAGCTTTGGAAAAATTTTTGGCAGTTTTTTTTATGCAATTAAATCTAGATCTATCCAATGACCAAGCAATTCTGTTCCTGGCATTTATATTTCTTCATTAATATTCTTGAGTCTTTATTCAGGATAGCTCATACTTCAAATAATGCAAATATTCATTAACAGGAAAATAGTTCATAAAATTTAATGTTATTGAGGGACAAAAAGGAACAAGTTGCTGATGCACATAACAATGTAAAGGAATCTCAAAAATATTATGCTAAATGAAAAAGAACCAGACACAAGACTGCCTATTATATCAATGAAATTCCATGACTGTTAGAAAGAATTAAAGTAATTCACACAAAACAAATAAGTACAGTGGTTATTGGGGAGATACCTATTACTGGAAAGAGATAAAATGAAATTTTCTGGGATGATAAAAATGTTCATATATTAAGTAGGTTGTATGTTACATGAGTTTATATATATTTTGTATATAACAGTTAAGTAAAAAAAAACATTTACTTAACTGTGCATTTAAGATTTGAATATTGATCTATTGAAAAATATGTGCCTCAATTTAAAAAATTATGTTTTAACTTGAATTTTTGTTACTTCAAAATGAAACTCAATTATTTTTATTTTAATCATCAGTGAAAACAAGATGTCTATGAATAATCATATATTCCAAAGATTTGAACCTACTGACTTAGGGTTTTCTGTGAGCTATAAGAGAAAAAAAAATTGTTGAGAAAATAAAATAAGGTAGGACAACACTATATAATCATTTACACATCCTATTTACAACTGTACAAAGTAATCTCAATTCTCAGGATTTATTTTCATTTTTATTAAACTATATAGGCTGAGATTATAAATTTAAAGTTAGAAAATAACTTCATACTATAGTTTTGATTTATTTGAAGGTCTAAACTATTTATAATAGATTTAGTCACAGCTCATTTTTATGATATTCATATTTTTCCAGTTTGAATTTTAAATTAATCAATTAATGATAAATATATGATAGGAAGAGAGGTAAGGAATCTAGACTGCTATTTTTTAATGCCACTGGTTATTCAAAGTAAAAATCTCAGGAATCAAAGGGTAGCATAAAGAGGAATCACCCTGATGTAACTGTCATGGTTTAGATATGAGATGTCCACCAAATGTTCATTTGTGAGACAATGCAAGAAAATTTAGAGGTAAAATGGTTGGCATATGTGAACCTTAACACAATCAGTGCAATAATCCACCTGAATGGATTAGCTAGGTGATAACCATAGGCTGGTATCATGTGGCTGGTAGAGATAGATCACTGGGTTCACTGGAGTATTGCCTTTGAGGTACATATTTTCTTCTGATGAACAAAGCTCTCTCCCCTCTGGATTGCCATGTTATGAGCTGCTTGCCTCTGTAACACCCTGGTGATATAATATTCTGATTCATCTTAGGTCCAGAGCAATGGAGCTGGCTATCTATGGACAGAGACTTCTGAATGTGATCCAAATAAACTTTTCCTCCACATTGCTCTTCTCAGGTCTTTTGGTCACAATAACATAAAAACCGACCAAAACAGAAATTGGTAATGAGAAGCGGCATCATTGCTGTGACTAAATTAACCATGTGGTTCAGAAGTTTTGGAGCCAATTTGTTGGGGTAAGAATTTTGAAAAGTCTAGAAATACAAGCTGGAAAGGATTTAGGATGTTGTACTCAAAACTTACTGGGTGATACGGGTGGGAATTCAGATGACCAGAATGCTCACAGGACAGTGGACAGTAAAAACAGGGCTCAAGAGGTTATTAGCAGGAGAACTCTCCTGTAAATTGGACTAGTGGCTGTTTATGTTACATCCTGTCAAAAATGTTGTCTTAAACGAATGTCAGTAGAGGGGGCAGAGAGAGAAGAGGGGAGGGGAGGGGAGGGGAGGGGGGATAGTAGAGGATAGGAAAGGCAGCAGAATACAACAGACACTAGTATGGCAATATGTAAATCAATGGATGTGTAACTGATGTGATTCTGCAATCTGTATATGGGGTAAAAATGGGAGCTCATAACCTACTTGAATCAAATTGTGAAATATGATATATCAAGAACTATGTAATGTTTTGAACAGCCAACAATAAAAAATTAAAAAAAAAATGTTGTCTTCATTTTGCTCATGTCCTGAGACTTAGTAAGGCTGAATTTAAAAGTGATGTGCTAATTAATCTGGCAGAGGAAATTTCAAGATAGCACAGCATTTGAGTAGTAGCCTGGATATTGCTGGCAACTTTTGGCCATGTTTACTGTAATAATCAGGAGCTAAACACAGAGCAGAAAGACTGGAAAACTTGAAACTTGAATTTTTGTCAGAAAAGTATGAGTAAAACCGGGGCCAAGGAAGGTGTGACCAAGAGTATAGCTACTAAAGAGATGGAAATACTTTACTCAGAAATGACAGGACACCTTGAGGTCATCTCAAGAATTGACAAGACCTTTAAGAGACCCTGAAAGCAACCTGCTTTCACACAGGGGACTAGGAAATTATTTTACTATGTTCAGCCATACAGATGCTCAAAGGCTCCTGTAACCAGAGTCCCAGCATGTTTGCAATTGCTTCAGATGACAGCAGACCTTAGTATCAACCACGTGGTGCTGATTCTGCAGGATTTTATGATGCTATAGTTAACGGGTCATAAAGGTTTTCACCAAGATTTCAAAGGAATACCTGAGAGGCATAGAGTCTTTTTGGCTGTCCCTGAGAGGGTGATGTATAAAAAGGTAAAACAGAAAAGCTGAAGTGGAGATCCTTGTGATTAAGAGATGCCAGTAACCTGAGACATCTATTGAGAAAAGCTTCAGGAATAGAACAGAAACAAGCCAAGAAGGAGACCATATGGGCTTCAATCAGCAAGGCCATAGAGGCAGAGCCACACAAATCTTTGGACCAAAAAATATGATACTATATGGCCTAGATGCTGGCTATGGAGCTATAGAACTTGTTTGCCCAGCGGATTTTGGTCTTGCTTTAATTTAATCAATTCTTTCAACATCCCCATTTCTACTTTGTTGAATGGAAATGTTTACTCTGTGCCATTATATATTGGATATATGTAACTTGCTTTTGATTTTTATAGGACTCACATTAAAATTCCACCTTGGATCTCAGGAGACTTTGGACATGGACTTTTGGGAAATACTAAAACTATTAAGACTGTGGGTACTCTTGGAAATGCACTAAATGTTTTTTGCATAGTGATGTGGTCATGAGCTTTTTGGTGCCAGGGGGCAGGATATTGTAGTTTAGATATGAAATGTCCTTCAAAAGTTCATGTGTGCGACAATGCAAGAAAATTTAGAGGTAAAATGTTCAAGTTATGAAGAGCCTTAAATAGTGCGTTATTGAATGGATGAACTTGATAACAGTAGGTAGGATGCGTCTGGAGGGGGTAAGTCACTGAAGGTGTGCCTTTGGGTATATATTTTTGTCTCTGGTGAGCAGAGCTCCCTGCATCCTGATTGTCATGTCCTGAGTTGCCTGCCTCTGCCATGATGTTCTGATTCTGCTTTCCAATGGAGTCAGCTGTCTATGTATTAAGACCTCGGAAATCATGAGACCACATAACCTTTTTCTTCTCTAATAATATTGTCAGGTCTTTTGGTCACAGAAATGAAAAATTTGACTAAAAAGTAAATATGGTTGAGATTTAGATACAAACATCTCAGATAAAAATGCACAAATGTACACAGACACAAATGTACAAGCTATCCTATTATATAATGTTATAGATACTTTGCAGACTGCTTTTTTATTTTAGCCAGTAATATGTTGTGAGTCACTTCCCTGCCCATAAAATATTAAGATATATTTTCTAATTACTGTATTGTCTTTATTTGTTAGTAACACTTTCTCCCTTTAAACATTCTTGATTTTGCTATTTTACAAAATTATAAATAAAAACAGTAAAACAGCAAAGAGAAGCTATGCCTAAGCCAGGAGTGGTGAAGCATGCCTGTAATGCCAGCAGCTTCAGAGGCTGAGACAGGAGGATCATGAGTTCAAGGCCAGTCTTAGCAAAAGTTAGACACAAAGCAACTCAGTGAGACAGTTTATAAATAAAATACAAAATTGGACTGGGGATGTGGCTCAGTGGTGAGTGCCCTTGTGTTCAATCCCTGGTACAATCAATCAATCAATCAATCAAAATCTGTGCCTAATTTGGAGAGGGGAATATTTTAAATATTTTATTTATAATAAATTCCTAGTATGTTTAAAAATGTTTGATACCTTATGCAATTATCCTTCAGAAATCATGAATAAACTGGTATTCCCATTCCTTTTTTAAAAAATAACTTTATTTTATTTATTTATTTATTTTTATATGGTGATGAGGATGGAACCCAGGGCCTTGCACGTGCAAGGCGAGCATTATACTGCTGAGCCGTAACCCCAGCCCCTGGTATTCCTATTTCTTATGTGACAAAATAACTAAATATCTTTATCAAAATTCAGTGTTTTCAGTGTTTATAATAGTTTTGGTAAATTTTATATTTGAAAATGTTACTTTTGTTTGCTTTTTTCTGATAATGAGATATGTTTTTACTGTTTTCTTATTGTATATTAGAATTTTAGCATTTTTTGTGCATACTTCTCTACATATGATTATATTTTTTCATGTTAATTTTTAAAAGTTATTTTTATTAATTATATCAAGCCTTGGTATTTTATACATTTTATAAGTAATTTCTTCTTGTTAGTTACTTAGAATTTTATTTTGCTTGAAGTCTAATTTGATCATTAAACTCTCAATTGGGTGTTGTGGCACAAACCTGTAATTCCAGCAACTCTGGATACTGAGGCAGGAGGAGGATCACATGTTCAAGTTCAGCCTTGGCAATTTAATGAGACTTAATCTCACAAAGTGGGGAGGGTGCTGAGTATTTAGCTCCATGAATAAAGCACCCACAGCTTTAACCCTAGTACTCCCCACCCCTATCAAAAATTGTTTGAACTCTCTACTCTTAGAGAAAATAGACCAGTGGGGAGGGGAAGATGAAAGCATTGGGAAAACTGGGGAATTGCAATTAGCTAAATTATGTTATATTGTGTGCATGCATTTATGTGTAACAAAAATTGTACCCTTTTGTACAATTATAATATACCATAAAAATATTTAAAAAATAAGTAAACTCTCTACTCTAGCATTTAATTATTTTCCTGGTTGTTACGCTGTGATAGTTTAATGAATAATTGTATCATTTTTTTTCAAGTAACCCAAAATATATTAAGAGATTTGAAGAGAATCTCTACAGTTTCAAAAGTTGAGATATTTACAAATATAGTCATTTTACTCATAAACACAGTGTGGTTCTCTGCTTTCCATCTCTATGTCGTTAGGCACTAAATTATAAATTTTTATTATAACATCTGTAGGATACTTATGGAGTTTATTTTTAACTGTTTTGCTATACTAACTTGGGGTCTATTTGTGGTAGAATATATATATATTTTTTTATTTTTCCATATGATGGTTGATGTGATACTGACACTGGTCAACACTCCAAGTCTTTTTAATCCTATAGATTTCCAGTAAATTATCTAATCTATAATCAAAATTTGGTATAGTTTTAAATATTTAGAACTAATGTTTCTATGTCTATATCATTTTAGTTTCTATAATTCATTCATTTTAGTTAATTGTATGATAGCTCCTCCTTCCTTGCTCTGCTTCAAATTTTAATGAAATAGAAATTATAATTATATTGTACTAAATTAACATAAGTGAAACTGACCATCCATAGCCTCTATTTAAATAAAAGCTAAAGTTAGCCTTATTGTTATTTAGTTTAAGAGATTAAGAGATATTCTTTACCATATTTTGGAATTACATCTCTAGTTTTCTTATAGGAATATTATCAAGAATGTATAATCAAAATTTTCAAGTGATTTTGTGACATCAACTTAGCTGTTTTTACTATCTGAATTGGTAAAATTAAATAAAAATACACACACATGTATATATGTATATGCATATATACAATAAAATGTTATTAAATCAGTGTTACATTCTTTTTTTGCGAATTGGGTCTTAATATGATGGATTATGGTTTGGAGGTGAGGTATTCCCTCAAAAGTTAATGTGTGAGACAAAGCAAGAAGGTTTGGAGGAGAAATGATTTGGTTTCAACCTTAACCTCATCAGTAAATTGATCCCTAATGGGATTAACTGAGTGGTACTGGTGCTAGGTGGGGTGTATTAGCTGGAGGAAGTAGTTTATTGGGAGGTGGCTATGGGGTATATATTTTTGTATCTGGCAAGTAGAGACCTCTCTCTCTCTCTCTCTCTCTCTGCTGTCTGATCCTCATGTGAGCTGCTTAGCTCTGCTGTACTCTTCAGCAATGATATCTTGCCTCACCTTGAGTCCCAAGGTATGGAGCCTGCTATCTATGGACTAAGACCTCTGAAACCATGAGTCCCTAAATATACTTCCTCCCCTAAAATTGTTCTGGTCAGATCTTTGAGTCACAGTGGCAAAAGCTGACTAAATCATCCAGGATTCATTTGAACTCCTGGGCTCAAGCCATCTTCCTGCCTTAACCTCCTAACTAAGTGGGACTTACAGATATATGCCACCTTACTCCCTCAGTGTTATAATGATGATACATTATTCTTGTATTATAATTTGTCTTTTTTTGTTGATGCCTTTGTCTTTAAAAGGAGCTAATAGAAACAGATTATACTCATAAGAAATATGAATGTCAACAGGGATAAGGAAAATTTTAACACTGATAATTTCCCATTTTACAAGAATTTAAAAATTTAAAAATAAAAATAATATTTACAGTATGTTTCTGAGAAGTTATACTATTAGGCATTCTATTTTCCTTACTTTTATTATATTTGTAGTCTCTACTTTCTTTAAATAGTTTAAATTTTTGTATAAAATGTCTTCTTAAAATATAAAACCAGAATTTTATATAATGGTATTGATTTTATATAATGACATCGAATTTTTATATAATGATATACTATGTAATTCTTGATATTTTCCCCATATCAACTTATCTCACAAAATTCATAATATCAATAAATTACAATTTGTTGTTGGAATTGACAGAACCTGTTCTTCAGGCAGCTTAAATGACCCTTTGAGATTATAACAGGGTCATAAATTGTGAAAATTAGAAAACTGTGCCCCTAGTAGTGGGAGGAATTGAAGAAAAGATCCCTATTTGTGAATGTATTACATAAAAGCTTTCCTTTCCCCTGTCTGACTCAGGCACAGTACTTCCCCACTGACACAGTACTCAGAAGCACATACAGCAGAGGCTGTAATGTTCAGCCCAGGCCTGGCAACCCTGTGAGGTGTGGGTGACTCCCCTTAACAGGGTTGGCAGTGGCCCAAGTTTTCTCATTTTCCACTGGAAAGTTTTTGAAACTCACAGATGAAACCCAGTTTTAGGGCTGGGGTTGTGGCTCAGTGGTAGAATGCTTGTGTGAGGCACTGGGTTCGATTCTGAGCACCACATATAAATAAACAAAATAAAGGTCCATCAACAACTAAAAAAGGAAGGAAGGAAGGAAGGAAGGAAGGAAGGGAGGGAGGGAGGGAGGGAGGGAAGGAGGGAGGGAAACTCAGTCTTTACAGAGGTCACCAGACCTTGGTCTATTATACCACTTGTCTGCCTTCCTTATTTACATATTTTCACATGTGGGCTACAGAACTACAATCTTTGTACAGGTTGCTCCTTTCTCTTAGAAATCTCTTGTTACTATCATGTATTCCAAGATGTCCCTGATTTTCTTGTCTCTGGTGACATATTTAAAATAGAAAACTCTCTTCACCTCAACCAGCTAAATTATTTCTGTACAGCAGGTTATTTATGGTTTAATATTGTCTGCCTCTGCCAATAAGATTTTTGTTATGTTTACATTTACACTTAATTTTCATTTTCTATCTTTACCTACTTCTTTATTTGAAACATTATTAATTCATGTACATTTTTATAATTCAAGAACATAAACTTTATTCAGTAATTATGACACGTAGACCATGAATTTGTGAGCTATCTTTTTTTTTTCAATGACAAATTTAGGAGTAATTTATTTAGAAGATCAAGCATTCTTTAAAACGTAACTTTGATTTTTAACAGTAAAATAAGAAGTATGAATAGGACTATTATGATACAGTGATTGATATTTGTCAGTCTGGCCTCGGCCTTCACATTGCAATTAGCATAGATGATGGTAAAAATGGAATGGTCTTTATCCAGAATACTTCTCACCAAGGATATGCAAGACTTTGGGGAAAGTTTTTTGCTTTCTTGGGTAGTTACACATTAATAGAGTCATTATTATCTGAGAGAAACAAACCCACTTTTCCTTAAGCCACAGTAGTTCAGTTTTTCTATTACAACCAAATATGGTCCACAATATGCCCTATCCAAATAGGAGTGAGGAGCCTATAGTAACATTCAAGAGACATAACAAAGGAAAGTCTTTCTAGTTAACTTTGTGAAAATATACTGCTGCCTTGGTTTTATTAGTAAAATAATCATTGTCTTCTACAGAAAGAGATTTAAAAAGCTATTTTATGAGTTTTCAAATGCATTTGAGTTATACATGTAAACATTAAAAAAATTAAGCAGTAAAAAAAATCTGCTTGGCGGCTTTCTAAAATTAAAAGATATGGAAAGAATCTCTAAACAGTGTACCTCATTATAAACAATTTTAAAATTCTTTAACTACTTGGGTAGAAAAGAATAACCAAGATTTTATAAGACATAAATAAATGGGGAAATGTTTTTATCACAAGACAAATATTTATATATTCAAGTATGAATAAATTATACAAGACATCAAGAAAGACAGTGGTATATAGACACAAGGAATTAATAGAACAAAGTAAGTGTAGTTTCAAACATAGGAAAATGTTAGAACCTATAATAATTAAATATATGAAAATAAGGTAATTAAACTGAGAATGAAAGACATAAGACTGCTAAGACTAAATGCAAATAGAGTATACTCATCTACTCACAATAGTACTCATTAACATAAGCTTTCGGAAAGCAGAGTAGTAATATGAAAAATATTACTTTTGGCTTTTCAAATATGTATCCTGTTCCTAAGGAACTAATCTAAGATATAGAAAGTATTTACTTTTGAAGATGCTGATATCGGAACTAATTATGACAAAAACCCAAAATATCTTACAACAGAATAATTAAATGACTTATAGTATACTAATGCAAATTGATGCTTCTAAAAATTCTAATCATATCTGATATACATATAATATGGACATAAATTGCATATATAGGATGATTCTAACTACTTGAATATGTCCATCTCTACCTCAAGATATAGGTATTTTTTTTTTAGTTCATGGTATACTTTTCTTATTGAGGATATGCTATTGGTATAAACAAAGTAAACAAATTGTATAATACTTTGTGCATAAAAACAGACAAATGCTGTTTTAAAAACACAAGCATTCATTCTATGCTAAAGTTATTACCAAGAAAGGAATGTAATGGTGCCTTGCTGAAAGCATTCATTCAATTACCAATGTCAATTTTATTTACTAAATTAAAAATGTATAGGAAATAAGCAGGATCATCAATAGTTGGATTTAAGAGGTTTAGAAGTATAGAACTGGTTACAAATCCCAATGTGTCTCTGTATTTATAAAGATGACATCTTTTCTGCATTATGGCAAAGCAACTACAGCAAGCTGTTTTTACAAAACCTTGGAACTCGTGAGAAGTAACAAAAAATAAGTTTCAATTTCTGGAAGAAAGAGAACAGCAGACCTACCATAAGGACATGCATTAAGTGAGAATGTGATCCCATGTGAGAGAAACAAAAAGCTGGAAAACAGTGAGTCAAAGAAACAGATGCAAACATGAATCTAACTCTGCCAGCAGCAGTTTCAACTTCTAATCAAACACTAGATTTTGCATGTAAACACAGTCTGGTAGAGGCTGAAGGTTACACATTGGATTTTTTTCCCCAGTCGTGCTAACTAAAATAAGCTATAACATTAGCAACTGTATTTCTTTAAGCACAAAGAGCAACAGATAGATGCATTAAACATCTTACAGTGAACAGAATGTTTTAAAAGTACATATTAGATCACAGTCTATAAAACAAATAGCAAGAATATATTTGTAGATTATCTTTCCATTATTTTATATTTTATTGTATTTGAAAATAAATATTTAATGTTTAAATATTTAATAAATAAATATTTAAGATAAATAAGTATTTTCAAATACATGTAATATTTATATTTTCAAATACATATAATATTATTTTCATGATTTATCTTATCAAATTTTATGAAATGAAGCAAAGAAAAATGTTTTAATTTTACATAAATTTTGAGGATTACAAATAATTAGTTATAACTAAAGTTAAGAGCATAAAATCTGAATTGAGCTAAATTTGTTTTGTTATGATGGCCCTGCTTCATGCTACTTTCAACAATACTAACCTTGGGCCAGTAGTTAAAGCCTCATTTTCCCAGTTGTAAAATGGTGAGAATGATAACAGTAATTATTTTACACCATTTGGGTAGAGAAGAAGTTAAATACTGTGTTGAATACAAAACATCTAGTAGTGTTGGGTACAGAGAAATCACTAAATAATTGCCAAGAGTTAGATTTATTGAGCTTTATTACACCGTAATCCTCATAAAATCTCTGTAAATTAAATGCTACTTTTTCCAATTTACATATTAGTAAGCAAAGAATGAGAACAATAGTTATCTCAATCTCTCAAAGTCTTTCAACTTTCCAGAGGCTACAACTGTTTTTTATTTTAATGCAGAGATAAAATAATAATCTTCTCTAATTTACAAGGTGACCTAGAGAGAATAGATATAACAATACTATCAGCAATTTTATAGGAACTAGCAGATAATGTTAAGGGGATTACTTCCTTTTTAGATTTATACCAATTATAGGGCATGAATTGCTGGTGTAAAGAAAATACATAATAGTCTGTGTGCTTTTTATGTGCATCCTTTTAGATGTCTCAAAATTTTAGAATGTACCTTCTCTTTTCTTTTATGGCCTATAGTCTGACCGGTTATACACAGGTGTGTATAGGTAAAGAAATCAAAGGGAGATAGAAGTGAGGTGCAGAGGCAGAATGGCTAAATGGCAAAATGGCTGCTGGTCTGAGCTGCTGGCTTTATTTATACCAGATTACATTCGGTTACAAGGTAAAATGTTTTGCTTATGATTAGACATGTGTTCTGGCCATGCAAGCAGTGGTTATCTTAAGAGTGCCTGGGAAAGACTGCAAAACATTCCAACCAGGGGAAACAGGGTTCCTGTTACTCCCTGGTTGTTGCTCACCAGAGGAGCTCTGTCCTGTATATTCCCATGGTCAGAACCCTTACATGGAAAGACCTCTCTCCCAGCCACACACACATATGCTACTGAAGGTAAGCGTGCATGCATATGTGCTTCTAGGATTTCTGTCTTGATTTAATGCTGTCATTGGCAAAAGTGGGCCAGCATTTGATAATATTTGAAATGATGTTTAACGTGGGCATAAGTATATGCCATACAGGATACTTTTTTTTATACAGAAGGAATTTACAGTGTAAGAGGAGGAAGAAATCAGAAATAGCCAGTAAATTAACAAAGAGAAAAAAAAAATGAATGAAAATAGACCTTACCTATAATCAAGATAGTGAACTTTTATTTGCATTAATATGTGATTTCAAACAACTCAAGCATTTTTAACTGTCCTCCTGACAGGAAGCAGTTCACATGTGTACTAAAAGGACCTTATATTCATGTAGTTGTTTCACACATGATTTCTCTATGATTGTCAAACAAGAGTACAGTGAAATGTATAACATCCCCTTTAGTATCACCATCTCCCACTTTAAGCAGAGATGGTATGGAGTGCTCAAACAGCTGGTGAACAACAAACCTCACACTCTGATGTAAATCTCACCTGTGGGCCCATCATTTTCTGCACTGTATTATCTTTTTCACTACTAAAACTGGAAGGATAATAAACATAAAATTTATTTAAAATGAAAAAAAATGCAAATTAATACAGAAGGCTGATGAATGTATACAATTTTAACATTGATAATCTGCCTCCTGGAAAACAGGGAAGCAAGAAAACAATTAAAATTGTTAGATACAAAGACAAACTCACAGAATCATAATTCAAATATAGCCAAGTATTCTTTAGTAAAAAGTCATTAATTCCTACATATTATCTGCTAAGAATGTTTTAAATTGCAAGATGAAAACATTTACTAAAAAATAAATATGTAATTACAGGTATATTAATCTAGGACTAAAATATGTAATGCTTGATATTTAAAATTTCTGGGTGGAGTTATAGTTGATTCATGTTTAAATTGAGTGTTTGTATAAGACACCAAAAAGTGCTTTATGTTTTTTAGATTAACTAGGTGCCAAGAAAAAAAACTGTGAAGAACCACTTTAATAAGAGGATACTAGCTAATTTTTACATGTTTTATCAACTAGATTAAAATTTAATTCTTTCATTTGCAGGGGCAGACACATGAATGTCCCAGTTTGTGACATAAAAGGATAAGCCATTCATATATGTGCACACATTATCTAAAATCAATGTATTCTGCCAATGTATGACTAATGTATTCATGATATTTTGTAATTGTATTTTGTATATTGTTATATATTTGCATTAGAATTGGATACATACCACTAAAAGAAACATTATATAATATGCTTTCATTTTACCAAGAGTTATTCCCATAATGAATGAAGTTTGGAGATAATAATTTTAAACCCCCAAATATGCCTAACCACTCTAAAGTGGTCAAAATTCAACTTGCATTCATCTTTTTGCAAGGTAGTGATAATGTGCTACTATTAGAAGATGAGAGATATGGAGATAATTTTTATGGAATGATGTCTTTCTAAATGAATAATAATTGGATGATCAATATGACTTTATTATAACTATATCATATGTAAAATAATATTACCCATAAAATACATTTCTTCTCTTCTTTTATTCAAAATACACTAACCTTGTCCTAAAGTTTGTAGGATGAGGATGTCCATCATATAAGGACAAGTAGTCATATTCTTCTTCTAGTGCAAATGACTGAAAAACAATTTGTATTCTATTTCGTTCTTCTGCTATTATTACCCATGTACAGTTTGCACCATTTGGATATCCATATGGAAAACCGGGGCTTTCTATGGTGCCATTAAGTCCTTTTAACGTTCCACCACATGTATAAATAAATCCTGCAACAGAAGACAAATAAGCAGATATTAATAGCATATAAAACAAAAAACAATTTAGGGAAAATACTATTTCAAAAAGTTTTTTGATATTAACAATTTTCTAAATGACATTATCAGATTTAAAAATACATATGTAACAAAATATTAGAATTATTTATCCTGTTGAGGTTAATAATTATAAACCAATTGACAAAATAAAATCACCCAACATATCTGATTAATTACACATTGCATATTCCAACACAACACAATTCTATCTTTAAATAGTTTACAATCTAATTGTGGAAATTTACAGAATTGAAAATTGAATGACCATAGTATATATATTGATTCTCAACAAATTAATTTTACCTTTTCTTGGCAAAGCATGATCACTTTTATGGCAGGCTGATATCTCTACCATGTAACTCATATTTATTTTTAAAAAGCGGACCCACCTGTGAACCCACCTTGATTATAAAAAAGGGATTTTTTAAATGTCTATTATGATTTTTCTAATTTTGATCAGAGCATTTGGTGCCCTTAGGGCATAATCAGATTAATTGCATCAGAATGAATCCTGAAGTTGGGGAAAAATGTATTGAACATATGGATCCTGGGCAACTGACAACAAAGGTCTTGAGTTCTACACTAACTGACTCTATGGGAGGTCTAAAAGTGATTGTAAGTGTAACTCCTGGAGATATCTAGAACGCTTACTCTATTTCTTGAGGAATTAGTTTATTTAAATATATAATATCCTATATCCTATGGTGTAATATAAAAACCCAAAGATTAATACCATGGTCATAAAAGATAGTCCCAGGGTTTATTGAGAGTACATGCTAATAAAGCTTAGACCTAGAGGCAGGTAATCAGGATCAGAAATTCTGTTCAGAACTCTTCACCCAGATATTATCAACCACATCTCTTGAGTCCCGTATTAACCTTAAATTCCAGGAAACTGGAAGTTACAGATACCAAGCAAATTTGAGGAAAAGAACACCACATTACCCACAACATCAGTTTTGGGAACTGGTTGTAGAAATGCAAGAAATTTAGGACTCCTTTTTTGGGGAAGAAATGAAGATATTTTATATAAGTATACATCTTTTTTAAAAGAAACTGTGCCAGAATTTTAGAGGCCAGTTTGGTACATTGTGGCAGATAGAAGTTCATTTTGGATGTCACACATTCATTCCATCCTCTCTTCACAGCAGGATCTCCTGTTTGTATGGTAGTCAGATCTCCACTAAGCAGTCATATTGTCTGGTGTAACTGACTCTTGATTCTAATGGTAAGGATTATGGCTCAGAGCTGGATGAATAAATAGAATTCCACACTCTGAGCTGCACTCTGAGCTGTATTTAGTTCTGGGATCTACTCCTACTATCTCCATATATGGCAAAGTACTAAGCTTAAGATATGAAACATAGTTCTTGTTATTCTATTGCCAGTTTAAAATGTTATCAAGAAGTTGGATCAGGTGAAAATTTTTTTAAAAAATCAAATATCTGTATATATTCATATATTTTTGCTCATGCACCAAAAGTCAAATAGGGCATTTTATGATTTTCATAAATAAATAAATAAATAAATAAATAAATAAATAAAAAGGTTCCTTTTAAATTGCTTTTTGCAGAGCAATTACTTTGAAGCCTTAGGTTAATTAGCTATCACCCATTTTTATTAGTTTTCTGCCTGAACAGCTTCCAATTTGAACTTCATAACAAAATGTGAGCATGAATCCCTTTAGCTACAATCTGATCTATGGTCTGTTTTATATATTCTCAAGCCCCATAACCCTGATGGATTTAGAAAAGGACATATGTCCTAAAATAACATGCTTGGCTTTGTCCAGTAATTTTTTAAGAGCCTGCTTATTTATGTATTTCAAGTCCTTTCTCTTCCTTTTTACTTCTTTAAGCAAATTAGGAATTATACCTCTTTTAAGCTTTCCTATCCATCATATTTAAATTAAATATGACATTATTCATAAGAATGTACATTTTTCCAATAGTAGTCTTAAAATTTGCACTAAAAAGTTGTGAAATATCAGAAATGGAGTTTTTAAAAGAGTATTAAAAAAAAAAAAACTTATGCCTCATAGGGTTTGTCCTTGTTATCAGTTCAGTGTTTCCCTTTCTAGGCTTTTTCTAGGTACATGCACACATAACTATATTTCTGTGCATTTGAAATTTTTTTCCAAATGAACTCAGTCATAATGTGTATATTTTTCTGAATCTTTATATTTATTTTTAAAATATCAGTGATATTCTCTGTTTAGATATATACTTGTACTACATTTTTCCCCCAGTGCTGGGGACAGAACTTAGGACCTTGTGCATGCTAAGGAAGCAGTCTAAAATTGAGCTATTTCCTTTGCTCTACGGCATTGTTTCTTAATGACTACATAGCTACTTAGATATTGTATGCCTGTATTATAATTTATTTTATTAATCCTTTGATAACTTTATTTTTATGCTTACAACAGCATTAAAAACCAACATTGGAACCATATCCTTGTGTACTTATATAATATATCTTTAAGATGGAATCCAAGATATGGGACTGCTGAATTTAGATAGCTACAATCAAGTTAATCTTACTAAATGCAATTTTTATATGCTAATACCATAGTATGAAGTGTTTCCCACTTGCAGCCCCAATTCTGGCAACATGAGATTTGTTTAAAGGCAATTTTTACAAGGCAAATATGCTATTTTAGTATTTTATTTTCCATTTATCAGATTACTTTTGATATATTTGCTACATTCTTTTCATCACTTCATAATTCTTCCCTAAGAATTGCCTGTTTAAATCATTTCCACATTTTCAAAGGATACCTTTCCTTTTTCACCACTTTTTTAGTAAACACTTAGGTTTGTGATGATTGATTGATAATTTGTATTTGCCTTCATATGGTCACTTCTAAGTAAAACAAGTTTGCTCATGCTCTCATAAAATCCCAACCTGTTATTGCTCTTTATTGTACATGTGGGTCATCATCTCCTTTTCTACTTATCTCCTCTGACAGTTCTTCTTCCATATCCATTCATCCATTCATTACATATATTGTTAAGGTTTAGATATGAGGTGACCCCAAAAGCTCATGTGTGAGACAATGCAAGAATGTTAAGAAGACATGAAATGACTAGAATATGAGAAAAGTAGCATATCAGTGGATTAATCCACTGATGTGGATAAACTGAGTGGTAACTCTAGGCAGATAGACAAAAGACAGTAAGTTACTGGGTGAGAGCCTTTGGGAGCTCAGCTCCATGGTGAGTGGAACTTGCTCTTGCTGACTGGTTGCCCTGTTCTGAGCTGATTTGCTATGCCACACTCTTTCACCACCAGATTCTGCCTCCCCTCAGACCAAAAGCAATGGAGTTGGCTGACAATAGACTGAATTTCTGAAACTGTGAGCCAAAATAACCTTTTCTTCTTATAAGTTATTCTTGTAAAGTCTTTTGGTCACAGTGATAAAAAGCATATTAAAATATATATCATGCCTTGGGGGTAAAATGATACAAAAGACATTGTTCTAAGCTTTCTCCTGGGACCTGATGAACTAAAATGTGAGACAACAGGAATATTTAAGCTATTATTGCAGAGTAAGTTATGGTCTATGATCTGAGTACGCACATTTTGCTAAAAGAACACATGGGAGCAAATGTTAATTTAGACAAGTTACTGAGATTTATGGAAAAATCATTTCTAAAAACTGGCATTGTAGCTTTTCACAGATTTAATCTTTGACAATTTCTGGTGCCTTATATTTTTCAAATTTTGATTATTAATGTTCACTTAAAAGAGTTGATTTATACTTTAATTATAACTAAAATTTTCATTACTAGATTTCTTGGTCAATGGGAGTTTATTTAACAATATGGGTTTTTAATTTTTTTCCTTATTTTACTTTCAAGCCTTTATTTTATCTTTCCTATATGTATAAAACAAAGTAGTGGTTATTTTATAAATTTTGATGGTATTTTAAAATTTATTTATTTATATATTTGGGGGGCTACCCAAGGTTGAGGACACAGTAATATTCACATTTTTGTTCACTGTCTTTAACCATTTTTAAAAACTACTGCTACTGGACTTCTATGTTCAATTGTGTTGACCTGATTATTGCAAAAATTACTTGTGACCTTCTTATTATCAAAATCAGTTCATTGTTATCCTTTTTGTTGTCTTCATGCATTTGAAACTGCTGACCATTTTTTTCCACGTTGGAAATATCTTCTAATTGCTTGCATGATGATATCTTCTTCCCTGATATCATGGATTTCTATTTATTTATTTATTTACTTACTTACTTACTTACTTACTTATTTACTTATTTGAAACAGGGATTGAACCCAGGACCTCACACATTAGGCAATCACTTTACTACTGAGCTACATTCCCAACCTTTTTCTATGGATTTCTAAAAGCATCCCTTTACTAGGTTTCTATCTACTACTTTTACAGTTTTCTCGACAACCATACATGTAACTTTTGACTAGGTACAGTGTAGAGTTTATGATTATAAACTATGAAAAAATACACATCTTCATTTTTATATTGCCATTTTTCTTCTAATCTGTATGCAGATGTAACATACCATTTCAAAGACTAGTCTTCATATCCTCTAGGATTCTTCTCATTCTCTAATTTCATCAGTACATTCTTTAAACTCTCTCACATCTATCTCTCATCCTTCTTTTTCTATTTCAAATCTTTTGGCTTTCATTCAGTTGTTCCTCATCTGCTGCCTGGAGCATTTTAGCAGTATCTAATTCACCCTGCTGGTTTGTGCCAGTTATCCACATTGATGCTAAAGTCATCTCAAGGAAAAACAAACCGAATCCTGTCACTTCTTTACTTAACAGTATCCTTTGACTAATTCTCATTGTCAAAACATCCATTTGTCTCTCTGTGCACCTTACATCTCATCTTACCCCTTTTACTGAGTAATGATCCATCTTTAATTTTTCACCCATGAACCAGATTTTTAAAATTCTTGTAGGTGATCTGGGATCTACAAAGTTGACTCACCACTCTTTCCTCCAGGCAGAGCATGGACTGAGGCACATGTACATAGCTGTTCATCAGGTCCTCAGTGTAAAAATCACTTATTAGACAATGAAGTAAAGTGTCGTTTTCCATTTATCTATTGCTTTTCTCATGATACTTCTAGTTTTAATGTTTATCACTTATGATGTATTTTTTATACAACAAGCTTCTCTTAAGTCTTTCAAAAATTTGTTTAAATACCATGGTAGCAAGAGACAGAAACTAAACATTTAGTAGAAATTCAGTAAGTTTTTTCAATACTTCCTGATATTTTTTCCTTTGCAAAAACCGTATGACATCACACATTTCCATACTGAGAAAACTTAGATACAAATAACATAGTATTTTATTTTTTGATCAATTTTTGAATAACAGACATCTTAAAAGGTGGTAGTAAGTGCATTTATATTTTTACTCTCTTATTAGTAGAAGTACATATTTATAAATCCTTTATAAGAACTAATAACACTCATTATGAAACAATATTCTTTTCTAGTATGCCAAAAACTTTCAGGAAATTGTAATATGTTATATGAAAAATCTCAAAAGATATTAATTCAAGAAGGGCTTTTTTGTTTTAAGCTATTTTTATTATAAGAACACTAAATATATAAAAAGTGCACCAAGTGAATGGATATATATGGAAAACTTAATTAAAAATAGAAACTCATGTTACTAGTAAGTATATCAAGATTAAACTATTACGCTCTTTAGAATGCTTTTGTTATTTGTTTTAATCACAATATCTTTATTCTTCTTGAATTAACCATCATCCTCAGGTTTATGTGACTTTCTAAACTTTTATTCAAAATTTTATATGTATGCATTTCTATATTTATTCACAATTAAATTATCCTATATTTTCTTCTAAGTTTTTATCCATTTTGTATCATATTCAGATCTAAAATCAATCTTTTTTTGTGGGTGAAACAGGGATGGGATTAATTTATTTAATTAAATTAATATACAAATCACCTAGCTCCATTTATGTATAAGGCCACACTTTCCTACCCACAGCTGGTTGTCAATAAATATGAAATTTTGTGTAGTCCTGTTTCCGTATACTATATCCATTGGTCTGTACCACATTATCCAAGTAAGTTAATTACTGTGTTTGGTCATGCAAGTTCTTCATCATTATTTTTCTTCTTCAAGATAGCCTTAATTTTTTAAACATTTCCATAAACACTTTAGAATCAATTTATCAATGTATAAAAAAAGGAGCAGCTTAGATTTGAGATTAGGATGACTTTGAATCTACAAATAAACTTGGAAGAATTATGATGTTTCCACATTGATACTTTCAATTCATTATAATAAAATATTAATTTATGCTGGCCCTTTTAAACTTAGAGAAATCTTTTTGACCATCTTACCCCATTTTAGTAACGATCACTTTACTCTGATTCACATTTTGAACCATTAATCACTGTCTGAAATTATTAGTTTTTTTTTTTCCAGTAGAATGTCAGTTCCAGCCATTTGGTGGATCACCTGTCTTGCTTCTTGTTATAGCTTCAAAGCCTAATATCGTTTCTCATAGATGTTGGACAGATTTAACTAAAGCAATGAATTAATTGAAAATGTAAAATAAAATATTAAAATGCCTCACATTATTCAATTGTTATTCAAGTCATTTTCTTTTACTACTAGCAAAAATATTAATAATCAACTACTTGATTATCCAGTAATATAACTAGTTCAGTCTGTTTGAAGCCCAAAATTAACTTAAAGCTCAACCTGATTTAGTTTCTTTTAGGATCAGGTTCAATGTGAGTTTTGATTAACTAAAGGACACTAGCATGTATTTTGCCTAGGGTTTCAAAATAATCTTCCTTGCATTATTCATAAATTAACAACATAAATGTAGACATAAGAATTATATAATACATATAATATATAATTTACACACAGAGTATAAATGTATTCTCTATATATATAGAAATATACAGACACACACATATATATATATATGTATATAATTTTTTTATTTTTTGTACTGGAGATTAAACCCAGGAGCACTTTACTATTAAGCTACATCCTTGATCGTTTTTTAATTTTGAGACAGGGTCTCCCTAACTTGTTTTGTGCTTCATTAAATTGTTGACACTGGCCTCCAACTTGTATTAATGCCTTAGCCTCCTGAATTGCTGAGATTAAAGGCATGTGACACCACACCTTGCTTATAAGAATTATAGCTCTTACTAAATGAAAAATGCTTTTCAGTGGCAAGAGAAATAATATAAAAATCAATTTAAATTTTATTGCTGAGTTCTTTCATAAATATGTATTATTTAAACTACTTTTATTTCAGCAGTGAAAAAATACATAAGTATTGAATGTTAATTTGAATTAATCTCTGTCCAATATTTATTTTCTGTTACTAATAAATAAGATAGCCTACTTTTTCTTTGTGGAATTTACATATGCTTTTCCAAAGAATATATCAGATCACTTTTCTTCTTGATTACTTTAACAAATATATCTACCTTTTCCCAAATATGTCTGATGAATATAATAGCTTCTCATTAGTTAGAGGGAGTTAGCCAGTTTCAAAATCATCTCTCAGTATCTTGCTGTTCCCAGAGCTCCCTGATGATGAAAGAGTTGTAAGATGGAAAAGAGTTTTATGTGCAATCCTTAGAGAGAAAGTATTAGACTGTGTGCCAAAAAGGTTTGTTTAGAGCTTAAGCTACACTTGCTGTCTCCTAAAATGTTCTTCTGGTCCCAGAAAATTTCGTAAGTGAACATTTCATAATTCAAGATCCAGATCTTAGTCTCAGATTATCAGAAAATTGAATAAGCAACACAGGTAAGGAGTCTGTTCATCAGAACTAGACTTACAATAGGTAATTGCATAGAGTCTGAGGTAAACAACTACACAGCAGGTATTTCCTTCTAGTAACATAGTTTTCTCTCTATGTCACAAGGTCAGTAAGACTATTAATTCACAGGATATGTGTAATTAATTTAGATAAATTAATTAAAATGCATCTATTCAGAGTAAGAGGCATTACATTTATCTTTCAAATGTGTAATATAGCACCTAATTTGCTAGTTGTTTATGCTTACCTCCAGAACACATTTGCTTCTTGGGTAAATACTATAATAAATAATGCTAATGTTCACTTCTAATATTTCATCTTATTTTTTGGTACAAAACTTACATAAACACCCTTCTCTCTGGCAATTATTTTTTTAGATATGCTGACAGAATTTGTTTGATCATAAATACTATTGGCTCAGATGCCATTTGGCCTTCATGGGAAGCACTTTGTTCTATTCTTATCAAAAATGTGTTGATTTATTAGTTTAATTCTAAAGAAAAAAATCTGATTTTCATTATTTGTTTTTCTGGTGATCTTCACCATAATATCCACAAAGAAAGAAACATAAAATACTGAAAGCTTCCACTAAAATATTAATTTACTGAGATTTCTATTTTCTAGGAACATATATTGTCTAATTTAATCTTCTCAATAACCTTGTTAGATCACATATACTTACAGTGTACATTTTATAGCTGATAAAACATGTATGAGTTTTACCTATTAAACTTATTAGTGTATATCTCATCCTTTGGATCTCTGAATTATTAACTTATTCAAATTATCTTCTGCTATTAAATAAACTCTACTGCACATATTTATGTTATTGAGTTCTGCTGAATCTGTGTTTTCAGATCCTTATCCCCAGAGGAAATAAAATCTACAAACTTCATACCATTAATTCTGTAATCTTTAAATCCATTTCAAATTTATGGCCATTACATTTCAAGCTCTTTGCCCACAAAGCTTTTAATATTTGAATCAGTTTACCCTTACATATTTTATGAAAAATCTAAGAGGAACTTATTAAATTTATTTTATTAATGGCACAAATACAAATAAATGTCAAAAAAGTAGAAATCCTTTCCTTAGGTTGTACCTAAATTTGGATGTTTGAGAGAGGCTCTAAAGATTGTCCAAAAAAAAAAAAAAAAAAATTGAACAGCTTCCAAAACTCTAAGTAACACTGGATTCTCTATCAAAAACTTACATTAAAAAAACTTTAAAAAATGTAAAGTTTTCAAAGGATAATTTAAGTAGATATTATTTTCTATGAATTTATTTAATTTTAATTAGGCAGATGGCATATTGCTCTTATGAAGACTGTATCAATATTCTTTCTTCCATTATGAGAACAAATTCAAAATGAAAAATGTTCACCTCACTAACATCATCAGTGGCATAGTAGCTCAAACTACAACTGCTTGTCTTCCCAGTAGTAAGCTTGAAAACTAGCAGCCTTACAACCATGGCAGCTAAGAAAAATAGCAGCATTACAGCAAGTGGAGGATAAACCAGGTTCAGAGCTACTTAACAAATTCCTTTCTCACCCAGAATGTTGTCATGATTTAACCTATCCTGCTGCTACCTGGAAAACTATTCACAGATGTTGTTATATGATCTGACATGGAATCACCCTGTGATTAAAGCCCTATTCCCAGAGAATTAAAAAAAAAAAAAAGTTTAACACTGCAACTGCCTAAAGCTGCTAAATTGGAATAAATGACAATCAGGCCAAAACTTAAAAGAAAGATCTGGAGAAAGAGATTCCATAGCAGACTTTAAAAAGTTCTAATATACTCTTGAGGATATGAGTATGTGAAGGCTTATGTGCATATTGAGAAAAGACCAGAGAGGATTCTTAGTCATTTAATGAATGACTTGAGCCGCTGCCTGAAGAATTGAAAGCCTAGACAGATTTGTAAACTTTTTAATGTTGAATATAGGCATGAACACTTAGAAATCCCTTGGAACAGGGAGGAAGATGTGCTTGTTCAGAACATTTGAGAAAATATCTGGTCTATAATATGCTGTTTTCAAACTGAGCAAATGCTTGAGTAGTCATGTACTAGAAGTGCTATAGGCTTTACAGAATTATCCTGAAAGTGTCAATGCATGAACAAATAGCAAAACAGAATACATATACAGCAACAAGGCTTGGATGAGGGGGGATATAATTTTGCTGGATGATACAGTCTAGTATTTAAAAACACTCTGTTTCAACCAAAATTATGTAATGTGCTAAGAAACAGGAAAGTACGGCTCATGTACAAGAAAAAAAATCAGTGAATATTAACTGTGCTTGAAGAAGCTCAGACAGTGGCTTTAAGTTATTTATTATAAATATGTTTAAATAACAAAGTAAATCATGACTAAGAGTTAGTTTAAAGTACAAGAATGATGTCTCACCAATGAACAATACTGATAAAGAGAAATTGTTTTAAAACCGTCTGAAATTGTTGGAAATTATAGTAATTGGAATGAAAAATTCACTAAGGGCATTCAAAAACAGATTTGAACTTGGAAAGAACAATCAGTAAACTGAAAGATAAGTCAACTGAGATTGACAATCCTTTCTGAGAAACATAAGGAAAAAAGAATGAAGATAAGTGAACACTGCCTCAGAGACCTTTGGGTCATCATTATATGTACCAACATATGCATAACAAAGTTCCAAGAAGAAGAGGAAAGAAAACAGGAGGCAATCAAGAACATTTTAAAAACAGTAGCTAAATTCGTCCAAAACACAAATTTAAAATATTAATCTCCACATCCAGGAAAACAAATGTTTCAGTAGAAATTCACACTAAGACACAAACTGTTGAAATAAAAATAGTGAAAATAGCAATAGGGAAAAATGATTAATTATAAAAGAATCGGGATTGATAGCTGATTTATCATTAAAAATTGTTGAGATTAGAAAGTAATGAAATTATCTGTTTAAAGAGCTGAAAAAAATTAAAATTTAACAAGAAAATCTATATAAGAAGAGATTTTCAAAAATAAAGGAGAAATTTTGACACTTCCAGAAAAAGAAAACCTACAAATATGTTTCACTAACAGACTGTCTTTTTTAAAAAGCTCAAATGAGTCTTTTGTGATAAAATGAAAGGATATTAGGCAGTAACTCAAATCCATATGAAGAAATAAAGAGCACCAGTGAGCTAACTGTAGATAAAATAAGAAGCATAACTGTGTATTAGTAAGTTCTTTTTTCTAAATAAAATTTTTAAGTTACAAATGAATCCTTTTAAAACTGTGTTGAACATCTTATATAGAGAGAAATTTCGCTTGAGACTAATGATATTGAAAAGGGATAATATGGAGGTAATCAGAGCAAATGTTCTGAATATGTAGAAGTTAGTATTCAATTAGAAAGCTGAAGTTAGATGCTGGTTGTAATTTCTCACTATAAATAAAAATATATGTAAAATATATTAAAAATTACCAAAAAATAATTAAAACTGTACATTAGATAGTACTTAACAATAACAAGAAGGCAGGAATCAATTGATAGAGGAACAAATGTGTAAAGCATATAGAAAGCAAATAACAAAATGACATTCATAAAACCTACCTTAGCAACAACAACATCAAATATATATGGAAAAGACATTGCAGTTAAAAGCAGATATCAGCAGATGGATCAAAAAATTCAGACACACTTTCGTTATCAAGACACAGAAAAAGTTGAAAAATAAAATGAAGGCAAAACATATAACATGCAAATGATTATGGAAATTGAGCCCTAATGGTTATGATAATATCATGAAAATGACTTCAAGTCCAAAACATGTGAGAGTATCTAATGCAGTGCTTACAGATAAATATATAATAGTAAGCACCAATATTAAAAAAATTGTAAACTTCAAAATGTAAATGAAATGAATGTAAATGTAATTGAAATGTAAATTTCTACTTTAAAGCACTAGAAAAAGAAAAGCAAATGTACAAGGTAAGAACATAGAGAAATGAAATGGAATATGTAATAGATAATAAAATCAGCAAACCCAAATATTTGGTCTTTGATAAGATCAATGTATTAGCACCTTTATCAAGACTGACCAAGAGAAAAAAGAAAAGACACTCTACTAAAATCAGGAGTAAATGAGGGGAAATCACTACTCATATTAACGAAGATCATAATGACATGAACAAAGTCAATAGATCTTTAACTGAAATGACTCATACTGTCAAAACTGACTAAAGAAGAAATAGAAAATCTGTATCAGAACCTGTCAACATTATTATTATTTTATTGCCTGTGCATGTGCAATTGATCCATCCACATTTGCCTAAAAATCTGTCTTTCCTTAAAACGTTTTTGTACCTTTGTTGAAATCAGCTTGTAATATTTTAAAGTCCTTCTCTGAGTTCTCTCTTCAGTTCCACTGGTATATATGTTTACCCCTTTGCTAGTGCCACATAGTCTTGATTACTGATATCACGTATACTTAACTCTTCCTATGTTATTTTTTTTCAAAATTATTGAGCTATTTTGGTTCCTTTACATTCAAACTAATTTTAGAATTATCTTGCCTATGTCTATGTATCTTGCTGAGATTTTTGGAAAGAATAACATTAAGCTTACATATCAATTTAGGGAGAATTGATATATTTACTGTGTTTAGACTACTAGGCCATAAAAACTGTAAGTGTCTCCATTTATTAACATATTCTTTGTTATGGTTATCATACTTGTATATTTTTTCAGAATAGAAGTCCTGGACATGTTTTTTTAGGTTAAAATCTATTATTTCATATTTCTAAGAACTATAACTGTACAATGTACCTATGTTCATTATTATTATATATTAACAATAACAATTTAATATTTATTTTATGTTAATATCTATGACATCACTAGGCTTACTTATTAAATTTATGAGTCTGTTTGTAAATCTATAGGACTTTCTACATGGCTTCTACAGTTTTGTGGTTAAAGACTTCCCAAAAGACTATGTGTTAAAGGCTTGGTCCCTAGGGTGGTAATTTGGGGAGATTATGGAACATTCAGGAGATATAGTGGGAGATTCTTAGATCAATGATAACATCCCCTTGAAGGCACTTTTGGGACACTGACCTTTTCCTCTTCTTTTGCTTCTGGGTCATGAGGTAGGCAGTTTGCTCCACCATGCTTTTCCTATGATTGACATCAAGCATCCACACCAGAGGTCTAATGCTATGGGTTTGCCTGACCTTGGACTGGAGTCTCCAGAACTGTGAGCTAAATAAACGTTTTCTCTCATAAGTTAATTATTTCATTTATTTTGATATTGTAACAGAAAGCTGACTTAGACAATCACCAGTTATAACAACTGTAACTAGGAAGAGTTTTATTTTCCCCCTTCCTCTGTACTGTTTTTATATTCTTACATTAGAATTGTGTGATCTTTCTTTTTTAATATCTCAAAGTGAAGGATTACATTGATTATTTTTAAAAATATAGAACCACTCTTTATTTTTGCAGTAAATGTTAATTGGTCATAACATACAACTATTTTTATATGTTGCTGATATATAAAAGGGGTTACAAGATTTTGCCTTTATGCTTATTTGGAGAATTGATATTTGGTTTTATGTAGTGTGTTTATTTATTTCTTTTTTTGGCATCATTGGTGTATTTGTTTACCTGCTTCATAAAGTGAATGTGAAGTTTTTCTCCTCTTCTAATGTTAAATAATTGGTGCTATATATTCTTAAACATTTGATAAGATTTCCCAGCGAAATAATCTGGGCCAGGGTTTTCTTTATTCTTTTCTTTCTTTTTATTTATTTATTTATTTTGCAATTGTAAATTCTATTTCCTTAAAAGTTATAGGAATATGCACAATAGAGTTTCATATCAGAGAAATTTGAAATTTTTATAAGTTGGCACATTTACCTAAGATGTCAAATTGATGTCTACAGAACTGTTAATAGTATGCCTTTCTTATATCTGTGATGTATGTAGGACTATAATTCTCCTCTCTCATTCTTAACACTGGTACTTGTATGCATGCATTTAATCCTATAAACCACAAATCTTATTGAATTAGCTGTGTCTTTCTCATTTTGATATGTTGAATTTTCATTTTCATTCATATTGTTACATTTTAAAATTTTCTTTTGAAAGTTCCTTTTTGACCCATGGTTATTATAGAAGTGAGTTGTTCAATTTCCAATTATGTGATTTCTCTAACTTTCTGTTACTTATTTTTAGCTTAATACCATTGTGCTCAAACAACACATTCTATACCACTTTAATTCTTTTAAAAATGTATACATTTTATTACCCAGGATATTGTCCAACTTGGTATATGTTCCTTGAATGCTTGAAAATAATGTTACTACAATGTTGTGAATACAGTTTTCTATAAAAAGTTAAATGTTTGTGGTATCCTATTGATTGATGGCTTTGTTGAGTTTTAGATCCTTGGTAATTTTTTCTTAGGGGGATGTCATCCTTTTTGTTTGCTCCTTGTAAGACTTTTCTCTCTCCTTTTTGGTTTTTTTTTTTTTTTTTTTTTTGGTCTTTAGTTTTCAATTTAATTATGATAATATGTGTGGCATGGATTCTTAGTATTTATCTGGTTTGGAGTTTACTCAGCTCTTCAAATCAGTAGGTCTGTCTCTTGAGAAATTTACTGTTTTTTCTTTATTGCATTGAGTACCTTTTTAGCTCTGCTCTCTTCTTTCCTGACTTCATGATAAGAATGCTAGTTACTTTGTTCAGTCCTAGAGGTTCTTGATGTTTATTGTTGATACTGTTTATTTTCTCCCTGTTGTTTAGATTAGGTAATTTCTATCCATTGATTGTTTTGTCTGTTTCTTCCATTCTACTGCTGAGCACATTCATTGAGATCTTCATTTTTTGTTATTTTACCTCTCATATCTAACCTTTTTAATGCACTTTTTCTTTAAGTATAACATTTCTTTGATGAGAGCTTTGGTTTCTTTACTGATACCAGATTTATTGAAAATTTTGGTTTAAGTATATTTGTTTCTTGAGTCTGCTTTAAAATAATTGTTAAAAGAAAAAATAAAACAGATAAATTGAATTTCATCAGAATTACAAACTTTAGGTTGCAAAAGGTACCATTAAGAAAGTGAAATATGGGGAAAAGTGGTTGGGTAGATGTTGATAGAAGGATACAAAGTTTCTGTTAGATAGGATGAATACTTTTAGTGAATCTATGGTTTAACATGGTGATTATACTTAATAGAAATGTGTTCTATGCTTGAAATTTGTTAATATCATAGGTATTAAGTGTTCTGTAATGTAATACATATGTCAATGATCTTGATTTAGCTTTTTCACATATATGAAATATTTTTAAAATATTTTAAATATATAAAATATCTTTAAATGTGATTAAATAAACAGAATGTTTATTTGTAAATAAATAATTAGAAAGTGAAAAAAACCTCACAATGGGAATAATTATGGAAATTTATGTCTGATAAAGCACTTATATTCAAAATGTATAAATAAGCCTTAAAACTGCAATAAAAAGACAACAAAGTGAAAAAGATAAAACATTTAATGGGCATTTTTCTGATATATTTATACAAATAAGCATATCAAAACATGCTCAGAATTAATAGTTATCAGGGAAATACAAACTAATAGCTACTACATAAACACTAGAATAGCCATAATTGTTGTCAACAATATAGAGAAATTAGAAACATCATAGATTGCTGGTAGAAGTGTAAAATGATATAGCTATGTTGGAAAATAATTTGGCAATTCCTTAATACATTTAATACAAGTACTTTATGATCCATAAATTCCATTCATTGGCATTCACCTGAGAAAAAAGGAAAACATATATTTATAGTACACTTGTACGTGAATGTTCATAGCAGCATTTTTTATGATAGACAAAAAGTGGAAATAGATTAAATATCCATTAATTAATAAGTGGGTAAAAAATATGGCATAGCCATAAAATATATAGAATATTATTTAGCCAAAAAAAGAAGTGAAGTCTTGATGTGTGTGATAACATGGATGGATTTAAGAAATTCATAAATGAAATTAGTTAATAAAATATAACACATATTCAATGATTCCAGTCATATGAAATGTCCAAAACAGGCAAATTTATATACAAAAAATGATTAATGGTTACTTAGAGGTAGACAGGGATAAGTGATTGTGTGGGATGAAATGTGACTGATGAAATAGAGGATTTTTCTTAAAACATGTTGATATTTGCAAAAATCTGGCCATACTAAAACCTTCTGAATTGTATACTTTAAAGGAATTAATTGAATCTGAGTGAGATTTCAATGAAGTTATTAAATATGCAAATTTAAATGTCTCCTATATGTAATTGAGTACATGTCATTTTTTAAAAATTTTATTAACATATTCTCTCTTTTTAAGTTTTACTCTCACTTGAAAAAAAACTATTTTGAGGTTCTCATTTTCTCATAAATATTTATTTGAGATAAATGAGAGGATGGTTATTTTTAATTATTAATGTTGCTCTATTATTCCATATATAGAAATCTTGAATACTACTATTTTGGTTTGTATCTATTCATGGCTTACATTTATAAATGCATCTTCCTTGGTTTTATGTAATTTATGGGTAATTCATTGGTGATGAAGCCAGTGTATATTTTTATTTTTACTGAAAATATCTACATAGGCAAAAATAAAGATACTTTCAAGTGAACTAAAATTTTTATATTGACTTAGAGAAAATGGGAGAAATAATTACTGAAGGGATACATCACTTATCACAATGATGGTTCTAAATTGTCTGCATTCTTCCAAAATCTTATTTTTAACCCCATCATTTTCAGCAGATGACTTTTTAAGCTTAATTATTTATTAAAAACTTTTAGATCATAGCTAAAACCCATTCCTTTATACCATAAAGTTGCTCTGCATCATGTTTTTTTTTTACATAGTTCTTCCTTTTATCTTAGAAAGGAACTCTTTTTTTAATATAAATTATACTTCCAAATTCATTAAGTATTGGATTCCTTTCAAGGAAAGTGACATTACAAAGATGACTGTTCTTGGCACACTTTCCTTCACAACAAAGGACCAAAACAGGTACAAAAAACAGAACAAAATAGCTATTTCATGGGAGTGTTTGAGACACAGCTTTGTAGTGTTATGGGAATATAGTAAAGTCATTTCAGATCATGGAGAAATATGGTTACCTTTTAAAGAAGGAAACTCAGCACACAACATCAATTGTTCCATCTCTTGAGATCACTGAATAGAGACATCATTTAGCAGGGAAAGAGTAAGCAGGAGGTCCCTGGAAAAACCTACTTATGTGACAGCCACCTGAACTATATTTTGCCAGATAACTGTGCCGCCTTCTCAGCCCTGAGTCCACTTCTGGGAGTTGCTGGTTTCCATACCACTTCATTGCCCACTTAAGTCTTTCTCTACTCTATGCCCTTGCTACAAAGAGCCATCTAGATATTCCACTCTCCTAAGATAGATGTGCTCCCCCACCAGCTCCATGGACACATAGAGTAGATATTCAAAAAGTAATGTGAAGACAATCAAATTCTATCAGTACAGAAAAATCACTAAACCATAAAGATGAACAAGAGAGGAAGAAAGGAATAAAACATACAAAAGAACCATCAACATTAATATGAATGATAGGATTATGTATCTACTTACCATTAATAACCTTGAATGTAAATGAATTAAAATATATAGACTGGCTGAATTTGAAAAGGGAAAAAAATCTTAACAAAGTGTTATGCTGCCTATAAGAAACTCACTTCACCAGTAAAGACACATGACACACGTAGACTAAACATGAAGGGATGGCAAAATATGTATGATGCAAACGGAAACCAAAAATAAGGTGCAGTAGCTAGCGATTCTTATATTAGATAAAGTAGACTTTACATCAAAAACAAAGAGATCCCCCCAAAGAAGGTCAGTATATAATGATAAAGGACTCAATTCAACAAGGGGAAATAATAATTTTAAATATGTGTACATCCAACACTAGAATAAAAAAATTATGTAAAGCAAATGTTAGATCCAAAAGGAGAGGTAGACTCTAACACAGTCTATAGTTGGGGACTTTGATACTCTGCTGTCATCAATTTGTCATGATCAATGCAAAAAAAAAAAAAATCAACAAAGAAACATCAGCTTTATATTGGAGACCAAATGAACTTATTATAGACATTTAACCCAAGAGCTGCAGAATGCACATTCTTCTCTTCAACACCTGAGACATCCTCTTGGATAGACCACAAAATAAATGTCAATATTTTTTTAAAAATTAAATCATAACATGTACTTTCTTTGACCACTTGGATAAAACTATAAATCAACAATAAGAGGAGCTTTAGAATCTTCACATATACAGGGAATTTAAACAACATTCTTACACCAATGAATCAAAAGAAAAATTTAAATATATATATATTAGAACTAATAAAAATGAAAATACAACTTACCAAAACCTATGAGTTGCAGCAAAAGCAGTAAAAGAAGAGGGAAGTTTATAGGAATGAGCATCTACATCAAAGAAAATAATTAGATTTCATATAAATGTCTTAATGGTGCAACTGCAGAAAGTAGAAAACTGAGAAGAAACCAAACCTCAAATGAGTGGAAGGAAAGAGAGCAAAAATCAGAGCAGAAATAAATGAAATAGAAACTTAAAAACAGTAAAAAAGATGAATGAAATGAAGAGTTGGTTTCTGAAAAGATACGCAAAATTGACAAAACTTTAGCTAGACTAAACAAGAATTAAATAGAGAAGATCTAAATAGATAAAATCAGCATTGAAAAGGAGGACATTACAACTGACACTACAGAAATATGAAGAATCATCAGAGATTAGTATGAACAACTATATACCAAAAAATTGATAATGTAGAAGAAACGGGCAGATTCCTGGAAACGTACATCTTACCAATATTGAATCATGAAGAAATAGAAAACCTGAACCAAAAATAATGAGCAGCAAGATTCAATCAATAATAAATATTTTCCAACAAATAAAAGACCAGGAACAGATAGCTTCACTGCAGAGTTTTTCCAAACTTTTTAAAGAATTGATGTCATTTATCTCAAACTATTCCAAAGTATAAAAAGGGATGGGGGTGCTGGGGATGTGGCTCAAGCTGTAGCGCGCTCGCCTGGCATGCATGCTGCCCAGGTTCCATCTTCAGCACCACATACAAACAAAGATGTTGTGTCTGCTGAAAACTAAAAAATAAATATTAAAATTCTCAAAAAAAAAAAAAAGGGATGGGACCCTTCTGAATTCATTCTATGATGTCAGCAATACCCTAATGCCAAACTGGATAAGGATACAATGACAACAACAAAACAATAAATAAAATTACAGATTACTAAATATAGCCAATGAACAGAGATGCAGAAATTCTCAACAAAGCACTAGCAAATCAAGCTCAGCACATTGAGGGTTGGGTCTTCTCCCTAGAGAGAGAGTTGGAGACAGAGTTTAATCACATGCCCAAAGCCCAATGTTTAGATCAATTATGCCTACAAGATGAAATTTCACATAAAAGTCTGGATGCTAAAGCTTAGGAGAGCTTCCTCCTTTATTAATGCAATGGGAAGGTGATCTACTCTGATTCCAAAGGGAGACGAAATATAAACTATTCATTTAGGATCCTCTTCCTCCAGCATATAATATATTTTCATTCTCTCTCTCTCTCTCTCTCTCTCTCTCTCTCACACACACACACACACACACACACACACACAAACACACACACACACACTATATCAAGTAGGATTTATCCCAGAAATATAAGAATGATTCAAAATATGCAAATCAATAAATGTACTACATTTTATCCACTTTAGTTTCATATTATGTTGGTGGTAACCATAATGAGTGAATCATGCATTCTTCATTATTAATAAAAAAAATCTTAGTTCTTATCATCTCCTGAGAAAAGCAGAGATATTAGAACTTCATACCATCCTTGATGTTTACTCTATAATTTCTGTTCCCTTCCATTATATATATTTTATAATCACCCAAAAGACACTATAATTGTTTTGACTTCTCAATATAAATTTATATTACCTACCTACATATTTACTCTTTTGTCATTTTAGCCTTTCTATCCAGGTTTATTTTTCTTCTGCCTGAAAAAATTCCTCCAGTTCCTCCAGTATTTATTTTAATTTAGTTTAGGAAACAAATACATTTTTGCCTCATTTTATTAAAAACTTTTGATTCCATCCATCATTTTGATGGAAGAATTTGTTCAATATAAACTATCATGTCAGAGACATAGCAGAAATTGTCCTGTATTTTTAAAATCTTTGTTCCTTGCACATCAACCAACCTCTCCACATCCTCTTCAAGTAATCTAATTTTTAATTCTAAGAACTTATATCTAAACTAGAGTACATGAGCAGCTGAAATAATCTTTCAAGCAAAAACAACTCCCAGAGGACTTGACAGTTCAAGTTTATTGAGCAGGGATGAGGTGCATTTTAATGCCTGAGCTTGAGAAACTATTGGTAGGAGCACATATAAACAAATAATTATAAACACATATGATAAGTTATTACAGAAGTCTATGAAAGGCTATCTAACAATATTGGGTAAGTTTCCCAAAATAATGCAAGTGTCTGCTATGTACAGGCTCCTTAGGTAACACCTGAGTTTATGCAAATGAATGATTCATAGTGGACCAGTAAAGAACAACTGTGTGATTAGAAGGTTGGGTCTTTGAGCTAATCTCACCTCTAGGGAAAAGAGAGATGGAGACTAAGTTTAATCACATGGCCAATTATTCAATTATACATATAAATGAAATTACACATAAAAGTCTTGCACTGAAGTTCTGGAGAGCTTCCTCCTTGATGAACACATTGATGTGATGGGAAGGTGATCTACCCTGATTCCACAGGAAAAGAAAACAGGAACTATGCATTTAGAGTGCTCCTAGACTTCACCCTCGGAGTCTCTTCATTTGGTTGTTCCTGATTTGTGTTTTTTACAATAAAACTATCATTGTAACTATAGAAATAAATAAATAAATAAAGTAAGAAAAATAAAGAAACATCAAAACTTGAGCTGAAACTTCAAATTATCTCACATTTCATTTTCACTGTAGTTTTGGATGTATCAGATGAATGTCTTTTTAGATGTAAGGTGAAAGACATGATTGTCCAAGTGGTATTTTCTTAAATGCATCAATCATACTGGTTCACTGTCATGTTCCAGACTGACCTCATATTTCCATCCTTGCTACTCATATAATTTTGCAGGTTGAAAATATCTATTCCTGTGCTTCTTGATGGTGAGAAAGAAAGATAGAATTTTGCTTTCCTGAGTTCACTAGGATCTTTAAAATGCACCTTCCATGTGTTGATAGTCCATTTAGTCTGATATTCACTGTTTTCCATAATAAAGTACTAGAATTATAGAACAATTCTTCACATTTCTAGTGGTATTTGAAAATTCTAAAATAAAAACAGTAAGAAGAAGTTGAAATAATTAAGCAACAGAGGAAAGCCTTTTAATCAAGCAAATGAAACTGAAACAAATGTTATTAAATCCTTGTAAATATTAGCCTGTTGACAAAGGGAAATATTAGAAGTTCCTGTTGCTTTTTGCCTTGAAAACATGATTTGCTAGTGCATTTTCAGAAGCATAAAATTACTATTGTAAATTAATTAATAGTCTAGCTGAAAATCAAGAAAATTGAATTGTTTTTATAAACCTGTAGGTTTATAAAGAGTTCATCAGGACAATACTATAAAGGTAAGATTAAAAAAATAGAATAAATTTATAATATAAATGACTTAAATTGATCTGATTAACATAAAAGAAATGTTGAACTGCAAGTGTAACTTAGTTGGTTATTAAAATTGTAGCCAAATAAATTATCATGTTGATTAAGATATATTAGCATTGCGATTTTAATCTTTACAAGTTGTTTTACCAGACAAGCACCACAGACCTCACATTTTATCACGAAGCCATATGAATTAAATATTTTCCCTTGAACTAAAGGAATGTTTTTAAATGTAATCAATTAATAGAGTGATTGTCATCATATTTTCCTGTTACTAATACCTTAATTTTATTCTGACCTTTGGCCACTAAAGTGAATGTTAATTATAACTAATTATATCCCATGGAACTTATATGCCCTAAACCTAATGCCATTGGCACAATTCCAATGTCTTTGGAAGAATAATCTAAAAATGCCTTAAAGCCCATTCTTCTCCCCAGACTGTTACATATGGATTCTGAATAAGTTTTAATTTTCATTTTGAGTTTATATCATTCAGTTCCACTTTAAGTAAAATATTGTTTACTTATATGTATTGTCTTATCATCTTTAATATTGTTTATACTCAATAACTTTGGATTTTTATAGAACTGGTCTTTGTCCCTTAACAGCTATGTGAAAACTGGGGAATTTGATTAGCCTTTCTGAGACTACTCTCATCTTGTAAGTCAACACCTAACTTTGAGAGTTCTTGTGAAAATTAGCAATAATGTTTGTGAATCCTAGAAACTTTGAAATGTAACAATTTATCTTCTAAAAATTATGTCAGTTATGCATATCTGGATTTGAATCTTCCTTACTTCTGTATCTTTAAGTTTATTTAAGTGCTAAAATATTTCTAAGAGTTTCTATTTTTCTCAAAGAAATTGAGCTAATTTATATGCATATGGTGTTACAGTTCAAGGTAATAATCTAGATTTTGGTGGGGGGGAGTATCAGGGATTGAACAGGGGCACTCAACCACTGAGCCACATCCCCAGCCACATTTTGTGTTTTATTTAAAGATAGGGTCTTACTGAGTTGCTTAGCTCCTCACTGTTGCTCAGGCTGGCTTTGAACTCAAGATCCTCTTGTCTCAGCCTCCAAAACTGCTGGGATTACAGGTATGTGCCACCATGCCAAGGTAATAAACTAGATTTTTATATTTAATTTTCATAGTGACTGGGTGGTTACATATATGATTTATTGCTCTAAGCTCAGAAATATCTGTATGCTAGTTATTCATTTTCCACACCCAAATTTCTATCCTTCTTCCCGTACCACTTTTACTCCTCAGAGACCAACCTATGACCTGTTCTCAGGCTTTGCTCACTGGCCTGCCAGCTTCCATGAAAGTTTGGTCAATTTGAGACAGAGCAGGAGATAAAGATTCAGGAGGAAATAAAAGTCTTTCCCCTTAATATAATTGCAGATACTAAGTATTATGTTCACTGCTAAATTCCAACAAGCAAATGATCTGAACAGACGAAACTAAGCACATGTTCTAACAGTGCAGAGTGGTAACCCAGTAAAGAAAGTCCTGTTGTATGTTTTACTGAATTTACATCCAGTCATGTTTTACTCTATTTGGATTATTCAAAGTATTATTTACTATTGAATTTACATGCCCTTATAAAAGAAGACAAATACCTATTCCAGAAATTTACCTCTATTTATTTAAGCACTTTACCTATGATAATTCATTTTTTTCTTAACAGCTCTGTGAGGTAGTCCTAAATCTATCTCAATTTTCAGTGGAAGAAACTTGCACAAAAGGAAAGAGTAGCTGAGAGTATGTGACCAGGTCAGAGTTATCACTTGGTGATGTAGGGATCTGAACTCACATACATTGGCTCCAGAACTTTGCTCTTCACGCCTGTGCTATTTTCTTTTTTAACGTTTCATTTTCAGTAAGTCCTCCTGTTATATGCAGTACTTCTACTGATCTCTCACTTTTGTCCTAGGATGACTCCAATTTCTCATTTCCTACCCTTACTTTAATTTCTGAGATCTAAAATAATTTTGTACATACATTTTTAATTTTTCCATAATTTGGTTAATAACCGTTCTTTCGCTTCGCTCCGGGCGGAGAAGCTGAATGTGTAATCAGCAGTGGATTGTAAGTACCCGAGGCAAAGAAAGCTCAGTGCGCCCCGCCTTTTTTTTTCTTTTTTTTGGAATATTTTTTATACAGGGAGAGTTTGTGGATTGGGATTGTTGGCGGGGCTGTGGTTTCTGTGCCGAAAATCCACTCCGCGGGAGCCGCCATTTGCTTTCTGCTTGCTGTCTTGATGGCTCTATATACACTGTCCGGCAGCAGCATCTAGAGGTTGGATCTGGGCTGCGTGCCGAGCCCTGTCCTCCGAAGGCTGGACTGCAGCCTCGAGCGCCTCGGTGGCCTGTTCGCCGCTGCACCTTCGGGCAGAGCCTGCTCTGGGGTCGTTCTGCACCCCCCTGCCAGGGGACCCGTGCTCCGGAGGAGGGGGACGGAGAGCTGTGGCGGCAGCCGCTTGGGCCCCTGGGGCCGGGCACCGGGCTGAAGAGCTGCGGAGGCCAGGGCGGCTCTGCTACGGTCGCAGACAAGTGCGACGCTCGTGAGCGCGGCCCAGAGACAGAGGCGACGGCGGCAGGGTTTCATTTCTAGAAATCTGGACTGGAAACAGAAGCAGCAGTTTGTATAATCCCAAGAACTTGCTTATGCCAGGAAGCTGTAAGGGCAACATGAATATCACTGAGGAGATGTAACATGGTGGCAGGCGCAGAGAGATCAAGTCTCTGACATCTTCAACTGCGCGGGCATAGGGAGCCGTAAACTGTCTAAATGCTGTTTGCTCAAGATCACTAGGCAATGCTGAGCTGACGTGGATCTGGGGTGTACAGGCTGGGCCCCTCAGAACACACACACAGAGCCCGAATCGGAGGCAATTAAGCTCCGGTTTGCCTGCTTCGTGTGACTCACCACTAACGATCCCGCTGAAATAATTGGCCGGCCCTTAGGAACTTACAGAGGTAAAAGCCAACCGAGCCTTCATAGGCAGTGGCCACAGGACTGAAACGGGGATTGGGAGAGACAGTCAGGACCCACCCGTTGCATTGGTCACCCGGCAAAGGGAACAAACGGTCACCATTTGCATGGGATACCACCATGGCAGAGAAATGGCGTCACGGGCAGAGGAGATAACTGCATTGAAACCAGCGCGACAAGTGTGTAATCCCCTAGTCATCTCTCTCCACACAGCAGGGAAACCTTAAGGGCCACTCCCAGCTCTCCTGTGAACGCAATAACCAGACCGAGGGAATCAGGAGTGGCGCGGGACTCGCGGCGCTGAACTCCCGGCTACCGCTCCCACCAGTGCTGACAACTGAGGTCTCTTGCACCAGCTACCGGGGGCGTGGCTACAGGAGGGCAAGCAAATTCGCTGGGGGATCTAAGCTCTACAAACTTAGGGTCTGAGGGAGGCAAACAGGGAGAGTGAGCCCAGGTGTTCATGAAAACAGGGCTCCCAGGAGCAGCAGACCTGGCGGGTAGCCAGTATTGTGGTGAGCGCCACAGGTGAGCACGGCCTGGCTTGAGGAAACACAAGACAAGGCCCTAGACACTCAGGATTGGAGACCCGCCCAGTCTAGGAGAAAGAGCTGCTGAACAGTGAATGGTTCCCACCTATTGAGAGGAGAAGCTTGGCCCAGTGGGCACAGCTCCACCTACTGGAAGAGAAGTTAATAGAACTCTAGGACTGCATTTATTATTATTATTATTATTATTATTATTATTATTATTATTATTATCATTTTTTTCTTTTCTTTTTCTTTTTGTTTTTCTTCTTTTTCTTTCATTTTCAATTTTTATTTGTTGTTGTTCTTTAACTTTTTTTCAATGTTTCTATTTTTTTTAAATTTTTTTATTTTATTATTATTTTTTTTTAATTTTAATTTTCATTTTTTTATTATCACTATTATTTTTGTTAAATTTTTTTTGTCTTTTCTTTATTTCTTTATTATCTAATCTTTGTTATTTTTGTTTCTTTTTGTCTTTTCATTTCTTTTCAATTTTCTTATTCCCCCTTCCTTGAATTCTACCTGCCTACTCTCATTCTCTTTAGTGACTTCTTCCCTTCCCTTCTAATATCTTTCCTCCCAAGCATCAAATAAATCTATAAGAGTAAACAGTAACTCAGCAGTCAAACAGAACAAGAAGTAACATGAGCAGCATAAAAAAGCAAGGAAGAAAAGGAGTACAAACAATGAAGGACAGCCTAAATATTCAGGAGGACGTAGAGTCAGCAGAAATATGGTCATATAAAGAACTCAAGGAATACCTTAGACAGATGGAATGGAACCTTAAAGAAGATACGAGACAGCAAATCCAAACAGTGAAAGAACACTTTGAAAATGAATTACATAAACAGATAAAAGAAGAAGTTAAGCATCTTTATCAGGAGATTGAGATTATAAAAAAAAAAAAAAAACAATAATTCTAGAAATGAAGGAAACGATAAACCAAATTAAAAACTCAATTGAGAGTATCACTAACAGAGTGGAGCAAGTAGAAGCCAGAACATTAGATAATGAAGACAAAATATATCATCTTGAAAAGAGCCTAGCCAACTCAGAAAGGCTGGTTAAAAACCACGAGAAAAACATCCAAGAGATATGGGATAACATAAAAAAAACCAAACCTACGAGTCATCGGGATAGAAGAAGGTACAGCGATTCAAACCAAGGGAATGAGTAACCTGCTGAAAGAAATAATTACAGAAAACTTTCCAGAAATAAAAAAGGAAACGGATATACAAATTGTAGATGCATACAGGACACCGAGCACACAAAATCACAGTAGACCAACGCCAAGACACATTGTTATGAAGATATCCAATATACAGAACAAAGAGAAAATACTAAAAGCTACAAGAGAAAGTAGGCAGATTACATTCAGGGGTAAACCAATAAGGTTAACAACGGATTTTTCATCACAGACGCTGAAAGCGAGAAGATCCTGGAACAACGTATTTCAAACACTGAAAGACAATGGATGCCAACCAAGAATTCTGTATCCAGCAAAATTAAGCTTCAGGTACGATAACGAAATAAAAATCTTTCATGATAAACAAAAGCTAAAAGAATTTGCAGCCAGAAAACCAGCATTGCAAAGCATCTTGAGCAAAACACTACACGAGGAAGAAATGAAAAACAATAACCAAAACCATCAGTGGGAAGTGCCTCTATAAAGACAGAGGGCGGGGGAAAGCTAACCATGGAGAAACAAACTAAATTTAAAAAAAAAAAAAAAGATAAATAATCAAACATGGCTGGAAGTACAAACCATATATCAATAGTAACTCTAAACATTAATGGCTTAAACTCTCCAATAAAGCGACATAGGCTGGTAACATGGATTAAGAAAACAAATCCAACAATATGCTGCCTCCAGGAGACACATCTGATTGGAAAAGACATACACAGGCTGAAGGTGAAAGGTTGGGAAAAAATATACCACGCACACGGTCCTCGTAAGCAAGCAGGGGTGGCCATCCTCATATCGAATAAAATTGACTTCAAGACTAAATTAATCAAAAGGGATAAGGAAGGACATTATATACTGTTAAAAGGAACCATTCACCAACAAGACATAACAATTATCAATATTTATGCACCAAATAATGGTGCTGCGACGTTCATAAAACAAATTCTCCTCAAGTTCAAGAATCAAATAGACCACAACACAATAATTATGGGTGACTTCAACACACCTCTCTCACAATTGGACAGATCCTCCAAACAAAAGCTGAATAAAGAAACTATTGAACTCAATATCAAAATCAACAACCTAGACTTAACTGACATATATAGAATATATCAACCATCATCAAGTGGATATACTTTTTTCTCAGCAGCACATGGATCCTCCTCAAAAATAGACCATATATTATGCCATAGGGCAACCCTCAGTAAATATACAGGGGTGGAGATAATACCATGCATTTTATCTGATCATAATGGAATGAAACTGGAAATCAATGATAAAAGAAGGAAGGAAAAATCCTACATCACATGGAAAATGAACAATATGTTACTGAATGATCAATGGGTTACAGAAGACATAAAGGAGGAAATCAAAAAATTTTTAGAGATAAATGAAAATACAGACACAACATATCGGAATCTATGGGACACAATGAAAGCAGTTTTAAGAGGGAAATTCATCGCTTGGAGGTCATTCCTCAAAAAAAGGAAAAACCAACAAATAAATGAGCTCACACTTCATCTCAAAGCCCTAGAAAAGGAAGAGCAAAACAACAGCAAATGTAGCAGAAGGCAAGAAATAATTAAAATCAGAGCAGAAATCAACGAAATTGAAACAAAACAAACTATTGAAAAAATTAACAAAACTAAAAGTTGGTTCTTTGAAAAAATAAATAAGATCGACAGACCCTTAGCCATGCTAACGAAGAGAAGAAGAGAGAGAACTCAAATTACTAACATACGGGATGAAAAACGCAATATCACAACAGACGCTACAGAAATACAGAAGACAATTAGAAATTATTTTGAAAACCTATATTCCAATAAAATAGAAGATAGTGAAGACATCGATAAATTCCTTAAGTCATATGATTTGCCCAGACTGAGTCAGGAGGATACTCACAACTTAAACAGACCAATAACAATAGATGAAATAGAAGAAGCAATCAAAAGACTTCCAACCAAGAAAAGCCCAGGACCGGATGGGTATACAGCGGAGTTTTACAAAACCTTTAAGGAAGAATTAATACCAATACTTTTCAAGTTATTTCAGGAAATAGAAAAAGAAGGAGCTCTGCCAACTTCATTCTATGAGGCCAACATCACCCTGATTCCGAAACCAAACAAAGACACCTCAAAGAAAGAAAACTACAGACCAATATCTCTGATGAACCTAGATGCAAAAATCCTCAATAAAATTCTGGCGAATCGGATACAAAGGCACATCAAAAAAATTGTGCACCAAGATCAAGTAGGATTCATCCCTGGGATGCAAGGATGGTTCAATATACGGAAATCAATAAATGTTATTCACCACATCAATAGACTTAAAAATAAGAACCATATGATCATCTCAATAGATGCAGAAAAAGCATTCGACAAAGTACAGCATCCCTTTATGTTCAAAACATTAGAAAAACTAGGGATAACAGGAAGTTACCTCGACATTGTAAAAGCTATCTATGCTAAGCCTCAGGCTAGCATCATTCTCAATGGAGAAAAATTGAAGGCATTCCCCCTAAAATCTGGAACAAGACAGGGATGCCCTCTATCACCACTTCTATTCAATATAGTTCTCGAAACACTGGCCAGAGCAATTAGACAGACGAAAGAAATTAAAGGCATAAAAATAGGAAAGGAAGAACTTAAATTACCACTATTTGCAGATGACATGATTCTATACCTAGAAGACCCAAAAGGGTCTACAAAAAAACTACTAGAACTAATAAATGAATTCAGCAAAGTGGCAGGATATAAAATCAACACGCATAAATCAAAGGCATTTCTGTATATCAGCGACAAAACTTCTGAAACGGAAATGAGGAAAAACACTCCATTCACAATATCCTCAAAAAAAATAAAATACTTGGGAATCAACCTAACAAAAGAGGTGAAAGATTTATATAATGAAAACTACAAAACCCTAAAAAGAGAAGTAGAAGAAGATCTTAGAAGATGGAAAAATATACCCTGTTCATGGATAGGCAGAACTAACATCATCAAAATGGCGATATTACCAAAAGTTCTCTATAGGTTTAATGCAATGCCAATCAAAATCCCAATGGCATTTCTTGTAGAAATGGATAAAGCAATCATGAAATTCATATGGAAAAATAAAAGACCCAGAATAGCAAAAGCAATTCTAAGCAGGAAGTGCGAATCAGGCGGTATAGCGATACCAGACTTAAAACTATATTACAGAGCAATAGTAACAAAAACAGCATGGTACTGGTACCAAAACAGGAGGGTGGACCAATGGTACAGAATAGAGGACACAGAGACTAATCCACAAAGCTACAACTATCTTATATGTGATAAAGGAGCTAAAAGCATGCAATGGAGGGAGGATAGCATCTTCAACAAATGGTGCTGGGAAAACTGGAAATCCATATGCAACAAAATGAAACTGAATCCCCTCCTCTCGCCATGCACAAAAGTTAACTCAAAGTGGATCAAGGAGCTAGATATCAAATCAGAGACTCTGTGTCTGATAGAAGAAAAAGTTGGCTCCGATCTACATATTGTAGGGTCGGGCTCCAAATTCCTTAATAGGACACCCATAGCACAAAAGTTGATAACAAAAATCAACAAATGGGACTTACTTAAACTGAAAAGTTTTCTCTCAGCAAGAGAAACAATAAAAGAGGTAAATAGGGAGCCTACATCATGGGAACAATTTTTTACTCCTCACACTTCAGATAGAGCCCTAATATCCAGAGTATACAAAGAACTCAAAAAATTAGACAATAAGATAACAAATAACCCAATCAACAAATGGGCCAAGGACCTGAACAGACACTTCTCAGAGGAGGACATACAATCAATCAACAAGTACATGAAAAAAATGCTCACCATCTCTAGCAGTCAGAGAAATGCAAATCAAAACCACCCTACGATACCATCTCACTCCAGTAAGACTGGCAGCCATTATGAAGTCAAACAACAACAAGTGCTGGAGAGGATGTGGGGAAAAGGGTACTCTTGTACATTGCTGGTGGGACTGCAAACTGGTGCGGCCAATTTGGAAAGCAGTATGGAGATTCCTGGGAAAGCTGGGAATGGAACCACCATTTGACCCAGCTATTGCCCTTCTTGGACTTTTCCCTGAAGACCTTAAAAGAGCGTACTACAGGGATACTGCTACATCGATGTTCATAGCAGCACAATTCACAATTGCCAGACTGTGGAACCAACCCAGATGCCCTTCAATAGATGAATGGATAAAAAAAATGTGGCATTTATACACCATGGAGTATTACGCAGCACTAAAAAATGACAAAATCATAGAATTTGCAGGGAAATGGATGGCACTAGAGCAGATTATGCTTAGTGAAGCTAGCCAATCCCTAAAAACAAATACCAAATGTCTTCTTTGATATAATGATTGCAACTAAGAACAGAGCAGGGAGGAAGAGCAGGAAGAAAAGATTAACATTAAACAGATACATGAGGTGGGATGGAAAGGGAGAGAAAAGGGAAATTGCATGGTAATGGAGGGAGACCCTCATTGTTATACAAAATTACATATAAGAGGTTGTGAGGGGAATGGGAAAATAAACAAGGAGAGATATGAATTACAGTGGATGGGGTAGAGAGAGAAGATGGGAGGGGAGGGAGGGGGGATGGTAGAGGATAGGAAAGGTAGCAGAATACAACAGTTACTAATAGGGCATTATGTAAAAATGTGGATGTGTAACCGATGTGATTCTGCAATCTGTATTTGGGGTAAAATTGGGAGTTCATAACCAACTTGAATCTAATGTATGAAATATGATATGTCAAGAGCTTTATAATGTTTTGAACAACCAATAAAAAAAAATTTGGTTAATAACCTCCCCTGATAGATTATCATTCTGAGTTTTCAACCCAATTCTCCTTTAAATTTCTTATCTCATAAGAAATATAAACATAAACAAACAAACAAACAAAACCCACAAATGTGAGGAAAATAGACTTGAAAATTCATTCTGGAGCTACAACTGAAAAGGCAGTTAAGAATTGAGGAATAGGAAGGCTCCTCTGAGTCTCATGTTACAATTCAAATAGAGATTTGCTTTTCTGATTGTGATATAAGCATCTGACAAATGCTAAGAAATATAGATTTTTAAAAAATTCTCTGGTTATAGGCAAGGCAGCTTTTTTCATCATAGATGTGACTTCTGATCTATTTTTAAAAATATTTTTAGTTGTAGATGGACATAATGACTTGATTTTATTTATTTATTTTTATGTGGTGCTGAGGATGGAATCCTGTGCCTCACACGTGCCAGGCAAAGACTTTACCACTGAGCCAAAATCTCAGCTCTGATCTCTATATTTTTCCTGTGTCATGCTATAATATTGTACCATTCAACTCAGATATTACTCAATGTCCTTTTTCTAGTCAAGGACTAAAATAAGAAAATGCCTGTGAGTACATAAAAAAAATCACAATTCAAAAAATTATAACATGATTTATAGTAATGTGACAGTGAACCTTGCTTTCTTCATTTGATGATTTGTTAGAGATAAGGATGAATACAAGTATTCCTTTCTCTATCCTTTAGAGAGACTTTGGGGTACCAGAGGAGAAAACACCGAAATTTTGTGGTGTCTGACATTTAGCTTGCTTTCTATCTATTCTTTATGAAAAAAAAATAAAGGTGCTCTAGTCAGTGGAATTGATTTGGAGTACTATATTGGGAGTATTCTGAGTTCAAGCACCCTTTCCCCTACAATTAACAAAATCCAGGGGTTTATACAGCACTCCACACATGAGCAGACTGTCATGTGTTACTTCCTGAACACTTTCTTTAAAAATAAAGAAATAAATCTTTTCAAGAAAGCACTGAACTGGAAAAAGCAGAAAAAAATATTTCTATATCAATAACGTAACTAAAAGGCTTTCATGATTGTATTTTCCAACTTATCTTTCTTTTGACACATATTTTTCTTCACTGTGGCAGCAGTAATGTAGTTTTTTTTCTTCTTATTGTTACTCTACACATCTTAACCTAGTGCTAATAATAACTGTTCTGATTATTATCTGCTTCCACACCTCTGTGACTCTTCCTTTAGGCCTGGAGTCACTGTTTACTTTAGAAGGAATGAAAGACATGTAAAGGTTAAATTCAGGCTTTTTATAATTCCAAAACGTAGAGGTTAGAGCCTTTGGCACATCAGCAAACAAATCACAAGGACTTCTATATTCCCTTGCAGGCTTTCTTTCATGCAAGGTTTGGAAAGCAAGAGTATGAGTGACAGGTAAGATGATATGGGGGACACAATTCTGTAGGTGATGCTGTGCAGGGGACTAAAGAAGGTGAAAGATAAATTGACTTTGAATTGGTTTTCACACCACTGAAAGTGTATTTCAGTTTAACAGTAGTGACAGTCCAGTTCCAACCTGCTGACAGATGGCTGCTAGCAAGAAGAGACTTACTGTCAAGATATAAGCTTTCATGTTAACCAAACAACATTTTTAAAAAGAGTAATTCAAAGAGTGATAAAAATAAAAAGAAATGATATTTTGATATTTAACCCATACCTCATATTAAGAGTATCCAAGAGTCCAAAGCAGGGCTGATGACGGCCAAAGGGAGATAAGTATATGTCCTAGGGGTGAATACCGCCAAGAAAAATAAACTCTTATAAAGGAGTGTTAGTGTGTTGCTTAGGTTTTCTATGCATACTAGTGGTCAGTAAAAACAGCAAAGATTCCAGATAAGTATGATTGAGAAAGACAATCAGCTCTAGCTCTCTAATCAGAATAGAAAAAAGGAAAAGTGGGATAGTTTTAATATGCCAATGACCAAAATGTGCCTTTAGTATACTTCTGATATTGCCACTGAAATATTGACTAATCATCAATGAGGTTGAAGACCATTTTTAATTAATACATATGTAGGTTCTCTTCTAAAGTGTTTAGAAACCTAATAGTAGATGTTGAGGGACAAACAGTTGTTATCCTCATTTTACAGAAGGAGAAATGAAGGTACAGAAAGTTTGTATAATTTCTCAAGATAACACAGTTTTATATATGGTAATAGAACCATGTGTCAACCAGAGGCATTCTAAACCCATAGCATTTGCTGATAAACATTTAATGCAGCTTCTTTAAAAAAATGTGAAACTCATCTAAATGTTAAGATGGTTCTCTTTATCAAGCACATAGCTTTGAGAACAGAAAAGATGAAAAGAAATACATTGATTACTCAATAGTAACAAAATCAACCCTGGAGATCAAGTTATCTATTTTTTTTAACTGAAGAAGCTTTAAAGCTTTAAAAAGGGTTTATTTTTGCCAATGCAGAAGGTATTGAACTGAACAGAAAGAATTAGACAAGAAATGCTCATAGAGACAGTTTTTCTTTGTGGGTTTTACTTTTTCATCTGCTTGTTTTTGATTCTATCAGGGTTTTGCTTCACTAAAATCCAACCTCTTCAATTTGAGGCTTACATGTGTGATATAGAATTTTCCATGAGTTTATCCATTAAAAAGCTTTTATTTTAGGACCCTTAAACAATATGCAATAAACTTCATAATTCTGCCTCTTTCAAATATGTGCTTTTCTGTTCAATTAATAAATCGGTTAATGTCAGTTCCTGAATAGTGTTGCTAGTTTGTTAGCGCTTCTATGCTTGTGGTATTCCTTTCTGTGAAATGATGATAACAACAGTAGGTGTCTTAAAATGCTATGATGTATATTAAGCCTTTCAGAGGAACACTCACATAATTTAATAGTGGCATCTATAGACCCTGTCCACCAAGCATCACAGCAATACATTTCTGTCTATAGTAGGGAGGTTTCCTTACTGAGCTTGCAAAATTGATGATTCTATTTTCAGCATTTGTTTTATCTATTCAATCTACCAGTTTCTAACTTTGATCAACATATGCCAAAGGGACTTATAAATGACTCTTTTTAATGTTTGTAACTGTAAAATGCTATACTATTAGGAGATTTTCCTTCCTGCATGGAATGGTTATAAAATTTGTCTTATAGCAAAGAATTGTCAGCTCATGAAATTTTATCATCACTATTAAAAGTGAAGAAGATGCACTAAATGATATAGATGCCTAATGCTTTCATAGAGATATTTAATCCATGTGTCTCAGAATGCCTTACAGGAATATACAAAGAAAACATTAAAAGTTCCTGATACACCTATATTAAATTGTCATTCTGATGAATAACCTGTTATGTAAGTGTTGCATGTTATCATATGCCCATGAATTGTTATTATTTATTCCAAAAGAGATAAATATTAGAGAAAAAAATGATCTACTCTCACAGATGATCTGAAAAATAGGTCAGATCCAAAATGCAATATAGTAAATCATCTCAAAATATTTCCTCTCATCTCTGCCAGTCCTCCACTAAGAGGTGAAAACTACATCACCTCCTTTATTTTGGGCAGACTATACTACTTGCTCTTTCCAGTATAAGGCAACAGAAGTAAATGTGAGTCAGTTCTTGGCTTAGCTCTGACAGAAATCTAACTACCTATCAAAGAAAGACACAGTCAACCACAACCATTGTAGCTCCCTAGAAGAGATTCAGAACTCATGAGTTAAGCTTTGGATGCTGGGGTCCCAGCAGGGGTCCCAGGTGAAGGCAACCTCATGAGTTACCCTAGACAACATTGAATGGGGGAGAAGATCAAACAACTTGAGCCCAGATATTCCAGAGAATGGTGAGAAATAGTATTTCATTGGCATTACATTTGGGGGATAATTTCCCACTGAGCAATTGAGAACTGAAACATACAGGAAATAAAGACAATAGTTGAATCTAAAGAATAAATTCAAACTCTCTTCAGGGATTCCAGATCTGAAAATAAAGATATTTTATTCAAAGGCAACATGATCAAAACCATTACTGTAAATTAGGTAGAGCTGAGTTTAGAGAACAAATAGGTACTGATCAAATAAACTTAAGCATGTCTCTTAAATTCATTGATCTCATAAACTGGATGCCTATTAATTTAATTATGTCTCTTAAAGCCATTTCCTTCTTTTCAACTTCACTGATAGGTAAAGATCAAAGAAACCCTTCTGATGTTTCTCAAGGATTACCAAACAGCCCCTGCCTCCTCGACCTCTGGTGTGTGTCATCTTCAGTTTATTTCCAACTTCTAATGTGCTGTTTCTAAAGTAGAGATGGAATCATATCCCAGAGTAACCAGTAATCTTCAGTGGCTTTCCATTAGCTGAAGAATTAAGTCCATGTCCCACAGCATGACTTTCCAGACCTCTATGATTCTTGTTTTCCCCTCATCTTTAATTCACTCCATGCCCTTCATTCAAACCCAGACTCCAAACTATATTGAACTTAGCACCTTCACACTTCTTCTTCCCTCATTCCTAATTTCTCTGTACTCTAAAATGAGCAAACACTTTCAGTACCCTTTGACTCATAATACCCTGAACAAAAGTCTGAACCATTTATCTCCCTTCAGGTCACCGCAGCACTAGCATCTGCACCCATAGTAGCACATACTACACTCCATTAGTGTACTCCCTAAGTAATGGGGGTTATTAGTTTTTTATTGCAACATACAGCTTAGTGCCAGGAATATTAGCAAATGTAGTGCCTGTGGGTTGAGTGAGCGAATTACAGATGAAATAGAAAATGCATGTGAAAGAACTTTATAAAGTTTGAAGTGCTTTACAAATATTATTTTTATGATTTCTCTAAATAGGTTGAAATCCAAAACAATTAAATGAATATATCTAGAGGAAAAGGGGAAGTGATTACATGTGTATACAATATAAATAGGCCTCAGGGTTACACTTGCTTAAAAATAGATATATAGTAATAATTTTATACAATTATTTATAAACCCTACAAAATGAAACAAGAATGAGATGATTTACAATTTTATCACAATATTCTTAAAAGTTACCTAGGGGAAAAAAAACTATAATATAATAGGGCCATATTTAAATCATATCAAGCAATGCTTTTGTGTGTGTGTCATAGAATTGAATTTGTTCACCATTAAAATGAAAAAAATACTGAGATGCAGTGCTTGAGTATTTCCTATACACCAAATATTACATTAAGTGCTTTGCAGACATTATCTAGTTTCACTGTTAGAAAAACTTTAGAGACAAAGATTACTGTCTTCCTTTAAAAAAGTAGATGATAAAATTTGTCCATGTTGACACAGTTATTAACTAGCAGAGCCATTGCAGTGTCTATAGTTGAAATGCCTGCTTCCTTGATAGGAATAAAATGAAAAACAAAATAAAACTATGGAATTTCCTGCAAACAAGAATATTTTATAAAAGAACAAAACTCTTTCCCTTCAAATACTTAATGATTTTTATTATTAGAGCAACACCAAACCTGTTAGCACTATGGGTTAACTTTAGCTCAAGCTTCCTGCCATATCCTGAAGCTCATTCACAAGAAATAACATATGTTCCGAACATATTTCAGGGTGTTTTCTGACATTAAATTACCAGAAAATGTCATCCTGCAGTAGGTAGAGTTGTACTGAGTTATACTAGGCACTTCAGAATGTTTACTTACTAGATATTATTTTGTTTAAAAATTACTTCTAATAATTTCTTATTGGATATTATTTAATTAAGGATCTTGAGAAGAGATCTTTCTCATTTAGAGTAGGCCCTAAATCCAACACTGAAGAGCCAGAAATGGAGAAGACACATTGAGACACAAGGGAAACAGATATGTTAAGATGGAGGCACAGTGGAATTATTTTATCATAAACCAAGGAGCACCTGATACCACCAGAAGCTGAAAAAGGTAAAACCTACATTCTTCCAAAGGAAAATGGCCTTGCTGAAATCTTTATTTCAGACTTTGGGTCTTGGTAATTTGTTACCTGAGGTAACAACCTATTTCCTGTTTCCACATACCTGTCATGAGCAGTGATATAAAGAAGCAAGTGAATTCCTCACTTATTTAGATAGTTTTACTGAAGCCCCCTTTGAAAAAGTGATACTTCTGATTAGACCAGGAGTGTGTCAAGCAGAGGGGAAAAGACAATAATATGACTAGAAGGTGTTCCAGATTTCTCTTTCAGCTGACTTGTCATTGGTGTAGAGGAACACAGCTGATTTATGGGTGTTAATTTATATCCTACAACTTTACTAAATTCCTTTATGCATTCTAGAAGCTTTCTGGTGGAGTTTTTTGGGTCTTCTAAATATAGAATCATGTCCTTCACAAATAGGAATAGTTTGAGCTCTTCTTTTCCAATTTGTGTCTCTTTAATTTCTTTCTTTTTTCTAATTGCTCTGGCTAGAGTCTCAAGGAATATGTTGAATAGAGGTGATGAAAGAGGGCATCCTTATCTTGTTCCAGTTTTTAGAGGAAATGCTTTCAATTTTTCTCCATTTAGAATGATGTTGACCTTGCATTTAGCATATGTAGCTTTTCAATGTTTGGAAAAGCCAATGAAGTTAGCTCAGCCAATTATACAAATCCTATGAATATATTAATTTTATGAATTTATTAATTCCTTAGTCATTTTTTTCTTATTTATTATTTAACTAATCTGTAAAAACATTTAAAAAATCTCTATATATCTGAGGGGTACTATATCATGTTTTGATACCTATATACTTTATATAATGTTTAAATAAAGTTAAGCGAATTTATCCCTGAAAAAAAAATAGCATTGAAAAAAATAACTAGAAGGAATTCATGACATGTAGACTAGAAAAAACTTAAAATGAATGTTTGTAAGATGGAAAGTTAGCCAGTGAAGTTAAAGAGCTATAGGTGGTAGAGAATAGGTAGTAGGAAGTTCATAGGTAATAAAATGAACCTCATGTAGGTTTTATGCAGCTGGTTAAGGTCTTTGGATGGCATTTTCAATTTAATGGAAAGCATTAAATTATGTAATATTTGGTACTAGATGTGTAGGATAGACAAGGTCAGAAGAATATATGGTCTCAATTCATGTTTGAAAGAGGTGAGATTAATTGCTGCACTGGGGGAAAACACTGGAAGCTAAAATGCTTGAAGGAGAGAGACAGAAAACAGGCCTTTGCAGTTATTGAGAGGATTTAGTGCCAGTGGTGATGGAGAAATGTCTTATGAGTAATCTTATAGAGGTGATAATTGTCTTGTCTTGCTGATGGACTGGATGTGAAGAGGAAAGGAATGTATGACATCAAATCTTTGCAAAAGATCCTGGAGGACATAGGGTAAATACAAAAAGGGAGTAACTTGGAGTGAGAGAATTAAGAAACGTTGCTCAGAGAAAGATTTCTGCATACAAGAATAATAATGGCGGACTCATAATCTTTTAAATTTTGCATATGAATGTTGGGAACAAGAGGCTGTAGGGAGAATGGTAGATAAAGGGTTTTTGTACTAAATACTCTTCTAAAAAGACCAATTTGCAGTTGAGCTGTTTATATCCCTTTGACTATAAAGAGCAGTAATTATATACAACACTGAAACACTAAATTATTCAATTGCCTCAAATTTGTTAACCTCACATTCTTTTTACTCTGTGCCTGTTTTAGGTCCATTCTCTGCATCGACATTTTTAGACTTGTTTTAAATCTGGAATTATTTTATTCAAAGGCAATTTATTCAAAACTATTTCTACTCCATTGTGGGAAATGTTTTTGCCTTTCTCACTAGTTCTACATAATGAGTTTATTTCTTATCAGTTTTTCACACTTACTAGAGAGGGCATATTTTTTCTCCTCAAATCATGTAATGGTTTACTCTATAAATAATATTTCATGATTATGAGGCTTAACTAAATACTATTTTAGGAAAATCACTAACTAGAGTATATCTTTTAAGAATTATTTCACTTTTAAAATGATATTGCACATTTTCTGCTTGTCTCATTGACCTACTTGGCTTTTTAAAGCTATGAACTTACTCCTCTTATTGCTTAGCTTTTTCATATTATTTGTTTTCCTTTTAGCAAAAATTTTTGTCACTATCATTAATCATGAATAAAAAGTTAAAAATATACATAGATTGTTCTTGCCAATCTGTGAATCATCTATTTAAATTAATGAAAGACCACTGTATATAAGTGAAAGCAGACCCCAGGTAAAATCAGAATTCAAAGTGTCAAAGAGAAAAAGAATGCCCCCTTGACTTCTGATTTTTATATAATACTCTCATTCCTAGAGCATAAAATTATTTTAACAGATCCTTTTTTCAAAATTTGTCAACTTAGTTTTGCATTCTCTAATTTGAATGCTTGAATTAAGAACTCTAAAAAAATTATAATGTGTGTTAGAAGTAGGATAATTTCAGTGTGAATTTATTCCTCTATCTAGGGGAACCTCCTTGAAGTTTAAAAAAACATTGGTAATGCATATAAATAATGGATCCCAAAATTATTTTTTTTTAAAAAAAGAAGTACAATTGTCCCTGGATATATATTGGAAATTAGTTCTGGGTCCCCAACAAACACCAAAGTAAATGGTTGCTTAAGTCCCTTATATAAAATTGTGTAGTATTTGCATATAACTTAGACACATTTTCTAGTATGCTTGGAATCATCTCTAGTTTACTTGGAAGGCATCATACAATGTAAATATTATGTAAATAGTTGTTATACGATAATGGTTAGGAAATATGACAATAAAAAATCTGTACATATTGAGTACAGATATAATTTTTGTCAAATATTTTTGATCCATGTTGGTTGAATCCATGCATGTGGAATCTGCAGATATGGACGGTCAACTGTACAAACTAAGAATGGAATCAAATAATGAAAGGCTTATATAAGTTAATCACTGATAGAGGATTGTCCTACTAAACATGGATATTTGAAGGAAAATCTCTATTTGGTGTGTGTGTGAGGGTACGGGGACGGGGTATTTAACAATGTGAAATTGGTATTCCCAACGTAACATAGAACAAAAAAATCTTAATATTCCCCATTTCACTCCTAATCCAAAGTAAATACCTTATCAAGTTTCTCCATGGCAATATTACTGTTAAGTGGCAATATTACTCTTAAAGTCTTAAATATGTGTATAATTTTAATTACTTAATTCCACCTGTATTTCTAATAACGTGTCTGCATGTGTACTTTGGGTGACATATTTTTAATCAGTTCTGTAATTTATAAAAAAGATCATTATAATGGGTGACTTAAACAATATATATTTATATGGCTCTGGAGGCTTTAAGTCCAAGATTAAGGTATCGAGATACCACCACATTGAGTGTTTGGTAGACTTCCTCCTGCTTTCCTCTTTCTTAATTCTATCATCTTACAGAAAAAATCAATCAATATCTCTCTCTCTCTCTCTCTCTCTCTCTCTCTCTCTCTCTCTCTCTCTCTCTCTTCTCTCTCTGGCATTAATCCCACCACAAAGTCCCTACCCTCATGATCTAATATAATACTAATTCTGTCCCAAAGGCCCTACGTTTTTATACAGTAATATTGGGAATTAGAGATTCAGTACATGAACTTGGGAGAGACACAGACATTTAATCCATAACACATGTATGTATGGCTGTTATGCATTAAGCTATAAGGATCTGTCAATCATTATGTGTACAGTTTTTTAATGAGGAAATGTGAGATACTGTTTAATGAATATCAGCTTATATTTGGGCATTTATATCAGTAGTCCATAAGTATTAGTTAAATCTGAATTGAAGTGGAATCATACTTAAGAATAAATAATATAAAGAAAGCTTACAATCATTTTAGGATTATTAGTCTAAAAAGAAATATCTTTATTCTAAAATTTAAAAAATAATAAAGTTTTACCAGCTTTTTTCTTCAAATGATACTTTCTTCAGTGATGCTATTATCTCTTGATATACTAATAGAATTTTCAGAAAAAAATTATCATAAACAGTGTTGGGAAAATTCATCTTCAATAAATTATAAGGTTTTTGTTACTATAGAATTTCTCATTTAGTAGGTGCTAATATGCTTAATAACTAGCCAAGAGATATGTCATGGTTTTTATCATATTTGATCATGAAAAATTTTTGATTCCTATAAAATCATACTCAAATAAAAATGATCATTATAAATTTAAAACACTTTTCTACTGTTCAGAATGTTTGAATTTCAGCAACTGGAAAATGGGTGTATTCAAGAAGAATTTTTTCAACATCTGTCATTTGTGTCATTCTTCCACACGTCATCCAATCACCTTCACTTGTTTTATGTTTGCTGTTTAGCATGTTATTTTAGAAACTGTAATATATTCATACACACACACGTATGCATATGACATGTTTTTCTTCATCAAAATATAGACATCATGAGACTTATATATTCTATCACTGAAAATGTATCTGCAGATTTAGGAAAAGATCTGACATAAAATAGACACTTAGAAATCTGTCAAATGACTGAATAAAATGACTAAAGAAGTGAAAATAATAGGCAATTTTCTTTTTCACAGAGATAAAAAAAAGACATAGGTCATTTCTGAGCTACAAGAGAGAAAAATCTACATTTAGCCTTCTTCTTTTGAGATATTAATCTCAAAAAAAGAGAAAGATTTCCAATATTTCAGGAAAACCAGAAACAGTCAAATGATTCTTATTTACATTCTCCCTTCACAAGATTTTATGAGAAAAAGCACTCAATAAAAATGTATTGAATAAATGGAAAAATGAATACTTTAATGAACAAACTACATAGGATATACTCTCACTAAGAGAACTAATATCAGAAAATGAAAATGAAAATCTAATAAAATCATGTGGCATACTAAGTTTGAATCTATCACACATATTGAATAAATCTGGTGGTACTCTACCACTCAGAATATTTCTAAATCAGACCTTGTTACAGAAAGTTAATGACATCTAAACTGCAGTTATCTAAAAGATGCATTTATTTCTATGAACATTCTGAAATGCAACCAAAAGAAATAACCTATTTTTTCCTTGATGTAATATATAGAATCTAGAACATAAAAATAATTTTTCAGGGAATAAACGTTATGATGTTAGCTGTATAGCTCACTTAATAAAATCTGAGATAATTTTAACAAACATGGTTAAATTTATTTTTGTATTTAAAAATGTGTGAATACTTTTTTAAACTTTAAACAAATCCTGACTATATAGAATCAAGTGGAAATACAAAAGGTAGATCTGTAAGCAGAATAGCTCAACCTAAAGAGAGGTGGGGAGGATTGTGAGAGATTGTTAGAAGGCATGAAACAAGTTTCTCAGAGACTAGTGATGGTAATTTATTGCCATAAAACACAGTGAAAAAGCTATTGTATTAAAATTTATATGATAATATATAAATAAAATTAAGAGACACATTTCAGCAAATTCATAGTAAATTTGATAAGTACTTTCCTTTCAATAATCAAAAAAGAATCTGTGTATGCAGTTATTTGATATCAGGATTAAATAAGAAAAAACACTGTTTTCAATAATTCTGAATGGTCTCTAAACTTGTTACTGTGGCCAGGTATGACAATTACTTGATATACTGACCCAATAAATCAAATGCTACATTGTATTTTTAGTTCTCACCTTATAGGTGAAATCACTTTTTTTTTTTTAAAGCAGAAAAACACAAGCCATAGATTTGTGCCTTGACTCTCAGATGTAGTCATTAGCTCCCAAGTGGTTTTCAAGTTGTTCATCTGTAAAATACTCAAGATTCTCTGGAGATGTTTCTAAAATCATAGGAAAGCGAGTGAGTAGTTTCATTATCTAGTGAAACAAGAATTAAGTGCAATTTTTCTCTGGAGTGCTTAAGAGCCCACCTGAACTCTGATGAGGGAACTGAATGGGGACAGGTTATGGACATAGATCAGATGGAAGGGGAAATGGATTGGTCCTTTGGGAGTCTGAGGCAGTTAAAGCCTCAACTCATGCAGGATTGGCAATTCAGAAAAAGGACAGGAAGAATATAACAGGAAAGTTTATCTAGCTATTGGCAGTATCCAAATGAGAGAAGGCAGTTAAATATCTTTCTAGGCTCTGCTTCTGAGACAGCCATTTATTTTAATCCATAGTGATGTTACAAGCAATGATTTATCCTAACTGTAAAGGCTTATGTACCTCAAAATAATTGAAAGTCTTTAGCCTCATATTCTTTATCCTATAGTGGATTGTGGCTTACCATGTAGACCCTAAATTGGGGAAAAATTGGGAATACAACTCACTTGTATATGGGAGTGTTCATATTTAAGATTCTGCAGTCAAAAAAGTGTAGCTTCAAAATGTGATAGGCTGTTTGGGGTTAGCTGAGATATATACCCACAATTCTAGGAAAAGTTAAGTTCCTAAGTACAGGCAAAAGGTACAAGGGAGATGTTTATACATAAGTCAAGTATAGGGTTTTATATTGAGGTTTGTAGGTTTGCCTACAACCTGCCCCAGGAATTAATACTTTGTTTGTGTTATTCTTAACAGCTTTGCTGAATATATTGGATGTTTTATTTTACTTATTTATTTATTTAATATTAATTGAGTGATTGAACTCAGGGGCACTCACCACTGAGCCATGTTCCCAGCTCTATTTTGTATTTTATTTAGAGACAAAGTCTGACTGAGTTGCCTAGCACCTCCCTGTTGCTGAAGTTGGCTTTGAACTTGTGATTCTCCTGCCTCAGCCTCTCTAGCCACTGGGATTACAGGAGTGTGTCACCACACCTGACTTGGAGGTTTTATTTTCACAATATATTTAATACTTCTAAAATAGCATTTTGGGGGACTCCAGAATAGTGAACATAGTAGTGGGATGGGATAGAGATTGCCAAAAATGTATAGAGGCAATCTAATGCCAATGATGAGTAGTGTAGTCCCTCCTTGTCTGAGGGAATATGTTCCATGACACCCAGGAGATGCCTGAAACTGTAGACAATACTGAGCCCTGAATATACTATGTTTTTTCTTATACATACCTGCTTATTAGAGCTTGATTTATAAATTAGGTGAAATAAGAGATTAATAATAGTAAATTATAATAAATAGAATGATTCTAAAAACATACAGCAAAGAGAGTGATGTGGATGTGGTTTCTGTCTCTATCGTATTTCTGTACTTACCCTTCTTATCATGTTGAGGTGTTGAGGTGAATGACATAGGTATTGTGATGTAGCATTAGGCTATTATTGACCTGCAGCTCATATCTCGGAAAGGAGGATCATAAAGCCATAATAATGCCAATTAACACAAAGTAATGAAATCACATAAAGTAAAATGGAAGACAAAGGAAGAATTGCTGTAGTAGTTCTAGATTCAGACAGACTAGGGTTAATATGGCATTATAACATCTTATCACTATATAATTTTGAGCCTTTTCTATGGCATCTAAAATTCTGTTTCTCTCAAATATAAGAAAGGAGTATAATTATAATCATCATCATCATCATCATCATCATCATCATCATCACTTTTAGATAGATTAGGGCACATCAAATTTTTTCAGAGTCCACACTCATTGATTTATTTAGGTTAAGTCCATATGGTAGAATACCATATCCAGCCTGGCTTAAAGTGATATGTCAGTAAACACTAGGACATGTAAAAAATTAATCTCATTACAAATATTCATTACCTAAGTATCAAAGTACCAAGTGGTTTCAGTCTCAATTAGATTTTGTTTTCTAATGAGCAATGTGTTAACTGACAGACTCACAGAAATTAAAGCATACATAATAAAACTATATCAGTTTTAAATATTTCACTAAGAATAATTAACTTAAGTAGCGAATGAAAAGTCTTAATAAAAAAACAAATATTTAAGAAGTTTCTAAATTCCCTGTATTTTATTTTTAATGGCAGCCTTAACTAAAGATTATATAACAATAACTGAAAAGCTCCATCTACTGGATTTTGATTTCACTGCAAATCTGTTGTAATCATAGTTTTTTCTGATTTGATTCCTCCCCCAATAGTAACTGTGAATGTAACTGTTTCTTCATCACTAAAATCTTTGCATGCAATGAACAAAATGATTAACAAAGAAAGATTTGTAACATGAGGTATACACATATTTTGAAGCCACAGAATTCTTATGCTGGGAATTAAAGCACTGAAATTAATTATGTTAATGGCAAAAGACACAAGGATGTAGAAATAACCCTAAAGGTTCTTAACAAGAATACTTTTTATAATGTTCACTGAATACCTTTATTATATTTGAATAATTTAGGCTTTCTTTGGCAGAAATAAAATTTGCTATGTAATGCTTGCTTTATTAAAATTCTTTGTTTTATATAAATTCTCATAAAAAGGTAAGACAACCTTTTTATTCTATCATGTGGCTTTAGAAATAATTAAAAACTAATGTAGTCTTAGTAACACCATAGGTCACTCAGACTTATACATGTGAAACAGTAATTTTAAGCAACTAAGAAGGATATATAGTCTTAGAGATAATCATACTGCTTCATTGACCAATTTAAGCAATGCTCAGTGTTATATTCAATTTTACATGTGCATGTATATTAAGAATTATAGTGATCTCAAAGGAAATGGATATTATTTTCATAAAAATATAAGCTCCATTTGTCCACAATTCATATAAATACACTATCAAAAAAAAGTGTCTCTCTCTAAAGCATCCATTCAAATGGCATTTGAGTCAAAGACTTGAAAAGGATGCAATTGAAGTTAAACTACAGTTAAACATATAAGTCCAGTAAGCTAAATATTTTGATTCAAAAATAATTATTAGACAGAAACTGTGTTCTAGGTACTCTGTTAGTACTGAAACATATAAAAATAAATGAAATACAATCCACAAATTCAACAGCCTTAGGCTTTTTTTTCCTAAAGAGGGACAAAAAGGAAAATAAGATTTTGTAATTATAGGAATAGAAGATGGCATTCAGTGATACAGGCCACAGAGAAGAATCAGAGAAGAAATTTGAAAATATTTCCCATTAAGTAAACTTCATGATCAAAAGTAAGTGTATTTGATCTTCAAATGACACTTTCTGGCATACTTCTCTGTAATAAAAAAAAAAATTGCATAAAAGTTGAGAACATTTCCCTCATAGTGAGAAAGTCACCATCCTTGGTTCCCTGTGGGTAACAGGACTATCATAGTGTGAAATAGTATCATTTACTATTTTAATGAGAACTTTTAAGCCCAAGGCAAATTATATAGGTAGGAACAACAGCTTTCTCTCTTGCCACTTAGCATTTTCACCTTTCCCCCTTTATAAGTATTATGGGAGGCACTTCTTTACTCTTGAGAGTTTTTGTTCTGTGTGATACTTATTCTTACTTTAATGTAATATGCCTGTCCTCTCTGAATGCCCTACTCTCCAGTTCTAATGAGAAAAATCACTTAACCTGATTCATGTATATGAAAAGAAACTGAAAACATATATAACAAGTTTTTCCTCTCATCTACTTAAAAGTTAGCTTCTCATTTCTATGTGATTTAATTTTTTAAGGCAGCATTTTCCTCCACAATCCAGCAATCCTGAAGGTTTTTGTGGTGTTAAGATTGAATCCCAACATAAAGAAGATGGAGATGTTGAATTCTCACTTCCTTAAAAATATTGTTCAAACCAGTCACAATATTGACCTGTTGTTATTATCTTCCACTTGGATAATTTCTGTCTTATTCAGTTCTCTGAAAGTGGTTTGATTTCTATTAAGCCACAAAATATTACTCCTAAAATATCAGTCACTTGCAACATAATGGTTTGTTTTGCATATTTGATCCACCTATTCAAGAAATGAGTAATTGTATTAAGAGTCCAATTGAATATTTAAATTCATAATTCAATTGCATATATCAATACAAAAATAAGTTAAAATATTGGAAAATATATGTGTGATATTGCTTCATTTTCTTTTTGGAGTGGGAGGACTATCCTTTTTCAGGAGGATCAGAACAAAAGCTGCTTTAGAGTGTCTGAGCCTAAAACCCATCACACTTCTAATCACTTATATGAACATGCAAAAGTTCTTTCTAATTATGATCTCTCAGCTGGAAAATCTGGATGTTAACATAACTACCTCTTATGAACAGTGTGAAGATTAAATAATGATTTAGGGAGGATCAAGTGATATAATATAGACAAAAGATTTAGTCTTGGCACATTGTTAAATACCAAAATATATTGTGTACTTTAGTCAAAGGAAATGGATAATCTACAAATTAGTAGAGTTTTAGCTTTTTATTTTGTCTTCTTTTAGTTTATCACTTCATAGAAATGTTCAGAGATAATTTTCCCTGTTTATATTTCTCCTGATATCATAAATATCATTTAGCAAAACATAAAGTGTTTTTAAAACTTCCCTCATGCTTTTGTTCTTTGTTTCAATCTGCTATTTTTTTTTTCCTTAAATCATGGCATTCCTTTTTACTTAAAATTTGGAGTTCTCATTGAAAGAGGAAAGTCTATGCTTGCACAATAGCTATGCAAAATTATCTGTCATTTTTTCAGAAAATCTGGGTATAATAAAAATTTTCTCAAATAATAGTTTAAATTTTGTCATAAAAATATATATAACAAAAATAATACAAAATGATGAAAAAATATTTGTAACATATTTTAAGCAAAAGAATACCTCATATATACTGATGGTTTGTATGCCAGTGAGAAATAAAAACAGAACACACATAAGAACATACTCAAAATGTATACAGTGTCATTGGAGCCACGACACTATCATTTAATATGTAGGGAATATAATCAATAAGATATTTGGGGGTGGAAAGTAATGAAAATTATCAGAAGTTTATATTCTCTAATTACAGTTTCATATCTAGGAATTTGAGAAGAGCTGTTATTGTTACAACAGATAACTACAGAGAAATATATTTTATTATAACTTATATAAAGTGACCTTAAAGAGAAAGATAGTTATATTATAATGAATGTAAGTGTTGGAAAATAATATATAATTTTCATATTATGACTGCTTTTCCATGTTCTGACCTAGTAATTAAGAGAGGAAAAGATGATTTGTATGAAAAATTTCAAAGTATAAACTGATATTAATTGAAAATTATACTGGCCAGCAACAATAATGATAAAAAGGGAAAGATTCTAAGTTGGGGCTGTAGCTCAGTGGTGAAGCACTTGCCTAGCTTGTATGAGGCACTGAAAAAAGAAAAAAAAAAGCAAGAATCTATAGTAAAGATATATTTACCTACATGTAAGAAATATGGAATGAAAAAAACATCAGTACTTATTGTCCCTAAGGAGTGATGAGATAGTTAGTTGGACATTGTAGAGAAAAGAGAGACTTACTTCTAAGTTTATATATCCTAAAATTCAAAAGAAATAATTCATTGTGTATGATGAATATGTGAAATTTTTCAAAAAGGAGGGAGAAGCTGACTAAGTGAATGAATATGAAAATAAACAAAAGAAAGGAATAAACACAAATGACAAATAACAGCCAGAGTTCCTTGCCATTTTTATTAATGGAAAGAAATACAAGCCCTAAAGACACTATTCATAATATTCTACTTAACCTCTTATTCTATCATGCCTTCAGTAAAGTACATTAACAAAAAAATGTAATCAAGTTATGTTACAAAATGATTTTTAACTTGAGTAGTAGATACATATTAGTGTGTTGCATCATTCTAAAACCAGGCTGGGAGAGTTTCTCCTCATTTCAAGGAACCCACTGCCATAATTTCTGATGTGCCTTGCTAGAAAAAAAATTACAGGGTAGTGTGGTGCTATTATATCAAGTTCTTGGCCTCATAATCCTTCCTCTCCCTGTATAATTAAGTCATTATGAAAGGACTTCATTTTAGGTGAATCATATTTCATGATGATGTATATATGACTTTAAGGATGACCTCATTTGCCAGGGTTCTTTAGAATTTGGATAGTGGATCTCCTTAAATGCATTTCATCATTTGAGAAGAGCCAGCTTCCAGAGAGTTTACTGGCCAAGACACCTGCAGCTGCTTAGGGTTTACATACTTCAATTACACCTGCAAAGTGGCTTTTATGTGCTTATGCTTGCCCAAAATAGATACACAAAATGTTCAGGTGCAGTGATGAAGATCCATCCAGTATGTTCTCTGATTCTAACTTCCCAATAGAAAGAGCCCCCATATTAATTTTGTACCTCTAATGTACAACTTATCTACACAGAAATAACATTTGTGATTCATGAGACACTCAATTTGTTCAATTGATTTTTGTGGGGAGAAGTAATTAACTTTTTATCTTATTCCTGATAGCACATTATATGAATAAATGTAATTGAAATATTCATACAAAAAATCCTCTCATAACTTAAGTGAAAACCTTTAGTGGTATAACAGGAAGTTTTTAAACTATTTTTGCCTAGCAGCTAGTGCTACCATAAAACAGAATCCCTAGAAAAGGTCAAATCCATAGACTAGACTACTTATGAGAAGTGTCCACTTTAAGTTGAAATTCCCAGGCAAAATGTTTTCTGAATTTGATTTATGAAAATATGTGGGAAAATAATATATAATTGAACATTGTAAAGTAACATTCATAGTTTTCAAGTAAAATGATAGTATTGAAAATTTAGTGTATGCTAGTACTGTGTTAAAAATTTTTATGTATTTGAATTTATTGTTTATAAAAATCTTCTGCTATTAACACTATTATATTTCTCTATTTGCAACTGCAAAACTGAAGTTTATGCAAGTTTAGTAATTTGTAAAATTAGTCATAACTAATGAGTGGTATATCAATATAACCCCAAATGTATCTGGATTTTGAATTTGGTCACTTTGCCATTAAGTGAATAAGGTTAATTGACAATTCTTACATAATAATGTGTGGATCTCAGTTTTTGATTTTGAAGTTCCCTATAAAATTATATAAAATATCTTATTGGATGTATAATTAATTAACATATTTCATATCTAATTGATTCCTTATGTCAATCTTCATGTATTTCAATACAAGTCCCTCATTACATATGGATTTTTGAAAAGATATTTTCCCATTCCTTGATTTGTTTTATTCTCTTAGTATCTTCCACAGAGGGTCATAGTTTCTGCTTGTCACTATAACAAATTATCATAAACTTGATGGCTTAAAACAACAAAACTCTCATTCCCAGATCTAGAATCCAGAAAACCAGCATCCATTTCACTGGGAAACATGTTTCATAAGGGCATCATTATATGCATTTTAAAGTGGGAATTGTAATACATTAGATTTCTCAAGGTAAGTGTTCTTAGAACCCTCTTTCCCTGGAACACCTCTCAGTATCTCTCAGGGGATCAGTGTTTTATGGAATGCAGTTTTGTTGTTGTTGTTTGTTTGTTTTGGTTTAGGTTTTGAGTGCCAAGGCCTCTGGCATACATACATGCTAGGCAAAGCTCTACCACTGAGGCAAACCCCATCCCTGCAAAACATGTTTATGTGAAATGTTGAATGTAACTGTGCTGTAAGTAAGGGCCTCATAAGCTTTCCTTAATGAAATGAAGAAAAGTTTATTACTTTTCATATTAATTAGAGTGAAGGTAAACAGAAGGAAATTTTAAATAACTTGTTTTAACAAGGAAGAAAACAACCAGCCCCAAAGTGCTGAAAACTAAGATGCTTTTAAGGATAATATCAGATTCTAGTTTTTTTTTAATAGACTCTAGTTTTTGAGAAAAATACTTTAAGCATAGATCATGAAGTTGATATATCCAAAATAATATATTTTAATAAATCAGGAGTAACAATAAATTTAAAGTATTATTACCATGAAATGAATTTGTAGCTCAGTGAAAAGAAGAAATACATAAGTCCTTGGAGCTGGAGCTTTACATCAAAGTTTCAATTTTAGCTAATTCCTTGTTAACTTCAGTCAGAATGTTTGGTCAAGAAATTTGTAGAACTAAAACTAATATGTTGAAACTCAGTCTTATAAAGGATTTTTGTAAGACATTTTAAATTTAAAAAGTAGCTGGTGTACATTTTTTCATTCGGTATTCACAAACCATTGTTAAGATGTTTTCATTATGGTGATTTCACACACACACACATAAAAATGTCCAATGTCAGAAAACAAAAACCAGATTTTAATATGAATTTTCCCTCTTGAACCTGTGCATCCTTTCCACCACAGCACAACTGATGCAGATGATTCATCTATGATGAATAATCATTCATTATTATAAAATAATATGAATGTTTTTCTTTTATGGCCCTTAATCATTAATTAATGAGTCAGGATCATATTTCCCTCAAGTCATATAATATGTAATTTTAATATGCATCATTTTTATTGTTTTATAGTTGATTACTTAAAATTGACTGAAACAACAAAAAAAATGACAAAAAGTATCTAATTATACATCCTTTCTTTAGAACCTTTAACATTTTCAGTTTAATCAATGGTATTTTTTTTTTACATTGTTAAGAATACTATAATCCACATGCTATATAGTTGGTATATTCCCCACACCAACTATTCCTAAGACTGTACTTATAATTTCATCCAAAAAATATTTTAAAAACCCAACATGATAATGATCTAGAATTTGATACCAAAATATATTATTCCAAGTAATAGTGTCTTGCCTATTGTCCTTAACAATCCAGTTGCCTCAGGTTTTCTTTGCATTGTTTGCTGCTATTTTTTGAGATGTTAGAAACTCTTTATGCAGCTTTGGCCTTGCTTTTCATACCTCACCAAAGAGCTTCCTGAAAATTTATTTTTGGAAACATTGTTTAGGAGACACAATGAAGAATCTGAAATAGAAACACTGATTGTTAAAGTATTAATTTCATTCTTATAAAGAGGCATTGATGAATGCCTCTTCCCTTGAAGTTTCTCAATTATAAAGAAAAATACCTGGCAATACTAGGGGGAAAAGAAAACCAAAAAAACTTATTAGGGACTAAATTTGCTCTCAAATATTGTTTTTTAAAACTATCTTGATCTCTAATGTGAATGTTCCTTCATCCTCCCACTTCCCATTTAATAATTTAAAATGCAAATTTTCTCCTTTTCAGCTTAGATAAGAATTGAAAAACAGCTAATAATAATTTTCAGTGCATATTTGAATGTATTTCTTTATTTCCAAAATGATTTCTTGAGAAAACCAAAAGATATTAATATCTGCCATGTATGTTTATGACCCTGACAAAATTTGAAGATTTACATGTTTTACAATTTAGAAGATTTGTATAAACTCTGCTAAATATAATCTATTATATGTTAATTATCTACCATATTTTAGGGTGTTGTGCTAGCCATGCAGTAATTATGTTTATAGAGTGAATGTACTAGAAAGAGGCTGAGTGATCTAAATTATTGGTGTTAAAGTAAAGGGGTTCTTTTTTTCTCTGAAGCATTTAAATATACAATAAAAATCATACTTTTAGCCTGGAGCCATGGCACACACCTGTAATCCCAGGGGCTCAGGAGGGTGAGACAGGAGGTTCATGAGTTCAAAGCTAGCCTCAGCAAAAGCAAGGCACTAAGCAACTCAGTGAGACTCTGTTTCTCAATAAAATAAAAAATAGGGCTGGAGATGTGGCTCAGTGGTTGAGTGCACCTGAGTTCAATCCCTAGTCCAAAAGTAAACAACAAAAAAAAAAAATGCTTTTTGAAATAACATCATTTTTTTCAAGCTAAGATTTCAAAATATATTGTTTTGAATAGTTTCTAAGACCAGAGCTAAAATATTCAAGTTCAATGTGTAATTGACTCAGTTAAATCAGATTTATAAAATACATGCAGAGAAGAATGAGTCTAGTTAGTATTTCTCTAAATTGAATATATGCTTGTGTGTTAGTTCTTCAGCATTGTGACCAAAACATCTGAGTACCCAGAGAAAAAAATAAATCAACTTTAGATGTGGTGGCCAGAGAAGGCTATTTTATAATAATATGGTTTAGGTTGAGACTTGAATTTGAAAAGAAGACAGTAATGCAGTGTTCAAGAGGTTATAGTATTCCAGATACAAAAAAATAAACCCATTATCTCAATGCATCAGGATCATATTTAGAGCAGGAAAAGTTTATTTGGGGCTCATGGTTTCAGAGGTTCAGTCCAAGGTCAACTGACTACATTGCTGTAGGTCTGAGATGAGGCAGAACATCATCCTAGAAGGGCATCATAGAGAGTAGCTGCTCAACTTATGTCAGTCAGAAAAGCAGAGAAAGAGGGAGCAGCCAAGGACAAGATACAGTGTCTAAAGGCATGCCCCTAGTGACCTACCTCCTTCAGCCATGCCCCACTTGCCCTTAGTTACCATCCAGTAGTCCATGCACATTGGTAATCCATCTGCATGTATAGATAATGTAATACATAATATATTATAAAATATATACACAATAAATATATCATGTAATAAATGATGTAATACATCAAAGCCATAAGCACTGATGAAGTTACAGCTTTAATAATCTAGTCATTTCACCTCTGGACATTGCTCGAGTGCTTAAAAGGTAAGTTCTTTAGGGAACATTTTTAGATCCAAACCATATAGCTTTTTTTTTTGTTATATTATACATATTGTATAAAATAAATACAACAAATAAAATCTTTTAAAACAAATATCCCTGTTTAAAAACAATAGCATGTTATTATAATTTTATTCAGCATGGATTCTAGTGTTAGTATAATTCCAGCCATCTTTCTTTGCCCCACACCCACTTTTTGAATACTATTCTTATTCCCAAGAAATAAAAAACTACTCCAGGATAAAACCTACCAGCCTAGAGTCCTGCCAGTCTCTCCCTGTTCTCTCATTGAGAGATAGGAGACAACTTACTGGCCCCTGAGATGGGGAGGTACTGGTTTCCATGTTCTCTCCTTGAGAAGATAAAGGGACATGCCAGTTTTCTTGTTCCCCTTCTGAGAGACAGGAAAACTGCCTGTCCCTGTTGCCAAGAAACAAACTTGCCTTCCATAAGATCAGGGGATGCTTACTATGTCAGTCAACACTAAACTCTCTAGGGAGGGTTGCTGCCTCTCTCTCTCTCTCTCTGCAAAGATCAGCCTTGTCAGTCTCCTGAGGATAAACCCACTTCTTATCCCAGGTGTCTGTTTGATCAGTCCTGCGCCACTTTTCTTTCATCTGGTAGAGGGCTTTTGGAATTTTTTAAGTTCTTCATGAAGATTTTCAATCCATTTCAAAGACAATAAAACAAATATCCATCAGGATTTTGATATGTTTTCTTTACTTTTTAGTATTTTAAGTATTTTAAATAATAGATTTCTCCATTTGCATTCTCTCCAAGCTCAGACATCGCTAGGGCCATGTGTTATACATAATTTTAACTGTTATAATTTAAATCACAATTATTTTTCCAGACTTCGAAGCTCTCTTATTGGAATTCAAATAAAATCTAAACTCTTTATATGCCTAAAAAGATGTTCCATAAATTGCTCCTTACTTATTACTCTAACTTAATTTTAAACCTGTTCTTTATGTTCTTTGTACCTGACTTCCCTTATATTTCTTTTGAAAAACCAATATCTTTCTTTCAGAACCTTTGCAATTGTTATTTTCTTATGTCAGGAATTATATAAAACCTGAACATTGTATGACTAAATTCTTTTCATACTTGAAGTCTCAACCTAAACCATATTTTCACAGAATGGCCTTCCCTGGCCATGACATCTAAAGTGGATTTGGTCCTTCTCTGGGCTCTATCGCAGACCTCTTTTGTTTTCTTCACTGTAATTATTACTATTTTATTTATTCATTTACATTCTTATTCTTCATTCCCAACAATGAAGTAGAAACTCTGTGGAGTTGAGTCCTCTTGCTACCTATGATTTGCTACTGTAACAATATTAGGGAATGCTTAAATATTTTTGGAATAAATTAATGAAATAATTACTTATATTTCCTATCTTTCCTCCTCAAGAAATCAAATGTAAATTTACTTTCCTGACATATTTTTGTCATCAAAATAGTATAATTTGGTGGATTTCCAGGCTACCAAGCATCTAAGACAACATTCCTCCCTTTGGATTAATATTAATTTAACTTTTCCAAGTATCATTATAAAAGAACCTTTTCACTTAAGGTCACATATGAAAGCAAAATTAGTAGAAAATGTTTCAGTTCCAAAACCAGAATTCCATTTCCAAAAAGAAAAAGAAATATTTTGGTTTTGTCCTGGATAATCTTGAATCACTATCCTCATCATTGGCGTTTAATTACCCCACTTTCACATTTAATATCACTAAGTGCTATTGTAATGTTTGAGTATTTATTTTGTTCATTTATTCCTACTTTGATTCTCCTTTAATATTTATGGATCTCCAGTGTTTCCTAATACAGATAATATTTCCTAGGAAAAAGTACACTGAGATTTCCATGGTAGAAAAAGCACTATTAGAAATCACCAAGTGCAGGGATGCAGTTCCATACACCTATAATCCCAACTACTCATGAGGCTGAGGCAGGAGAATAGCAAGTTCAAGATCACCCTCAGCAACTTAGTGAGACCCTGTGTCAAAACAAAAAAAGAAATTAAAAGGTCTGGAGATAAGGCTCAGTGATAGAGTATCCCTAGATTTAATCCCTGGTAACCCCGCACCCCACACACAAAAATCACCAAGGAATAATTGCTTTACTTCTCCAAAAGATCATATTCTGGGTCAAACACGTCCATAGCAGTATATATTAATGCAAAATGACCCACCAAAGTTATTCATAGACAGAGTTTACTGTGCCTAATGGTGGCAAATGAGGCAAAATATTTTTCAATTTCATTCCAGTGTTAATTGTGTTTGTATAGTAAATATCCATTTATTCTTTAACATGGTTTAAATAATGTTTCAAGTAGAAAATTTTTAATTTTCATTATTGTTAATCAATGTATTGCAGCTTCAGAGACTCTGTGTTCTGGTATTGATTATGGTTTTGAACAACATGAAATGGAATTTTGGGATCCAAATTCTTAGATAAATTCTAGCTATTAACATTTATCTTGAATCCACTTTGTAGCTATGAGAGAGAAGTTTCTTCTCTGATAAATATATCAAAGGATTCTTGACAAAAGATAAAAGGCATCCCCAAAGAGGGAGAAACATTTACAAGCAAGCATGAAATAGTATGACATATTAGAGTGGCTGATAGTTGAACATAGTCACATGACCACATTTCTACTTCTAGCCATTCCTTCAAAAGCTAGGATTTAAATAATGATCAAGTCTTACTTTAGTGTTTGATTCTATTGTCTATCATGGAATTGTTACAACACTTACCTTCACAAAAGTACATGATGTAAAAGTCATCATAATCATTTATTGAATACATGTATGAATTTTCACAAACTTTTATTTCTTTCCCTATTAGAACTCCAAGTGTGGCATCCAAGGCATTCACAAACCCATTCATCCTACTTTTCGAGATGGCTTGCATATGCTTTCTTTGCCTAGGTCATTAGTTCTTTCCTAAATATATTATTCATTCACTTCTCAGTGGTTTTACTATACTCTTATGGCAAAATGTCTCTTGTACAACTCCCATCTCTGTTGATATATTCTCATCCCAATACACCAAAATGCAGTATTTATTGACCTATCTCCAAATCTCTATGGAATTTATGCTTTGCCTTTGATTTTGTTTTTCTACAGCTCTACAGTGTCTGGCTTTATTATGAAATTAGAGAGTAGAAAGTCATTTTGAAGTGAATAATGGATTATTTTTATTCTAGGTATTTATCTCAGAATAACCTATAAGAGGGGGAAAAATAAAAATAAAATAAGTTTGGCCATGAGGTGACAATTGTTTAACATAGGTTTTTGATACATGGAGGTTAATTATATTACACTCTCTAATTTTGTTTAAGTTTGAAAGTGTCTACAATTATCTGAAGAGGAATCTTCACAAAATTTGTGTTATTTCACATCAATTAGATAATATGCCATTTTATCTTCTCAATCATATCTCTCATCTATATTTTTCTGAGAATAAAACCAATATTTTTTAAAAACTTTTTTCAAATAGCTACTGAAGAAAATTTGATTAAATTGAATGGAATACTGACATATTTAATATGTTTTATGAATTTAGCTTTTGTCCTATGAAACTGTAAATTATAAAACAGAAATATTAAATACATATATATTTCAGTATCTGCCTCATAAGGCAAAGTCTGAGTTACCTCTAACAATTTCATTAATGATAACAGAATTAGGTTCATGTTCTTTTTTCCCTTTCAACTATATAGTCCACGAAAATCAAGCATGATCTTATTGTTTGCTTTTAGTTTTGGATGATAGTTGCCCTAACACTAAGTGATAGTGCTCATAAGCTTAATGTAAGTCAATGATAGTAGAAGGTTATCACAAGAAAAGGAGAGTAGGATGTAGGAAAGAATTGCAGATCAATTATATCTAAGAATTATAAAGTGAATCTTCAAGCAGGGAAGGAATGTGTCAGCTACTGAATTTGGGATGGGAAATAAACACTCTCAAGAGATTCCAAAGACATCAACAAAAGTATTAAAGGATTGTGAAATAGGCTCTGTGAGGAATAGTTGAATGAATTGTGATTATTAGCTGGTAAAGTAAAAAGCCAAAAAGGAACTTAACACTTTTCAGATATATGAAAGAAATTGCTCATGTGGGAGAATTCAAATGAAAACAAAATTACAACAAGTAGGTAGAAATAGAATGTGAAGTATTTTAGACTCACATGAATATTAGTAAAAGGTTGGTGATAGTCTATAGTCCTATACTATTGAAATAAAATTAAAGTGAGGGCAAAATAACAGTGAGTCCATTGACTCACTGTTCACTCAAAATTTGTGACTAAGCAAGGTCAAGAGCAATTTTCTCCTGATAATGTAAATATTTGGCAAGACAATTTTTAATGTAAAATAACAGGCTATTTCCTCAAAGGATCTTGTAATTTAAAAATTCTATGAAGTATCATAGAAATTTTATTTTGAATATACTCACATTAGCACACAGATCCATTGTTAGTATTATTTGTTCTCTTACTGTTTGAGCAATTAACTTATTATTTGTAGACTCATTTGACCCCATAGCTTAGATGTTTGTGGTGACAGGGGGTGAATACAAGAATTAATCTATTAATGTCTTGGTCCTTAATTTCATCACACTTAAAATGAGGAGCTGGATTGCATTATTTCAACTTATTCTCCTGATAAATTTTAAGATATTTATAAGTGTTTTACATTCTGATTTGAATGCAAATAGAACAGGCATATAACCAGTAGGGGGAGTCCCCATCTTATCCCCAGAAATACAGCAGCTCATAGATTTTGGCACACAATCATAGAAATCTGATTGTTTTATTTTCCACCATTCTAAAAACATGGGGAAAGTATATTTATCCCCAGATTTTTAAATGCAAAAATATACAAGTGTATTATGATGTAAAATTGGTCTGAGGATATAATAGAATTTTTACTGTTTAAAATTAGCATTTTCATTTTATCTTCATCAGGATTAGCGACTAGTCCCAACAACCACTAAGAAGCAGAATCAAATCCTCTAATCTTTCAATAACAGGGAAGGAAAAGATTTTGGCAGGAATTAGACATATACAGATGGTATTCCTATGTTCTGGCCTTCATACATAATACCTGTTTTAAATTTTGCTCAAAACCACTAGGGAAAAATAATTTTTTTTTCTATATTGATTCAATTGAAAAATTATTTTTCTATTGATCTAATGGAAAATTTAATAATTGCTGATGTTATCTTTGATTTTATGGACAATTTTTTTAATTTTTATCTCTTATTTCTTTATTTTTTCCCTGTATGGATCTCCCAACACTTTTTAGTTTCAGTTTTATATATGGATTTGAACCTGCTTAAACATGTATTTACATGGAAATGTGTATGTCCTAATTTGTTCTGTTTGTTATGTACATACATGTGTATATGTCCATATAAAGCAAAATGTTTATTGACTTTGCTATTATTTTGAAATATCATCAACTTTTTGTTTTAAAAACTTCTCTCAATATTAACAGCATCATAAAACTGAAAAGGACCTTGGAGTTCCTTATTTTTAATTGAGTTATTAACAAAGATAAGAAAGTCCAGAGCATTTATCACTTATCTGAGGTACAACATAAAGTTGCTGATTGAACTGAAACTATGCCTAGCTCATCTGACTTACATACCAGTGGATAGCCACTATGATACATTGTTACCTGTAATCTGTCTTGCCCTTTTTACGAGAGTCATCCATATTTTATGTGTTTCAGCTTCACCAAATGCTTATGAAGGAAGAAACACTTAGCATCCTCATTTCTGTGAAGTCACAATAGGAGTTAATGAATTAACATTTAACTAATTATATCCATAAAATTCATATCTAATCTAATATTTCTCTCTTAGGACTATCCCAATCTCTCTCTCTACATATGTTTATGTTCACACCTGTGAATATCTGTATCAGTATACATCCATATTTACTTTTATGTAGAAATGCACTTATGTAAAAATACTGAGAAAAAGAACAATTTGCATTCTTCACTTCTCATGCCACCCTTACATACCCACTGTACCTTCAGTCTATTTTCATTGGCTTATTAAAATTTAAATGTTGTATTTGATTATTATTGGACTTACTCTACATAGACAGTTTATTGACCTCTGATACGTAAATCATCATTAAATGTTTCAGGTGAATATTTAATGTCTCCTTCATAATTTTATATTCTAAAAGAAAATCTGAAAGACATATAGCAACTCAAAGGCATAATCCTTTTCATAAACTACTATTCAATAAAAATGAATAAAGGGATTAAAGGTGGGAATTGCAAGTAAGAAGAACTAGTAAATCATGTAGTTTTTGAGTAGAACATTTTCATACTGTTTTTCAAATCCAACACCTATATTACCTATTAACATTTTGAGCCCAGCAGTGGAGGAATTGAGGGTATTTGAAGCTTTTCTAATAAAACTCAGCAGGAGTTGGTGATTTCATCATTTTATTCTTATTCTGATCCAACTACTTAATTCTTCTTTGGGCACACTCCTATATATGCTTTTTTGCTAAAAAGTGAAAAACATTCAACAAAAGAACCATCACAATACAAGAAGGATTTAGCAAGAGGGTTGGTTTAATGCTGCTTACATCCTTATTCATGCCTGGAAGTCAATAAAGGAGCTCACAGTTGGAAGACAGTAGTCTACAGTATTGACACATAAAACAATATTTAATTGGAAATTGTGAAATCTCATTTTATTATACACAATGTATGAATGGGAGTTTATGTTATATGTAGAATTCTATCAAAAAATTATATGGATTAACCTCACTTACAAAATGCAAAATGATGCTATTCCACAATTGCATATTGGGAACAAATAGCATATATTCTTCATGTGTCTTTCAAATCACTGCTTATATAGACTGCACAATAAATAGTTGTTCTATCAGAAGAGGAAATTAATAACATATAGTGGTGTCCATGTTGCTGTCAATCAGTCAACAAATACATACTACTCTTGACTGAATACTAGAAGTTACTAAGAGCATACATGCAATATGTAAAATTTCACTTTGAGTTTAGAAAATAATCTGGAAGCTATTTTCTACTCCCCTTTCTATAGAAGGGAATTTTCAGAGTTCAGAGGCACCTAGCAGAAAGCACTCTAAAACATATTAAAAACTAAAGATCAGCACACACACATATGTACACAGATCATGTCCAGGAAAATGATAAACTGCAATACTTTGCAAAGAGTATCAAAAAGAGTAAATTGCCAAAGCAACAGAACAAAGAGAAACAGTAAACAAAGATTATTCCCGAGAACAATTAGTTGCTGAATATTCCACATAGAATATATCTCTATGTAGGATATAGATAATACTCTCACCTTTTCTCTGTCTATATGCATGTATATATAATATTAAGAGTTGATTTTAAAAGTTACTAACATAAAATAGGTGTTGCTTATGTAAGAATATAATACATAATAGGAGTGACTTACATAAGAATGAAAATATCCTGGGGAAGAAATAAAAGCAAATCAGATTAAACTGGAACTACTAGGACAAAGGTCTTTATTGATTAATTAGCAAAAAGAAACTTTAAATAAGTGGCAGAGTCATACATAGTTAATTTTTGTTATAAAGGGGTTTTCATCCAAAATTTAGAAATAAGGCAGAAGATAGTAGTGTATCTCTTTAAAAAACAGTGAGTTTTTAGTTGTACCTGGACACAATACCTTCACTTTATTTATTTCTATGTGGTGCCAAAGATCGAACCCAAGGCCTGGAATGTGCTAGGCAAATGCTTTACCACTGAGCCACAACCCCAGCCTTTAGTGTGTCAAAAAGCCTCACAAAAGGTTCTTTAATTCTGTAAATAGAACTTTTCTTTTTTTTATTTTTATTTTTCTATTTTATTTTTATTTTTCTATTTTTTTCTGTAAATAGAAATTTTCTCAGTTAATAAATGATTAAAGAGCACATCCTATGAAATTATTTGTTAAAGTAGTTATTTTATCTGTAAAGAAATAGATAATTTTATTGTTTAAAAAAGATAATCTCAGGTGATTGTCTTATCTTCCCTGAAGTATAATAATCACTTTTTTACTGTTTTGCAATTTATTTCAATACATTGTTTTCTTCAGCACTAATAAATTATTAGCATCAAAAAGGCTATTTGAACTAATTTTATCATTGTGTCGGTTTCCTCTCATTTGGAGATGTGTATATTCTGTACTTGTACACAGTGTCAAGTCCTGTTTAGGTTACAACTTGCTTATGTTTATAAGGCAAAAACTTCAAAGACCCTTCTAAATGTGGTTGTAGTATTTGCTTTGGCTTTAGCCCTAATGATTACAGTCAGACTGCAGTGTAAACACACCTAAGCAATACCTCATAAGTAGTGGGTAAGATGTAAATTTTACCTCAATGTTCTTCATTTATATAGCATTATAATTTGATATTAAAGTGAAAATAAGATTTTAAAATGTATTATACACACATAAGAGCATTTACGTTTATTTAACACTGGCTTGAAAATAAATCAAATATGGTTTTAAAATATAAATAACGCCTGTTTGCTATAGCAACATATATTTAATGTGATTAATTCAGAAGATTACTCAATGCCTTTCATAAATAGACATTTACAAAAGTGTTCAATTGAACATAGAAGATGACATTAAATTATATATATCAGAAAGTTAGATTTCTGAGGAACAGAAATATACTTCCAAACAGCCTTTGAATCATAAGTGTTATTTGATTTAATATACAAATTTCTAGTTGGGCATTTGGTGGCACATGCTTATAATTGCACCAGTTTTAGAGGCTGAGGTAGGAGGATTACAAGTTCAAAGCCAGCCTCAGCAACTTAGCTGGAGCCTAAGCAATTTAGCAAAAACTTCTTTCAAAATAAAACATAAAAAAGGCTGGGGATGTGGCTCAATGGTTAAGTGCCTTTGGTTTCAATCTCTGCTACCAAAAAATACATGAATGAATGAATGAATGAATAAATAAATAAATAAATATGTGTGTGTGTATATATATATGTACATATACATACATATATATACACACACACACATTTATATAAATATATATACACACATACAAATTTCTAGTTTTTAAAAGAACTAAAAATATAAAGTACTAAAGAAATATTAATAATTTGATATATTTTTCTCACATGAATGCAGATATTGAAGAATAAGTACATATTCAAAAATTATTCTTAGCAACTCATATTTGATTGAAATAATACTAATAACAAATAGATGCATTTTGTACCAAATCTTTAATTTTAAATATTCAACAAACTGAGAGAAACATGTATAATAAACAAAAATAGTAAGTGGCAAATTCTGTTCTCCTATGTTACTTTTGGTTTTGCTGTCCAAAATCAATTAAGTCATAAAAAATAGAAATTTGAAAAAAAAATCAATTTTTAAAAACTCATTAAAAGAAAGTCTACTAACTTTCCTTTTAAAATATAGGAACAAATTTACTCAGTATATATAACAAATAAGTCATTCCATCTATGAAATGTTACCTATATAAGTAATTTTTAGATTTTATTTTATTTTTATGAGATATGGATAAGTCCAAAATGAAATTTACAGAACCAACATCACAATGTATATTAGTGAATTTGACAGGATTTCAACTTCTGGAACAGCTGAGAGCTGAAGTTTAGTTTGTTTGGATTATGAGATTTTTTTTCCCCAGATGAAGCACATATTTTAATTTTTCTACTTGAATTTACTGAATATAAATTTTATAAAACATATCTATATCTCTATATATCTATCTGTCTATATATATTATAAGAAATAGAAATTATTATTTGGAAAACATCAGGCTGAACTGCCCCATCTGCAATTCAGTTCAATCATGCTAACCAGCTTTGAGATGTATGCAAAAAGAGAAAACAACTATACATCAGTTCAATTCAGTTTCTTTATGCATAAATGAACTTCTCACAAAATTATAACAAATTATATTGAACAATGACTTATTCACTAAATTTATTTATTTACTACTTTCAAAGTATTATTTGAGAATTTCAAAACAGATATTGTCTAAAGAGTAAACCTGACCTCAGAATAAAATAATGAACCAAACTGACCAAATAGTGAACCAAACTGCAATCCTTTTTGAGGATATAGTCTTGTGGAAAAGTCATATATTAAATACATAAATATTTTAATTATATATTGTAGTAAATTGCATGAAGAAAAAGAGTGTGTTTACCCTGGCAGAATAAAGATAAATAATAGTCCTAGATTAGGGTGGACAATAATGGAAATTATATTGAACAATGATTTTATTCACTAAATTTATTTATTTGCTACTTTCAAAGTATTATTTGAGAATTTCAAAACAGATATTGTCTAAAGAGTAAACTTGATCTCAGAATAAAATAATGAACCAAACTGACCAAATAATGAACCAAAATGAAATCCTTTTTGAGAATAAAATAAGAGATGTTTTTATGAGATAAAGGAGAAGGACCGCCATCCATAGACTCTAATGAAAGAGATTGCTTTTAGAGGAAACTCCTTTATGATTGTCCAGATGCAAGAATGTTTCCTGCTTTAAAGCAGCAGATCTCAATCAGACAAGATATTACCCTCCAGGTCACATTTGACAATGATTGAATACATTTTTAGTTGTCACAATTGAGTGTATGTAGTGTGTGTGTAGTGTGTAAGTATGTGTGTGTGGGGGGGTGTGGGTGTATAGAAATTGAGAGACAGAGAGACAGAGACTGAGAGAGATTAACACTGTAATCTAGTGGGTAGAGGATAGGAATACTATAAAATATCTTAGAATGCACAGAAAGATTCTTGTAGGAAGCTAAGCTTGAGAAACTCCAAAGAATGAAAGAGCAAGCTACCCCAAATTGCAGTGCTACATAGAATGAAACTGTAGAGATAGACAAAGAAAAGATTATGAAGGGGTTTACATTCAGTGACAAAGAGTTTGCATCTCATTTTATTAAAAAAAAGAAAAGTGAACTGGCATTAGGTTTAAAGTAGATAATAACATTTCATTTACACTTTAAAAAAATCATCACTCTGTAAAACATAAATCAACAAAAAGTTTTGTTTTTTTTTTTAAATAGAAGGATTCTGTAAGTATATTCTTAAGGGGAACAAGCAAGTTATAATAATATGAACCCATTTGGGCAAATATACCATGTCATTATCTTCTTTTACATGAAATTAAGAAAATTACCAATCTGCACATCCCTTTTTTATGTAAAGGTTTTTCTGAGAATTAAAATATATACATATATTTTGAATATTTTATGTATAATAAAATAATTATAGATAAAACCAAATATAGAATCCCAGCATGGATATTATATTAATCCAGGTGGAATATAAATAATACAGGTTTGGTCTAGGAAGGAGGCAATAACAATTGAGTGAACTGGGCTGATTCAAGGCAGTGCAGGTATAAATTGAGCATTAGGTAATGGGGTGACTGAGTAGAATGAGGAAAAGTAGCTGGTTAGAGGACAGCAGAATAAAATAGACATTATTATTGCTGTATGTATATATGTGACTGTAGAACCAATATGATTCTGCAACCAGTACACTCAGAAAAATGAGAAATTATACCCCATCTGATTCAAATGTATGGTATGTCAAGATCATTATACTGTCATGTGTAACTAATTAAAACAAATTTAAAAAAAGAAATACTTAATAGCACCTAACTGGGTCAGATGCCAGTAATGAAGTAAAGATTGTGCTTATAAAACTATTTCATATTGGATCTACATCCTTAAATGTTCCAGCCCTATTTGTAATTCACTAGCATTTGAATTTTATTGAGAATTACTCTAATAATATGATTGTTATGTGTTTTATATTCTTGTGTGAATTTATATTTATCTTATAGCCACAAAACAGAAAAAAACTCTACTTGTCCTTACATGTGTAGGGGAAATTTGTGTGTCAATGTAAAATTATTATACACTAGAATATATCCCTCCAGTTTAATCAACTTACAATTTTATGGAAACCATTTTACAATTCTGCAATTGTAAAAAATTATATAAATTATAGAAAACTGCTATAGCAAAGCAAAATAATTCCTGTCAATGGGCTTGCAAATTCAGTCTTGTCCTGTAGATGTTAAATTCACTTCCCACCCACTTTGTGGAAAAAACCAATCACGCCTTCATTTGAGTAATCATTTCAATATTCCTGGTTTATGTCTATTCTTTGAAGGATTATCTTTTTAACTGATTTAACATCTGCTCCATTCCCTCATTGACTAAAAAGTAAATATAATACTTATAATGTGTTTATTTTGATATTTCCAGTAGTTTTGCCTGTGTTGAGAAAAATTATCTTTTCACATATTGACTTTATTATATTTTAATTTAACAATGTAATTTTCCCCCAGGCAAATTTAAGTTACTTGCCATCATATCCTTATATTTCTCAAACTAAGTCATGGATAAAATATAGTTGAAAATACTATCTCTGAGCTTTTGTTTTCTCCAAAAAAATTATCATTGAAAAATTTACACAAAAGAAATGAATGTATGTTTCTCTCTTTTTTAATTTGGAAAGTATAAATAATTTTTTAAAAATAGGTTTTATCATAAATGTCTTTTGTTGAAATGGATTTGAATACAAGCCTTGCTGAATACAAAATAACTGCTGCCGGTTTCCTAGTTTGGGAATGAGAATCAAACACAATTTACTAACACATCCAATTTTAAAACCAAAATGTCCCCATTGATAACCTTCATAGAAGCACAAAAGAAAAAAAAGTCTGAAATCATTTCTGTTTCTGTGACTCAAGCAAATTGATGTATGAAGCAATTGCATTTAGCTTATTAATAAGTCACCAAAGGAAAGTTCCATCTTGCCCAAGGAATGCTTTATATTCCCATGTTGTCTTTGATGTGTGCTACTAGGAGACAAAATGCTTTGTAGAATTGGAAATGTAACCAGAAAACAGTGTCTTGACATTCTCTAGTCTATTGGAAAACAAATAAGTCAGAAAAGGAAAAAAAAAAGGAGAGAATGGGAAAAAAAGGCAAACCTCAGAAGGCTGCTTCTCATTTCTTCCCTCAGGCCTTTTCCAGGCAGTTAGCTCTCCAGGCTAGGAATAGATCCAGATTCATTCCTGCATATGAATGCCAAGCTCACACAATGATTCTTGACTTCAAAAATAGATGTTTCTTTTCAACAAAGTTGTCAAATTATTTTAGGATATTTTCTCCTTATTTGCACAACTGATATTAATTTATTATCATAGGTAAACTAAAATAGTTTCTTACATGCTAGTGGAAAGAGGAGCACAATTAAATGGTTTTCATAGAATAATTAAGGTAAGTTGGGGGAAGTCAGTTTATATAGGACACTTGGGAATTACAGAGGGTACTCTGAAGTAAAACATTAACATATGAAAGAGAAAAAAGAGAAATTAATGGAAATAAAAAATATTAAAGAGGCAGAGAGAGATCCAGGTATTTAAAGACTCTGAAGTTTATTCTGCTTGGGGTCCCACTTGAAGAAGGAAAACTGTTATAAGCATGGTCTAATCATATATTTATTAAAGGGATATTTAAAGCACCTTAATGTCCTTCACATGTTAGTTTCTGGTGATACAGTGATGAATAAAAAAGAAAGTGGATGTTTCTTACAATCTTGGTCAGGGAGGGCAAGAAACACATTCATTAAATAGTCAAATGGCTGCTTCACTAGAGGAAATGAGATGCAATATTATGAAGGATGATATATCTGAAAAATTCAGGAAATACACAAAGGCATTATGAAAAAGCAAACCTTACAATCTCACCACACAGTAATAAACTATGACAATAACTTTGAAATAGCCTATCCTATTTTGTTTTGTCATCCACAAATATATGATTTTGATAGTCTTATGATCATATCATATATTCAGATTTATATCTATTCATTTTAATTACATTAGTGTCTAAAATTACTTATTGTGTTTTACATATCTAACTATAGTTGACTATAAAACAAACAAAAAAAAACATTTGTTATCATCCTATTGCTGGAGAATTTTTGTTTTAAAGTTTTGTTATATTTCCATAGCAAACATCTTTGAATGTGTATCTAAGCATCTACTTGGAATTCTAAATGAAGAATTACTTGTACAAAATTGGTTGAGAGGATTTGTAAATAATTAATATTTTCTAATAAAAATATTATGGTTTTGCTATATCTAATCTTAATTTATTTAACTTTTATGCTTTTTAGCTTTTTCTGTTTCTTAAATGACTTTTCCATTTTAATTCTATATCATTTGGAGTGAGTGAGGACTTTAGTGTTTCTCTTCATTATTTTTGTGATATTTTCTATAAAAACAAATGGATAACAGCATAATTAAGGCATTTTAAACAAAAATTTTAAAAAGACATTAGTAATCTTTTTAAAATACTAATACCACATACTAAAATGAAGAATTATGACTGATTTTAGAATAAAAATCCTGCATCTACACTGGAAGTCTCATATACCCAGCCATTCTATTCAACATATATTTGTCAGGCACTTCTACACAAAAAAAAAATGAAATAGTTGCTAAACATTCTAGACTCTCAGAGAATGCAATCTGACATTAATATTGACAGAGAAAATGTGCAGAAGCATGGGTTAGAATAAAAAGGAAGAATGGTCACTCCACAGAGAGGAAATTGCATTTAGGCATAGTGGATAAAAGGAAGAATACCTGTGTTAAGAAATGTAAATAGTTGCAGGGTGACAAAGTATAGGGAAAGTAGAAAAGTTGGCCGATGAAAGTAGAGAGATGGGCCAAGATCAGTTTAAATGACTGAAGCATTAAACAAAGTGGTCACCTGTGCAAATTTGTGCTATAAAAAGATACATTTTCAAGGATCAAAGGAGATATTTCACAAAAACCAAGGGAAACAATCAGAAATCTACTAAAATGGCCCCTCCCACAATTGTGGGGAAGGCTTTATGCAGGTAACCCCCAGGAGGAAGGGAAATGGAGGAATACACACTTGATTGAGACAGAAATGTCTCATGCTGCTTTATTCCATGATCCACCCTTAAAGGTAAACTATGCATTTATTGTCATAATCTATAATAATCATTGGCTTCTCTCTCTTCTAATAGACTATAGTGTTCTGGATAAAAAAAAAATATCATATACCTGACATTGGGAGGATGCTTAAAATATGTTTAATAAGTGAATCTGTTTCTTCTGAGAAAATGCATTATTCGTTTTTAAAGGTTTTGAATGAGAATCTCTGGATATGGTGTATCAGTTGGGATCCAGTCGAGAACACAAAAACTATACTAGTTGTTTGAAGAGAAAGAATAGATGGGGCATTTGGTTAAATAGATGTTAAACAACAAATAAAGTATAATCTTGAAGTATTATATAGGAAATGACAGCAAGTCCCATCTCTAGACCTAGAAAAAGGAGAAGAAGAATTTGGCTATAATAGAACTCAGAAGCTCATTGAAGGAATTGAAAGATCTGGGAATTGAATCTTGTGGAAAAGGGCATCACTCTGCTGGCTCTAGGACATCTGACAAGGCATGATGAGGTTGCTTTTCGGGAAGTGCTAAAAGAATCTAGAAGATGGAATGAAGTGCCAGTCTTGAGGTCAATATCAATACTCTACTACACTGCGAAGAAAATGGGGAAACTCAAGGATCTGCTCTCCTCCTCTTTCTATTTGCTCTTCAGTACATTTTACTTGTAGAAAATAGAAGAAAGCCTGTTGAAGAAGGATAATTTTAGTTTGCATAATTCCAGCCTAGAAACCTAAAACAGAGCATGAATTTGTTTTTTTTTTTTTAATAATTGACAAAATGGAAAATTTGGAGCTTAGAGTACACCTAAACATTTACTCTAGGATCCTAATAAGTAAAAGAAATAAGCATTTGGGGAAAAAAATACTCATTTAGGAAAAAAAAGTAAAAGAAAATGATGACTTATCATTGTCCTAAAATGTTAGCGACAGATTTCTTTAAATTCCAAGACATTATGATGTAATGTATAATATAAACAAGCTCACTGAGTTCACCAAAGGTATGCCAGGTTTCAGTAGAGACAAGTAATATACTACCAAGAAGAGGATGGGGGGAAAGGGAGAAGGAGAGGAGGTAATGGAGGAGAAAGAAAAAGCATGGAAGAAGAAGGACAAGGACAAGGAGAAGAGGAGGAAGAAGAAGCAACTTAACACTTGAGTTGGGCTGGGGTGTAGCTAACTCAAAAAAGTATTTGCCTAGCATGTTTGAGGCCCTGGGTTTGATACCCAAAACCACAATCAAATAAACCTTGAGTTGACTCATTCCATGGCCTTGCCTAACACTTTCTGGTTTTTGACTTTTCTTGTGGGGAAAAATGTTAAATATAAGTCCACACTTCAGAGAAGATGGCAAGGTTGAGGACAGAATTTTTGAATTCTTCGACATTTTCTAGAAACCATGGGAGAGGATAAAATCTTCCAAGGAAACTGTACAGAACCAGCTAAAGTGCCCCAAATGGTAGTTGAGAAGCAACAGTATTTAGAGTGTTAGGCAGAGGCTGAAAAGAAAAAAAAAAATTGGAAAAATACTAAAAGGTGCAATTCAAGAAAGATGAATACTGCTATCATATTGCCATTTTAATTTGGTTTTTTTATTAACATCGAGTTGAATGGTTTTCTCATATTTAGATGTTTTAGTTTTTCTTAATAAAGTTATCTATTTATGTCTATTAAATTTTACTTGGGAGCTTTTATGTTGTTTTTAGACATCTTTATGAGTCTTTCAAGTTGATATAGTTCATAGAAAATCTCCAATGACATTGTTCTAACTGCTCCTCTGAAACAGCCTTAAATTTAGTAACAGCTTAAAAAATAGTATGCCAAAAATGCAACATGTTTTGGAAAAATCCCAGATATATGGAAATGCAACCCTAATTGTGCCAGTATTCTTTTTTTCCTCTTTATACCTCTTTTTTCCTTTTTATTTTGTAGGCAGAATCCAAACATAGTTTTTAAGAATGGGGGGAGTGAATGTATATAAAGCAGACTTCTTTTATTTCAGTCTCATTTTGCCCATTTGTAAGCTTAGCTCCTGTGCAAATCATGTATCTTCCCAATGACTCACTTTCCTTTTCTCTAAAATGAGGATAGAAATATATGTCACTGAACAAGTTGTTTTGAATGCAAATTGGATCGATGTACAAAAACAATTTCTATCACTACCTACACATAGGAAACATCTAATAAATAAGAGCATTTACATTTATTCTCTGTATTTTAATTTGTTTTTTATTTTTTTATTTGATTACCATAATACTGGCACATACTATTGATAGATATGTCCTGTCCTTCTATATATACTTATTCGACACTCCATGTTTTACAAATAAGAGAATTAAGGCTTGAAAGTCATGATGTTTTAGCCCCAAAAGCAACAATTGAGTTTTCAGTGTCAATCACAGCTATTAGACTATATTCACTAATCATTTTCAAAGTCAGATCCATAAACCACTGTCTCAGAATAAGCTTCATTGTTTGGTAAATTAGATTACTGAGCCCCACCCAGTTTTACTGAAAATAAGCTATTTGGATTAAGCCCATGTATTTTATTTTCAAGTATCACTTCAAATGCTTCTCAAGCACACTAAATCAGAAACTCAAAATAAGATCCAAAATTTATAAGAAAGGGTAGCATGAGGGAAAGGAGATTTTAGGGATGGCATGTTTTGAACACATACATTATGATATATCAGATCATATTTTAAAACTAAAACTTGGAAAAATTATCTTTTTGACCCAGAAAGGCAAAGACTATTTTAAACTGAAAGTATGCTTTTATATAAGAAGATCATTCTGTAGTATCTTCAGGAAAATTCAAAACAAATTGAGTGATGATTTGGATAACAAAATTCAAAGTTTTTTTTTTTTTTTCATTCATTAATTGGACTTTTTTTCATTCATTAATTGCTGACTTCATTGCTATGGATCCAGCAATAAAGGGAAGAGGAAAGACAAAAATTTCTTCTTTCACTTGAACATAGTTACATTTTACCATCCCAGTAAGTGACCTCGTATCAATGAGACGGAAATGAGATAATGTCTGCAAAACTTTTTGCAAACTGTAAAATGTAATGAACTCGTAAATGACTTTTGTGAGTACAGTAGTACCTCTACATCACTTGTCAATTTCATTCAAATCTTTAATATTCTACAGATACACAAGGAACCTACTATTTCAAGGACAACATGAGGCATTGAAGCAACAAAAGTGAGAATAACAAAAATCCCAGCCATCAAATTGTTCAGGATTAATTAAACAATCCCAACAAATAGCAGAGAGTTGGGGATTTGATATCATCCTGGGGATAGTGAGGGAAGGTGAAACACTGAGGGAAAGCTGACAAGGAATTCAAAATATAAATGTGACTGAGAGGTAGGAAAACAGTATCATTCATAGAAAACCCAGAATCCTCTGACATTGAGGCACATTCAGAAAACCAGTATGTATAAGAGTGGATGAAGTGCTATGTTTGGGAGAGGGTCAATGTAGGCCTGGACAGGCCAATGGGAAGTGGAGTCACTCATTCAACCAATGTTTTTATATTTATATACTATGTAGGTAACACAGACTTAAAATCCAAGGTTTAAGTTGAGGATATCCCATAATCATATTTTCATTTTATGTTCATAGTTGAGGCCAAAGTCAAGCATAATTGTTCTCATGGACAAAAATACCAATATGATGAGAAGAGATGTTATAGGGATATAGTAGAGATGATGGATATTAATGAATTTGAGGTGGAACACGAAGGAGAGAGACTGGATTTCTTGTTTGGATGAATGCATAAATAAACTGTGGTACCATTGCCTGAGAAAACCATTTTAAGTGTAAAGTAATTAGTTTGCTTTTGTGCCTTCTGACCATCTGATTTGGCATGTATCCCACTGAATTTTTTAGTATCTTCTCTAAACCATCTGACTAAGTTTGCTTAGGAAACTGACATTATTAAACTTTTGATAATTTTCATATACCCCTCTTAAATGTCTGGCACAGAATGGGTATCCAAACATGGTTGTTATTTGAACTGAATATATATAATATGACCCACAAAATAGACTACCAAGCTAACAAAATTCCCAATGAGGAAATTCAATCTAAAGAGTAACATTTACATGATTACAGTTGTGAAAGTTCTGAATTTACCAGCATGAATTCCTTTCAGAAAAGGCATCTTCAGCTATCTGAATTGCTCTTTTCACAATTTTAGCTTCATTGACTTTCATTTCAGAGTTATTTTTAGCATACAGATATTAGCTACTGAGACATATTTGGTAATCAAATAAGATACCTGTTTATCATGCATTTCTAAAGCACCATGGGAATATTTGCAGTGTGAATTTATAAGCCCTGGAAGTTTTTTGAGTTACAGCTGTCTTTGAGGACATAGTCACTCTTCTTCCTACTCCCCTTTTCTTTTTCAGCCTAATTACTGGGTGATATTTATGAAAATAAATCAGATGTAAAATGTCAACTTACCACATCAAAGTTGTTAACAAAATAGTGAAAGTCTATTGGGATTAATATTAAATTTGTATTGCTTGCTCTGTGGAGACCTCCCACTTGTTGCTAATTCCTACTGTTAACAGACTTCAATAGACTGAGAACATGTAATCAGGACAAAATAAATACTTTCTTGTACTTTTAATGCACTATTTTTATCATAAATCTTATTATTCCTCTTAAATAAATCTATCCTTTGAAAGTTCTTTCTAAAGTAATGGAGTTACAGTGAATCATTAAAGCTAAAACAGCAGCAATTACAATAACCAACACAAAAGCCACAACGAATTAGCCTCTTAATACTCTTGGTTCTCCATCTTCAGTTTATTCTTTTGTCTTTTCCACAGAATACTTATATGAAATAGTGCAGTTATGATAAAGTGGCTAACATGTTTTCAACAATTTTGTTGTACCACATATTGGCTGAAGCACATGTATGGCTTATATGATTTTATTTTCACCATGAAAACAGTCTATGAAGATGAAACTGATATTATCTTCACTGTGCCCTTGAAGAAACTAAATTGAAAAAGGTTTAAGTAACTTTTCCAAGGACACACATGTTTTCAAAGTCATACAGTCTGAATTTAAATTCTGGCTTCACCATATGCTGGCTGTTTGATCCTGGGAGAATTGCTTAATCAATTGAAGACTGAAGATGCCAACTACCCTGATTTTCAAGGGACCGAGGGCTTTTCCATAATACATGATTTTTATGCTACAGTTCTGACAATCTTGGGACAACAGATCAACCTTCCCTATCTGAAAAATGAGCATAGTGAAAGTGCCCAACTCGAAGAATTTTGTTAACTGTTAATTGATAACATTTAGAGTACTTAGCATAATAACCAACACATAATGAGTATTCAATAACTGAATTCTTTTTGTCATTATTGTTCTTATTTTCTCCTTTATCCTCATTGTCTGAAACATCCTTGCTGTATTTCATTATGTGTGTTACTATGTAAGTTATTTTATAAAACCTACACTGATAATGCCACCCTCTTGCTAATAAACTATGATGATTCCACATTATGTATTTAATAAAGCATCTATTATTTAATAAAAGATTCTTCCTTCTCTTTAGTGAATTTCTTTAGAAAGTATATGGGGTAGAAACAGGGTAAGTACAATGGGCAGATATTCCAGGCTTTATATCCAGTTCTATACATTCTTAGCCTTGTGAACTATAGAAATTATTAGACTCTCACCACATTAGTTTATTCATTTTGAAGTGGGGGTGCAATAATATTTATCTCATTAAATCTCTGTAAGCATTATGTGAAAATATGATTGTAAATTATCTTGCCAATAAGAAATCCCACCAAAATTCATTTTACCATCTGAATTTTACATCTACCTTCCCTTTTAAATTTGTCAATGCCCCTACATCTATACAGTCACACAACAATAGCAAAAGAATTTCATATGGTATCTCACTTGTTCACAATGTTTCATTTCTGTGGAATTTTCCCTGGGAAATTCTTAATATGGAGAAATGTTATTATATTTTAGGACCCAGATAAAATATCTGTTGAATGTTTTCTAAAATTCTAAAATAATCATGCTGCACTGTTTATCTTTTTTTGCACAGATATCATGTTCTAAGTGTAATAAAATAATTAAATTTGTGTTTCAACTTCATTTAACACCAGGCCATGATCCCCTTTAGAAGTTTACATGGCATTTTACAATTATAGAAAAAATACTCCTTTAATGATCAGTTAAGTTCATGGATAAACAAGGGAATGCCTTGTCTTTCTTTTATATTTGCACCTGTTCAACCAAGGATCTAGCACTTAAAAAAATAGCCCACAATAATTGAACAATTAAAAAAAAAAAAAACAATGAATTATGTATTCAAGTAGCCATTATCTTTTGACATTGTCCTCTTATGAGTTTATAAACTTATTCCAGTGACACTTTTACTACTCAAAATGTGTTGGAAAACTTTTTGAGGTCCTACTTACAGGTCCCAAAGCGTAACAATTTTAGAAAGCAGCCTTACGACTACAAAGTAACATTTTTAAATGCTATCTAAATGTGAACGTTTCATATTTGGAAAAACAAAGAAAAGATGTTACATGTTAGTAGCAGAATTAAAAAGGCAACTTGATTATTTTCAGTAGTTGATAATGCTGTATGCATTAGAAAAATAGGAACTGAAAGTGGTTGAAAAATACAAAGAAATACTGGCAAATTCTCAGACATTCTATTAAAATTATATAGACTGAGTTTAGTACATATGTACTTACATAGACACACTCAGCAAAAATATCTTCAAATATTAAGAAACTAAGCAGAAGTTATCTATAGACAAGTAAAGCAAAGTTGACCTAGAAGTAAAGGCTCACAGTAGGCCCTGCTTGTGCACTTTTCAAACATTACAAGTGTTCCTCAAGTCAGTTTGCTATTATGAAGCATTGGAATAATTAGAAAAGCAAATTTAATGTGTAAAAATGTTCTTGTTGGTTTCCCATTGTGGTAACATGGGATAATTAACATTCCTTACAGAGTTCCATGACTTTAGAACTTTATTTTCTTAAAATAGCAATGCTGTAACTGTGACAGTGCATGGCATTAAGAAATTATGGTAAATTATGCCTAGTTTACACATACATAAATACCACATTTTCATACATAATGCCACATATTCTGTATTTTCTAAATTGTGGCACAATTGACTACTTTGTTGTAAAAGTTTATGATGCAATCATATATTATATTGGCTTTCTTCAAAAGTATACATCTTTTCTCTCTAAGTCGGGAACAAGGCTTGTGTCTCATACTTTATTACTGTTCACTATAAAATCTAAAGGGGATATACTGTGCTTGATATATACTATTGATAATTTGAAATTTTTATCTCCTAATCCATTGCACAACACTCAAAACTATTAAGGCTCATAGATTTTGCACTGAAAAAGAATTTCCAAGACATAAATGAGACTTATCAGGGGAAAATACTGATTTCAAAAAATCCAACCTATTCTTTATACTGAAAGATATATTTAACTTGAAAAGCAAGATGGAGCTGGAGAAATTTTGAATAATATGTTTCATAGTAAGGTGTCTATTATTTCTCTTTCAAAATTCAAAGAAATTGAAATAATCTTCCCAAGGTTATAGTGGACAAATGGTGCTTCTTATAAATTATCAACTGTTGTTAAGTTGTTAAGGAAGGAAAAAGAAACAGCCCCATACTAGTATCACAGTTGGTCGAATTTCATTAAGTTCCAAGGTTAAAAAATACAACTTGGAAGCTTGTGAACATTATGATAGATAACAAAAGCTATCAGATTCATCTGTATTACCTCTCCTAAACATGAAATAGGGAAATAAATCATGGTTTGGAAGTTTTCTAGAGTTAAGGAAGCTATAATTTTTTTTGGTATTTGAGTTTTTTTAAAAATAAAATCTACCCATCAAAACCATCTGATTTTGGGGAATCCTTTTCTCTGTATCTGTCTGAAAAAAAGAAATATGTAGTATCACATTTATAAGAGCAAGTAAAGTATTATATCATCATATATTTTATTAAATACATATGCTTTATGTTATAAAGTAAGGTTAATCATGCTAACAGATTTTTGCAGCTTTAAAGTATGCTATTATGGATAATGCACTTTAATAAAAATATTTACCTTTAAAAGTGATTTTTCACTTTAGTGTATCAAAGGAAAATTGTAAAATAAATTCATTAAGTTTTGATCTTAGGTAAATTGTGCTATTCAAGCAAATGAACATTTGTTTGCTTACTTACTTGTGAAAGAAACATTGCCAGATAATACATAAATGAAAGGCATAAATTCTGTCTTCAAGAAATTGAATATATTGGAAGAAACCCCAACAACATAACTAAATATGTTAATACCCATAGTTAAAGTATAAACAAAGTGCTGAGAATTCTGGAAAGCTTTCCCAAAAGACGTGATTTTGAGGCTACATTTAAAGGATGACTTGCAATTGGAAGATTAAAAAGAGGAAGACTGGTGTAATATAATGAAAACAAATCCAAAGGAATGGAGGTATAAAATGTCATAGTATATGTTCAAGAAATGGCAAAAATTACATAAGAGCCATATATATTTCTTTTTAATTCATCCAGTGTGATACTGTTCAAGTGGCTGTTTTATGAAATCATTAAATTGTTTGCAAATAATGAACAAAATTTGACATCAAACAGAAGTTATTAATAATTTACATTTTAAGAGGCTAACTATTTATGAATCTTTCTCTTTCCACATTCAGTGATGGTTATCTGGATTGACTATCTTAAAAAAAACACTTTGAAATGTAAAGTTTAATGCAACGTGTGTGTGTGTGTGTGTGTGTGTGTGTCTGTGTGTGTGTGTGTTTGCGTGCATGCATGTGCAAGTATGTGTGCTGGAGATTGAGCCCTTTCGCATACTAGAAAGGTGCTCTACCACTGAGCTGCATCCCCAGCCTAAAAATATGAAGTTTGAAAGTGAAAAATAAAATACAAAGAAAATATGTGATTGTTTAAACAACTGGCTCTATGTAGCCATTACAGACTTATTGAATTTTCTGGCATTTAACTTGTTTCATTATTTAGTTTCACTTTATCACTATAACTCTTTGGTCTTGTACATAAATTTTACTTTCTCTTGTTTTATTTAAGCTACCTTTTAAATAGTAATGCTCTTTTAGGAATATCCCAATACTGTGAAGATTCTTTCATTTCTACTCAAAAACAAAAGTAATTGAGTCCTGGAAGAGAAGCCAGCTTGGGTATCAGTTGTTTTGTCTCCTGCCAACAATAACAATTGATTTTCTTGATTCTAACCCAAATTAAAATCATTGAGGAGAGCAGCTCCAAATGACAATTGGTGTCCACTCCACTAACCATGTCATAGTTAATTACATTAAATATGCTATATTTCCTCCTTTTAAAATAGTCTCAAAGGGATGACTATGAACAGGAATTTAATTATGTTTTAAATATACTTCGTTGTGCTCAAACTTTGTAGTGAAACAAGATCCCCTATTGGGAATCATTAATTAAGTTTTTATTCTATGCAATATTGTGGGACTATTAGATGAACTGGACCACACATTCTATATGAGAATTTTTACCCACACATTTGACTGAGTTGAGGATATGCTTAACCAGGAACTATTTGGGAGTTTAAGAGAACAATTTTAAAGCTGTAATAATGCACTCTGCTAGAAAATAACAAATCAGGGTATTTCTAAATTCAAAGACACCATTCCCAGCATATGGATATTGAGTCATGACTTCTACTCTAGTATATAGAAAATAAAATTTATTCATCAAATATTCGACATCCATCAAATTTAACTAGTGAATAAAATTCCTGGTTAAAATTTTTGATATAGACTAAAATCTTCAGGTGCCAAAATCATTTGTATCTCTGTAACAGTTATACAAAATATTTTTTCTGAATAAATAAATCATTTGATCAGTAGATAAACTATTACCAAATTATAATATTTGAAAGAATTGAGTTACTTTAAAGGAACACCAGGGAGGTCCTGTCTAATGTAAACTTTCTAACACATAAAACATAAAAAATACCATCATCCTCTGCAAAATCATACTATGTATTTCTTTATAACATTTATCATTAGCAGATAATTTATTTCCCTACTTCTTTATTTGCTCATCAATTCAGCCTAAAATATAGACTGCACTAGAGTGATTTTGTATTTACTATTTTATTTTCAGCACATGGAATAGGTCTGGCACATAGTGTCTAATATTTATTGAATGAATAAAGAAATGGATATTTCATTAAAGATAATGCCTATTTGAAATTTTGTAAGAACTGCAAGAATCAGCCTCTAGATGATTATCAATTTACAGCATGCCAATTCTATTGATAGTACACTCTATGCCATACACAATATTCCAGTTCTGGACCTTGTTTTGTCAATATGAGTATTAAAAGATATCACTTTTTAAACATATTTTTTTAGTAAAATTAAGTAACTTTCCCATATTTTTTAGACATTTAAATTTGTTTTTTTAAAATCATTTCTCATATTCTTTACCCAATTTCCTGTTAGATTCTTTGTATTTATCTTATATTGTTGCCTTTATCTTAGTAATTTATAGAACACTTTCCTATGTACTTGTGTGGTATAACTTGTGTGTGAGGGTTAAGTGATGTTTTAATTCTTGGAAATGTTTTGGCACATAGAAAATGCTCTATAAACATTAGTCATTGTTATCTATGGATCTGAAGTTTTGATAAATTGGGCAAATCTTGTCATCCCAGGATTGCAAAATATTCTTCTGTACCTTCCTTTAGTAATTTTTCCAACTGTACTTGATAGAAGAGGCAATATGGACTTAAGATAATGTGGATGTCAAAAGGATTGGAAAAAGCCTAAGTTACAAAATAGCATGTACCAGGTAATACAACAACACATGATTATCAAATGCAGACTAGCTTACAATAATAAAAGTATATTGCTCACAAGTAATAAGTGTCCATCAAGGTAAAATACATTTTTTCATCAGAGACTCTCAAAAATCATTTGGAGCAATGGCAATGACATTTTCAGAATAGGAATCTAATATTTTTTATTTCTTGTGTTAGCAACTAAATACTTATAACCAGTGTTCCTCTGCCTGTCTCTCTCACCCCTACATACAAACACTGACACCGTACTTAAATTTCTTCATTCAACCACTAAGAGATCAGGATATATGATATTTCCAGAGGCAGTGAGAATCAAAACTATTTGGAAAACAGAACTAATGGTTACAAAACAAATAAGAGGAGGTAAGGTATATGGAAGTAAATGGATATGAACAAGAACAAGAATAAATAGGAAAAGTTAAAGATGGCTTTAATCCTGAGAGACTAAAAGGATGTAGCCTCATTATTAAACTATGAAAAAGCTATAGATTTAGGAAAGGAGGATGAATTCTTATTTACATACCTTCAGTTCAAGAAACCTGGCAGACCTCCAGAAAATAGCTTTGGAAATATAAATATGACTGTAAGAAAACAGAGCGGAAAGGAAGGTAGAGACCGAGAGAGCCTAAAAAAAGAGAGAGAAGGTGAGGATGATGTGGAACCCATTTGAAAATGTAAAAAGGAATACTGTTATTAAAGGAAACAGCACTGGAGGAGGGAAAAAAAGATACAGACAGAACCTTAAATAGATACAGACAGAACCTTGGAAGATCTTTTGTTAGTTCATGCCAGCATAAGGAAGAGGAGGAGCTACCAAGGGCATCAGAGTGCTTAAGGGAATGAACAGTGTCCACAGAGAGAAGCTGCTCTGAAATTACTAAGGCTTTTAGCAAGTCCAACAGTTCAGGGACATGGATACAACAGTTCCACCAAAGTTGTGAGACATGTAGACACGCAGCAATGAGGGGCGACTGATGAGGAAACAAATTGAAAATAATTGGTGTCAGCCTTTCAAGTAGGTTAACAAAGTGGAAACAAGAATTATATGTTAGCTATTTAACAGAGCCACAGAATCGAAGGCAGATATATTTGGTTGTGGCTCCAGCTCATACATATTCCAAAAAGGAGGCATCATTTAAAAGAGAAAAAAATGAAAGAAAGGAAAAAAAAGTGAAAGGATATTATGAAAATATAAAAGAGAATGGTATGAAATGAAATAGGTTATTTAGCAATTGTAATATGAAAAATTTTACTGAATTTGTCATTATATATATATATATATATATATATATATATATATATATTAATAACTAAATTTAAAGAACAACAAAAACAAAAAGTTGAAGTGGAACCAGGGTACTAAATTATTTTCTTTTCAAATGTCTCTTTCTAAACAAATAGGAATGATTATTATCATTTGTAGATAGTGGTAATAGTAGATGTGGAGATAAGAGTATGGAAACAGTGACAATATTTGGGGATTATGTAAAATTAGATATAATTGGTAATTATTAATCAAGTCAAAATATATTTCATGAAATAATAAGAAGGAAAATATTTTCAATAAAGTGGACAGAAATATGTAATATTAGAAAGAAACATTTGGAAAAATCTAAGTTACATTGTTACCTGTCATACTTAAAATATATTTCAAATCATTTAAACTATCATCACCTGTCATCTTCAACTCTTCCCCACATACAAATGTCAGCTTGTTGTTTGTTTAATTTTTGGTGTGTGTACATGCTATATCCCCAGATAAAGACTTCATAGATCTTATTTAAGCCAATGTCAATGCGTTCATTGTCTTTACCTGTTGTCATTGTTTCATCAGTATATTATTTTCAGGATGTCATCTATCATCTCAAAACCCAAATCATAACATGGCCCCTTTCAACTTTAAAACTTATGATTTATCTTCCTTTCATGATAATAATATAAAAATTTAATACCATAGAACTCAAAAAACCTTCATGTTCTGGCTACAACTTACAAAAAACACTAGTATATACCTGAGGTAACAAAAGCATTACACGCTCCCAATGATAGGAGTGTTTCCAATTTCTAGGGCCTGAATACCAATTCCCAGGTAATATTTTCTTGTGGTATTTTTCCAGTTTTCCAGCAAGAATCCCACCCATTCCAATTAATTATTTAATTCCTTTTTGTTTCAGTTGTCTTTCTCTTTTACCTTACTATGAACCTTAACCACAGGATATAATTTATCTTATGCTCTCCACAGGTTACAGAATATTATACATACTTGTTACATTGTCACTTGAAAAACCAAGTTCTAAAATCAAGATTAACATTTTACTTTGTATATTATGGATATAGGATACTTTTACTTGCTTAAAAAAACTAAGCTTACCAAACTTATATATATATATTTATATATATATATACTCCTTAAATTTGTTTCAATGCAAAACATAGGAAAAAATTATAGCATATAATATGCAATAACTTTTATGTGGACAAAATTGTAAGGGAAATTTTGCTGACATGCCAAAGATGCTGAAAATAACCAGTGTTATCCATTAGTTTATAATCATAATAAATTTAATGCTAAAAATTAGATCAAATTATTATAAAATTAGCTGAAGTAAACATTTTGGATTTACATTCTGACAAAAATTTTACTTTTTATGGTGCTTTCCTTTCAGATAGCAAAATTGTTATCAAAGTTTTGATTGTATTTGGCAGTGGCTTCTTAATTTAAGCAAATACAAAAAAAAAAAAGTCTTATTGATAGGCCGTATCCCCTCCCATTTTTTTCACCTGTATTCAGTAGTTTCATTGATCTCCATGATTAATTGATTAGAATTTACCTTTTTGTATTTTATCCAAATGAGTTTACCAATCAGATTTTTTGGATTTTATATTAAAGAATCATTTCTTTCTAGAAACATTACTTAACTTTAGAGTCAAAATAGCACCTAAGAACTGAAATAGTACTCAGTAATAAAAGTAATTATTAAAATTTCCCAAACTTTCCTACCTACTTAATATGCTTATTATTTGTAAATAAAACTTTAAAAGGAAAATAGAGCTATTATTTTCAAAGATATAAAAAAGTTAAGCAAAATTTTATCTCTTAGCAAAGTTAGATTAATAATGTGCTTATCTTTTGTACTGAAAATAATTTGAGAATATAAAAATTTTCTTGAAGGAAATAACAATTGGGTGAAAAGGCCTTTTATTCTCATTCATATACAAAGAAATGTGAATTAAATAGGATGTTATGATTAGCTCATCAAATTAGTAAGCTCATTTTTTGATGCTAATATCTAATATTTGTGAAGTTCCAGAAATGTGGACCTCATACTCTGCCATTGAGAAATGAATATTGAGAGATTTAAAACTGGCCATTTTATTTATCCCATTCATTATCTCATTGAGATTTTTGTCTAAGCAAAAACTCAGGGTTGCTGTTAAAGAGCTTATGTTCAAGATATTTTTGACATAATAGTTATAATAGTAAGAACAACAACTGAAGTGTTCAACAAATAAAAGAATGTATAGAAAGACATAAAATTACATATAGACATAGACATTATGGTTTTCCATATATAACATCATTTAAAGTATATAACAGATACAATATATAACATATGTAATATATACAAATATATAACATAGAAAACATAAAGTATATATAACATAATATAAAACTATTATAGTCTTTATACTAGGGTTTTCAAAGTACATTTACTCCTAATGAGAAATACTCAGGGTACATTATCAATGTATGTACAGATTTTATAGGAAAATAAGCATGGGTGTTCATGGCTTTTGACAAAATAATTAGGAAGAATTATAACTGAGGCCCTTGCTATTCAAATCCAAATCTTTACTGTGTTTATTTCTATAGCATGGTTTTATTGGTGACTTTCTTCTTTTTAAATTACCTAAATTTATAAATTTTCCAAAAATGTTATTTTATTTTCAGGGAGGTATCTTTGCATATGTATTATATAAATGTGTGCATATATTTCACCTTCTTGAAACAATTTTCAGTGATTTATTTTTATAAAAACTCACTATCTTCCCCAACTTCCTTAATAAGATTCCTATAGTGCAAGAATTAAAATCAAGAATCAATAAATGGGATGGATTCCATCTAAAAAGTTTCTTCTCAGCAAAAGAAACAATCAGTGAGGTGAATAGAGAGCCTACAACTTGGGAGCAAATTTTTATCCCTCACACATCAGATAGAGCACTAATATCTAGCATATATAAAGAACTCAAAAGGTAAGCACCAAAAAACCCCCAAATAACCCAATCAATAAATGGGCCAAGGACCTGAACAGACAATTCTCAGAAGATGATATACAATTTATCAACAAATATATGAAAAAAATATTTATCATCTCTAGCAATTAGAGAAATGCAAATCAAATACTCTAAGATTTCATCTCACTCCAGTCAGAATGGCAGCTATTAAGAATACATACAACAATAAGTGTTGGTGAGGATATGGGGAAAAAGGCACACTCATACCTTGCTTGTGGGACTGCAAATTGGTGCAGCCAACATGGAAAGCAGTATGGAGATTCCTTGGAAAACTTGGAATGGAACCACCATTTAACCAAGCTATCCCTCTCCTGGGTCTATACCCAAAGGACTTCAAAGTAGCATACTACAGGGACACAGCCACATCAAAGTTTATAGCAGCACAATTCACAGTAGCTAAACTATGGAACCAACTAAGATGTTTTTCAGTAGATGAATGGATAAAGAAAATTTTGTGTATATACACAATGGAATATTATTCAGGAATAAAAGAGAATAAAATCATGGCATTTGCAAGTAAATGGATGAAATTGGAGAATATAATGCTTAGTGAAGTTAGCCAATCCCCCCCCAAAAAAAATACCAAATGTTTTCTGTAATATAATGAGGCTGATTCATAGTGAGGTTGGGAGGGGGAAGCATTCAAAGATTAGACAAATTCTAGATAGGGCAAAGGGGTTGGAGGGGGAGGGAGGAGGCATGGGGGTAGAAATGAAGGTGGAATGAGATGGACATCATTACCCTAAGGACATGTATGAAGAGACAAATGGTGTGAATATACTTTGTACACAACCAGAGAGATAAAAAATTGTGCTTTATATGTGTGATATAAATTTAGTTCATTCTGCTGTCATATATAATAAATTAGAATAAAAAAAATTTTTAAACTCACCATCTTTCAGAAAAAAAGTTAAAATGCCCCTTCCTCTGATTTGTATTGCTAAGATATCTTGCTTTTGACAAATACTAATTTTCCCTTTTCATTTTCTATCATATTCTTAACCTTCAAAATACTTCTCAATGTTTGAGTAACATCCTTATATGGGGGCATATTTGTTAGATGTCTGACTTCCCCTCCATTCTGGGTTTTGTCACAGTAAAGATCATACCTATTACATATCCATTGTTTTGGATTTAATTAATGCTTAATTAATATTGGCATAATTAATTAATTCTGAATAAATAATATATAAGTTTCTACAGTGTGTATTTACTGATTCATTAAGAAAATTTGCACTTTATTCTTTAGTTCATACATAAATTATTTATTTTAAGGGAAGTATGAATTGTGCTGTATTAAACATGAATATGCACATGATGATTCCATTTCTTCTGGATATATATACTCAGTAGTGGAATTAATGGATCATAAATATTCTACTGGATAAAATTATCTAATTAGTTGTATTCAGATTTATAGAAATTTAGTGTTGTCATCATGCATAATTCAGCTCAACCCCTCAATTTGGAATAAAATAGCTAAAGCCAACTTTTTATGTTTTTCTTTCACTTAATTTGCCATTTTTTGCTACCTTGAAATAATTAATGAAGTTCTACTGCTAATATATTAACAGAGTTTGCATTTTATTTCTTCAGTAATGAGTGGGCCCATAATATTTAACATTAGTGTAGGAAGAGCATGTGTTTTTCTTAATTTACAAATATTTATTTGTATGTTTTCCCCTAATTTTTAACAGTGAATTTATATGCTATAGAAATGCTTCAAGTAAAATATTTAAGTTTAATTTTAGCTACAAACTTATAGACAAATTCACAGTAAATGCAGTAAATTTTTTTAAAAAAATTCATTTTTAGAAGTAACAGTGGGAAAAAGTTACAGACAAAAAGGTTAAACAACTAACTTTGATACAGTGAAGAAGTTGAGAAGCTCAAGTTTCAAATAAGTGATTAATGGTCTACTTAAAATAAACTGCAACATGGAAGATAAAATAGAAAGATATAACATTTTTCAGTGACTGCTGTCTGCTTAAAAGGTAATGCACAAAATATATATTGCCAAAAACCAATGGAGATATGCAAAAAATATTAAAATATTTGTCTCATAAAGTTGGATTTTGAAATATCTTACTTTGAGAAAATGAGAATGACAGTGAAAATTTAAGAAAAGACATGAAAAAATGTCTTTTGTTTCATATAACATTTAATCTCTACTAAGCTCAAAACAGAAAGACTGTTTCCTATATACATACAACAGGTAGGATAGGAGATCAATTGAATAATGAAGATTGATTGCATTAAGGACTCCAATTCTTTACTACTGCTTGTATACACACTCCTTGATATATCACTGTTGTTCCTTTTACCTAAGGGATATGGTTTATTTTCCTTTGGTCTGATTCTGAATTTGGTAATGTGATTTGCTTTGACCATTATTATATTAATAGATGTGATATATTATATATATATATATATATATATATATATATATATATATATATATATATATATATGGAGATTTGAATGAGTACTCCCACAATTCCACTTCATCTCCTTAGCCTTGGCCATCACTATCACCACATGCCCATGTTTGCTTTTCTGAGAGTTCAGGCAGATGAATTAGAACCTAATTAGATGAATTAGGCTGAGTTATCCTAGTTTCAGTCACAGAGTATAATACCTGATCATGTGAGTAAAACCAGATAAGACCAAAAGAAAAAGTGAACTACCTTCCAGACTTGTAAGTTAAACAGGTGTATTTATATCAAGTCATTGGTATTTGGAGTCATTTCTTGCATAGCATCATTGTACAATAGCATCTATTACACAAAGACATGAGCTTTATTAAATTTCAAATTCCTACTCTTGAAAGTTCAAAATATAAATTAGCCATTTCTTTTTATATATTTTTAGTTATAGATGGACACACTACCTTTATTTTGTTTATTTATTTATCTGGTCCTAAGGATCAAACAGTGCTTCACACATACTTAGCAAGTGCTCTACCACTGAGCCATAATCCCAGCCTTAAATTAGCCATTTCTTCACTGAGAAAACTAACTGTAGTTTACCAATGAAATCTAGTTAATCAGCATATATTCACCAACTACTCATAATATGCAGTGAATTGTAGCATTTGCTATAGATATGCTGGTAAAAATCCTGGATAATCTAAGACGGTCTAGATTTTGATTTGAACAATAAAGGCATCACAGCCATAAGATATTAAGGCAGAAAAATGAGGTAGGGTGAAATGGCTAAAAGTTTATTCACACACACACGCGCATACACACACACAGATGCACAAATAAAACAAAATTCAAAAACCATCTAAGCAAAAAACACAGAGAAGGGATGGGTAGACTAATATATAAAAATGAAATAAAAACAGTTTTCATACTCATAAGCTGTTATGGTTTAGATATGAGGTGTCCCCCAAAATCTCATGTGTGAGACAGTGCAAGAAAGTTCAGAGATTAAAATGATTAGATCATGAGAGCTTTAACCTAATCAGTGGATTAATCCACTAATATGGATTAAGTGGGTGGTAACTATAAGCAGGTAGGATGTGGCTGGGGGAGGTGAGTCACTGGGGTCATCTCTTTGGATTTTATATTTTGTCCCTGGTGAACAGAGCTCTCTTTCTTGCTTCCTGTTGCCATTTCCTGAGCTACTTTCCTCCTTCATGCCCTTTTGCTATGATGTTCTGCTCACCTCAGGCTCAGAACTATGGAGTTTCCACTGAACCTCTGAAACCATGAGCCAAAATAAACTTTTCTTTTTCCTAGTTTTTCTTTTCAGGTCTTTTAGTCACAGCAACAAGAATCTGATTAAAGCATATAGTAAGTGATAGGAAGATTGAGACACCTAACTTGTCAGTGACAGGAAGATTGAGACATTTAACTTCTCAGCTAATAGGACATGACCTAGAAAATCATTCTGACATAGAAAATTAAACAAATATGTTTTGTATCAGTTGGTGATACTGTTGTACTTATATTTTCTCACTTAACCCTCCAAGAAACCTATATTGTATTGCTTCATAAAAATGAAAATTGCCTTTCAGGGAATTTAGAAAGCCAGCCTCAAAATACACAATTAGTAGTAGAAAGAAAGGACTCATACCCATTTAGAAAAAATATTTTGTTTTGTTTTTCCCCCAAGTCTTACAATCTTTCTTAGGAAAAGAAGAGTGAAATGATTGGTTTATGAATCCTATGTGAGGCAGATAATAGCTCATAGATGAAATAGAAGCTCTGTAGAATACATGTTAAAAGCATATTTTTATTTTTATTAGTATAATAATTGAACATATTTATGGGGTACAATGTGATAAGTCAATATGTGATGTCTACAATGTGTGATGATCAAATCAGTTTAATTTGCATTTCCATCTCTTTAAACATTTACTATTTCTTTGGGTTTAGAGCCTTCAATCTCATCTATTTTAGTTCTGTACAAAATATATAAAAGTTATTGTACACTATAGTTATCTACTGTGCTATAGAACATTAGTATTTATTCTTTCTTTCAAAATATATTTTGGTAGCTGCTATCCAACCTTCGTCTTTCTCTTTTCTCCCCGCTTCTTAACATCTAATGACCACTATTTTAATCTTCACTCCTATGAAATGCATTTTTTATGGTTCTATATATGAGCAAGTATATGCAGCATTTGTCTTTCTGTGCCTGGCTTATTTCGCTTAACACAGTTTCCTCCAGGTCTACCTATGTTGCCGCAAATGAGAAAATTTTATTCCGTTTGTGACCAAATAATATTTCATTATGGAAATAACCACACATTATCCATTCATCTATTGATGAACACCTCCAAGATATGATTAACTCCATATTTTGGCTAAAGGGAACAGTGCTACAATAAACATGGAAGTGCAAACAATCTTCATTCCTTTTTATATGTACCAGTAGAGGGATAGCTGAGTCATAATTCTATTTTTAGTTTTTGTGGGGAACAACTATGCTGTTTTCCATAAGGACTGTACTAATTTACATTTCCCTTAATTATCAGTGTTCTCATTGCTCCATATTCTCATCAGCTATTTTTATTTTATTTTGTCTTTTGTGATATAGTTATTCCACAGAGAGTGCAACAATATCTCATTTTGGTTCTGATTTGCATTTCCCTGATGATTAGAGATGTTGAACTTTTTTACATACATTTGTTGGTCATTTGTATATGATCTTTTGAGAAACCTCTGAGGGTTTTTTTGCCCATTTTCTCATCAGATTTTTGTTGTTTTGCTATTGAGTTTTCATGATTTTTGATATTAGATCCTAGATTGAAAATGATTTTTTTTCTGTGCTGATAGTATCTAGAAAAATTAATTCAATCTTCTAAGTCTCTATTTATTCAAGAAGGAAAAATAATAATAGAATCTACTTCATAGGTGCATTTAGTGTATAACCTCAAATAGTGTTGGGATTCAGTGCTAGATCTGATTTGTGATGGTGGTAATTGTTTTAAGATAAAAAATTTTAGTGCATAGAACCACAGGAAAGGACATATATTTGAAAACTACAAAAATAATTTGGTAATCAGGTCCCAACATGGACTATGTGACCTTTAAAATATGATGGAATCTCTCTAAGATTCAGTTACTACTTCTTCAAATAGTGCTAACATTTTAGAAGTAGGGTTGCATGAGGTTTAGACAAAACAAATGTAAAGTGGCTGGTCCAGCACCTGACCCACAGGTGTCAAAAATTATAGCATAGGGGAGTAAGGTTGTGGCTCAGTGGTAGAGTGCTTGGTTAGAATGTGTGAGGCACTGGGTTCAATTCTCAGCACCACAAATAAATAATATAATTATCCATTGACAACTCAAAAAAAAAAAAAAAAAAAAAAGAATGGTAGCATGGGGCTGGGGATGTGGCTCAGTGATTTAGTATTTGCTAAATGTGTGTGTGGGGGGCCTGGGTTTGATCCTTAGCACCACCAAAAATAATGATAATAATAATGATAATAAAATAAAGTAGCAATTAATGACATTTTAATGAATTATGTTTATTAATATCTAACATATATTAAGTGACTTATTAAAGTGACATTACAAAGTAGTCACATTAGTCCTGGTGAACAGCAAGAAGAGAAAACATTGGTTGGGTGTCCTCAACTACTTGCTCAGAGTTACAAGCATAGGACCCTAAGACTCTATGGAGATATGGAGGGATGTGCAGCCACCCAGTGCTGGTTAGCATCATGACCTGTTGAATTTTAAGCTGAAAGGAAACTCGGAGGACACTTTCATAAAATCTCCTTTATAGATGAAGAGTGAAGAATTTGTTATTTTACTGAGGTTATTTAAACTGCAGTGATACTGTTTGGGGAAAAAATGGGTTTTCTGATACTCATTTCAGATTCTGTTCACAGAAAGAGCTCAATTCCAAAGCATCAACCAAGAAACTGGTAGTGAGGATATAATGTCCCAGGATTTTATAATCTACTAAGGGTACACATGAATACAAGTGAAAATTTCTGGCCTAATTTTATTTACTATCATCATTATCATTCTCAATATTGCTGACTTCATCTCTGATAGTACAGCTTGAAGAAAATGTTTTCTTTAAAACCTGAGTTTTTTCACCTTTACTCTGAAAAACTTGAACATCTCTCAAATGCATGCATGCATACTGATATTAAAATACAAGTAAATAATTTTAGAGATAATCTGTAAGTTACTCATAGAAGAGTTAAATGTTTTACCTTAGTAGTAAATTATTTATCAAAAAACAAAATAACAGCAGCATGCCATAGTGAAATATTTCTTTTAAGCAGGTGATTCATTTTTTATAGCTTACATTTTTTCAGGGAACCTGTTTTGGTTCTAAACATTAAGTTATAATCCAGGTGCACTATTGACTTCAAGACAGAATAGAATGACTATCCAAGCATTAAATACAATTGCACCCTCTGAATGAATGTAAAGACCAATTTTTCAGTCCTTACTCAGGCAAAACTATCTTTAGAATCAGTGGGAGTTCTTACTAAATTAGGAATGAATTGGATTTAATAAACTCACAGCTGTGTCCATTTTAGCATTGCTTTTTCTCTAGGATTCATCATAGTTTATTATTTTAACTAATGAAAAACTGTTTTGTATTACAAATATAATGAATAATTAAACAACCAATAGCTAATTTTGACAGCTCTATTTCTGAAAGTCTTCTTTAAAAGATAATGTCAGTAGAGTAATGCAGAACACTTGTGTAAAAAAAAAAAACAAGCATTTAATTCAAAATCTAAGATCTTAAATTTTGTTTTCATTCTGTTACTAGTGTATCATCTGATAGGTGATTTTGAGTCCAGAAAAAAAGATACTTTAGTCTAAAAATATACATTTCAAATCAATAAAAATCCATAAGTTTAAAAAGGAAAAAATATATAGAAAATCTAGCAATAGCACCAGCCTAAGTTTTGGCATCTTCCCATTTTCTAGTCTTCTTTCTCTTTTCAGAGTACATAGAAAAGAAAAAGCAGTAATAAGACATGATTGCTTCCTATGATTATGAAGTTCTAAAGGGAGAGCAATTTTTGTATTAATACTGTGAAAAATCCTTCTGAAACATCCAGTAACAGCTGTTTTAAAATTCATCTATAGCAAATATAAAAGTAAATACTTCTTTTGAAATTATGATGATAAAGTTTCATCTCACCAATCAGACATCAATTTTTCCTCTGCAAACATTTGCATGTAGCTGAAATTAGACAGCACTTTCAACTCCAAATGATGGAAACAATCACATTGGCTCCCACAGAGAAATGTAAGAGGAGTTGATGTATCAAGGATAATCCAAAAATGTCATATGTTCTTTTCCCAGGTACAGTTTTTGTTTCAGTGAAAAGGGAGTAAAAGACCAACCCCCAAAATAATTCCCAAAATCAATGCAAAAAATAAATATGTGGATTTAAAACATTAATCGCTTCATTGAAATGTTACTTTCTGAAAATTTCTTGATCAAAACTATTTTCTGTAGAATCACTAAAATGACTCTAATAGACAACATATATATATAGAAAGGTAGATTATAAATCTGTTCTATACATTAAAATATATATCCATATTTAAATGTTATGTACCCTTAAAAATTTAGGGAGACCCTGTACAAAATAAAAATTTAAAAGGCTAGGGATGTAGCTCAGTGTCCCTGGGTTCAATCCCTGCTGAAAAAAAAAAATGTTATGCAAAAAATTTGAAAAAAAAGAAGGCCCAGGGCATGTAAATAGTAAGTTTATAAGAAAATAAGTAAAGTACACAATATAATACATAATAATGAATTACTATTACCCTGGCTCGATGTATAGTGATCATGGATAAATTCAACATGTTCTAAGTTTTTTAAAACAGCTTGATAAACATGCAATGAATAAACATGAATTTAAATACACAACAATCAAAAATGAATAAACATAAACTTATATATAAACTATAGGAATTTTATACACATCACAGGAGAATTTGACATTAAATGTCTCTAAGGGAAGATATGTTTCCTTATCTCTACCTGGCATCTAACTAAGTGACGTGATTTAGTGAGTTCTCAATCCACATTTTTTGTTATCTATAGTGATCATATACAGTAAAAGGGGAACAGCTATATTACAACTATAATAAGAAATGATGATACCTGTTGAAACAAAATATCTGGTAATCCATCATTTATTCAGCAAACATTTTCATCCTTACTCACCCATCCCTGCAAATATATACCATATACACAGGAACACACTCCTGTGTACCTGCTAAAAAACATGTCTTAACCATTTGGAGGGGGAGAGATAAAAGACAAAGGAACAAAAACTAAATGGCATACTACTCATTGCTAGAGTAGTTAATTAAGAAAGTTAACTAAGAAATCCTATTGCATTTAAAGGAAAAAAATTGAAGAAACAGGGGCTGAGACTAAAGCTCAGTAATAGAGCATGTGCATAGTATGTGTGAGGCCCTGAGTGTTCAATCCCCAGAATCAAAAAGAATTATATATGTATATATGTAATTATAACGTACTAACTAAAATAATGAATAATAATTATATAATGGAGGTCAGTAGAATAAAGCAAGAAGATCAGGGAGAGGGAGGAAGAAATAAAAAAGAAAGATAATGGGAAATGAGATTTATCAAATTTTGTGTATGTACACACATGGCATAATGATACCCACTCAGATGTATAATTATAATTTACCAATAAAAAATAAAGAATCAAACTGACAGTCATTTAATACTTTACAAAAATATATGAATTATGTGGGTGTTATATGTAAGATAATAATTTAGGTCCTGGTTAAATAATTAAAATAAAAGTGACTCCTGTTCTAATGAATATTTTTGTGGCTAATGAAGAATTTAAACTGTCTGCATATGCTAGGATTTTCAATCTAAGTCATTGATGATAACTTAATACATTGCTGAAAATGTCTTCCCTTAGCAATTTCATAAATCAATAAAGGAGGCTTTCTTTGAATTTAATCTCAACAACCACAAAAGGAATGTTGAATATTATCATACATGCATCATTACTTTTTAAAAAAAGAGCTTGCATAAAATTAATGCAAAAATATGATATGATTCCAACATTTTCAATCAGAGGTAGAATTTTGTATTCAGAAATGTATGAGTTTTCCCATGAAAATAATTAGATTTGTATCACATGCCTGCCATTTGAGAGGTAGGCAGATTTGAACAAATTTCTTAGCAATATGTTACATTTTTTTCAACAATAAAACATGAATCGTATTGTCTGTCAGTCTAAACACTACTTATAAGTGAAAATACTTATAAACTGCAAAGTGATGTCATGTAATTTTTATTCATTAAAAAGATGAAACAAAAGAGGTAGGTCCTATAATATATTTTTAAAATTTGAATATAATACTACATTGTTGGTATGATAGGGGAAAAAACTAAGTTTCCAAAGAAATTACATATAGCAGTTTATATATAAATTGATTGAGGGGTCTGAAGAAAGTTATTGAGTAAAGACAAATGACACAGCTACATGATCAATATCAGACAGACCCCCTTTAAGGATAATCTAAAGATTGTGAAGATTATAAGAGCAATGGTAACAACAGCCATAATAAAATTCCTTTTAGAAGTTATTTTCAAAATCCTGAATGAAGAAGCAAGGTTTCAGTGTATGTTCTGGAATATACAGTTATAATGTGAACACATGCTTTTTTTGCCTAATTAGAAAAAAGTGGTAGCATGGTCATGCCTAGAGACTTGATGCTTAGCATTAATAAGGGGATAACTCAGAGGACATCAAGCTGTTTTTAGAAGGCCTCCATAAACTACTATATTTATAATAAAACCTGCAGATGTAATCATACAATCATTATCCCCAGAGCCAATAGTACTTTATCCCTGAAACAACTCCATGATGACACATTTTGCCACATGATCTAAGTTGCTTTAGTCCTGTTTAGTAACAGTAAAGCAAGTCTTGGTTTGCTGTGTAGCTTGACTGTCAAGAAAGAGGCACTGTGAATTCTATAAGTATGTGTAGGTCAGTACTAGGTATTCATGTCTAGTGCAGCTCTTGGCAAACAATAAAAACTAAAATTGTAACTATTTAATCAATGACACAGAGATAGCCACATTTCTTAATCTTCATGACATTGTTGGAATTAATAGAATTCTTTTTGTCAGCCTTAATCTTGAAGACATTCTGTTAGTAGCTTTTTAAACCCAAAATAGCCATAATTATTTATTTTACATAAATAACTATCTTGTACATTTTGCTCTTTTTTAAATGACTCATTGCCTTTATCAATCATCATGAATGCTCACATGTTCTTTACATTCTATGCATGATATATTCTCTTCACATACAAACAAATATGGACACTGTATGTATCATTAGTTCTAATTTGTTTGTTGTTGTGTTTTTCTGTTTTGTGATTAGTATAATACATTTAAGATGTTATAACTACCAGGGCTCCTACAAATCCTGTCCTGCTCACCCCTCCAATAACCTACATCAGAGTATCAGTAGAAAAGCTACCATTTTGTATGTATATTTTCTACTACTATCTCTTTAATTTCTTGCTAATTGATTTAAGCTTCCACTATTCTTCTGAGACTGGTCATTAAAGAGTTTATTTATCAATGACCAAATTTGATAATCTTTCCCAAGTCCTCTCTGTCCTTCAACCATTTTCAGTGTTGTACACCTTATCTTTCCTACAGTGATTCTTCATGGATTTCTTCCAACCTCTATCACTTGTTCTTCCTCTTCACCTAGTTGTCACTCTTAGAAAGAGCATATCCCCAAGTCCTGTCCTTGACACTTAAATTTTTTGTATTATTTATATTCCAATTACTCATTATACTCAAGAATAATAATTATCACACGAGAAGTTACCCCAAAGCAAGATTGCTGTGAGGTAAATGAATTAATGTGCAAAGAGCTTTGAAGTGTATCTACCCATTTAAAATATGGTAACTATTATGATCCTTCCCTAGACACCAAAACATACATTTTCTATTTTTCACTCAATATTGATGAAAATAAATCTCTCTAGCGTTTCAAAGGGAATCTCTGAAAATATAGTTGTCGCTCCCAACAACCAATTCTTATTATTACTCTGGTCATTAGTTTCAGAATCCCTTTCACTTAATTTTTCATGTGTAAAATCATTCATACATGAAGAATGGAGGTTATGTATCCTTAACAAAACAAAGATAGCTATTTGAAGTAATACCTATATTAGTTAGCTAAATTTAATTATTCCACAATATATATACATATATATTCAAAACATATTGTACATGGTAAATACTTAAAATTTTATCAGTCAACTTAAGAAAACATTGTTTTAAAGAAGAAATCATATGTCATAAAATGTTTTAATCTGTGGAGTATATATGATTACTAGATACAATATATCTAATTCCCATACACAATATATTTAAGCTATAAATAAACTTTAGCCATCCAGTCCAACTTCTTCATTTTCTAGAAAAGGCAAGTAGAGTCCAGAGTGTTTAAATGATTGAGGTTAAGTGATCTGCAGATGTTCCTACAGGGGTTTCAGACAAAATCAGATTTGCACCTACAATCTAATACTTTTTATGGGAAAATATATTTTTACTTTAAAAAATATAAAAATAAAATTCTGCAAAGGGCAAAGAAAACTATTTGTCAAATAGCCTCTTAGATGAGAACAGTACAGTCATTTCCTTCTAATAAAACATGTCAGAGGAAATTGTTTAAGTTTAAGAGAAATTGTTGATTATCAAGCATTTGTGTTCTCTCGCTGCCTCTGGGTACACCTGGGGTCAATTGATAGCCTACTAAAGGTTCAACCCCTGAGACACTGCAGCCAATATAACCTTAGTAGGAAACTGTTAGGCTAGGACTTGGGTGAGTCCATGAAATCACCTGTGCTGCTCATTCTTTTCCGACCTATGCCCCCAATCAAATAAATAGATCTTTAAAACTAAAAACACCCTCATTAAAAAAGAAAATTTTCTGTTTCTTTATTCCCATTAATAAAAATATATATCATTAAATGTATTAATTCTGAGTGATGATTGGATTCTTTTAAAAGCTGTAAATTTATTACATAATTCACTTTGCCAAGATTGACTTACCTGAGCTAGAGTTTCTCAAAATTAGGACTCAGTACTTTTGAATACCTAAAACTAGAAAATACATATTAATTCCTCGTGCTTTTAGACTTTATAGCACCCTAAGCCAAAGGAAATATAAAACTTATATAGCCAAATTAACCACATTAATTTAAACATCATGGATAATGTTGGATTGCTGACCTAATTCTTCACTGACAATAGGATAGAGCAAGAGTCTTTGGGTTTAGTATGTAAGTTTTATGATGGAAAATCTTTTCTTTTTTAAGAAAAATTCCGTTTTTTTTTATAACTACAAAATGTTCTTATCTGCAACACAGTAGTTAGGACTATTATACTTAAAAGTTGTAAAAGTTGTCTAGGTTGAAGTTTTTTACTACCAGTGGACTCAGGCAAGTTATAATGTCTCTGTGCCCCAGTGTTTTTATTTATAATATAGGATAAAATACATATATCAACAGTGTTGCTGTTATGATTAAATGATCTTATGTAAGCCCTGTAAAATGTTTGATGTTATAATACATTTGTGCATTAGAGAACATATTACTTGGCAAAAATAAGTCAGTATCTGTGTGTTTTCATATTGTTCCCTGCCAGGACTAACCTTGAGGCACATTGATACTTACATGAGCATTAAGTCAGACATTAAAATTTTGTAACAGTACCAATGGATAAGATGGGCTCCATCTCTCAGAATCTTTTCTGTAATTCTGCCTTGTCTTTACAATATGAAACTAGTATTGGTTGACCTGGGTGGACTTGAAGACTTGAGAAGTTGAGTAAGTTAAAGTTAGTTGACCTTTCCCCAAGAACAAGTTTGTTTGCTTTTCAAAAGGTGAACTAAACTCTTTGTTTGAATCTTTACTAATCTGTAAATTATCTGGACTTTCTTGCTGTTTTATAAATTGAAACATCCTAGCTCACAGGGAAGGAACTCAGTGAATGATGAAAGGTGATATATTGACTTCATATTTAAATGTATGTACAGGGGGTATCATTCTTTCAAGTACAAGTGATTGTTTCCCATATGTATTATTTCATCTATTCTTACTTAAAACTACAGTATTAAAGTGTTTCATGATATTGTACCTATCTCCATGGCCACCCCTTCTTTCTTCCTTGCACAGATGTTCAATGTTACCAAACATTTTTGCCTCACATGAGTGCTGGGGATAAACCCAGGACCTTGTACATGTGAGGTAAGTGTCTCACCACTGTACTACACCTACAGCCCCAGCCTGTTTTCTCTCTCACATATGCACATAATCACACGTGGGAGCCATCACAAACAGAAGTGAAGAAATAGCAATCCCTTTTGGATTATATATAGTTAAAAGGACAGATGAATTAACCAGCTCCATCTGAATCAGTCATATCTACTTTGAAACTATAGTTATTCAGTTTTCATGCTGGTTTAATTACAAAATCGATCTTTGGTCAACTTTAGAGTCATAAATTAAATCATAATGATTGTGAAATAGTTTACCATTACATAATGAGATCAGTTACTTAAAAATACTATTTGAAATATCATTTTGTAAAGTCACATAACCTACTTTTAACATATGATTTCTTTTTAAAAGTCTGCAGAATCTAAAACAATTTTGTCTTACTCGGCCTAATTTTTTAAGTTAATTTATTCTTAGCCAATACATGATGTTATAATACATTTGTGCATTAGAGAACATATTACTTGGCAAAAATAAGTCAGTATCTGTGTGTTTTCATATTGTTCCCTGCCAGGACTAACCTTGAGGCACATTGATACTTACATGAGCATTAAGCATGAGCTTTCCAAGACTATGGACATTTTACTTAAAATTAGATTTTCAAATGCTATTCAAATACATGAATAAATTTCTACAAATGTTAATAGTTCTACAATGTAGAAATTCTGGATGTTCTGCAGATATCAAAAACCATTTTGATTTTGGTATATTTTCCAACAAAATTTCGACCTTAGGGCATGGCTAATGGCCAACAATTATATGAAAACATATTCAACATCTTTTGTGTCAGGGAAGTGCAAATCAAAACTACATTGAGATCCCATGTTACTCCATTCAGAATGGCAATCATCAAAAATACAAATAACTTGTGCTGGTGAGGATGCTGGGGCTAGGAAAAGAAACTCTTCAACTGTGGATGGGAATGTAAATTAATATAACCATATGGAAATCAGTATGGAGGATCCAAAAGAACTGAAAGTTGAACTACCACATGATTCGGCTATGCAACTCCTCATTATTTAGCCAAAAGAATTAAAGTCAGCAAAAGAAATATATGCACACCCATGTTTATTGTAGAATGATTCACAATAGCTGAATTATGGAATCAGTTTAGGTGTCAGTCAACAGATGAATGGATAAGAAATGGATGAATGAATAAGAAAATGTGGTATATATAAAAATAGAGTTTTATTCAGCCATAATGAAGAATAAAATTATACCATTTGTAGGAAAATGGATAGATCTGGAGAGAAAGTAAGCCAGACTCAGAAAGACAAGTGTGATATGTTTTTTCTCATATATGAAAGCCAAGGGACAAAAAGAAAACAGTGATGTTGTGAAAGTAGAAGGAATGCCATGGGGTAAAGGAAGGGGATATGCCAGAGAAAGAAGAAGTGGATAAGGAGAGTTACTGGAGGGGAAAGTAATGAAATTATGCTGTATACATATGTGACTATGCCACAATAAAACTCACCACCTTATAAATAATATATGCCAATAAAAAATCCTACACGCTTCTTAAGAAATGTGATTTTGAAAAATATAATGATAAAAAAATGATTCAAAACTCATTATACAGTATCATTTTCATTTTGGCGTAGGGATGTCATTTTCTCTTATGAGCAATTTTTCTCTTAATTTTAATATTAATTAAAAGTAATAGTAGATTTCTCCTTAAGATGCCAAAGAACATAATCAAAATCAGTTTTAAATATTGAAGCAAAATATAAATGACCTATTATTACTTCTTTTAACTGTTCTATGCTGTTCACCATTGAAGTTCTCCATTATAAACATGTATCCTAAAATAGCAGATATATCACATTTCACAGAATGAAAAAAAATGTAAATCAAGCAGATTTCTTTAAATGCTTTTTTTAAAATTATGTCCTAAGCAGTTTTTGTTATATTAGAACATTATGTGATATATAAATTAAATCATAGAATATTTCAATTTGTATGATTTAAACAAATCTTTTCACATCCAGTTTTTAGGGTAAAGCAAATAATGATCTGAATTTTAAAAGTAGGGATAAAAGTTAAAGCAAACTGTAAGATCTGAATTTTTTCTCCTCTCCATTTTGTTGTTGTTGGTGGTTGTTCTAGAAGAGTACAGAATTTTCTTCCTATAAGTCATAGTTTCACAGCTATTTTATGCTGCTTGCCAATAACATTAAAATGTAACAGTAGTTTTCACTAGGCCGTCTTATGCAATCCATTAAATTTTTAAAGTTGAAAACTTGGCATTGAAAATTATTGCATCTCTAAAACAAAATGTCAGATTCATTCATGCTGTGGGAAACTTATAATTCCATTTCTATAAACTATGTTAGCCTTGAAAATAATCACTCACCTGTTGCATCCACCCAAGCTCCAAAGATTTGTTTTAAAATCTTAATATTCCCAGTGTTTCTGAAGCAACAGGCATAGAATACATTTGCTGAAATATACCACTTTCAACCCTTGATGCTTCCTTTCCACTTAACCAAGAAGTCAGTCACAGTCTGTATTTGGGGTAAAAATGAGAGTTCATAACCCACTTGAATCAAATGTATGAAAGATGTTATGTCAAGAGCTTTGTAATGTTTTGAACAACCAATTTAAAAAAAAAAAGAAGTCAGTCACAACAGAGCAAAGACAAGGGCAAAGCACAGACTTACATTTAAGCATTTTCACGGATGTGATTGGTCTATCTTCTGGTACCAGCAACGTTGCTTTACTAAAGCTATTTTTTTTTTTTTTACAGCAAAATGAGTCAGTTTAAATGACTTAGCAAATACCTTTTTCATATCCTGAATCAGGAATAAAGAGGGAAGCTAACAATCATACACTGGCATCAAGTATCAAATAGGCAAACTTGGTGTTTATTGTATGTTTATTTATGCATCTACTTATAAATATAAAACCATATTGCAGAATGATAAGCAGTGTTGATAATTATCATATATTATTGACCGCTTAGAGACAAGATAAGAATGAAAAGGATCTGGCTGTGGTGTCGAATGCCTATAAGCACAGCTACTCCAGAGACTGAGGAAGCAGGGCTACAAATTTGAGGGCAGCCAGGGAAATGGAAAGACCCTGTCCCAAAATAAAAATTAAAAAGAATGGAGAGATGGGAAAGTAGCTCAGTTATAGAGTGCTTGCCTAACACGTGCAAGTCCCTAGGTTTGATCCCCAGTACTGAAAAAAAAAGAAAGTAAGAAAAGTAAAATATCAGTAAATCAACAAATCAACTTCAGTCAGAAGTCATACAGGCAGTAGTGCCTCTCAGTGTCAAGTATTTCATAACATTACCATTCCTCCAAAAAAATCCCATGTTCAAGAGAAAACATTGAAATGAGAAATATGATGATTTGTTTACACTTTACATTGAAAAAAGAAAACAATTCATGAAGTAAATATTGCAAAAACAAAATAAATGAACTATTTTGATGAGTCATACTATAATATATAGATGCAAAATTTTCAAAATGCACAGGATTTTAAATATCTATTCCAACTCCTACAATTTAAATATAATAAAGTGGAGACAGTATAAAATAAAAACAATGAAGAAATCATGGATGGGGGAAAATATTTTATTTTTTGTGACCTGAACGACAATTTCAATGTAGTAGGAAATTACATAGAAGATATTTAGGAGCAAATGCTTAGTATTGTTTTATTTCTCAAAGAAAAATATAAGTACATGGAAATAAGAGCTTATGGATTAATCGAGGTGACATCTTCAAGAAATGGAAATACCTAAGAAGACAGAAGTAATACAAGTGTTACTTCTTAGGATACACTAAGTATATCCCTTTTATTTATTTATTTTTTCTTTTTCAAAAGTAAGAAATGTATAACAATGTGCCTTTAAGTTGTTCAGAAATACAAGCTAGATATCAAAAGACAGTTCAGGTTCTCTAAAGACAAGCAAAAGGTAATTAGAACATTATTATCAGATAGGTTTAATGGCACAAACAAATCAAATGGTGCATTGGAAGATGTCTTGTGAGAACAAAAACCCAATATAAGTTTAGAGTAGAAAGAAAAAAAAAAGACCAACTTCGTCATTAATGATTTAGCTAAGAAAATTAAAATGATACACAAAATAATATTTAAAGTGTCATTAAATGGTGGGACAGTTAATGTTCTTTTTTATTTTGATCTAATTTTAAATAATAAACATGTAGTAAATTTCAACCTCTTTAAAGCATTGTGCAAAATTCCATGAAGATATAAGATGTTAAAAATATAGACATTGATCTCCATATTTCTCTGTTACATGAGGTAGATAAAAATGCATAATCAAATGTGAAGCAGATTATAGTAAGAACTATAATTCTAATACAAATGAAATTTACAATAGATTTGAAGATAGGAGAGTTGAACTTCAACTGGAGACAGCTAGAGAACTGTATCTGGGAACAAGAGATGGCATTTCCACAAGATGGATAGGCAGGGGAGCAGCTTAATACAAATGCATGGTGATTTAAGAAAACATCAACTCCACTAGTGAAACTAGGCCATGTGATTTTTATAGTGATAGTAAAATACATAGTTGGAGCAAGAGTTCAATTATGAAATGTATTGAACATCACAAAGAGATTTTAAACAACAACAACAAAAAAGAATTCACTCTAGAAATAAATGGAATGAAAAAGCAAAGTAAACATGCATTAAAAAAAAAGACTAATGACAAAGGTAGGTTGTTTGAAGAAGTAAATTCTATCAGTAGTACTAAATGCAAATTGATGGAAATCTGTCCCATTGTTCAGAGTCACTATTCCTTCATGTATCCCCATACTTGTGAGCCACTAAGCAGTCAAAGATCATATGTAGGAAGACTATGTTTAGCCCCCAAAAGTTACTTAGCAATATTTCAAGAACAATATTGAGAATTGAAACAGAAGGCAGAAATGCATCAATGGTCAAAGCAATAATTTAAATTAATACTCCATGGTTAATCTATGTAAAACTTTCTAACAGGGACAAACTTACAAACAGAAATTTCGCCAGGAGCAACCAATTGCAGAATTATAGAGAACTGCATTAGCCTCATAGCTTCTGTACCTGCTGGAGATCTGAGGCCATCTTGGTAAATGTTGGTTGGTTGAGTAGGGATACAAATTTTCCTCCTACATTAAAAAGTTAAGCAATGATCTAAAATGTGTTATACCTGTAAACTCTCTCTGTCTTTCTCTTTCTCTGTATCTCTACACATACGCAATTTATTCATTTAGAGTGAAAGCCAATGATACACATTTTTAGAAGGTTTACCACATGGAGTTATGACATGTAATACTAGCAACATCATTTGATGATTTTTTTGAGGAACTAGTTTACCTGAAAGCTCTGCTTGATGATGGGCATAGATTGAGAAAATGCTAGACAATATAAAACAGTTTGTGTTAGAGTCCTTGGTCTGGAGTGTCAGTCTCCGGCATGCTGTGAGTTCCCTTCTTGGAAAGCCCACTGCTCAAATCATGACTTTATCATAAAATTCACCTCTTCATTCTCATCACAGTTATCATTCTGTCCTCTAACTTGCATACTGCTTTTATCTCCCTGTACAATAGTGTTCAGTAAAGTATATTAAAATTACCTGCTCATTAACTTTTCTTTCCCACTAGAATGAATTGTGAAATTTTCAGTGACATAGATCATTTTTCAACTCTTTATTACTCTTTCAATCCTACTGTTCTAATAAGGAGACTTGAAAATAGAAGCTTAATAAATGTTTATAGAAGTGAAAATGTCACAAAACTCCATTAAAACTTAAAATTTACATTATCTTTTTCTGATTCTAAGATAATACTTTAAAAACTAATAAAAAGAACAGTGATTGAGATATGTAATAAAATTGGAGATCTCCAATAATACTATAACATATACAGTAGAAAAATTACACTGACATAAAGAGGACTTAAGAAACAAATGAGGCAGTAATTAAGTTGGTCTCAAATTTATATAAATGCTTTTAAAAAACTATTTATATCCTGGGTAATATAGGTATATTTAGTAAGCCGAAAAACCTTACTGTGCACTATGTAATATCAATCTTAATACAATGTCTTAAAATTACAAATAACAATACATATGTAATTGTGAAATAAAATAATCCTCATTAGTGTTGGTTAAGTGAAGGAGGAGATTCATAATCTAAAATTAAATATATTTTAAATAGTGAAATTTATATATTTTCAAATGAGTAATTAAAAAAAAAAAGATGTGTGTGTCATACTAAGACAGAAAAAATAGAAACACAATGGAATGTTTTTCCCTAAAAGTTCCTAAGGTAGGAAAGCAAAGACAATGAAAATAGTAAAACACAATAGAAATAACATTAGTGAAATGCCTTGTATTTATGCTTACAAATTTATTTTCTGAAAGAATATCAACAAAATTCTTGAAATATGAGTTAAACCCAAAATAAAGTGGTAAAAGAATAAAATGAGGAAAGTAAGTTATAATATTGATGACTTATATGAATATTAACAAATCATTTAGAGTAATATTATTCATAGAAAAAAGCACAGTTATATAATTAGTCACAGAAATAAGCACATTATAAAATGTCCAAGCTAATGGAAAATATGATACATAAAAACAGAAACTATTCAAGAAAATATTTTTTTAAAAAACATGCTTTTCATGCTTCAAATTTCCAAGAACAAAAAGAGACAGAAATACTTGCTGATGAGTTAAAATGGTCTGAATATTAGCAAATAGATTACAATCATACCTGAAAGGAATGGCCAACACAGGTGAAGCAGGTTTTATCCCAAGATTGCAAGGCTGCCATTACCCAGGTCAATTGATTAATATACCTCAATATTGCAACAGAAAAAAATAGTAAATAAAATATGTAATTGCTATGGAAACCCAATAGAATAATCAATAAAGTTTAATATTTATTTTGAATTAAGACTCTAAAATGATGTGAAGGTCACCTTTTGAAGTCAAGTAGAGGAAGAAGAATGGGAGAGGGGAGAGAGGACAGAAGAAAATGGGGTGTGAAAAGGGGTATCATGAACTGAAATAGATTTTCATGCATGTATGAGTTTGTCAGGATAAACCCAAATACAAAGCTCTGAAAAAAAAAAGATTGCCTTTTAAAGTTTTTAATTAATTGGAAAGGCTATCTATTTTAATAAACCCAATACAGAACTTTTTGATTTACAAAACTAAATCTTTAGGTTTAAATTGTGGTTTCTCACTTTATAGAAGAGTCTACTGATTTAAAGATAACAACATTGACCTATCTACCTCCAGAATTATCTTCAATAGCATGTTATTGGAATCCTTAGAAAGACCATTTAAAACCTATATTGTCTTATTAAATATTTGAAAAATAGATTTTATTTTATTATTTTAATATATTACTGAATAAGTTGAAATAAGTATGCTTAGATATTTTCAAATTAAAAAGTGCTTACTAATTTTGCAATAGTCATAATTAGTGGTGATGCACTATTTCATTAACAAAGTGCTTTCTTATATGTGGTATAAGATTCACTTGGTATAACAATTCTGTAAATTTTATACAATATATAAGAAATGAGGAAGCTTATCCTGGAAGAGATGCTGCACATTAAGAAAGTAAGGATACAGTTAGTATTAGAACAAATGTTCTTTCCTACAAGATCAGGGGTTCAAAAAAATCATAATGAATATTTCTAAACTAATTTTCTCTGTATTTAAGTAGTATTTTCAAATATGTTCTGAAGGGGCTCTGAATGATATTTTTTTCTGATAGCAAGGCCGAACATTTTGGGAAATTCTTACTATGATGATAATGAAGATAATGATATGTTGAGCTGAGGAATCTTTACCTCTCATCATCCAAATAGAAACAACTGGGTTAGAAGATATGCCTACTTTTGCATACTGGATACATATGCAACATTCTTGCAGATTATATTTCCTAGTATACACTGGTTATATATAAATCAATATCAGTAGCACCTGATGATGGAGTTATACATATGTGAAGTATATTATAACTGAAAGATTTGGGCAACAGAAATTGATTTGTCTATGGGTACAAGTTTGACCTAAACTAAATTATCTACTGCCACAGTCTCCAAATATTTATTTATTATCTACTCTGTTCATAAGTTACTATGTTAGAATTTGAGGGACATGTGCTAGGTGATTTTAAAATTTTTATGATACTTCTTTTTGCTCAGTGAAAGTCATGAGTTAAATAAGATATTTCTTATACATTTCTAATAAATGAATTCACAGGAAGTTTTCCATGATGTCTGAGCTATTTAAAATAAAGGAAAATATGAATAAATATGAAATGATATCTTGTATACATATTGCAGTCATGGCTCCCTTTAAATCTGTTTAAAAGGAAAAAATTCATTATCAAACAACATTAAACACAATGCCTAACTATAATAATGACACCTAAGTCTTTTCAACAATATTCATTTTGGTCTTCATTTTGACAGCAAACTAACCTAATAAAGGATCCTACAAAATCATGTGCAGACAGTAACATGAGGCCTGTCCCTTGGTCATGTAAAAAGTCTCATCTTTCTGAAGCACAATCCCTGATTTCTCCTGTCTCTATTGCCTTCCCTTCATTTTGCAGCATGTAAAATAAATTGTTCTATATTCAGAAACAAATGATTCCAGGAACCAAAAAAAACCCTTATACATGTGAAAGAATTTTGAAATCATCTCAATCTATGCAGTGTTTTTCCTCTCCAAATCTATGAAATCCTGTTTGATATAATGAAAGGAACAAGGGTTTTGATTTGGCCAGTCCTGGTTTGAAAATGATGATGAATATATCAATTTGCTTCATTATTATAACCTTTTAAAATATCTATATGTATTCTATAATATAATGTTGTAAAATTTAAGTATATATATGGGCAATGGGGCACATGCCTGTTAGCCTAGCAATTTGGTAGGCTGAGGCAGGAGAATTCTGAGAGCAGCTTAAGCAAGTTATGAGATCATTTCAAAATAAATAAATAAATAAATAAATAAATAAATAAATAGAATGAGGGATGTGGCTCAGTGGTAATGCACACCTGGATTTAATACTTAGTACAAAATATACATATATTTGTGCATATGTATTATACATACAAATATATATGCATATATATATTAAAATTTATTTTAAAACAGGAAGAATCTGGTATTCTCTTCTTGCAAGCTAATTTCCTCAAAGTTGCTTCCTCCAATTTAAAAAGGAGTTAAGTATATCTATCACTCAAAGTCAAGATGCTTAAATGAGAGGCACTCACTATTGACAGCACTAATACATATGACTCAGGTGATAATAAATATTAGTTTCTTTTCCTGCCATGAAGATGAGAAAAGTAATGAAGAGGCACACTAATTAGAAAGGCCTAATGACTTTTCTCTCTGATAGAAGTGTTTTCACAAGTTCTTTGGAGAAAAATTAGCTATTATAGAGATTGATACCCAACATAGAAGGTAGAATTCATAAATTATAAATATTTGTGATTAAATATGCAATTAATAAGAATGCAGATATGATTTATTGTACATTCACTTTTAATAAATTTTTGTTGACTACTTTCAATGTAAGGTTTAAAAAGTACTTGAAGTATGTATAACAAATTTTCCCCTTTTATCTAAGCATTGTTCTCAGATAACATGTTGAATAAGCATCACTTGATCCAAACCTGAACCCACTTATTTTTATATTAGTTATTTCAGTCAAAGCCAGTCAATGTGGTATCCACCTATAAATTTGAAATAAATCAGAGTTTCTGGGTTACCATAAAGTTTTGTGAACATGTAGAGTTTGTTGCAGAAGTCCTCAGTTAAGATTGTGACAGCAGAAACAAGATCATGTCCCAGCAAGCTGACCTGAAGAGGTGAGAAAAGCAACCATGCACAAAATTGGACAAGTGACAATGTAGCTGGGACGTGTGAGAGAGAGATAGAGAAGGAAAATGTTTTTAATGGCCTGCTAGTTTTCATGAGGCTGGCTGTACATCTTACAGGGGGCTTCTTTGCAATTCTCTTGTGTATTAAAAATAAACAAGGTAGATGGAAAGCTACTCCACTGCATTTTAGGCAAGAGTTCCTATTATGAAATGTTGTTATATGTAAATGGTTAGTGACACTTCAAAAATAAAATATTTGTAACTTAAGAAGAAAAAAGAAAGTGAATTCAAAAGTAGCTCAGGCCTTGGTTATTTTTTTGTGTGTGGAATATAGCCTCGTGAAATGTAAAAAGCACAACTTTGGTCTTTGTTTTGTTGGAAAATGAGAAGAATTTTAAACATCAGCTTGAGATGTTGGTGGAACCATGTTAGTATGTCCTAAAAACTACCCCACAATATATTATTATGGGATTTAAATAAGTGGAGCAAATGATAATTATTATGAAGAATGTTGGAACACATGGAAAGTTTTTTCTTCAGTTTCACCAAGTTAAGTAAAACATGCAGGTTACCCAAACCCATTTTTATCTCAAGCTTCTCACATTATTCTTTGAAGTAATCAAACACAGAATATACTTCATAGAGATATGGAAATGCATACTTTACTTTTATACTAAGTAAAGATTTTGAGTTTTAAAAATAGGAAGAACATTTAGTGTTTGTTGCCTTAATAAATGTTAAATCTAGCTTCTTACACATTTAATTAACATGATGCATCAAGAAAGGAGCTTTACAGAATGTGAAAGAGAATAGAGAAATAGCTAGACATTTGGGAAATAAGGTGTTGGTACCAATGTCAGAATAACAGGAATCAACTAAGTAATACACCTAGGAGGAAAGAGAAAAATGTAATATGCCACATGATATTTTTTGACTCTCCTAACCTTTTAAACAGAGATCAATTAAATTCTTATATAACAAAATTGGCATTGATGCAATGCCAATGTTTCCCCCATTAACTACTTAGATATCATTCTATTGCTCTTCACATCACAGATTAAAAACAAGACTAAACTTAATTACTTATTGAAAAATTGTGTTTCCCCAATATATCTCCAAATAAATACAAAAATATATGGAATATTACAAACTATGAGAGAATCTGTTATATTTGTATTTAGTTTTCTTTATTTTTCTCTTTGCATGTAATGATCTTAATATGTTTGCAGGGAAGGCAAAATTCTGAGTTTAAATTGAAAATATCAGGAAGCCAGAGAGAGGTTCTGAACTAAGAAAGAAAGAAAGAAAAAAAAAAAGGGTAAGAAGCAAGATTTGCTAATCACAAACACAAAATTGTATTTAGATTATTGCAGAAATACAGGAGGGATCTTCATTAATACTGGTTAAACTAGTTAAATCAGTTGCCTGAACAGATGAGAATCAACAAAGATTTTAATTTAAAATTATAAAGGAGAATTAGATTAGATCACAAAAATTATGCCTTCTTTGGGCAAGTTTCAAACAAAGTTTAAAGGATTTTATACTTATCCATCAGAGAAAGGAATAAAGATTATATATATATATATATATATATATATATATATATATATATATATGCGCATACATACACACACATACATATACAGTAAACCAATAGGTATATAATATGTAAATCAATATTAATGATATTGATATTTTTATCAGAAGAGAATTTCACTGAAAGACCAACAAATTCACAGTAGTGAGATTGGTTTGGTATTATGTTCAAAGAAATCCTGCTTCAAACAAAAGATTAAGTCTTCTTTTAAGGTAGGGACTAGATTTTCATCTTTGTATTTTCAAAGTCTAGGCAAGTGACTGACATGTACTAGTTAGACTTCAATAACTGATTGATGATAGAAGGTATGTGTGGCTTAGTTCAGAAATGAAAAATAAGCCACTGGATGTTTCTGTGAAAATAAAATCTACCTTCATAACTTAAATTATGTCAACGCCATAATATTTAATTTAAAATAAAACAATACTATTGTAATAAATTATATAAAAACTAAATTTGACTTTTGTTGATAAAAAGAAATAATTAAGTTAAGATTTACATGAAATAGTATACAACAAAATCTTTCTAACATCTTCCAACTTCTATGACTTTTGAGGCTTGGGTTGTGGCTCAACAGTAGAGTGCTCACCTAGCATATGTGAGGTCCTGGGTTTGATCCTCAGCATCACATTAAAAAAAATAAAAATTAATAAAAAATAGGTATTGTGTCTAACTATAACAGCAACAACAAAATAAAATAGTAAAAAAATTAAAAAATGAAATGTGACTTTTGAAAGAATTACATAATTATAATCTATAGTATTTCTAACATAAGGATTTTTCAATAACCTTTGTAACCACAGATAAAAAATAAGAGGTGATCTTCAAATTGTTGAAAAATGGCTGATTTCTAATGACTCTCACATTGGTAATATTTAAATATTAAGTAAAAATGTCATTTCTGATATTCATCTATTAATATATTAATGAACACTGTCAAGCTAATACAGATATTAAAGATTTTCTAGCACTTTGCAAGAAAATTGATTTTAAGAGTTTCTGTTTGACCTCCTTTAAAAAGATTTAACAGATAAAAGAGCATTCAAATACTGCTAAGATTTATGAATGAAAGTTTTTTTTAAGCCACAAGAAGAGTATCAAACATGAATTTTATCCTTGCACACTTTCATTTAAGAGAATTTATCCTCTTCATCATCTTAGAAACTACACAAAGGCAGAAGTTGGCATACAAATTAGCAGTCTGAATGCAAATTTGTTAACACAAAACATTTGACTCAGTTCAGCTATTTTATTTTTGACAACAGCCAAAAAATAAAAATAAAAGAACCCATAAACAACAACAATAAAAAAACATAACTCTGGATTTCCCCATATATGTGAAAACTGAGTAAATATTTCCTCTAGACTACATAGTTCAGTCACTTAGAATATGGAGCCAATAAATTCAGGGTAAAGTGTTTCATCTCTGGGAAATTCTGTTGTATTTCTTTTGCCAGCTCTCCTAACTTTGATCTGTTATCTTGCAAATGCAGCCTTTAGCCATCAAAAGCTTAATATTACAACATGCAGGTAGGTCCACATAGCTTCATTCTCAAGCTCTTTGGAGAAGAGTCAAATTATACTTCTGATAATGGATTTAGAAAAGTCATCTCTGTATGTGCACATATAGTTTAAAAACTGAAAACAAAAATCACTTCTAAAAGTTACAAATTAGCTAAGATTAAAGATTCTTTTGACACTATCTTATTAGGTTTTACAGGAATAGCAATAAGGTTATATTCACTTTTCTGAGTGAAAATACTAATAATAAAATATTAATTAAAATTATAATTTTGAATTATTAACCCAATTATAAACTATATTATATATGTACACATTTTTATGGTATTTTAGGAGAAAACCTGAAAACCGAAAAGTTAGGCTAATGACATTTCTGAAAATATACCCAGAAATAAATCTTTAATAATGCAAGTAGAAAAAGTCTAGTTTATATTGGGAGTCTTGTATAAAGTTCAGAAAAGACAAGAATAATAAATAGCTACATATGAAAACACATTTTGTCACCTACAAAAGAAAACACAGTGCAAAATTTGGCATGAAGATTAAATTTAATACATGTATTATTTCTTCTTAAGATTTTGATGAAATTTTAAATGCCCCCATTCAATGTTTAAGTTATTCTTCAGACTGCATGTTAAGATTCTCATTTACCTATATTATTACACTCATGTGTCTTGTCTTATACTATTTCTTTAGGAAGTATTGTTTTGTATCTAGTGAGGATTTGGAAATAGGCACAGTGGTCTCTCCCATAAACCAATTAGGACTAAAAAGAGATAAGACAATATCCAACAAAAATAAAAGTTCATTAAACAGGGAATTTAAAAACTTGCTTGCATCCTCTGATTGGGTAAGTCTCAGGTCTCTGAGCTGTCTCCTCTTTTATGTGAAGATAACCAGCTATGTTCTTTTAACCAGGTCTCATTTATGGAAAGAAGTAGACATTAGGAATGAAGTTGTGATAGATGTACTTTAAAATACTTAAAAATATCTGTTTATCTCTGCAAATAAATCTAATGAATCCTACCAAGTAGTCAGTCAATAGACTAGATGAATTTTAAGAACTTCCCTAACCTTAAAATTATGCAGAACTAAGCAGAAGATTAAGGTACTAAATTGAGTAATTTTATTTGCCAAGGTGTGTGATACAATTGGTAAACATTTATACCCACAAATTATTTTGTATGTTAACTCCATGAGTTCATCTGCATGTGTAATTTTAAATTTTACTCAAGAGCACTGAGTTAGAATCTAAGGATTATTAGTTTTAATTCTGTTTTTTGTACTTACAGTGACATGTTAATTTATGTGTTATTTATGCATTTGCTCTACTTAATAATGCTTATAGAAGATGAAAATAGTGTTTATGTCCATTATACAGAATCATTAAGAGGATAAACTAGGCAAGTAAAAAATGTTTAAAAATGCAAAACCAAGTTTTAAATTTTACTGTAGTTTATACACACACACACACACACACACACACATACACACACACATATGACATGAATGTTAATCTTAAGTTTTCTTCTAAATTAAATTCATTCAGTCTGAGTTTTTTTTCTCAGAAGCAAAGAGGTTTAATTAGTAATTTAATCATTTACATGTTTTCTTATTTTAATTCTATGATATTAAGAATCTATTATTATTTCATATTTCACTTAACCACTAGGTAATTACATGATTCTGGCAAGCAACTGCACCTCTCTGCACTCAGAAAAATGTTCATTTTCTCCTGGTACCATTTCCTAAAACATGATATTATCCATATTCTCTCTATACACCAAGTACCTCTGAGTATTTTGAAGACAATCAGATGGACAGAAAATTATAGCAGGAGCGCTCACTTCTTCAAAATTATTTAGGATTTAATAAATCTACTTCCATGGAGTCTGTTTCCATTCATAAACTTCCTTTGAAAGTGGTATTTGACCATATTTGTAAAAATGTCATAGTTTTAAAAAAAACACTTAGTGACTCTTTAAAATATATTATCATAAATATTCTTTTAAATTACTAACATAAGACAGAGGGAAAAGAACTATATAATCTTGAACATTATGAACTCAGCTTTTAAGGGAATTACTCATTAAATTTTACATATTTCAATCACTTTCTGGTTGAAATATGTAAAACTCCTCAAATTTAACAGAATACATTATCTTTGCAAATGTTACTCCCATATCTAAAAGAGACTTCTAAAATATTTCACATACTGCTAAAATTGAAGATAACCTCGTAACATTATTGATTTGTCTTACAGTTACAATATTTGTAAAATGTATTATTATTTCTGCAGAAGTTTTGAATCATATCATTGTCTTATTTAAGAAATGTATAAGAAATTATGCTGATGAAAACACAGATGAGAGAATCAGAAATCTCATGTAAAATAAGAATTTAATTTCAAGTACTACCCCTCATATTCTTTCTGAGATGTGATAGTCTATATATTGATTTTATTTGTAGACTTGTAATATAATTGGATAGATTTTACTGAAAATATGATTAGTTGTTTATTTGATGTATACATTATATGAGCCTTAGTGTTTTCATTCCATAATTACCTTTTATTTTTCTACCAAACAAGTACTTACTATTTGTTTTATTTTAGCACAAACATATCACTAATACTCCTTTGTGGTATTAGTTGATATATAGTACTTAAATATTAACTTTTGTGATGGATTGTTTTTGTTGGTCCCATCTGAGCTAACTCTGTGGTAAAACCAATAGGGTATAGGAGAAAGAGAGTTGAATATAAACTTGATTACCCAGTAATCTAGTCTCATTTCTGGAGCTAATGATCTCTGAAACCTAGTGAAAATCACTTATCCTTTTTAGGCATATGCACTTACTGTATAATATATGAGCAGCGAACTAGCTGATATTTAAAGACCCTTCCAGCTCCATGAATGCCATGATTTTTGACAAGATGAATGAACAAATTCATGTAAGCACATTAAATAATCAATATTAAAAGAAATCAATATCAGAATGCAAGGGATGAAATCAGCCCAGCAGAAGGGGTAACATTTTTCAGCTACAGTCTGCTCCTGATTCACAGAGCCAGCACCAGAAGTAAATGTATGCCGGTGATAAGCAGAAGTTTCAGAGTATTTCTCAGATGTATAATAGCCCGGGAACTAGGCCAAAATGAAATAATAGCTACTGAGAAGAAGCTACACTTTGTATTTACTATTACGGAAAACTTAAGATATTGGTGCCAGGGATGAAGCATGTGACAGTTCATACTGGCTTTGCACATGCAAATTTATTTTTATAGTATTGATAACAACTAGTAACAGGCACTGGGCTACGTATATGATTTACATAATCTCCCAATATATCCTCTGATATTCTAATCTTTTTTTAAAAAACAGATAATGAAACTGAAGCTTAGAAAAATTGAGTTGCTAGTCCAAAGCTAATTACTGGAAAAATCATTATTATTTAACTTTCAGATTTTAGTGGCTTTAGAGGCCTTGTTTTTATTTTTTTCCCCACTATACTGGAGTGATTCTTAAACTTTAGAGTGCATCAGAATTGTTAGATGACTGTTAAAAACATAAATAGTGCCTACCTTCCAGAGCATTTAATTTAACAGACCTTTGGTAGGAATAAGATTTTTTATTTCTAAAATGTTTCTAGAAAATACTGGTGCTACTTGTTGGAGACACTTTGAAAATCACTGTATTACAAACATATAAGAACCAATAGATTAATGTGATATCTAATGCAATATGGTTACCATTGATATTCTTTTTATCCATGCAAAAGTTATGTGATACATATTCTAATGTTGTACACTTAGATTTTTAAAGGAGACTGGAAATTGGGTTGTGGGCAACAAATTATCATATGTGGAAAATATTAACCCTTAGGAATTCTGAGACCAGCATAAACAGTAGCATAGCCCAATGACATGAAATATATTTGATGGCTGCAAAATTGGAGCCTTATGAGAAGAAAAGATGGTCATTAGCACAGAGATGGTGAATACTGGAAGGTATTCAACAAATTGATTTTTTTCAGTGACATTCATTTAAATAATGCCCCTAATAAGAATAAAAGTCTTATGAGAAACCTAATTCTGAGAAAATCTTGTGGGCATGGAGTTAGGTCTGCCTAGAAAAGTACCATGAATCACCACTTGCTCACTCTGAAAGTGAAAAGATGAATTCCATAACCATAGGGCCTGTACTATCCCTAGACCTCATCCAAAATCCAAATCATAACTTTCATTGTATCCTTAAACTACATATAGCCCTTTGGATTGTAGGTAAAGGAAAAGGAAGAAAGAAATAGGAGAAAATAGGTAAAGCTAAGTTTTGATGTAAGTGTAGATAAAATAAAAATGACCTTACATTTCATTTGTATCTTACACATTTTTCTTGATTTCCTCGTTTGCAATTATTTTACTTCTAATCTCCCAAATCTTGAAATTCGAAGTACAAGATGGCATATTTTATCAAAATAGTCATGTTGCCTAAAGGAACAGGCACTGTTTTAGTCAGCTTTTTAGTTGTTGTGACTACAAGACCTGACAAGAGTAATTATAGAGGAGGGAAAGTTACAGAAGAGGCCTCATGGTTTCAGAGGTCTCAATCCATAGACAGCAGGCTCTGGCTCTATTCCTTCTCAAGGCAGAACATCATGGCCGAATAGTGTGGGAAAGGGAAGCAGCTCACATGATCATCAGGAAGCAGAGAGAGAGGGAGAGGGAGAGGGAGGGGGGATGAATGGATGGAGAGGGAGGGGAGGGGGGAAAAAGAGGGATGGAGCGGGAAAGACACTCTCCAGATATAAAATATATAGCCCAAAAGGCATGCCCTCAAGGACCCACATCCTCCAGCCACAACCTTCAATTACGATTCAACCCCCCAATAATTCACTGATTGGGTTAACCCAATCATTTCACTTCTAAACCTTCTTGTATTGTCTCATACATGAGCTTTTGGGGGACACCTCACATCCAAACCATAACAGGCACCTAACTAAACATATTGTTTGGTACTTTAAAGTTAATCCCCAACAAGACAAAATATTGGAATTATTTAATATTCTGAAAACTTTGTTAAGCAAGTAGAAGAAAGTCACCTCTTGGGACAGATGGAGAAGGACATTTGCAGCAAGAGGAAGGGAAATTCAGTACCTTTCACTTATTTGCACCTTGAGATCTTAGGCAAGCATTTTACATCAGAGCTTATTTCCATATGAGTACAAAGGTAACTGCTCTACTTCTATGTTGTTTTACCAGATCTTGGGATAATTTTACTGTATTTAGAAACATGTAGGAATAGATGCTGCAGTTTATTTCATTTCACTGTTTCTGTAGACACCAGATTCTCTGCTCAGGGAAGAGATGTCTGTATCCAAAACTTACTCAGCTAACCCACAAATAGAAACACTAATTAATATCATGAGCAGTAATAACAACTGAAACTAAGCCTATGCTCCTGGAGTACTTAATTTATAGAGTAATTCTAACCCTTTTCTCCTTGAAGGATCTCAAGGGAGCATGCATCAGGTTTTCAAGATACTGAAACTTGCTTTCTTAATTATTTCTGCTCACATACTTTTCCAACTAGGGCTTATTGCAGCATCTCTCCCTGTCCCCACCCCCTCCTAGAAGATTCAGGAAAGTGAGATGATGCAAAAGGACATTCAGGGTTGTTTCCAAAGAGTTAACTGTTCAGGGGAAGTTCAGCTCCGAATTCTGGGAGCTGTTCAAGCCCTGTCAGACCTGTGTATTGGCTTGGCTTAGCAACTCAGTTGTTGAAAATCCACCCAGTGGGCGCTGCATTCAGTAAGAATGGAACTCCCAGTAGCTCTTTCTCTTTTGGGTTTGTCTGCTTTATTATTATTCTGCAATGCGCAGCAATCCACTTGTGTGTCGGTCTTTCAGCCCTCAACTGACCTCTACACGCAGGACTGCTAGAAGACCACCTCAGTGACTGGGATGATTCCATGCTGCTTCTTTTCTCTGCCCCTAGAACTGCTGAGTGGTTTCTGGGATTGAACTATGTATGGTGCATTCCTCCTGCTTCCATGTGCCCCAGGCCACCAAGTAGTAGGGAGAAAGTGCAACATGCAGGAGCCTCAATCCCCATTACTTTTCCCCACAATGAGCTTTCTGAACTCTCGGGAGTGGGAGTGCGTTTTAGAGGAGTTGTTTGAGGGTAGCTTTGTGGTCTGCTGGGAGAAAAGGGCTTCTTTCTCCGTGACTCCACCGGATTGTGCGGCAGCAGTGGTTGCAGCTCCATGGACCATCTGGAGTGCAGGAAAAATTAATGTACTGTTAACCCGCCTCGCGTTTCTGCCTAGGACACACACCTACCCTCGAGGCCTCCTGAAGGCTCTTTGGTGTCAATGCATTATATTCTCTCCTTCCAGCAAAACACACACACACACACACACACACACGGACACGCATACGCATAATTACCCACTCGCTCACCAACTTCAACCTGGTTTGGTCCATAGAAATTTCGCGGAGTCTGGCTTTCTAGAAAAAAATAATAATAATAAATATCTCTAGAGGAAACAGATGAAGGGAAGGACACCTGCCCAAATCCAGTTTCAAACACAAAGGTTACCTCCCGCCAGGTGTATTAATGATGCTAATCTTGGAAGAAGGGTGTTGCTGATGACAATGACCCCCCCCCCCCCCGTGACTGTGACTTATTTGGTTGGTATCTTTGTTTTGTGAAGACGTTAACGTGGCCCCCCTACCCCCTTGGAAAATGTCTTTTAAGATACTACTTGTCTTTTTCCTACACCAGGTTAAGATTGTCGCCTTGAGGCTGGAGAGAGTGAGGGTGTCAGTCCCCGCAGACTCCAGCGAGGCTAAGACCTCCAGGCGTGGCCACCCGGTTGTGGGTGAAATGTACTAAAGATCTCAGTTGTAGCTCTACCCCGCCCCCGCATGGACACCCGGGACCCTTTTCAGTAGGAATTAACATAGGAAGAGGGTGCGATCTCCACTATTCCAGAAAAGCTCTGTAGCCAAGTATTATCTCCTTGGAGTCCCAGAGCAAGCAGAAAGGAGCATCCTTCCTGAAGTCCGGAGTCCTGCGAGAGCTCCTGGGATCACGCCTTGGCATTGGGTGCAGGAAGCTGCTTCAAGCTGCCACCTGATGCGGACCAAGGACTGTGCCTTTCGTGCCTTCGCCTCACGTTGTGTGGGCTCCCTCGGGATCCCCTGAGAAGGAGCGTGGGAAAGCGCCCCGTTGGTGTCTTTTTACATGGGCGGGGCGCTTAAGCACGACTTGGAGATTCACAATTTCTATCTGGGTGAGACCTAAACAGACACGCTGCAGCTGGAAGCTGCAATTCAAAATCTCTGCCCTCGTGTGTGTCTGTCTGTTTCTCTCTGTGTGTTGTTTCAGCTAGAAATAGACATGAAACAAGTCTAGGAAGCCTCCGCCCCGCTACCTCCAATTTGGTGCCCTGCATAGCCTTTTATTTCAGATGAGGACTGTGGAGATAAAATACCCAGGGAAGGTTAGCTTCCTTTTAAGCCCCACCCTAGAGGTTCAGGCCTACCAAAGACCACTTTATCTTGCCACTCTGAGGCGTTTCCTCCCACCAAACCTCTTTGTCATTGCTGTTGCACGCAGAGGTGAGATGGTGGAGAGATGAAAACTATAGACAGATGGTGGAATTCTCATGGCCGAAGCTGTTCACGTGGAAAACTGTGCGCCCCTGACCTCCTGAAACCTCCAACTAGTCTAGGTCAGAACCTGCAAAACCGTCGGAAAGACTTCTCAATCCTTTGCTGTGGGCTCGAAAGCCCAGAAGAAACCGTGTGGAAGACAAAAGCGGGAATAATAGACATTTAAGCAAACATTGTTTAAGACATTGCAGAAATCTTGGTCTTAGGGAAACCTTGAGACTCCGCTGAAATTAAAATTTTAAAAGGAGAATGAGAAACAACTGTCAAATCACAGAGCACCACCCTGTGATTGGGAGCAGATCTAAGGCATAGAACCTATGTAAGTTTCTCAGAATTTTAGGACAGCGTTTCAAGTTATAAAATGTAGGATATGTCCTCCATGTACCAGATGTGTGGCAATGAAGAACTTTATTATCATTAAAAATGTTTTAACGATCTGTAGCATATTGATTTTGGAAAGGGCCAAAGCAGACTGATGATGTCCCTCCTCCCCAGTGTTCCCAAAGCTGGAATATACTCAAAAGAAATCAATTATCTCAGTCCACAGTATGAGCGCCATGAATAGAGGGGAGGGGTCCCGTTGCCAGTGCCATTTAAAGCATATTAACGCGCCCTTCCTTTCTGGTGGCGCGTTTTATTTGGAAAATACGGTAGGTGCGGGCTGCCGGGGCTGTAATTGCAGCCAGCGCCGCTCAGCATTTGTCAGACCGTGAAGCTCGCCCCGTTTGGGAGACTCACTCCCCCTCATCGGCCCCCCAAATGTGTTTTGGCTCAACAGGTATCACGTGAAAACTCGCACTTAATCCCCGGTCATCTTCTCGAAGGAGACACTCCTACGTTTTACAGCCAGGGTTGCTGCTAGTTTTCTGCGCATCCCCCACGCGGAGCGCTCTTCTAGCAGGCAGCCCCAAGGCCATCCATAAACCGCAGACTCCCAGTGGCAGGCAAACTAAGCATAAATGTGTGGTTCTTCACACGTCGAGTTAGCGGGCGAAAACCCCTTGTAAGCAACCTCAGAAGCGTTTTGCGCACTAGGCATTGTGGATACACAGCTTAAAATAAGGGTTTTATCTCAGAGCTACACTGAGGCTTCAAAACACACACACACACACACACACACACACACACACGAATCAGTTTTAAGGACCAGGTCAGGATTTTAAGGCAGTTGCTGCCACAGAGACTAGGGACGACTTCTTGCCATTTAGGGATGCAAATTAAAATTCGAGACATGCCACCCATCATTGGTCATAGTAGAAGGAGCGGTACGGTAACCTTTCCAGTTTCCTCCCCCCAAAACATGAATTATCATTTCTACTGAATGCAAATGTGCTGGCTTCTGTGGGGGGACAGCCAGCTGCAAGCTGGACAATAAACTGTTTCATAGAGACGCGGCCGGATTGCGGTTCAGAGAGGCACTCCTTTACAAAGGAAGAAGCGTCCAGTTTGTATTGACAGCCGTTGCGCGCCTGGGCCAAAACACCCCCACACACACAGGGCCCCCAACACACAGACACCCAGGATTTGAAACCAGCTCCACTAAAAGCGACATCTATCGTGTCTATTCGAGCTGCCATGAGTATGGAGAAGTGATTGTTCAAAAATGATGGCATGAGTCATAAACACCTCCTGAGTATTCTTTGCAGCAATTAATGGGCAGCAGGGTGCAGAAGTTGTGGAAGAGAGCAGTAGATCTATTTTTCTCCCCGAAGACAGCTCTTCTTCCAATGATCCTGACTGTCCCTTGCCTTCCTGCTCAGGAATAAATTTTACAGCCCACTCACCCCCTCCCCTTGTCTGTACATGTGACACTCACTCTCTACCTGTCTGAACGCTGAGACTTGCTGGGGATTTTCTTTTTGGTCATCAGCTAATGACTTTCCTCCTACCTTCATTCATCCTCAAAGGTGGATCTATACACGGTGTGGCATCTCAGACGGTTTTAAGACTCCAGTTTTGGCTAAACCTTTACCCCAGGACCTAAAGAAGCTCCCTTACATTTCTCATTGCACAGAGTCCACGTAGAAATAATTCAAATATGTATGCAGACGTTCATGTTGTGTAGGCAGGCTTGCAAGACCCTTGTATCCTAATGCATTTAAAATCAACATCTTTCTAACATATTGGTAACTTTGTTCCCTGAAAGGGTTAAAAAGCATTTACACCAGAGTGTCTAATACAAATATTCCACCAGAAACATCAAACCTTGCTAATTTGACAAGAAACCAAGGCAATTCTCACTACCAAGGAAAGTCTTGCAGAGGAATCTGCCTGGATATCCACTAGTTAGAGGCTATACTAACCAACTCACGTATTCGTTTGAGCATACTGCAAGAATATTTATTGAGCACAAGCTCAATCACCGCATTGAACGCCAAATCTGGCAAGCAAAATGCATTTCCTATCTGAGGGGGGAGAAAGAGCTGTGAATCAACTCCTTCATCAGTATTATCATGATTATTTTATCCGTGCAAATTACAAAGTAAGCTGCTAGCCTCGCTCAAGCGACAAGTCAGCCCACCTTCCTCCAAACCAGAGGGGTCCCCTGAAAGCCGACCTACCTTTCACACAAGACACCGTCAATAAAAAGACGAGGTTCCAAAACGTAAATCCACTTTTAATCCCCATTTTCTTCATCAGGACGAAGTCTAGGCGGCCACATTTAGCGCATCTTCGCGTGCCAGGCTCCCGGGGTTTGGATTCCTTTGCTCGGCTTTCCCCTTTGCGGATCCCTTTCATATTATTCGCGAGCTCCTAATTCCTGCTCCTCAGCCCGGCGCAGTGGAGTTGTTGCTGTTGTTGGTGCGCGGTCACAGCTCGGAGTGAATGGTGTTTCTGGGATACCACAGCAACCTTGACGAGGACTCAACCATCTCTCCAACGGGGGCACAAAGTCTCGGCTACTCTGGATTCTGTCTTTTCTTGTGCGTTTTTTCCCCTCCACTAAAATCTACCTCAATTCTAGCTCGTTATAGCAACCACCAGAAACCACTAGTGAGACTCTTAAAGCCCAGCTCCGCTCTCTGATAAACTCCCCACAATATTTGAAATTAAGGGACTTGGTTTTTTTCCCCCGAATAGATCAATTCCGCCTGTAAAAACAGCCCAAGAAATATAATGTTAGTGAGCTCTCCATCGCAGCCTGCGAATTCAGAAGCATGTTAAAGGAACATTTTAATCGGAAGATCTGCGTTGCTTTTGATGATAATGAATCGGGCTCCATCGATGCCCACGTCTTTATAATGGAACATGTGTTACTACTGTAGTTGCAGTATATTTCAGGCAGCCTTCTCGCATTTATTATCCTTTGATTTAATCGAAAAGGGAAATCACGGAAGAATTTATTTGCACACATGCATTTACATATTCAAATACCTACGTGTAAACCCATAACTCGGTTTTTATGATTCAGTAAACGGATTTCATCCGTGGCCGGGGCGGGGGTGGGGTGAAGAGGGAAGTCAGAGTCATTTCCCCAAATAGTTCATCCTTTCATCCTCCCAAACTCCCTTTCAGGTAATGTGTACTGCAGTTAAACTACTTTATCTGTGGTCGTTATCTAGAACACACGCATTTGTCTTAATTCTGAATCTGTCCCAAAAATGTAAATGAGAGTTTTCTTCCCCCAAAACGCAAAATGTATATATCTATACATATGGACTTGGCAGTCCCATACACCATTGAAGGGTTAAGATTGTACAAAGGAAGAGTTCTTGCGCCATCTACTGGCCATCTTCAAGCCACCCGTTTCTCCTTCACTCTACCAGGGACCCTGTTTTCTCTTATCCCATGTCGTGCAGGAGCTGCGTCCCTGAGCCCAGCGTGTTTTGCTCCTGTATGTCAGATTCCTAATTTATTTTTGGTACAGTCCTGGCCCAAATCTTTCGACGAGAATGTTCCTTAGACCAGGCGCCGGATTGGTGATCTGACCTTTCGGGAATCTGGTCCCATCTCAAGAGTGGGGAGGGCTGCAGTGCTGTTTTGGAATAGGTAATTGCTGCTGCCCGTGGGTCCTTCTCGCATGCTGGAGTCTATCAGGGGATGAGCGTCTTTGTACAGGATTTAGTCAAAAAACTACCCAATTTGAGTTTTCAGCTCCTTGTCTTGCCCACAAATCATGGATCCTGTCCCGTAAACCACACAATCACCCTGGCCAGCTTTTGTTCCTGGGCTCGAATTGGAGCTGCGGGCTCAATGGACCAAGGTGGTTGCCTTTGGCTGGAGTTCTGCTCTGGGAAGTGGGCACTGTGAGAGCAACCTTAGGCGTGAGTGGCGAGTAGGTTCAATCTACCAGAAGAATTCTGAGCTCTCTGGGTACGTGGCATTGTGTGCGTCTGCCATTCAAGAAGCTAGAAAGAGAGGGAGAAGCGGGGGTGGGGGCTGCGGGGGTGGGAAGCGAGCAAAGGAACGCTGGCACTGTAGTGAGGGGAAGGGTGCTTGTTGATGGAAGATGATGGAAGGTGTGATTTTCTATGCGTAGGTGTTTTCTCAAGTATGTTTTTGCAGTGCATATGCGTGTTCATGCGTGTGCGTGTTGAGAGGGATTGCTGTCCTGGGCAGAGATAGCAAAAGGCAAAAGCTGTAGACGCCCAAGTGACCTCATTAAATTCCAAGAGGTACATTTAAGAGTGGTGGGGCAGAATATTGTTCTTACCCAAGGGTGCTCTTTTATTGTCTGCATATGCAGATTACTAAAGGGAGTGGGCGACAAGGTTGGGACTAGACTGTGATTGGGAGGATCAACATTGAAAACGTCATTAGCCTGCTCAGCCACCTTGGCAATGGCTCTGGCATTGATTTTAGTGGAGATGTCAGGGTGTGTTGTTGCTGCTTTGCTTTTTGTTGGGCTGAACAATGAGTTAGATGCAAACAGGTTCTTGGACTTAATAAGGGCACATTACAAACCTCTCCTTCCCAAGGGTTCAGAGGCTAGTCACCTCTACTAAATTTATTTTTATTAAAAGAAAACAAAAATCATTGCACTATGCAGTCTATTTGAGCACATGACTACATATCCACACAGGTGGACTTTAAACCAAAAGAACTTAATTTCTCAAAAAACAGAGATATTTTCATTGGAATTATTGTGCACAAAATAGTTTGATTATGGGACCGTGAAGACTACTGCAAAGATACCAATTTCTGATACTTATTTTCAAACACATTGCTAATTCTACAATCCAGTTATCTTTCCCTGCCCATCATTTCAATGTGAGATTGTTAATTTTTTTTTTCAGGTAGCTTATAATACATTGAACAATACTATGGTTTTTAGTTTCTACAGCTCACCATAAATTTCAAACCACTTTTCACTCATGTTTTTCAGTTTCTGAGACAAGATGGAAAATCATGTTTTACAGTCAGAATAAATTAAGGCATGAGGAAATGAAGGGGTTTGTCCAAGGTCATCATTGGAAGCACTGGATTTTAGTTCAACACATGTAGTGCTGGATCACACTTGCTTTTCATGCTCAGCAGCCTTCTCTTCTGGGGAGCATTTCCAAAGGTATTCCAGAAATTTAAATTTATCAGCCAAAATTCTAAAAGAGAAATCCCCCAATTTCTCTAGAAGGGAAAATACAATATAGGTATTGTATATGGAAGGAAGAAATAGTTTGTTGTAGCTGTTCTGTAGGAAAGCAACAAAGTTTAATGTAGGTTTAAGACTGTTGGAGAAAACAGAATGAATAGCTAATGTAACGTTAAGTATTTACTGTATACTAGGCATTGTGTTATATTTACATTGCATACCTCATTCAATACCCCCTACAACATTTGAGAAGACCAAAATTATCTTCATTTTAGAGATGAAAATATCTATACATGATGAAATTAACATTCTTGACTTACCCAAAATAATATATATTAGAAACTAGGAACACATGATGTCTGATTTCTAAGTCCACATGCTTGCCAACTGTATCCTATGCTAGCTTCCAAAGATGCTTGTTTTAAAAGTGTAGTAACAGCAACAAAATTTTTTCTATAGTGTTTCCATGTGATTATAGAAAAGCAAGGATTTATAAGATAGTTTAATAGTGATCAGTTTTTAAAACATGTATACATGTAAAGAAAAATCTCTCTTATTTTTCTCTTGGTCAGTCTCTTTGTTGTTTGCTTTTTCTACTTCATGTAGCTTATTGATCTTCTCACATACAGGTCATGGAAAAGAGTGACTTGGCAGGGATAGTCAAGACAATCACAATGATTAAGTACTGTAAAGAGCTTTTAAAAGGGGTTTAGGTCAGAAATGGACAGGTTCTTTAAATTGTAAGTGCCAGAATTCCATTCCCTTTCTGTTCTTCCCCCAAATACCTATGGAATATAATTTACTTTGATCTTAAAACATGGCTGAATTTGCACTAAAAGGGAGAAAATAAGCCTTTTTCCAAAAATTTCCCAATATTATCATAACCCCTTGACATTCATTTACTCTTTGAGCATGACAGGGGCCACATCACAGGAAAATAAATAACCTGATCAAAACAGAATAAGAACACAGAAAAAAAACATAAGAACTTGTCAAGGGGATTATCTTTAATTCTAGAAAGGTGTATTTGTACCCTTTTTTTGTTGTTATACTTTTGAATGAAACTTAGAATGTGTTTTGACTGAAACTTAGAATGTGTTTTTCCTCATTCATGTTATAGACGTATAGATTCATATAAGGCTTATTGTACAAGTGCAGTCTTTATTTTGTTACAGAAGTATTCCTGCTTATTAAAGCTGAATGTTCACTGATTGTATGTATGCTTTGATCAATTAAAAGGCTCTATCTCAAACCTGTTGGTGTGTGTGGGGAAAAAATCCAATAATTAAGTTAGAGTAAAATAAGAATGCTCATGATTTACAGATGATGACCAAATAGGCATTTCCCTGTTCCTTCAGAGTTTTGTTTTTTTGGTTTTTTTTTTGTTTGTTTGTTTGTTTTTTTAATAGAATTCACTGACAGGAAAGCAAGGGAGACTAGGAACTGTCTTCTGCATTTTACATAGATGTCCATTCTTGCATCAGTCATGTCTGACTTCTCCAACTCTCAGGAAATAAAATATTTGAATTTAAATGTTGACTCTAGAATAATAATAGAATTCCAGTTCAAGTTTATGCATTTTCTTGATTAGTAACATTCCCTATTTGAGAGAGAAAGAGAAAAAAAAAAGCTAAGAGACCTAATGTTCATGATAAAATAACTTTTTAAAAATCAATCACATTTAAGAAGATAAATCAGATGGGTCTTACAATATCTGTCCTTCTTGCTGCTAATCAGGAAACATGGTTGAAAGGTGTAGAGAAACTGATTGTAAGTGTTACCATGTGTGCCTTCCTAGGGGGTCATCCCTCTTATCACCTGACTCCTCTGAGCAATTTCATCAATATAGAGATGCAACAGGCACCACAGTCTTTTAAAGCCTTTTACCAAATTAAGAAAGTCACTGAAATTTATGTCACATAAAGATAACAATATTAGTTTTAAAGACTGAGAAAACAGAAATGCACTGAAATAGAAGACAAAGACAATTATTAGAATGACTAAAAAGTGTATTTTTGACATGAGCCACACATCTAATAATTTAGTACATTTACATTCATGTCTTCTCAAATGCTGCCTTCCTAAGTATAGACAATTCAGTATGTAATATGCATATAGTTTAATATAAGCTATATACCAGCCCCACTTACTGAAATAAGGGAATCATGGTGTGTTCTTAGGGGACATATGAGTAATGATCCTGAAAGAAAAAAAAACATAAGAATTTGTAAAGACCTGTTGGCTGGGAGCAGTGGTACTGGCCTGTAATCCCAGTGACTGGTGAGGCTGAGGAAGGAGGATCAAATTTCCAGGCCAGCCTCAGCAACATGGTGAGACTCTGTTTGAAAAAAAAAAAAAAAGGGGTGTGGAGAAGGTGGATGGCAGGGGATCTAGCTCAGGGTTGAAAAGCACCTCTGGGTTCTATCACCGATACTGCAAAATAAATAAGTGAGTAAATAAATAAATAGCAGACCTTTCTCTTTGTCTTTTTCTTGATCATGGGAACTTATCATTTATCTCTGTGTGGAAAAATTCAAGTTAAACAAAACATTAAGCAAAATGTATCTTTGCTAAATAACCAAAATAATCTAGGCTTCTCTCTTTTATCAGTAATAAAGTTGTCTTGCTGACATTATATGAATAAACCTTAATTCCCAGTGCACCAGACATTTTTATCATCATTTCTTTAGTAGAGTTATGTACTATCAATTTTAAATGCAGTTGAGAATACATAAATACTTAGAGAACATGCATCAAAAGTATGGATTTCACAGTATGTCAATTTAATCAAAATTACTATCAAAATGTAGTACACATTTGATTTTATGCCCTGAAACTATCTGTCAACAAAGTCATTGTTATCTCCTAAAAACTTAGTAATCTGAATTTATCATGTACATATTCTCTGCTAGTTTTAAAAATTGACAGTTTCTTGAGGTACATACATGTTTTCAAATATTCAGGGTACAGTAAAACCATGAATACATTTTATTTTGTAAATTCCTAGTGTATCCTAAATTATGTAGTATATTATGTTTTATTCATATACATAAGGATAGGTTTTCTAAAAAAATTTGTTGTGAGATTTAAACATCTTCAATAAACAATTTTACAACTGAAAGTCCGTTCTAGAAAAGTGAGTTTGTTTTTAAATCATGTTTGATAGTAATTCCAGAAGCCTATACTAAGCAAACCACAGTCCACAGGTAGAAAACAAGTACATTTCCCCTAAACTCTGGTGGTGATAGACCAGAATTTATTACCTTTTTGTAACTTTTAATTGTGAGGCTAATTTTCCTATTGCCTTAAAACTATTAAATGAAAGGAACCATTAAAATAGTAAAAATTGTTTCACAAGTTTGAAGCCTGTAATTCACCTATGTTCTTATGTTTGAACCACATTAATATTATGAATATTTGTCCTGTATGGTTGTATCTAATTTTAAACTTCCCACATTACCACCAACAATTCTGTAATTTCATTGGTTTTTCAAATGTATTTTAGTATTAGCTAAAAGATTTTCCAGAATAAGAGCACAGGAAGCCAAACCATGTAAGCCTCATTTTTTTTTCAGATAGGAGGATAACAACGACCTTGACTTAGAATGATCATTTTGGCTACAAAAGGAAAGAAAATCAATGTAGCTGATTTTGGTTTGGCTACAAATAATCCAATTTGGATTGTAAGTACAAATATCTGTCTCAACTGGACAGGGATCAATTTCATCTTTACTCTTTTTATAGCTAGTATCATTTTCATGTGCGTGTTCACTCATTTTATTTAAGAAGTCATTTTGAACTCCTGTTACAAAGAAATAAATACCAGAATTACACATTTCTCTGTCCTCAAGGAGCTTATGATGTAACAGAATTGAATGTATTCTCAAGCAACAGTAGTGTCAGTGTAGTATAACCATGTTGAGAGAGTCCTGTAAAATGACATGATGGGAATTTGAGAAACCTAAATGGAAGAGAAAAACATTGGTGCCATTCTAGAATCATGTGAGAATACTTGACAGGGAAAATCTTAGTAAGGAGACTGCTTTCCTGATGCATTCAAAGTAAAGTTAGGAAAGTTATATGAATATTTAAAATTTAGTCAATTAGGATATAATGCTTTTAAAAAACACGTGACAAGTTATAGAAGTATAGCCAGGAAGAGATTAAAATTGGGAAACAGTCCTTGCAATAGGTCCTACTTTTATGCCACTTATGGAGACCCTAAAGACTGGTCAATTCATATAAACTTCCAGTGGTAATTTCTAAACAACTCAGTCAATTAATTGTTTAATTGAATAAGCAATTCAATTTGTTGTTTTGGTATTTTTGTATACAGAGGTTTATAAAAATAATCAACTTAACACTTCAGATTAATTGAAGAAATCAGGTATTTATTATAAATATACTTCAATAATGATTAAGGTTAAATAATAATTAAATACAAATCAATAGTTACATACACATATATTTTTGTCTGTGTTTTTTTGCAGCAATAAACATATCCTGTATTTATAAATGACCCAGAATTTAACCTATTTAGTATATGAATATCAATCTAAATTTTGGAAGATTTCACATATTTAGATAAATTTGAATGAATGAACAATCTAATGCATGGCAAAAGATTTTTATGTGGGTATTATATCAGCAGTATCCTTGGAGAGGTTACATATTCCAACAATTACAGTGTAATCATTAGTCATTTAATCTCTTCAATTTTGTAAATAGTGTACATTTCCTAGGACAAGAAAGAATTTTAACCCTATTTTTTCCCAACTAACTTTGCCTTTTTTTCAAATCAAAAGACAAACAAAGTAAACAAAAAAATAGCAACCCCCCCCCTCCAAAAAAAAAAAAAAAAAAACACTTCAAAATTTAGCAAACCCCAACTCTTTATCTACACTAAGTGGTTCAAAAGAGTGTGAATAAACATGATGAAAAAGTCATCCTTTCTAAATGAAAAAATAATAAAATTAAATACTGTAAATACTTTGCTTGGTTTGGATCAGCTTGCATAATGCTTTAGGAAAGCATTTGAGAATGCATTTATGGTAAGCCGTCACTTTTTAATAACAGGAGGACAATATAATGTTATACTTACATGCCTTCTCCAAGCTCATTTTCTTCATCTATGAAATGGGGAAAATTGCTTGTATCAGAGTTCTTGTTTATTCTTTCAAATGGCATAAAAGTAGTATAAGTTTCCTTATAATCATACCACTATGTACTTGTATACCTTTTTAGTAGTGGGTTAAAGATTAGTCTTCCAAAAGATGTTTCCAAGTCTTAGTCCCTGAAATCCATGAATGTGATCTTGTTTTTAGAAAGTGACAAGTATGTGAGGTGTTGGCTATATTAAATTAACCTAACTTGATCACCCTACAATGTATACATATATCAAAGCATCACATTATCCCCTATAAGCATATACAATTATTATTTGTCAGTTAAAACAAAATTATCATCTTTGCTTATGTAACTATATTAAGGATATTGTGACTCCATCATTCTGAATTTAGGGGGTGCCCCAAATCTAATGGTAAGTGTCCTTATAAAAGAAAGGCAGAGAGAGACTTGGGACACAGAGGCATAGAAGAGAAGGCAGTGTGAAAAAGGAAGCAGAAATTGGAGGAATGAATCTACAAGCCAAGAAGCACCAAAGATTTTTTTTTTTTTTTTTTGCAATCATCAGGAATTAGGTGACATAGAATGGATTTACTCTCAGTGCCTCCAGAAAAATAAAAAAAAATTTAAAAAACGATCAAATCTGCTAACATTTTCTCTTCAGACTGTGAGATAATTAATTTCTATTGATTTAAGACACTGAAATACTGGTAATTTGTCATGGTAGCCCTGGGACTACCATGGGCTACAACAGTATATGGGACTGTCAATGATGCTGGTCACTGGTCTTATGACATGGCTACTACATTTCAATGTGATCTCTGATGGGTCCATTTTGTTTCCCCCTGATGGAGTCTTTGCTTCCGATTCCCACTGAATGGCAGTAATCTTCAAAGTAATATTCTGAGGCTTCCAAAGTTTTCATTAATATTTTAGTTCAAAACATTTATGTATCCTTATGACTATTACTTCTTCTAGGATGAGTTTGACATAAACATCTATGTATGATCTAGCACTACCAAGCCCTAGGTTGAGCAATAGCCATGTCCATTTTCATGTTTCCTCCCATCTCACACTCAATGTAGCTAACATTGCACTCATCCTTTCCATGTACTTCTCCAATGCTAAATTTGCTTCTTTTTGAATTTTGGAATTATTACCTTTGTCTTACTAATTTCACAGAGCCAGAACCTTATTTGTGCATGTGTCCCATCCTTTTATCTGAAAATGTCTCCTTTGTATGGGATTCTTCTGTGTCCCTTTCTGTCTATTCTACTGCCATCACCTGAGCCCAGAGAGTGGTTATCTTATGCATGTATTATTGCAGGGACCTCACTGTTACCTTGATTCTTTTAGGCTTGCCATTCCTGCTCCATTCTATAAAACAATGAGTGTAGTCATTTCACCATGGCTTTTATCTTATCCAATAACCTTGGTTTCCCATTATCTTCAGGATAAATTTACTGTCTTAAATCTCATTGTTAAGACCCTTCAAGGATATTCCTCCATCTGGTAAGTCCATTCCGCTAAGTGTGTACTGTGTTGGCATTTCCTCATTGGAGTGCTTGTTAATATTGCTCCATTAGCTTGTCAAATTTGTTTATCCTTTTATTGGCCTGTCCAAATCCATATTTCAACTCTGAATTAAGATATATTTTTTCTAGATTTGATGTATTTATGCATTCCAATGAACTTTAAGCATTTTTCTTTTTAAGTCTATAGATTATCTTATGACATTTATACTACTTTGCTTTACTCTTGCTTTATTATTTATAGGTAATGTCTTTATAAATAGACTGAAGTATCTTGGTCTTTTAAATTTTTATCTTAAAAATATCCACAATAAACTCTTTTTATCTTACATACTTAATATATACTTATTGAATGACTAATATGCTGCATTTTGACAAATCAATTCTTTGAGTTTGTTTTTTATTTAATCAATGCAAACATTGGTGTGTGTATGTGTATGTGCATGTAATGTATGTGTATTGGAAACAGGAAAAAGGGGTGTGTGTGTGTGTGTGTGTGTGTGTGTGTGTATGAGAGAGAGAGAGAGAGAGAGAGAGAGAGAGAGAGAGAGAGAGAGAGAATGTTAGTGCAAAGAAAGCAGTGAAAGGAAAGGTTTGTGTTCACTAATATTAATTACAATAAAAGGTTTGATAACTTATGCCAGAAAGACTTCTCTCATTTCTTCCTTGGCTCTGAGACACTCCAATTTCACATGCAAAAGCAGTTCTGTCTAACTGTTTGGCAGATTGTTTGAGCTGGAATTAAATGTGCACAGCTGGTACCATCTGCTGCAAATTCTTTAATTCTTGTTATCTCTTAAACAGCTTTTGGTTTTGTCTTATTCATAATTCATTTATGGAGGATGAGGAAGACCTATCTGGGCTCTTCACATTATTTAATGGATACATTGCTAGTTCTCAGACAAGCAAATCATGGTAGACTCTGGTTTATTAATATTGACTAAGTGTCTATAGTTTTATGGATGACCATACTGGGTCTTTGAACCAAAACCAAGATCAGTTTTGGATAGTTAAACAGAATTGCTTCTGAAGATTATGTATTGTGATAACAAGAGTCTTTCAAATATTTCTTCTTATATTTTGTCACTTTAACTTCTTTTCTTCATTATTTTACAAGTCCAAAATTTTTGAGTTATGATTTCCCAGCCAGGTATAAAGCTAAAACCCAAGATGCAATTCCTTGTTCTTCCCTTTCCCACCTCCTTCCATTCCCATTTTCTTAATATCTTGCAAGTCAGTGCCTTCCCATGAATCTTATGATCACTGGTTTTGTGCAGCCCTCAATACTTTCCACCACCCCTACCCCAATTCAATACACCCTCCACCTAGAAGTGATCTTTCTAAAACATAGTTCTGATCAATTTATCTTCCTACTTAAAATTGCCCAAAGTCTTTATTTAAGACTTTCCTCAAAACATTTGGAAAAAATCAGTGCACTGCTACAAAATGCTGCTTCTTCCTTTTGCTGGCATTTGTAACCTTATTTCTGCTGAATAGGTTTCAAATCAAAATTTTGCCTAAGAATAGGTTTCAAATCAAATTTCAGGTGACCTTTTATTTTCTTTTTGCAGAACTTATTTCTTATTCTTCTAGTTCTGAACAAAATGACTTTCTATGTTCCTGTAAGAACATGTGCATAATTTTGTGAATGAGTGAATTGAAAACTAGATTTATAGTGAAGGTGGCAGGAAAGTTTTCAATGCATAGTGGGTAAGTAGAGACTTTCTTATAAATGAAGGCAAGAAAAATGTTTTTATACCTGGTAGCAGAAAAAAAAAAACTTTTTTCTCATTTTGTTTTGAAATTATTCTCAAGTAATTTGACCCTAGTCAATTAAAGGTCTTCCACCCCTTTAATCAGTGAAAATAAGGGCTGCCAAGGCACATAGGTGGGGGTGCTTATTTCTAAATTTAGTTTAGTATTGACAGAACTCATGCTGGTTTATTCTCTTGAGTTGCTACTACATACAGAGGCAAGTGGCTGGCTTTTCCTTTTGTCTGACATTTGTCTGATCTGTCACAGATAAGATATATTATGTCCAGTGTGTTCTTCTTAAGCACAGAAAAAATATATGGGGAGTCTTGGTCAGGAAAACAAAATGTATTATTTTCTCTTCAGATAGAACATGTAAGAATAAACTATGCAAGAAAACAGCAAATTTTCCAATGTTCTAGAAATCACATTGAAAGCCTTCTTATTTATGGTGTGTTGAGATTTCTGCCAGTCATTCTAAAAAATACTAGTAAGGATATTGGAGCAGTATCACTCTTTTCTGGCAGATTAATATTTTGTTTTAGTCAAATTCTGTTAATGCTCAGTGGTTTTCTCTCTGAAAGTAGTAACTGGATTTTTTTTCTGTCACATAAATAGTAAACTAAGATTTTGGTGTGCATAAAAATGACCTAATGAGTTTATTACCTTATACCAGGCCATATCCCAAGACTTCTGAGTCCAGAGGAAGATAACAAGGCCTCTACATTTTTAACATGCTTCTTTATAAAAGACACCAGATATTACTTGGGTCAATTTTTCAGAAAATAAATCTACAGAAACAAATATCTAGGAATTATGAGCTACTTAAGGAATGGGAAAATAGGTGTAAAAAGACAAAAATCTAAGAAAAACATACCTGTTGTTATAATTAAATGTGTCACATAGATAAAAATAACTCATTTTCCCCAATATAATTATATTTAACCAGATTCTTAAAATGCTGTTATAGGATCTGGAAATCATATTATCAGCTAGCATGATGTAGAGATCCTAGGTCCGTAAGGGCAGAAAGAAATAGGGGAAAGAACATGCTGCTAAACTATTGATAGTTAAGCTACTGTTCAAATAAACAGATTTGAATCAATTACTTGGTTCTGCCTAGAAAATGTACTTGCAGAAAAAAACCTGAAATTGACCGTCAATCTTCATATACACAGCATAGCCAAACATCTAATGCAACTGTAAGCTTTGATTTCCTTTACCCTATGCAGAACAAACCAGTTTTTTTTAAGAGAGAGAGAGAGAGAGAGAGAGAGAGAGAGAGAGAGAGAGAGAGAGAGAGAGAGAGAGAGAGAGAGAGAATTTTTCAATATTTATTTTTTAGTTCTTGGCGGACACAACATCTTTATTTTTATTTTTATGTGGTGCTGAGGATGGAACCCAGTGCCCCGCACGTGCCAGGTGAGTGCGCTACCACTTGAGCCACATCCCCAGCCCAACCAGTTTTTATTTCAGGAGTAACATACAATCAGAAGCCTTTGAAATTTATATTAATTGGAAAAATTTGCACATATTAATTTTTTAGAAAAATCAATGAATGCCCTATTTTAAATGATTCCTCAGTTCTAAACTTTGCACTTAAATGTTGTATAGTTGGATAACTCTATCAATTCCAAATATTTTTATAGGTCATGTATGCAATTTTGGCATGACAAGTTTTCAGTATTATACACATATCATGTCAAAATTACAGTAATTTGTTTTTTAGGCCATAACTCTCAGGAATTTTTTTCCTATAATCATAGAATTTTCCAAATAGCTGAAGGTATAGATTTAAATATCATTCAAAATATTAAATAACACTTAAAATAAGTATAAGCAAGAATTATTAAAATAAATATGAACAGGAATTGCTCTACAATGCACAATTTCTTCATGTGTTTACAATCATTTTGATGATATAAATAGTATGCATTACCATCAATTTCTTTGTAGTGATTATGGATGTTTGATATGACTCTCATGCTCTGGTTGCCAAAAAAATTGAATTCCATTTGCAGCTTAACTCCCCTGAACAGTTTAGGGGCTTCTGGCTTGCTTATTTTTCACTCTCATTTTGTCCTTGGTTCTAAGTGATGTTATCAGTAGATATATAATTCTTCTTCTATGGACTGCAAATGACTCCTGTCTAAGCAATGTGCACTTAATAGCTTTTGAGAGAATTATTTTTAACAATGTTTTTATTTATCTTATTTTTTGTTTGTCAGGTTTGTTTTATTTCTATAACATAATCTCAGTCTTTCCTTTTTCTGGTCATGACTTTTTTTAGCTATTACTTCATTCTTATTGTCTCTGAGTTTTTTTTTCCTTTTTTGGAACTGGGGATCAAACCCAGGGTTTTGTGAATGCAAGGCAAGAGCTTTGCTGCTGAGCTACATCCCAACACTGTCTGTGGTTTTTATGGAGCTGTCTGTCAAGATTTTTGGGCATCTTTAGCCACACAAGAACATGTCTACCTTTGTTCGTTCATTCATTACTCATTGATTTGTTAATTTACTTAGGAAACTAAGAATCTTAAGCAGAGTGCAACAAAAACTGAAAACTTATTAGAGGTGATTTTATCCTAGTAGAAAAAAATAAATAATTCTGTAAATTACTTCTTATTACCAATTTTACCTGGCAGACTTTTACAAGTCATTTTAAAATGTTTGTTTTTCTTTTTAGCTTTAAATTTGTGACTTACTCCAGGATCTCTGGTTCCCTCTAAGGAATTCCCATTTTTTTTAATCTGCTGGCCAGAATTTATTTTTGTTATTTACTCCTCAAAATAGTAATAGTCTGATAATATCTGTCAGGCCAAATGGATGGAAAAAATGCTTAATATCTGAGGAGTTTTCTAATTGAATTTAGGACTAATTTTAAGACCCATTTCCAGTTATATACTCTCTAGAATTCTTAAGTAGGTGAAAAAATCTTGGCCTCAAGAAAGCAGTTTTCTTTCTGTGTACTATTTTGCTCAGTAAGGTATATCAGAACCATGGTCCGATACTAGTGTCATAGTTCCTGATTACTACCTGAGCATACTGTAGCAACCACAATCCATAGCTTCTATTGCCTTTCCTTCAGAAACTGCCCTCCATTGATGTGGATGCAGTATATGTTCTCCAGATCAGTCTCAGAAGTTTATGTCCAGGTAGACCTTGTGAGGAGGGAAGGAACCAGGTGGTCTGAGAGCATGCTGTCATGAGTGCCCATGGATGAAGATGGACAAAATCACTCCATTCTGACTCTGCTATATAAACCCATTTCCTGGCCATCACAACTTCTTATCCCAAGTGACTATATTGTTCTGCTCTTCTATCTTTCTTTAGAAGTTTCTATGTCACTTAAAATAATTTCTTGTGAGGTTCATGAAACTTTTTTTTTTTAAATGAGGTAAGAAATGGGTGCTCTAGAAGCCTTTGAAAGCAGAACAAACATACCCTTGAACTATCTCATGGCTTATTTATTAGAAATAAGTTCTTAAAAGAATCTTATTTTATTTTTAATTGACAAGTAATTGTATATGTTCATGGGGTATAATGTGATATTTCTTTTGTGTGTACTGTGGAATGATCCAATCAAGGTAATTAATACAGCCTCAGTCCACATACCTATCAGCTCTTTATGGTGATAATATTTAACATCTACACTTTTAACAATATATATTATTATTAACTACAGCTAACATACTATGTAATAAATGAACAGTATGCAAACCTTTTAAGTAAAACTTTGTATTCTTTGACCAATATCTCTCTTTTCCCCTCCTATTACTCCTACCCTGCACCTTTCCCTAACCCCAGCCTCCGAAAACCATCATTCTACTCTCTATTTCTGTGAGTATGACTTTTTAGATTTCATATACAACAGATATTATTCAGTATTTATTTCTTTATCTGGTTTATTTCAGTTACCACAAATCCTCCAGCTTCGTCCATGTTGGTGACAATGACAGAATTCATTTCCTTTTAAAGTCTGAGCAGTATTCCTTTGTGTATTTATACCACATGTATGTTTTTACACATTCATCTGCTTATGGAACTTTGGTTGTTTCCATCTCTTTACTATTGTGAATAATACTGCAGTGAACATGGGAGTGAACACATATGATTTGATAGTTGGAGTCAATTACCTATGATTTTTAACATTTTTGTAATTCATACTTTTCTAAAAAATGATAACTTCTCATTTCTTTCCCTTCAAGCTGTATGCCTGCATATCTGACTGAGTAGTTTATTTCCAACCTTATTTGATTATTTCAATTCTGCAAGATCTTGAAAACCTCGCAACTATATTCTATAGTGTGGATTCAATATAATAAGTAATACAGTTTTAGAAAATGAAAAACATGACTATGAATACAGTATATGAGTTTCAATGTGTACAATTTGGAATATTTAGTTACTCAGTACCCATGGCTCACTTGTTGGCTCCTCTGCTTATGCATCCTATTAATGGACATTGTTAGATACCTGAATTTGACTGAGGTAATGGTGGGGTAATTTACTACCTTATATTTGCTATGTATACCAATCTGTTTGATTATCAAAATAGGACTTATTTTCATGAAGGTTAAGTTGCTTGCTGAAGACCATGAAAGAAATGTAGTGGACACTTAAACCAAGTTAATTGTTGTCCTGGTAAGCTGTTTTTCTCCACAGTGACTGTGAATTTTGCTGTTAAGACTTGCACTGCTACCTTCTTGAGACCACTGTCCATGGAAAACCTGAAGTACCAGGAGTTTTTGTCCTGAAGATGGGCCATTGCCAATGCTTTGCTGATATGTGGGTAGGAAGCCCAGTCCCTTTATCTCCAGATGAACAAACTTTAATGAGTAATTCATATTACAGTGTTTCTACAGAGATTATGCTGGATCTTAGATTTTTGCCTCAAATTATACCTTTTTTTAGCTTTTTTCCTTACCTTACTATAGTATGCTAAACCATATGTATGTAACCATACATATATTTATCAAATTATTCTCCTATATTTTAAACCAAGTAGAAAAAGCTAGTGTAAACATTATAATAAACAATGGCAACATAAAATCCGATGTTGTTCCATCTCTGTGCACCATTGTCATCTGTCATAAACATATTTGGCAGGTGGGTGGGGAAATCTAGGCTAATTAAAAACTGTTTTTCCTGTTGCATAATAATGGACTTATAAAATAAAGAACAACCCAGAAATCTGCCTTTAAAGTTCACATTTTGCTCATCATGACTTTTTTCCATTTATTTTGATTTGTATGTGATATGGTATTAAAATGACTTATCTCAATCTCTGAGTTTTGTAATGTCCCAATAATATTTGCTCCTGATGTGAATGTCTCACTTGCCTCTGCTTGCCCAACTCTCTTTTCTGGTTTTTAACAGGAACACTTTTCTTTTATAAATTTGTGCTTAAATCTTCATCTCAGTGTCTGTCCTGAGAAAACCTGGTTTAAAGTAGAGAGTACACACAATTTATATCAATTCACAGATTAGGGACCTTTGGCCAGTATTCTTTCTATGACTCCAAGTTTTACTTTGTGTCCTAGTTCATTTTGTGCTTCTATAGTGGACTATCAGAGAGTGGGTCGTTTATAAAGAACAGAAAGTAATTTCTCACAGTTCTGAGGGCCACAAAGCCCAAGATCAAGGTACTGGCAGGTTTGTCTCTGTTTCTATGATGGTGCTTTTTTGCCACCGTCTCTGGAGAGGAGCAATACAGGTTCTCACAGGGGCAGAAAATGGAAGGGTGACCTCCTCTTGTAAGCCACTTTTATGATGGTATAAATCTATTCATGAAGATTCTGCTCCTATAACTTAAAATCCTTCCTTTAGGTCCTACTTACTAATGCTGTTAGATGATGGATTAAGCATTTGTAACACATGAATTTTGGTGGACACATTCAGACCATAGCACCTTGTGAAATAATTTTTCTTCCATTGTTTGAAGTTGCCTTAAATTTATATATCTAGTTAAGTATTATAAGAAATAAATTCATTTTTACTCTAATTTACATTAATTGTATTTTTCGTTTACATAAAAGTCAGAACTTATTTTTGTCTCCATGAACACTATTAGTTATATAAAGTTGAGTGCATTATTGTTTTATACTAGTTTTACAATCACAGCACTGTAAATAAACATTTGCTGTCTTGAAATCTTAACATTCATAAGCAGTATTAGAAACAAACCTTTGATGTTAGTCAAATTAGGACATTTTTTTCAATGTAAAAATTGAGATACCTTAAGAAGACAAATTAATTTTTACCAATTAGATAAAAATACAACACATCCTACCAAATCTTCTGATATCATAGTTTAGATTTGTATCATTAAAGAAGAACAAACTAACTGGTAACTTAGAACAGTTTGAGATCCCTTTTATTAGCAGAATTTAATGGAATAAAGTAAAACATGTTTAAGTTATTTAAATGTTTTGGTCATATAACACCAAATAGTAAGTGTAAGTCAATTTTAAACATTTCATGTGGCTAAAAGGGCATATTAAGTTATGTTTTGAACTGAAAAGGCCTTGTAAGGATATCATATAATTCAAGCCGTATACAAGTGAGAGGACTTAGGTTTTCAGATGAGCAGAAGTCAATCAAGAAAAACTGTGCTGGAGGTGAAAAAAGTGCAGGGTACTTCACCAAGCCCCCTGAGGTGGCTGCTGAACTTTTAGCATTTGAGCATTCTGGCACGGGGTTTGTCACATGCTGAGCCAGTCCAGTCAGTAGCATTTCAGTGCAATTTGCCCAAATCTGTCTTGATCTCTTGTTTTTAGAACATTAGCTTAAACTTTCAATGACTCTGACTCTTTAAATGTTAACTTAGTGGCCTCCTTTCAAATGGATTCTGTAGTCTTTACATTTATTAATCTAATAGTAAGGTAATGTTGATTAACTGTTTAATCTATTTATTCATTAATTCATTTTTTTAAAAAAGGCATTTATTTCATGACTTTAATGTGTTAGACACTATATCATTACTACCTGAGTGACCAACAAATAAACCCAGTTGTGCAAGGTTTTTGCCCTTAGGGAATTTACAATCCTGTGTAAGACAAGTAAAAGCAGAAAGAAGCCCAGAAGATTACAATAGACATTATCATTGCTGTGATGAGAGATTGTAATATTCAATGACAGCATGTCCAAGAGCATTTTGGCGGAGTCAGGAAAATATCTTTCATCTGGAACTTTAAATATGAATAGAATTTATCCGTGACATATTTTTACTGATGAATCAGGGGAGGGGTGGCAATTAAGAAGCTGATGAAACCCAAAGTCTCACATGGTTAAAGTTTAGGAGTGCAAAGAAGCAAAAATGAAGCTTATCTTGACATTTTACTTATGAGAAAAGTGATATCACTCATAACATTTGTTCAACTATCTACTAAGTTTTTTTAATTTTATCTTCTAATTATTTTTAGATTGCTACAAAACTTTAAATTTAATCTCCTTGCCCTTTGAACACATAATAGAATTATGGGTATTGGCAAATGTATATTTGAGATGAAGGTTCATAAATTTGGATAGGAAATGGAATTCAAGGATAGAGAGAACAATGTAGAGATTGATTCTTTATTATGTTAATGAAAAGGTGGAGCAAACATAACTGGAGAACTAAAATGGTTGAACTAGATGAAACAGTTTAGGGGGTCATGATACTGTCTATGATATGGCCATGGATACAGGTAAAGTTGAAGAAACTAAAACCTTTCCTTAAGGATAGACATCTCATTAACTGAGAAGTCAGGGTGTTGGGATGATCATGTCCATAAACACTGAGTCATCTAGATGTTTTGGAAAACCCTGATTAAGAAAGATGACTTTTATTAAAATTAGGGAAAGAAAAATGGCAGTTAAGAGTGATTTTGCAAATGTGGACATAGAAGGTGGCCTATGTAAATGGTACACCATCTATATATTGCAGGGTTTTGTTTTGCTTTGATTTTTTAAAGCAGGGCTTCAAGCAGTAAAGAAGGTTTTTGAAAAATATGCTAAAGTCAGAAGATATAAACAAATCTCCATTTTGATTCTGAACACAATTTATGAGGACACTGAAATGAAGGAAATTTCACAAGCAAGAATGTATTCATATGCTAATTAGGAGTGCCTCTTTTTTTTTTGTTATATGACAACGTTAAACTTTTGAAACGTAAGTTGACCTCTTGAAACATAATTTGATCCAAATCCATATATTTGTGTTTGTAAATATTGGTTCATTCAGCAAATAGGATTTTATGTATACCATTTAGCAAGGCTACTAGGATTGCCTTAGTTGTTCTTCTCTAACAGAAATATAAAATCATTAACATTTTTAGTGAAGATTATATTGAATAATCTAAAGGGAATAGCAGAAGGCACGATATAGGATAGTATTCATCAGAAAGAATGTTCATTTTATTAAAGGAAGGAAATATATTGGGGGCTTGTTAATAGAATATATTAAGTCAATACACTGAGGGGGAAACTCTACAGGTGACTAGACAACTGTGAATAGAGGAGGAAAGAAGGATGTAATTACCACACTTACAAATGACCACAAGCAGAAGGCATGAAAAAAAAAGGTAATTTGAATGCATATGCTAATAGAAATAAAGATATAAATATCAGGAACTACAGTTTAAAGAGTTTTTGGTTGTCTATTAGAAAAGGAAATTTGGAGTGAAGCCAAAAATTGCTGTTATTCATTAGTATCTTTGAGGTTTTGAGATAGATATATATATATATATATATATATATATATATATATATATATATATATATATATATACACACACACACACACACACATATATACTATTGATTAAAGTATTTTCAATTATTATGATAAAATATCAAGTAAAAAAATTAAGTAATCTTCAGTGTATTGAATTCACCAAGTTCTAGAGCAAAATATCATTGGTTGGACATCTATTTTCTTAAAGTTCTGAAGGCCTCCAAGATGAAGGTGCTCATTGACTTGGTTCCTAGTGAAGACCTCTTCCTGGCTTGTAGATGGCCATCTCCTCACTGTGCCCTCATTGTAGCCTTTCCTTAGTGCATGCACTGGCTTAGTTCCTTCTCTGTTTTCCTCTTCTTATAAATCCATCAGTTCTATTGAATTAGAACCCAGCCCTTAAAAGCCCTATCTCCAAACACAGGCATGTTGGGAATTAAGACTTCAATACATAAATTTAGCAGAGTGACACAGTTACAGCCCTAGCATCCACCACAACCTAAAGTAGCACACAAATTTATTAAAAAGAAAATTTCCAAAATGTAATTGTCTTGTAAAAGAGGTAAAACAATAATACATTAAAAAAATAAAAGTCTACTTTAGTATATATTTTAGACATATGTTCTAATAATGTAGTAATTTCAATTGTATGTTTCCTAGTTAAACTCTCTTCTCTGATGAAAGAGCAAACCCAATATAGTAATCAAATACAGATAAACTTCACTGATCTACTAAGAATCATTCTAAAATTGGTACTTATTTAAAAAACACAATAGTGAAAACAATTTATTTTCCTATGGAGACAATTATGCATTTCTGTCAAGGAAAAAAAAAACAATTAAAACCAAAGGGAATTAATTATGTGTCTTTAAATTGAATGAACAGAACTGAAAAATATCTTAAGCCAAATATGATATAATGCTATGTGATATGGGAATATTTATCTGATATTAAAATAAGAAAAATATTTTAAACAAAAAAGACCATGGTAAACAGAAATAGATTGACAAATTAACTACATTAAGACAAGGAAAAAATTCTCATGTCACAAATATGAGAAGAAAAACTAATGACAAATTACAAGTAAAATCTTTGCAACATATTTGACAAGTAAATCATTATCTTTTATGTTGGAAGACATATATGGATTATGGGTTTGTTGGAGTCAGGCAGGGAAGCTGCTTTTCTGGAAACTCCTGGGTGAAATTCCCCAGTTTGAAAAAGCCCAGATCATGCTGATATCCTGTCTTAGCTCACAGCCTTAGGATCAAATAGCCTCTATGGTAACCTGCCAAGCACGGAACGAAGACTCCTCCCACACTGAAAGCTTGTCCCTGCCTTTGATGTACTTTTCCTTAAATAAAGAATTGGGGCCTTTTTTGAGGTGCTCTGCTTCCTAAATTTAATCTCTGGATTTGTCTTTATTTCTTACTGATTATTTCAGACTTTTTATTTTCCCAGGTGACTCACACCTCCTGAGCAACAACCTGCTCTGCAGGGGTGCTGGTTACCCTCTCATACTTTTACATATAAATCGTTCTTCAAAAATAATAATAAAAAATAGGCCTAGAGCCAAAATAATATTTAAAAAATTAAACTCCTGCTTAAAAAATAACTTAAAAAATACTTAAAAAAATAAAAATACTGGCTTAACACAAACAATGGAAATTGAAGGCAGACAACCAGGCTGTATTATCATACATACATATATTTTTTTACTTTTCATTTGCCACATTTATAAAAATACTACCCAGTTTGGAAAAATTTGTAAAAAACACAACATTTTCTTCATTCAAAAGAGAAATTTAAACTGACTGAGATCTTTGAAGTTGATTTGATAAAAATGCCAAGAACCTTACATTTGTTCAGTTATTTTTGTTTAATTTTCATTACCAGACACCTGTCTTATAGAAGTAGTTAGAAAAGTACACATATATTTATATAAAAGTAGATTTTCATTACATAGCATTTTAATTTTCAATTAAAGGAAGCCAATTTCATATCTTTAGTAGGATCTGATGAAATAAATTATGATGCATTTATGACAACCTGATATGCAACCATTAAATAATTTCTGGAGAAAAGTTAGTAAGATATGATAAGTATTAGCTGATAAAAAGTAAAAAAAAAAGTAAGTATATACTAATATTTCAAATTTAGATTAAAGGGAAACAAACTAAAGAATGTTCATAAACAGTTTAAATTAAAATTTAACTAAGATTTTTTATGGTCATGTGACTATTCAAATTATATATAGACTCACAAATATAAGATCAAAATATTTGGGAAGTGTCAGATTATTCATCAAATAGTGATTGGATAATTAGCATCTTCTATGGAATAAAAGATTCCTCATTTATTCAAACGTGATTAACAGGCTAAAGCAGTGTTTTCTGTCTAAGGCAGATAATGTCACATGTTCATAAAGTCCACATTTCAGTTTTATAACATGGAAATGCTTCTTCAAAGGGAGATGTTTCTTAGTCTCTTTTTCATCCTATAATCACATGAGACTGGTCCTCACTTCTAGTCCAGGAGTTTTAAGAAGTCAGGGAGGTGCCTCCTTTCTCTGCTGGATTCCCAGGACATTAAAAACCTGAGGATTTTAGTCCTAAAATGATAGGGACTCCATTCTCTGGAAAGACACCTGGAACACACATTTTGAGTTCTATGTTGTCTGAATAATAAACAAGGTGCTATGATGGGGATAGACACATGTATTATGTTGGTCTATGAGAATTTGAAGCCTTGTTCAATAGTTACTATTAACACATACTGATATATTTGATATAAAAAAGCTAACCTCCCTCTCTCAGCAGTCATAAAAGTAAACTCAAAATGGATTCAAAACATAAATGTAAGAATCGAAACAACGAAAAACTAGAAGAAAACACAGGGGAAACACTTTAGTACATTGGAAAGGGCAGGGATGTTTTGGACAAGACTCCAAAAGTACAAGAAGCAAAAGCAAAAATGGACAACTGGGACTTTATCAAACAAAAAACCTACTGCACAGCAAAGAGAACAATCATTAGAGTGAAGAGACAACACACAGAATATAAGAAAATATTTGTAAATCATATATCTGACAAGGGGTTAATATCCAGAATAAAGAATTTAAAAAATAGCAAAAACCAAATAACCCAGTTGTTTAATACTTGCCAAAGGTCCCTAAAATGCATGTTGGAGAAGAGATAGCCTTTTAACAAATGGTGTTGGAAAAACTGAATACCCATATGTTAGGAAAGAAACTACATCCCTTTCACCCTACACAAAAATTGTTCAAAGTAGATCAAAGACCTAAGAATTAGACCAGAAACTTTGCAACCTGTGGAAGAAAATATAGGCTCAACACTCCAAAGTATTAGCACATGCACTGACTTCCTTAAAAGACTCTGAAAGCACAAGAAATCAGTAAGTGGGATGGCATCAAACGTAAAGAAGCTTCTGCACAGCACAAGAAACAATTAGAATGGAAGAAGATATTTGCCATCTGCTCCTCTGACAAGGTATTAATATTCAGAATATTGTAAGGAACTAAAAAAATCTTAGTACCCCCAAACAACAATAACAATGACTCAACAAAACTAAATAACCCAGTGAAAAAATGCACAAAATAACTAAATAAATATTTCTCAAAATAAAAAATACAAATTGCCAACAAATATATGAAAAATTGTTCAACATCCCTAGCAATCGGGGAAATACATATCAAAATTACAATGGCAATTATCAAGCATACAATAATAATAAATATTGGCTAGGATGTCATACATTGTTGATGGAACTGAAAATAAGCTCAACCACTCTCAAAAGCAATACGGAAATTCCTTAAGTCAGAACGTCAATTATCAGATGTAAAATTTACATTAATCTTTAAAGATGTACATATATTCAGGAGGGTATGGTGGCTCTGTGGTAGAACATTCCCTACCATATATGAGGCTCTGAGTTTTATCAGCATCAAAATATACATTCATCTTATCTATGGATTTATAAGACAAAATAGTTATTTTCATTAAAATAATAACTTAATTTTGCAAAAGGCAAAAATTTTCTCCTGAAATAATTAAGTTGAATTAATGCAACTAGTATGTCATAGTATATCATACTTGCAATGTATGAAGATTCCCTAAAAAAAACTAGGACTGGAACCACCATATGACCCAGCTATTCAAGTCCTCGGTATTTATTCTAAGGAACTGAAACAAGCATACTACAGTAATATAACTACATTCATGTTTATGGCAGCACAATTCACAGTGGTTAAGTCAAGGAACCAGCATGGGTATCCATAAACAAGCGAATGGATGAAAAAAATGTGGTATATATATACAATGGAGTTTTACTCAGCCATAAAGAAAAATGAAATTAAGGTATTTGCTGATAAATGTTGATACCTGAGAATATCATGCTAAATGAAATAAGCCAGAATCAGAAGGTCCAGGGTTGAATATAATGTTTTCTTTCACATGCAAAAGCTAGACCAAAACAAAGGAAAAAAATGTCCCAGGGATGGGGGTGGAGTTTGTCCCATGAAAACAGAGAGGAGATCAGTAGAGCAGAGGAAGGGAGAGGAAAGGTAGAATGGAATTGACCAAACTGTGCTATGTAAATATATGAGTATAATATAATTAATTACACCTTTATGTATTTCTATAAAGCAGTAATTTAAAAAAAAACGTATAAATATATAGAAGGAAGACCAGAAGAATAGATGAAAAGGAACAGGGAGAGGGACGAGGGGAGAGATAGAGTAAATACTAGAGATTGAGATGGAGCAAATTATATTCCATGCTTGTATGATTATGTCAAAATGAACCCCAAATTATGTATAACTATAATACACTAATAAAAATTTAAACTAAAATGGGCAATAAACGTAAATAGACATTTCTCAAAAGAAGACATATAGACAGCCAGCAGGTATAAGAAAAAAAATGCTCCATATCACTAATTATTTGGGAAATGCAAATCAAAACCATGCTGAGCTAACACCTCAATCCTATCAAAATGGCTCTTAACAAACAGACTAAAGAAAACAAGTACTGGGGAGAATGTGGAAAATAGGAAACACTTGAACACTGCTGGTGGGAATGTAAATTAGAATACCTACTATGAAAAATAGTATGGAGGTTCCTCAAGAAATTAAAATTTTTTAAAAAATTAATTTAAAAAATAAAATTAAAAATAGAAGTACTATATGACCCAGGAATCCCATTTCTGGGTATAAACCACAGGATATGAAATCAGCCTGTCAATGACACATCTGTATTCTGAAGTTCATGGGAGCATTATTCACAACAGTGAAGAAAAGGAAACTAAGCATCCCCCAACTGATGAATGAATGAAAAAAAGTGTTACATACAATAACATATTATTCAGTTGTTTAAAACAAAATTTGAAATCCTGTCATTTGCTATAACATAGAGGGAGCCAGACATCATTACATTAAATGAAATAAGCCAGAACTAAAACCAAATACCACATGATCTCAGTCACATGTGGATTCTAAATACATTGATCTCACAAGAAGAGATAAAAATGGTGTTTACCAGAGCCTGGGGAAGTAGGAGGCAGGGAGGGATAGAGAAAAGTTGATCAATGGGTACCACATAAAAATTACAAACAGGTAAAAACAAGTCTCAATTTTGAAAGTGGCCTAATCCATGCCAGGACCTTGAACAGGATTAGTGCCTTTATAAAAGATGGCCCCTAGAAGCTGCCTTCTTTTCTCCACCATATAAAGACACAGGAAACTGTGCTGAAAAGTAGTACCATACACAGAATCTGCTGCACCTTGTTCTTGGACTTGCCAGTCTCCTGGACTATGAGAAATAAATCCCTGTTGTTTTTAAGTTACTCAGTTTAGGGCATTTTGTTGTAGCAGTCTGAATGGACTAAGAAACACGCATGTGTAACATGTTACAAATGTAAAACTTTTAGAATCAAAATCTTAATCTTTAGTAGAAAAACTTTTTTAAAAAAGTTTCATTTTCACTCTTTAATATAGTTGATTCATTCGTGGTCAAGATACTGTATATAGGCAGGAAAAATGATCACAAAGATGAAACTCGTTTCTTAAAATTTATTATTTAATAGCTTTCCTAGTTTTATTTATCTCTATTCATCAGTTATCACATATTTTAAATTGAAATCAATCATGTCTTTTTTGGTGTTCTCCTTGAATCATCAAATATAAGTAATAGAAAAAATGGTGGATATAAATTTTTAGCAAATAACACACTTTGTTTTTTCTAAGACATTGAATAGAGACCAACTATTTTTACTGGAATGTGGATTAAAAGTTCTGAAATACCACAGATGTGATTCTCTTCATGTTTAAAGATTTCTAATTATGGCACATTCATCCTTTACATAATAAATCAACATTATGATAGCAACCAGTGTTGGTGTTATGCATCTATCCATGTTTCAGTAGCTATTGTCTTCCAGATTGTGGTACAAATAAAACACAAAATTATGATGTGCTATGGTTTGATAACATAATCAGCACTCTTTGACAATGTTTACAGAAAAAAAGAAAGGTATTTAGACTGGGGTTTTATTTTTACTATTAATGGGTCATTTCTCAAAAGCCAATTTTTGCTCTGAATTCATGTATTTTCACAACATAAAAGTTTAAGTTTATATATTTTATTTTAGATATTAATTGGTGAAGGTAGTGCTAACTAACATTAAGTGATTTGCCAATAATCACATCATCACTTATTTTGAAAATTAGTTCTAGAATTGAGACCACTGACTTTGATTTCTGTATATATTTTATTTCTGATAAACTATGTAATTTGGAATGTTTTTAAATAAAAATAGTAGGATATAATTCATGAAAGAATAATAATATGTCATTAATTAACCTTAGAAAATAAAGATAACTCATGTCTTAATAATTTTTACCTTACATGGAAACAAACTATTATGTGTATTTATATCCATTAGCAAGGCTATGAATATTGACTCCGATGCCTCATCCATTTACCCAGCTTCAAAACTCGGAACAAAATAGTACCCACATAGATTTAGAGAACAGGTAACAGTATATAGAGAACAAATTCCACAACTGTTTTTAGTATTACTTTTATTAAATAAGTGCCTCCTAATTACTCCTTTATTTCATCCTTTTCTTTCTCTTTTTATGCATACATTCCTTGCAGTCTCCTGGGCACTTGTCACTGCAGTTAACACTTCTGTAGGTTGTTTCTACAATTGCATCTCTCTCCCCAGCTAAATTCTTTTCTATTGTCAGACTTCTTGAATGTTGCCAGAAACTATAAATTCAGCATGCTTGAATTAATTCACCAGCTTCTCCTTCCATACATTTTTTTTTTCTGCATCACCTGTTTTTGCTCAGGGCATCACCGTCCTTCTAGAAATTCAGATATGAAACCCAGCTTGTTATTGATTCCCCTTCCAATCCATTCAATTAACATGCAGTGAGTGGCTTTCCAGAGTACTGTGAGATGTCCTGACTTTTAAACCACAGTCTGTCAACTTGTAGAACATATGGTATCATAGTGCCAGAAATCCCTAATTGATGGGGAGAAGTGAAAAAAAAAAAAAAAAGGTAAAGGATTGATCAAAAGTCAAAGAAAACTTCCTGGAGAAAGTGGTGCTAAGTACCTGGCAATTGTATCTCTGCAAGATCCACAGCTGCTTCCTGCATTCCACCATTTAATTTAGATAATTCTAATTGAGGTTCTCATAGTTCGTGTAATTGCCACCATCAAATATCACTTTCCTCTTGTTTGTTCTGTTCTCTACTTTTTCCCTAAGAGTATCACTTATTGATCCTCTTAGTATTTTCTTTTTCCTCTTTTCACTTTTCCCCCTCTTCTTTTTCTTTTGCAATGCTGGAAATCTAACTTAGGGCCTCATAAATGTGAAGTATCTCTTGGTCACTGTGTCATACCACCAGGCCCATATTGGTATTTTCTAAATTTGTGTTTATTTTCTGGAAAACTTGAAACTTCATTTCCTTTTGTTTACAGGTCTGTTTCTCAATTCAGACTCAGCCTTAGTTACTAAAGTCTAATTACACACCCTGAGATTATGATGGTCAGTGTGGTAGTCACCAGACTCATGTGACTAGCAGTTGTCCCTGATTTATGATAATTCTACTAACAATTTTTCAACTTCTCAATGATGCAAAAATGTATCCATACATCCCTCTGTTTTTCACTTTCAGTATAGTGTTCAAGAAATTATATGAGATTGTCAATGCTTTATCATAAATTAGGCTTAGTGTTAGATGATTTTGTCTAACTGAAGGCTAACGTAGTACTGAGTGTGTTGCTCAGTTAAGTTATGGCATTTGATAAGCTAGGTGTATTAACTGCATTTTCAGTTCATGATATTTTCAATTTAGAATGGATGTTTAGAATGTAATTCTATCATAAGTTGAGAAGCACCTATGTTTTAACTTCAATTTAAGGTAATTAACTCCAGCTATAATTATATATTTAATTTCTTAGTCACACCAGCTACATTTCAAGTGTTCAACAGCTGCATGTGGCTGGTTGCTACCATATTTGATAACATGTGTACAAAAGATTTTCATCACCAGAGAATTCCATTGTATAGCACTCATATTTGAAATTAGTTTTCTTTCCTCTGTACAGTCTACACAGCTCACGTCTTCGTTTTTTCTTCCTCTGATTATTCCTCTTATCAGAATGTTTTTACTTCAATCTTTCCCTGTTTAAATGGCATTTATTCTTCAAAGTTGAGATATTGCTTTTTTCACCATGACATTTTTCCCTGCTTTCTATGTCTAGAAGTGCTATTTTAATTTCTTAGTTTTCACAATTTACCTCCCTCCATTTTTTGTTTATCACTTTTTATCTTGCATTGTAGATATTAGTGTACATGTCTTATTTTCCTGAAAGACTATAAACTCTCTGGCCATCACATTTTATTTATCTTTGTATTTTTTACAACATGTACCGTATTCTTCAAAAAGTATCAAACATTTATTGAATGATTAGATTTCAATTCAATTCAGTTTGTTGGTTTATTTATGTGGTGTTCATATTTATGCAGTTTTTAATCTTGAGGCAAAAAAGATTTAGAAAGTGAATACTTGGAGATTTAATAGAAAAATCTGTGGAGGGTTGTAATGTTATTACTTTTGTGTGTTTGAACAAAGACAAAATGCCTAAAAATATAATTAATCCATTATCTCTCAATTAGAGTACAAGTAATTACTTCAGTAGACAAGAGTAATCCCTATTGGCAGAAACTTAACTGCATTTCTATCTCTCTGTGTCCTTTTTTTTTTTTTCTTGATCAGACAAGAAATAGATTCAGTCAATTTTTTATTCCACTTTGATGTTTATTTTCAAAACATTGGTAATTCAGATACCTTGCTGTCTGACTTCCAGTGAAATGACTTTTCAAATATTATTTTTAAAATCAGGTAGTCTTGCATTTCCAGAACTTTTCACTGATATTAAAGCACATTAGTGTTCTTGATAGTTAATTTCACTGAAAACAAATTCTTAAGAATAAAAATTTCAATGATATGGGATTATTTTTAAGACACATAAGTCTAGCAACTCAGTTGTATAAGAAACAAAATTTAATCTTTTTGTAATTAATCTATATCAAATATGATGAGTCTTTTTCTACCATGTAAGCACTCACTATCAGTTCAGAGTTTTCTCATTTCTTCCACCAGAGGCTTTTTATATATGTTATTATAGAAAGTACAAAACCATGGCTGGAGAAAGAAGTATGGCTTTGGGTTCCTGCACATGGTGAGGGTCACATCATACTCCTCCAGCCTTCCTATTTGATACCTGGATACTTATTCATGTTAGTAGCCTCTGTGCCATCTTCACCCTCTGACCCAAAGTTTCTGTTTATTTGGTTCACTCTCTGCTTCATCTATATCCTTCTCAGGGACACAGAAAACTTTATCCTCCTTAAATTCCACTGTGTGACAGTTGAATGTCCATGTTTAAAGCCCTTTATACTTTTATGTCACTTTTGGTGACTGCTGTAGTTTGATATATCTTTCCAAACTCATAAATCAGAACTTAAACCCCAAGTTGATGGTAGTAAGAGATGGGCTTTTTAAGAAGCGATAAGTGCTCCATCCTCACAAAGGGTTAGTGCTCTTACAAAAGAGGTGGAAGAAAGTGTTGTGGTGTCTTTTGCCCTTTGATCTTATACTACTTGAGGAAGAAGCTGAAAGACACCATCATGGAACAATAGATTAGCATTCACCAGACACTAAATCTATTGGCACCCTGACCTTTGACTCTACACCCTTCAAAATAGTAATAAATAAATTTCTGTTGTCTATAAATTACCCAGTCTCAGGTATTTTGTTATAGCAGCACAGACAGACTAAGAGAGTGACATAGTAAATGTTTAATTATCATGAACTTAGTAACTAAGTGTTGTGAATTGTGAGACTGTCTCTGAATTTTGCTTGAGACAAAAGTATATAAATATTCTTATTCTATTCTTCTTTTTTTGTACCAGAGATTGAACTCAGGGGCATTTGACTACTGAGCCGTATCCCCAGCTCTATTTTATTTACGGACGGGGTCTCACTGAGTCACTTAGTGCCTCACTTTTGCTGGGGCTGGCTTTGAACTCCTGATCTCCTTGCCTCAGCCTCCTAAACCCCTGGGATTACAGGCATGCACCACCTGGCCTTGTTTCTTCTATTCTTTTTTACTATGCTAATTATAGACAACCTTGGGATCTTGCCTCTCACCCAGATTTTCCTGGAAGAGAAGTGTGCTACATTTCTCTTCCTGCAGACTGAAAATCTATGTGGAGCTCTGTAGTCTATTCTCACAGCTGATTCCCCAGATTGGATTTGATGTGTGAAGATAGGATTATGGTTTGCCTTAATTTCATCTGGAGTTATTTTTTTTCTCTCTTATCTGGAAATTAGTCTAGGTCTTCAATTATTTTATTTATTGTCCAAAATTATTCCCACCAAAATGTTTTTAAATTTAAAAGCTAAGACTCTATTTCGTATATCATTGTATCATCTTTCCTCTGTGCTAATGGATGTTGAAGATTAAGATGCTTATAAATCTGGGAATGGGAGCAAGGAAAGTGAGGAAGAAGAGAAGCACAGGGCTAATAGTGAATATGAGGCAAAAATGCAACATTATCTAATCTATTTAAGACTTTATCCTATCAAATAAAAGTCAGCTAGCATATTATTCAACACCAGATTTAAGCCAAAGAGCTGAGAATTTTCCAACACATATCTTAAATTTTAAAATAATCCAACAGAACAAATATGCTATTTCATTTGAGATTCAAAAAGTCTAAAGCACATGTTCAAGATCATATAACTAGTAAGTAGAAGAGGTGAGATTTGAACCCAGGCATTTTCTCTCCAAGCCGAATAATACAATTCATATTGACCTATGCTGACTATATTGACTGCGTTGACAGCTCACTATATCATAGATAAATTCCTTGATATCTCTTTATGTATAAATACCATTTATTTTAAAAGACTTCTTTAGGATTCCCAAAATAGAAGGGTAAAAAAAGCAAAGCTTTCTGTATTTTTCACTTCAATATGAAAATCATGCTGCTTCATTCCTAGTAGATTTGCTGCTTTGATGTTGCAAAAGTATCTATCTATATGGCAATTATAGGATTTACCACAAAAGGAGCAAGAAAGGAAAATATATTTTTCTCTGCTTAACTTTCCCCATCACGATGTGAAAATTACTTAAGGCAGTACACTCTATGATTAGATACAGATTTTCATGGGTTTACCAAGGACATTTCTTAGTGTTTCAAACTGACGCAGTGAATTGCAATAAGGTAATTTATTTTATGATGCAAAAAATATTCTCAATTAACCCTTAAAAATAAGTGCCACCATAGATAAACACTCCCTTAGGTAAACTCTAAAAAAATTAAAGAGGCTAAATATGTATTATACTTAACACCATGGGAAATTAGCCTTATAAGAATATTTTACTTCTGGTATATAGAGTGAAGTCACTGCATGAGAAGTAGCATTAAAAGTAGCTTTAAAAATAATGTAACACCATTTCAAACTATGCAGAACTAAAAAAAAATGACAAATTGACAGCTTAAAGAAGCTTCAAGTTTTTTCCTACAATGTTCATTTTTCTTCTGCTTTTCCATTTGAAGATGCTTCTGAAAGATAGACATCATCAAAGTAATCAGCTCAGGGCATCAAGAGAATGAAGTTTCCCTCAGTTTCAAAATTTGGATAAGAATCAGATGTAAAATTTACATTAATCTTTAAAGATGTACATATATTCAGGAGGGTGTGGTGGCTCTGTGGTAGAACATTCCCTACCATATATGAGGCTCTGAGTTTTATCAGCATCAAAATATACATTCATCTTATCTATGGATTTATAAGACAAAATAGTTATTTTCATTAAAATAATAACTTAATTTTGCAAAAGGCAAAAATTTTCTCCTGAAATAATTAAGTTGAATTAATGCAACTAGTATGTCATAGTATATCATACTTGCAATGTATATTTTCACCATTTTTAATTACTTGGGGAAAGTTTATTTTCATTAAACTTTACATGGGTAGATACTTCATCCTTGACAAATTATAATAATGACAGAAAGAAACATATGATTGTTTCATCTCACATAGTGCTATTCTTCTGTGCCATGGAATGGATATTGCATGAAAGTGTATTTAGTATATGCTTTTTCAAATGAAATTTATGTGATAATCCAAACCATATAAATGTGGAAAGAGAAAGGTTTTTTCCAACTCGTATATTTTTCATTATCACTATGCATCATTGTACTGTGTTGAATGTTGACTATTAGAAATAAAAAGTAACTAAAGACCTGTGTTTAAAGCATTCCATGGTTTACTGAAGGAAACTAACATGATAATATGCAGTTATGATCAGGTATAACATTCACATTTGTGGGTGAACACAATGTTATAAGAACACAAATTACAGTGGGGGCACAGTGGCCTATGCCTATAATCCCAGTGGCTCTGGAGTCTGAATAAGGAAGATTGTGAGTCAGCCTCAGCAAAAATAAGGCACTAAACAATTCAGTGAGACCCTGTTTCTAAATAAAAAAAAAAAAGAAAATACAAAATAGGGCTGGGGATGTGGCTCAGGGATTGAGTGCCCCTGAGTCCAATTTACAGTGCCAAAAAAGAAAAAAAATAAATAAAAATAAACCCACAAATTGCATTAGTGACTATATTGCCAGGCAGGGTCAGGTGAATTGACATTGACACTGTTTTAAGAATGATGAGAATTAGCTTCCTTCTTGATTCAGGAGTGAAGGCAGGACACCATCACAGCAAGAGAAGGTACATGAAGAAGAAGAATAGTAAATGTCACTTTGGATTTTGTTCATTAGATATAATATTTATGTTAAAGAGAGGTTAAATATTTTACTAGTATGGTGTATTCTTTCCTTTATGTAATTTAAAAGAGGACATGTTTTTTAACAGCTTTATTGAGATATAATTCATATACCATACAACTTACTCATTAAAAATGTATAATACAATGAATTTTAGTATATTAAAAATATATGCAACCATCACTACAGTTAATTTAATTTTACTTCTTTTTAAACATTTAAAAAAACTAATTGTTAACTGATACATAAAAACATAAAATTTACATATTCAGGTGGTATCATGTGATATTTTGATATGTATATACTGTAATATTCAAGTGATGTTATACTTATCTCTTTAAACATTTATTTTATTTGAAATCCTTTATTCTAGCTGTGTGGAATATACATTATTGTTATCCATTCTGTTTGAATATATGTTATTGTATATTCAATTGTACAATTCATCACTGTACATTTCAATTCATATTTTACGTTATTTTATCTATAGTCATCCTCCTGTGCAGTAGCATACCAGAACATCTTACTCCTCTCAAACTATAACTGAGTACCATTGATTAGCATTTCCCTCTACCACCCTCCCTTACCCTCCGCAGCTTCTGGTAACAACCATTTTATTGTCAGTTTCTGTGTAATAACTTTTCGACTCCACATGTGTGAGGTCGTACAGTGTTTGTCTTTCTGTTCTTGGATTATATCGCTTAACAAATGTTCTCCAATTCCATCCATATTGTAACAAATAATACTATATCATACTTTTATATCGTTGAATTATACTCCATTGTATATATGTGCCATATTTTCTTATGCATTCATGAGTCATTGGACATGAGTTGATTCCATTTCTTAATTATTGGGAATAATGCTACAATAAATGCGGGACAGCAGATAGATCTCTTTTACCCACTGATTTCATTTCCTTTGGGGTTGTTGGGCCATGTAGCTTTCCTATTTTAAAGTTTTGGAGGAACCTCCATATTGTTTTTCATAATAGCCATACTAATTTACATTCAACAGTATATAAATCTTCCACATTTTCACTAGTTGTTTTGATTATAGCTATTCTGACTACATTGAGGAAAAAACTTATTGTGGTTTTGATTTATATTTCCCTGATAATTTACATATTTAGGTGGTATCATGTGATGTTTTAATATATGCATATACTGTAATATTCAAGTGATGTTACACTTATCTCTTTAAACATTTATTATTTATTTGAAATCCTTTATTCTAGCTGTTTAGAATATACATTAATGTTACCCATAGTCACCTTTCTGTTGTTTTGGGTTTTTTGGTTTTGTTTTTGTTTTTTGCTGCTGTGACCAAATGACCAGACAAGAACAATTTTGTAGGAATAAAAGTTCATTTGGTGCTCACAGTTTCAGGGTCTCAGTCCACAGATGGCCAACTTCATTGCTCGGTGCCTGAGGTAAAGCATAATATCATTGCAGAAGGGTTTGGATTATTAACAAATGTTCTCCAAGGCACCAGGAAGCAAAGAGAGTGTGAGCTCCATTCACCAGGGATAAACTATAACCCCCAAAGTCATGCCCCATTATCCTCCTCCTTTAGCCACACATTAACTGCCTACAGTTACTACTCAGTTAATCCATTCAACCATATTAATAGATTGATTATGTTAAGACAATCAAAACCCACTCATTTCACTTCTATACTTCCTTGCATTGTCTCAAATATGAGTTTTTGGGGGACACTTCATATCTAAACCATAATAGTATTTGAACATTTTTTATGTATCTTTTGGCCCTTTGTATGTTTCTTTTGAGAGGTGTTTTTTTTAGGTTTATTGCCCAATTTAAAAAAATTTAGTTATAGATGCACATAATACCTTTATTTTATTTATTTATTTTGTACGTGGTGCTGGGGATTGAACCCAGTGCCTCACACATGCTAGGCAAGAGCTGTACTACTGAGCCACAATCCAGGCCCATTGCCCAATTTTTTTATTGACTATTTTTCTTACTGTTGAATTGTTTGAGTTCCTTCCTTAGACATTGTGGATATAACACTTTGTCAGATGTGCAGTTGGGAATATTATCTCTACTCTGTTGCCTCTTCGCTCTGATGATTGTTTCTTTTGAAACAATCTTATAAGCTGAAGCTTACAAGTGATATGATCCTGTATGTGCATACATGTACATTTTTTTCTTTTGTTGTCTGTGCTTTTGGAGTTTTACAAAACAAAACAAAAAAACCAAAACATTGGAATAGGATGTCCTGAGTGCCGCAGTCTGGCTGGGCACAATCAGAAGCCACTTGTCAAAAGAAACTAACTTTATTTTTAGAACCAAACACGCCAAACAAAACAGCCTCTCAGGAAAAATCCTCAGAGCCTCAACTGCCACCACCGGCTTTTCCACAAGCCTGTCTCTCCACTTTCAAGCTTCTCTCCACCTCCCACAATCCTCCTGCTCTTGAGGCCGATTGGCTGGGTCATGTGGGCGGAGCCAAAAAAGTCCCCCAATGAGCAGCTCCGTGGTCTGAAAGGGCAGGGAAACAGTCCAATGAGCATCACCGCAGAGGAGCCAATCAGCTAGATGTTGCTGGGGCCGAGGAGCCAATCAGCTAGATGTTGCTGGGGCCGCTGTGAGCCAATCATCAGCCGGCAGCTGGAAGTTTGCTGGCAGCTGGAAGTTTGCTGGGGCCCCTTTGGCTGTGGCTCTCAACATCTCCCCCTCTCTGTTTAAACAACAAGCATGTGGCTTAGGGACCGTGTCTGTTAGGCAGTCCAATTCAACATATGGTCCTTACCCGTCATCGGATGAACTGACCTCTAGGCGTCAGCCTCCTGTCTTAGGTTGGTACCACTGCAATTGGATCATACCCGTCACTGACTACCGGTCCAGCATACAGCTATACTTGTGGATAGGCCTTTGCACCAGTGGGGGGGTGAGGTTCTTTGCCTCACCTCTGTTGGCCCCCAAATTTTAGACCATCACTAGTAGAGGAGGATGCAAAATGCCATGACATTAAGCCAACTGAGGGCTCCTTTGAAAAATTGTACCACCGGTGACATCATCAGCAAAAATACCCCAACACTACCACAAGTCGCTGCACCAACAGATAGTTCACAATGCATACAGGTGAGCTCACAATGTGTCCAGGCAAGTTCTGCAAGCAGTTCAGTGATGGCTATTGTAGAAGCTGTAGATTAGTTTTATCTTTGACTTCACCAGCACTGGGATGAAGATAGGAATTCTGGCAATAATGGCTAAAGAAAAAATTATGTAACATTACAGAAGGCACTAAAAGAAAACAATTTTCTTAACAATTTTCATTGTCTTCACTGGCACTGGGATGAAGATAGGAATTCTGGCAATAATGGCTAAAGAAAAAATTATGTAACATTACAGAAGGCACTAAAAGAAAACAATTTTCTTAACAATTTACATTATCTTTAAGAGAATTATTAAATATAATGAAAAGGAAAGGTGAAAGTAAACAAACAGATCTGTTAACCTTCTTTTTTGTTTACATATTAAAACAATCCTCAACAGTTGTTTACCCAATTTAAATTAAACCATATAAATCACGTGAAAAAAAAAATATTTGGATCCATTTTATCATGAGCGCTCATCATATATGATATATGGACATACATACATTCAAACATATAACACAAAACACAAGTGTGCACACATAATATAATACATACAACACATAACATTATAGTAAAGGCCTTATAACTTTTTACAGGTGAAATCTCCATTGCAATGTTTAAAAACTCTATAGTCAAAAAATAGAACTGATCAGCAAAACATTAACCTAGGTCTGTATGAGCTCAAAAAACAAAATAGAACTTCATGATATGGCAAAGGGCAATAATAAAATAGATATTGAAAAAAGCATCCTGGTTCTGTTGCAGATGTAAGAATAGCCAAACTGGAGTTTTGGATATCAGTTGTTATGGATTTGAGCCAAATCATCTTCTTTTTGGTCTGTAGAAATCGCAATAGCCAAACTGGAGTTTTGGATATCAGTTGTTATGGATTTGAGCCAAATCATCTTCTTTTTGGTCTGTAGAAATTGCTTTAGTTAATCTTTCTGGAATCCAAATCGGCTGCTGTTCTCCCTGTGTAAACACATAAACAGACCCCCGACTCCAGACAATCACTGGGTCAGGACCTTGGTTAATCTCTCTGGAATCCAAATCGGCTGCTGTTCTCCCTGTGGAAACACACAAACAGACCCCCGACTCCAGACAATTACTGGGTCAGGACCTTTCCATTGTCCTGTTAGAATATCCTTCCAAAGTACCTTGGGCTTTTGTACATTTTTTGGACACATATGCCTTTCCGCAGCACTAAGTCCTGATGAATCCAAATTTAAAAAGTTTAGAGTAAAAAGGGTTATTTTAAGTTTATCTTTGGGGAATATATACCCCTTCCCAATTCCTTCTTTTTGCTTTAATAAGTACATTTTAATAGTTTTATGAGCTCTTTCAACTATGCCTTGTCCCTGTGGATTGTATGGGATTCCTGTTATATGAGTAATGCCAAATGTTGAGCAAAATTGTTTAAAAGAGGTAGAAGTATAACCAGGGGCATTATCTGTTTTTAACTGTTTTGGAACACCCACAGTGGCAAAATTTTGTAAGCAATGAGCTATAACATCTTTAGTTTTTTCTCCGGCATGAAGGGAGCCCATCAAAAATCCAGAAGAAGTATCAACTGTAACATGCAAATATTTTAATTTTCCAAATTCTGGCAAGTGTGTGACGTCCATCTGCCAAATATGGTTAGGTATCAATCCTCTAGGATTGACTCCAAGATTAACTTGTGGTAAAAAGGTCACACAATTTTGACATTGTTTTATTATTTGTCTAGCTTGTTCCTTAGTTATTTTAAAACGCTTTTGTAAAGTATTAGCATTGACATGGAACTTTTTATGAAAATTTATAGCTTCTTCTAGTGTAGAGAAAATATGCATGTCATGTGTAGTTTTATCTGCTAAATCATTGCCCAAACTAAGGGCTCCAGGCAATCCTGTATGTGCCCTGATATGTCCTATAAAGAATGGATCTTTTCTGTCCCAGATTAGACTTTGTATAGTGGAAAGCAAAGAGAAAACAGTAGAAGAAGGGGAAATCCTACCAGCATCTTCAAGAGATACTATAGCATTAACTACATACTGACTATCAGAAAATAAATTAAATACAGAATCTTTAAACATCACAAAAGCTTGTAAAACTGCATTAAGCTCTACCTTTTGAGCTGATTGTTTGGGTACTAAAAATGTAAAAGTTTGATCAGGGGTAACTACTGCTGCTGTACCATTATTTGACCCATCAGTGAATATATTTGGAGCATTCATGATAGGTGTTTTTCTTGTCATTTTTGGAAAAATTACAGGATGCAATGACCAAAAAGACAATAAAGGATTAGATGGTAAGTGGTTATCAAATGAAACATTAGATTTGCACATGATTATTGCCCAAGTATTTAACTCATTAGCTAACTCATCAATTTGATTCATATTATATGGAGTAATAATTTTATTGGGAGAAATTCCAAACACTCCCTTTGCTGCTTTTATTCCTTTGAGTATTAATTGTCCTACAGCCTCAGGATACCTAGTAAGAATAGTGTTAGGAGAATAAGATAAATGTATCCATAATAATGGACCTTCTTGCCAAAATACTCCTGTAGGAATATTTTTTGTTGGTAGTACAATAAATAATAAAGGCAAACTTATATCAATTCTATCCAAATGCATATTTTCCATATATGTTTCAATGATTTTTAATGCCTTTCTTGCTTCAGGCGTTAACATTCGGGGTGAATTTGGATCTGATGGACCTTTTAGGATATCAAATAAAGGTCCCAACTCTCCTGTTGGTATACCTAAATAAGGCCTTATCCAATTTATGTCTCCTAATAACTTTTGAAAGTCATTAAGTGATTTGAGTTGATCTACTCGTATTTGAATTTTTGGTGGACGGACCATGGTTGAGGATAATAGAACTCCTAAATAATTAATTGGAAAATTTAATTGTACTTTATCTATTGCTATCTCTAGATTATAATTTTTTAATAAGTTTGTAAGTGTGGCATAACATTCTAGCAATGTGTTTTTATCTTTGTGTGCTAATAATACATCATCCATATAGTGAAATATTTGTAGTTCAGGATTTTGATTTCTAAGTGGCTGGATTGCTTTGTTAACATAAATTTGACACATAGTTGGGCTGTTAGCCATCCCTTGAGGGAGTACTTTCCATTCATATCTCTGATCAGGACCTTCATGATTCAGTGCAGGGATAGTAAATGCAAAACGTGGACTATCCTCAGGATGAATTGGAATTGAAAAAAAACAATCTTTAATATCTATAACTAAAACATACCAGGTTTTTGGCAAAGCAGACAACTGAGGAATCCCTGATTGAGCAGGTCCCATAATAACCATCTCATTATTAATGGCTCTTAAATCTTGCAATAATCTCCATTTACCAGATTTCTTTTTGATGACAAAAATGGGAGTATTATGGGGAGATACAGAAGGTTGTATATGTCCTTCCGCTAATTGTTGTTTGACCAGGTCATGGGCTGCTTGTATCTTTTCTTTAGTCAGGGGCCACTGAGGAACCCATACTGGTCTTTCTGATTTCCAAGTAATTTTTATTGTCTCAGTAGCCCTTTCTGAAAATCCAACCCATGTCTTTCTGTTCCTTCATCTATTTGTATTGATGCTGCTATACCTTGTTCTTGTTTTTCTAATCTTTTTCCTTTCCTAAAACCTTGTCTAGTCATAATAGTGGGTGCATTTTGGTTGATGTTATTTGTTAATGTCAAACCTAATTGATCTAGGACATCTCGTCCCCATAAATTTACGGGAAGATGATCCAATACATATGGCTGTATAGTTCCTTCACATCCTTCAGGATCCTTCCAATCTAATACCATTGCACTTCTATTGGGATTAGTCGCCACTCCTAGGCCTCGAAGCGTTTGAGTGGCTTGTTGTAATGGCCAATGTTTTGGCCATTCTTGACGAGAGATGATGCTAAGGTCTGCACCTGTATCCAGTAGCCCATTAAATTCATGTCCTTGAATATTTAGTTTTAGCATGGGGCGAGAATCTAAATTTAAAGAAAGCATAGCCCAATCTACACCTGTGGAACCTAATCCCTTGGAACCTCTTTCTACAGTACGACTGGAAAATTTATCATGTAGGCTGGGTATTATTAGTAACTGTGCTATTCTATCTCCTGGTGAAATTACTGATATACCCTTTGGAGAACTGGCTATAATTTTTATTTCACCTTCATAATCGGGATCAATTACCCCAGGACTTATCATAAGTCCTTTTAGAGTAGAAGAGCTGCGTCCCAATAATAAGCCTACTGTTCCTTTGGGAAGAGGTCCTTTCACCCCTGTGGGAATGATTTGAACTCCCATCTCTGGAGTTAGTACTGCTCTGGCGGAGGCGCAGATGTCCAACCCTGCGCTCCCTCTGGTTTGTCTGATGAGGGATCTGATGGACAATGTGTCCTGGGCACTACCCTGATGGGGTTGCTGGGTTCCTCCAGTGCTCCGTATATTTGTGGTTTTGTGCCCCGAAACATTGGGCCCCCCTGTCCGTTTTTTGGCAATGGAGCCCGATGCCTTTCTCCACGATATCGTGGATAAACACCTGGTCCTTGTTCATTTTTTGATAATGGAGTACCCTCTATGGTGGTTTGAGAACGGCATTCATTAGCTCAATGTCTCCCTCTACGGCATCGTGGGCAAATACCTGGTATTCTACTCCTTTGATACCTAGTTTTGTTAAACCCTCCTCCAATGGGGCAATTCCTTTTAAAATGTCCTGTTTGTTCACAATTGTAGCATGTTCTTGGCCTGGCATCTAAAGCCTGTTTTACTGCAGCTCCCACGACTTGCTCTTGTTCATTAATGTCTCTACATAATTTAATATATGTGTTTAAATCTTCATGTTTCCATGGTCTAATGATATCTCTGCACCAACGATTCGCTTGCTCATAAGCCAGGTGTTTTAGTAATGGCATTGCTTGTTCTGTATTCCCAAAAACTCTGGTGGCTGTTTGAATAAGCCTATCTACAAATTCAGCATAAGGTTCATTAGCTCCTTGTATTACCTTAGATAATTGACCTTGTAAACCTCCATGTCCTTGTAAAGTCTTCCATGCCTTAATTGCATCTGCAGCAATTTGTGCGTATACACCAGGATCATATGCAATTTGTTGCTGCTGATCCTCATAAGGTCCCTTTCCTAACAACATATCTAGATTTCTCTGAGGATAACCAGCTGCTGCATTTCGCCTAGCCGTCTCCTTGCAAAATTCCTCATTGGCAACCTTCCATAACAGGTATTGTCCTCCATTTAGCACAGCTTTACACATATTAGCCCAATCTGCTGGCGTCATGTTCAAGTTGTTAATGGATTCGACCATGCTTACAGTGAAGGGTGCTTGAGGACCATAGGTTGTTACAGCCTCTTTTAGCTGCTTCACTGTTTTGAAATTTAAAACTTGGTAAAATCGCTGCCCTCCTGCCTCAAATACAGGGCATGTTAATATTTGAGATCTTGTCTCAGGATCCCAACTATCAACTGCGGGGGTTGGGGACCTCCCAGCATATGGAGGTGGCCTTGTTAGTTGGACACTTACGTCCTCTGGTGATAGAAAGGTGTTAGTAGCAGTCTCCTGTTGTAACTTTCCCCCTGATGGCTTTTTCTGTTTTACACTTTCTTTCTCTGTCTGACTAGCTTGAGAGGCCTTCTCTTTTACTTGAATCTTTTCCTCTGTCTGACTAACTTGAGAGACCTTCTCTTTTACTTGAATCAATATGTCTTCTCCTTCCTCTACCTTTGTCTGAACTGAAGGCTTTGGACTAAGCAAACAAGACACCAACGCCCACAATGTCAATGTGCCAACTGGCAGAGTCCCTGGGCTTTTCTTTTCTATTCTTTTTAAATCTTCACCATGATGGTTCCATTGTGATATATTTAACAACTCCTCCTTAAAAAGCCATGGGCTACATTTTTGTATTGTATCAACATATGCCCTGATTGTTCTTGATTTTACTGAGATGCCTCCTTCCTCTACCAATTTACTTAACACTCTTTCAGTTTGTTTTTTACTAATTTCTGATCCTGTATTTCTACTATAATACAACCCAACAAGATGACGCCTAACAAAACTGAAACAGAGTGAAACAAAATTGAAACAACACAAAATCATTATAATAGCCTCCTGAAATGTCCATCCGTCCTTTCTCCCTATCTGTTCCTCAGATGTGAGCGGTTTTTCTTCCATCTTACACATCTCCAGGGACAGGCAACTTAAAACAAAAGTGAAACAAAATAACAAAAGAAGAATCTTAAAATGGCTACCCATCCTCTCGCCCTGCCCTCAGGGGCGAGCAGTTTCACTTACCCTCAGTCGCTCCCCGTGCGAGCCACCAAATGCCGCAGTCTGGCTGGGCACAATCAGAAGCCACTTGTCAAAAGAAACTAACTTTATTTTTAGAACCAAACACGCCAAACAAAACAGCCTCTCAGGAAAAATCCTCAGAGCCTCAACTGCCACCACCGGCTTTTCCACAAGCCTGTCTCTCCACTTTCAAGCTTCTCTCCACCTCCCACAATCCTCCTGCTCTTGAGGCCGATTGGCTGGGTCATGTGGGCGGAGCCAAAAAAGTCCCCCAATGAGCAGCTCCGTGGTCTGAAAGGGCAGGGAAACAGTCCAATGAGCATCACCGCAGAGGAGCCAATCAGCTAGATGTTGCTGGGGCCGCTGTGAGCCAATCATCAGCCGGCAGCTGGAAGTTTGCTGGCAGCTGGAAGTTTGCTGGGGCCCCTTCGGCTGTGGCTCTCAACACCTGAGTGTTTCCTTTATGTTTTCTTCTGGTAGTTTTAAAGCTTGAGGTCTTACATTTAAGTATTTAATCCTTTTAGAACTGATTTTTGCAAGTGGTGAGAGATGGGAGGCTAGTTTCATTCTTGTGCATGTGGCTATCCAAATTTGCCAGCACCATGTAGCAAAGAGACTATCCTTTCCCAAATGCATGTTCTTAGTTCTTTTTTCAAAAATTTGTTAACTATAGATGCATAGGTTCACTTCCTGACTATCTATTCCTTCACATTGGTCTGCATATCTGTTTTTATGCCAATATTGTGCTATTTTGATTACTGTGGCTTTATAGTATATTTACAAGTCAGGCAATCTAATACCTCCTGCTTTGGCTTTTGGTGTGTGTGTGATTCCAGACACATTTTAGGATTTTTTTTTTTTTTCGCTTCTGTAAAGAATGTAATCAGTATTTTGTTAGGAATGGTATTGAATCTGAAGGTGGATTTGGGTACTGTGGATGTTTTTATAATACTAATTCTTTTAATCCATGAACATAGATGTATTTCCACTTTTTGTATCTGTTTCAATTTCTTCCATCAATACTTGATAGTTTTCAACCTCTTTGGTTAAAAGTTTTTCCAGGTATTTTGCTTTTTATGTTGTAGTTATTGTAAATGGGATTGATTTCTTGGTATCTTTTTTTCCAAATAATTTGTTATAGATGTACAGCAGCACTATTCACTTCTCTATGTGATTTTGTATCCTAAAAATTGGCTGAATTTGTTCATTAGTTCTGGTTATTTTATAGTGCAGTCTTTCAGGATGTGTGTGTATGTGTGTGTGTGAGTATATACACACATATACATATACATACATGTATACACACACATAAAAAAGTCATGTCATTTGGAACCAGTGACAATTTGTCTTCTTCCTTTGAAATTTGGATACTCTTTATTTATTATTCTAATCTGATTCTCTGGATAGGACTTTCAGTGCTATGATGAAGAGAAGTGGTGAGATACTTGTCTTGTTCCAGATCTTAGGACATTTTCAGCTTTTCTCCATTCAATGTGATATTAGCTATTGGCTTCTTTTATTTGATCTTTATTATGTTGAAGTACATCTTTTCTATAGTGAATTTGTTCAGAGTTTTTAATTATAAGGGATGTTGAATTTTACCAAATAACATTTCTGGGTTTATCAAGATGTACATGCAGCTTTTTTCTTCATTCTGTTATGTGGAATAACATGTTTATTATTTGCATAAGTTAAATCATCCTTGCATCCCTGGGACGAATCCCTATAAACATTGTCTTTAAAAAATTCTTCATTTGGGGGCTGAGGTTGTGGCTCAGCAATAGAATGCTTGCCTAACACACCTGAGGCACTGGTTTCAAACCTCAGTACCACATAAAAATGAAATAAAGATATTGTGTCCACCTACAACTGAAAAATAACTATCTTAAAAAACCTCTTTATTTTGATAACCTTGTTTTATTTTTTAATTTTTTCAATATCCATTTCATTTATTTCTGTTATTGTTTTTTTTCCTAGCAATTTTGGGTTTGGTTTGTTCTTGTTTTTCTAGTTTTCTTGATATACTATTACTGAATATTTATTGACAAACTTTCTGTTTTTTATTGTAGGTATTGATTGTTATGAACTTCCCTGTTAGTATTACTTTTTTATATCCCATAGATTTGGAATATTATGTACTCATTTTCATTTATTTCAGGAAATTTTTCAGTTTCCTTCTTAGTTTCTTCTTTGATACATTGGTTTTTCAAGAATATGTTGTTTAATTTCAATTTATTAGTCTAGTTCTCAAAGTTTTTTCTTAGTACTGACTACTAGTTTCATTCCCTTGTGGTCAGAAAATATACTCAAAATGATTTCAATTTTTAAAGAATTGTGTTTGCCTTCTGCCATATGATCTGTTCTGGAGAAGATTCCATGTACCATTGAGAATCCTGTGTGTTCTGCAGCTGTTGGATGGAATGTTCTGTAGATGTGTGTTAAGTCTCTTTGGTCTAGGATGCTATTTAACTCTGCTCTTTCTTCATTGATTCCTTTCTAGATGAAATTGCTGAAAGTGGGATCTTAAAGATACCTACTATTCATTGTAATAGAGTCTCTACCAGCCTTCAGATCTATTAACATTTGCTTTATATATTTGGGTATTCCAATATTGGGTGTATATATATTTATAGTTGTTATTTCCTCTTGCTGAATTGACCCCTTTATCATTATAAAATGACTTTCCTTCCTTCCTTTCTTCTTCTCATGGCATTTGATTTCATGTCTATTTTTTTATGTTATAAATATGGCAGTTTTTGCTTTCTTTTGGACTCCATTTTCATGGAATATAATTTTCATCCCTATATTTTCATTCTATGCACATACATAGAGGTGAAATCAGTTTCTCATAAGCAGAATATTTTGGAGTCTTTTAAGAGAATACATTCAGTTACTTTGTCTTTTATTTGGAGACTTTAATCCATGCGCACTTAAGGTAATTATCAGTAGGCAAGGTAATGTTGTTACAGCTTTCTACTTTTTCTGTAGTTTTTTCTTCTTATCCTTTACTCTTCTTTTGTGACAAAGTTATTTTCTCAGCTTTTTTTGGGGAATGTGTATATTTCTTATTTATGTATATACTTATTTAATATGTCTACTGTAGGCTTTTACTTTGTGTTACCATGAAGCTTAGAAACAAAATGTTTATACAACAAACTATTTTGAAGTGATAATAACTTAGCATTGTTCATAAAGACAGGAAAAAGAAAACAAGAATAAAAAAGTAAAAAAAAAAACACATTCTATTCCTCCCCTCATTTTGATTTTCCTTTCCATGTTTTTATTTTGCCTGTGTTTTAACACGTTAATATAGTTATTATTTCAATTTTTTTTTATTCTTCACTCTTCATACCAAAGATAGATAGGATTTACATTAGTAATAGTAGCTCATTTTGAGTTTTTATGCATAGTTACTCTTACCAATAAAGTTTGTAATTTCCAATGTTTTTTCTTATTCCTAAGCATCTTGTTCTTTCAGTTTAAAGAACTCTCTTTAGCATTTCCTATAGGACTGGTCTAGTGGTGATAAATTCTCTCAGCTTTCATTCGTCTGGCAATGTTTTTATTTCTCCTTCATTTCTAAATGTTGGCTTTGCTGGGTATAACATTCCTGGGCTTGTTTGCTTTTTCATCAACATTGTGAAAATTTTATACCACTCCTTCCTGACCTGTAAGGTTTCTGCTGAGAAGTCTTCTGTGAGGTAAATTGGAACATCTTAATGTGCTATTTGTTCCTTTTCTGTTGCTACTTTGAGAATCCTTTGTTTTAAACCCTTCAGAGCTTCGTGAAAATATATAGTTTTGTGAGGGTAGTTTTGGTTGAGTTGAATGTGCTGATCCCTTCTGATCATTCTGTACCTGGTTATGTATATTCTCTTGGAGGTTTGGGATGTTTTATGTTGTTATCTCTTTTAATAAACCTCTTCAATCTCTCTGTTCTCTGACAAATTACTGATTTTTTCCCTCTATGTGACTTGAAGTTGAGTTTCCTTGAAAAACATACATACTCTGATATTTACAGATATTGGTTACTATATGATCTGGTTCTGCCACTGGTCATTAGGTGACAAGATGGTTCTCTGAAAGTTCTTGATGGTTATTGGTGTAAGAAATTGAATGCACATTGAAAGATTAAATATTTATTCCAGTGTTTGTAATCTGGCTTTATTTGCACCTGCTTTTCCTGAAATTCTAAGCATGTTGCTTATTATCTCTGAGCCTATGGTCACTATTACTATTTCAGCACTAGATGGTATCCTAATTCCAGATTTGCTGCAAATCTGCAGTTAGTGTATTGTCAGCTTTAGCACTAGAGGGTGCCCTATGTCCAAATTTATCCCAATCTTCAGTTGGTATGTTGTTCTTATGGACTGCAGGAATGCCTAAAATGTGTAATCCATCACCATAAGCCTCTATCTGGGGTTCCAGTGAGTCTAGTTTCCTGGTTCACAGTCACTTGCCTGTGGCTACGAATAGGTGCATTCTGTTTAACACCGAGACCCTCTAATTCACCTACCTTCATTTTCTTTTCCTAAGCTGACAATGACTCTCCTTGCATTGTTACCTGGAGTTAGAGAAGAGACAAGATGGGCAATTCCATGGCTACTGGCACTGCAACACTAGGTCATACATCAAACCCACAGCTCATGAAGGTGTGCATAGCACAGAGGTGGGAGCAAGGTCCCTGCTGCTATGTGCACTAATAGCCCAAGACCACTGCAGCCAGCCACAGGGATTTTAGCTAGAATAAAATTTTGCCTGATTAAAACTTAGACCATGGATCTCCACCTGGCACTAACGGGAGTCCAGAATTTCTCCCTACAGACACTGGCATTAGGACAGGGGCCAAAGTACACCCCCAGGTTTTGGATTTCACCAGCTTGGCACTGAGTTTCAAGGAAATATCCTTTGCTTACACCTTGTCCCATTTTCTAGCAGATCAAGACTTTATTTGAACCAAGCTGTCTGAGTCTGAGGCAGTGTTGTTGGGAAAAATCATTTTGGTTGCCAGGCTGATGCAGAATAAGGGGTTATATCTATCAGCACTGGACTTGGGGTAGAGGCTGCTATCTTTTCTTAGTGCATTCTCAGCAATGGCCTGCATAGGGAGGAAATAAGTAACCCTCAGAAGTGTGGGCCAGCTGGAAATAAAAGGCTGAAAAAGTAATATCAACAAATGGGACTTACTCAAACTAAAAAGTTTTTTCTCAGCAAAAGAAACAATAAGAGAGGTAAATAGGGAGCCTACATCCTGGGAACAAATCTTTACTCCTCACACTTCAGATAGAGCCCTAATATCCAGAGTATACAAAGAACTCAAAAAATTAGACAATAAGATAACAAATAACCCAATCAACAAATGGGCCAAGGACCTGAACAGACATTTCTCAGAGGAGGACATACAGTCAATCAACAAGTACATGAAAAAATGCTCACCATCTCTAGCAGTCAGAGAAATGCAAATCAAAACCAACCTAAGATACCATCTCACTCCAGTAAGATTGGCAGCCATTATGAAGTCAAACAAGAACAAGTGCTGGCGAGGATGTGGGGAAAAGGGTACACTTGTACATTGCTGGTGGGACTGCAAATTGGTGCAGCCAATTTGGAAAGCAGTATGGAGATTTCTTGGAAAGCTGGGAATGGAGCCACCATTTGACCCAGCTATTCCCCTTCTTGGTCTATTCCCTAAAGACCTAAAAAGAGCATGCTACAGGGACACTGCTACATCGATGTTCATAGCAGCACAATTCACAATAGCAAGACTGTGGAACCAACCTAGATGCCCTTCAATAGATGAATGGATAAAAAAAATGTGGCATTTATACACAATGGAGTATTACCCTGCATTAAAAAATGACAAAATCATAGAATTTACAGGGAAATGGATGGCATTAGAGCAGATTATGCTAAGTGAAGCTAGCCAATCCCTAAAAAACAAATGCCAAATGTCTTCTTTGATATAAGGAGAGTAACTAAGAACAGAGTAGGGACGAAGAGCAGGAGAAGAAGATTAACATTAAGCAGGGATGAGAGGTGGGAGGGAAAGGGAGAGAGAAGGGAAATTGCATGGAAATGGAAGGAGACCCTCAGGGTTATACAAAAGTACATACAAGAGGAAGTGAGGGGAAAGGGAAAAATAATACAAGGGGGAGAAATGAATGACAGTAGAGGGGGTAGAGAGAGAAGAGGGGAGAGGAGGGGAGGGGAGGGGAGGGGGGATAATAGAGGATAGGAAAGGCAGCAGAACACAACAGACACTAGTATGGCAATATGTAAATCAATGGATGTGTAACTGATGTGATTCTGCAATCTGTATATGGGGTAAAAATGGGAGTTCATAACCCACTTGAATCAAAGTGTGAAATATGTTATATCAAGAAAGGAACAGGAACAACCAACAATAAAAAATTTAAAAAAAAAAGAAATAAGGCAAAAAACATGGAAAATGTTTTTAAAGTAGAGGCTTGACAGGTGGAAAAGCCCAGATGGGTCTGATCATAACAAAGGGAAAAGCCAGAGAAAGCTTTATTCGTAGTGAAACACACAGAAGGAATTTATTGTGAGGAGTGGTTCTTCAAGTAAACAAGAAGCTAGAAGCTGTGAGGAATTGACCCAGTGGGGGGCCTTATCACTTGCTCAGTAATTCTTCCTCCTCCAGGCAGCTGGCACCTCAAGGCTGTTTAAGCACACTGGTACCTCTTTCACCCAAGGATAGCAGGCATCTAGATTCAAAGCTATGGGACTCCTAAATTTGACAACAGGCATGGAATCTGCCCCATTAACAATGGCCACAGGCAAGTGGTAATGTCTTTCAGCACCACTGAGAGAAACCCAAAAGGGCAGTCTAGCTGTCCAAGGCCATGTAATTCAAAGCATTAATTTATATGCTGTTCCCAACATTTCACCATTGTGGGGCTATACTAGGTTCCAAGTCTGATGCCTGGACTTAATTCCTGTTCTCTTCTCTGAGATGCTCATCACCAAGTCTTAAATTGGAGCATCCTCTATTGTCAAATGGAAGTGGAATATATGTGATTAGCACAAGTGGGTCCAAAAGGCACAAGTAAGTTGTATGAAGAAGTGGTCCACAGACCATGGTTACTACTCCAGGTAAACTCCCTTTTCTCTTCAAGCTTGTTTTTATGGCCCCATGGAGGGTTCACTATGATTAGTTGACAGAGAAAGAGAAGATTCAGTCCTGGTTTGTGGAAATTGGATAGCTGTAGCAATAAAACTCCTCTCTGAGACATTCGTGAAGGATGGTGATTAAGAGAAATCCTCCTTGTAGGTAGAACTTTCCACAGTAAATCTGATTGTTCAATTTACTTAGAAGGAGAAATGGCAAGGCATTCACTAACATATGAGTTATTGGGTTTTTCAGTGCTTTGGCTGGATTGTCAAGGTTTTGGAAGAAATGTAAGGAAATTGGTGACTAGGAAACTGGGGGAAGAGGTACATAGCTAGGTCTCTAAATGGACAAAGTACATGAAGATGTGTTTGTCCTTTGTGAGTGCTTCCCAAAGGGTAAACTTATCAGAAGAGAATTTTAATTATAAAATGAATAGTATGGCCCATTCTTTGAATAAAAACCTCTTTCCCCAGCCACCCTGCCATTGCTCAGCAGGTTCATGAACCAAGTACCCATTTGGCAGGTATGGAGGTTATACATGGGCACAACAACATGGAAATCTGGAAACTTACCAAGGTTAACCTGACTAAGCTACTGCCAAATACCCATTTCTCCAAAAGGAGAGACCAATATAGAGGTCCTGATATTTTAGCATTCCTTGGATGACTTGTCAGCTATTTGATGGGGGATTTACTATACTGGACTATTCCAATCACGTGAAGAGTATAATTTGTTACTTATTTAACTTCTATGCATGCAAATATTTTGTCAAAACTACCATTAGTAAACTTTTAAATATTTTATTTATCATCTTGGTATTCCATACAGTATTGCATGGCATTAATTTACAGAAAAAAAAAAAGAGTTGTGTAATGGGTTCTTGCTCATGGAAATAGCAGGTACTACAACGTTTCTCCACATCCTGAAGCAACTGGCTTTATCGAATGGTGAAATGCTTTTAGAAGACTCAATTACAAAGCCAGAGAGGTGGCGATACATTTCATGTCTGGGGCACAGTTCTCCAGAAGACTGTGTATGTTTTGATCAATGTTCACCATATAATGCTATTCTTCCAGAATTCACTGAGTCAGAATTCAAGGGGTGAAAATGGGAGTGGAACAACTTACTCTGTCTCCTGGTGACCCACTAGCAAAACTTTGTTTCCTGCTCTCAGGATTTCATACTCTGCTGGCCTGGGGGCTTACTTCCTTTGGAGTAATGCTTCTTAACTTTCATTTCAACTGAATCATTGTGTTTTGGACACAAAACAATGATGCTATTGAAGTAAAAGTTATGATTGCCATTCTAGTCTTCTTATACCTCTGCATTAACTGGCAAAGAAGGAATTTCTGTGCTGTGTGGTATGAATAATTTTGATTATCAGTGGGGAAATTGAACTGCAGTTCTATAGGTAAAAAAGGAAGTAAGGGGGGAGGTAAGGAATGGAATGGCTGAAATACAGGCATTTTTTTAGGATGTACCTTCATATTCCCATGGTCTATAATTAAGGCCAGTGGAGAAATGAAGCAACCGAATCCAGGCAGGACAACTAATGGTCCATACCCTTCAGGAATGAAGGTTTGAGTCGCTCCACTGAGTAAATGACAATGAATAGTTAAGGTGCTTATGGAAGGCAAAACATATACAGAATGAATAATGGTAGAAGAGATTTTTAAATACCAACTATGGCCATATGACCAGTAACAGAAAAGACTATACTTATCATGAATACTCTTTACTTATTTTGATGAATGAGTGTATCAAATATCTTTGTCGTCCTTCTCTTATTCCATTATCATGTGACATCATATGTATTGGGATTAAGTCATAGGGTTTGAATAGTTTTGATTTTTCATTGTTGTAGTTAATTCACAAGATATCAATGAAATGATTAAATATCATTCAAGGACTTTGCTTCTTCCCTTTGGGGTGAGTTGTGTTTTCAGTTGTACTAAGAATAGTTGTATAAAACAGGCAAAATTACAGAATTATGACCTTGTTATTGTCTTAGTTGGAGGTCAAGTATTATTTGAGATGTATACAGGTACCAAGTTGATAAGGGGTAGACTTGTTTTGGTTCATTGTATGTGTCATTTTGATATATCCTTGTTGAAACTTATCCAATCTATTGAAGGTTTGAATATAACAAATAGTCTAAATAATGGAGAATTTTCTCTCTTTCCCTCTTTCTTTCTTTGGCTGACTGCCTTAGAGCTCTAATATAGATAATCTCATGTCTTTGTTCTTAGACTCAAGTGGAACTGAAACCATCAACTCTCTTGCTTATCAGGCTTTTTAACTTGAGTTGCAACCATACCATCTGCTTTCCTAGGCATCCAGTTTGTTGAAAGCTTATCTCGGAACTTTTCAGCCTTCATAATTGTGTAAGTTAATTCTTTGTAATCAGATATAGGCAAGTATATTATATACACACATATTTATATACTGGTATACCTCATAGAAGAGGTAATATTTTTCTTATTACAAGGTAATATTATATATATATATATTATACATATATAATATATATTATATATATAATATATATATTATATATATAATCACACACACACGCACACACACGCACATACACACACAATGTGTATTGTATATGTGTGTGTATTGGTTATCTTTGTATATATACATATATATACTGCTGCTTCTGTTTCTCTGAAGAACGCTGATGAGGACAGATATTTATGTATGTGCATATATTGACATCTATATTTTATATTACACAGATAAAACAATGCATTAAATCTGTCTAAATCTGTATTATATGCATGTTTTTTCATGAATGCTAACTTATTTGAAAGAGCTTCAGATTTATATGAACTTATTTCCAATAGTATATAGAAGTGTTTCTCTTAGTTAGCTTTTTTCCTAGTTTTTGAAATATTGTCCTACATTTAATGTTACACAATGATACACTGATATAATTATTACTTTATCATGTATGATAATTTTCTTATTTCATTATAACTTTGATCCCAATCACTTTGTGCTGTTATTTTATTTTCTATAAGTAATAGGCTCACCTATCCTAATATAATTGATTCTTAAATCTTTTCATTAAGGAAAGGAGGAGCCTGTAAATTAATATTGACCATTTCAATTATATAATAACCATTACTGGTGCTCTTTGTGTGGCTTCAAATTACCACCTGGGGTAACCTTATTTCCTTTTGAAGAAAGTGCTATAGAATTTCTTGTAAAGTGTGTTTTATTACTAAGAAATTCTCTGCTTATCTGGGAAAATCTATATTTAACTTCATTTCTGAAAGATAACTATGATGGATATAGAATTCTTTGGTGATAGTATTGTTTTTAAAAAATCTTCTAATACATTATTTCACTGTTTTTGGCCTTTGTCATTTCTTTGAGAGGTCTGCTCTTAATATTACTGAGAGTTCCCTTGTAAATGACATATCATTTTTCTTTTGCTGCTTTCAAGATTTTTCTTCTTCTCTGTAACTTCCAGTAGTTTCACTATGACCTATCTGTTTGTGAGTCTCTTTGTATTTCTCCTACTTATAGTTTGTTGGTCTTCCTGAATGTGTAGGTATTACTTTCAAATAAATTTATGAAGTTTTCAGCTTTTTTTTTTCATTTCTCTTCTGTCTCTCATATCATTCTGATAATCATATTTCCTACATGTTAGTTCATTTCATGGTGTCCAAATTTCTATATAATTGTTCCTTTTCCTCCTCATTCTTTTTCTCTCTGTTCTTTGGCTTGCATAATTACTATCAATCTTCAAATTCATTCATTTATCTTCTCCCATTTAGATCTACTATTTAGCCCCTCTACTGATTTTTTGTTTGTTTTCATTATTGCATTTTTAATGCTATATTTCTATTTGGATCCTTTTTAAATTTTTTTCCTCTTCAATGCCATTTTCTGTTTGATGCAATGTTATCATTGAAGCCAGATTTAGAGATAATTAGTTTAGTGAGGTAATTCCGGTAGAGTCTAATAAAGAAAATGGAAACCAGAAAAGCACCAGGGAGACTGAAATGTTAATGTTTCCAAGGCCTGGGCCCATCTGAAAGAACTGTTAAGGAAACAGCTGCCAGCAAGACAAGGAGATGCTAATCAAATCACTCTAGGCCCTTCCAATCCAGATGACTCCCTGACCATCCCCCCTATGGCCCACCTGTCTTCCACCTTTTAGCCTTCCCATCTGCATTCCCCACCACAGGCAATGTAGAGGGAGATAAGCAAAATAAAGGACAGAATTGCAGAAGAACAAAAGAAGACCTTAGACATAAAAGAGAGAAGACCTCGCCTTCCCATGATTCAGAGTTTCAGGTCCCTTTCTTCCTCTGGGAGGAAGTCTTCTCTGCTGTCCTTTAATAGAGTCTTTCACTTTCTACTCTACACTTGCCTTGGTGTGCTTCTTTGCTGTTATGCTTCAGCATTCAGGAAAGCAAGGACTCCTCATGGTAACCAGTGGTATCATCATTATGCCTATGCTTACTTCTTTAATCTAGTTTTCTTTTAGTTTTGTGAATATATTTCTAGTGGTTTCTTTGAAACATTTTCCTATTAAATCCAACATCTGGGCATTCTCAAAGGCAGTTTCTTTTACTTGATTTTATTCTAGTGTTTTGACTATGATCTTTCTATTGCTTTACATGTATACCACTTCTAAATTACAAAATGTTAATTTTAATAGTATATTGTAGCAACATTGATTACTGTTTTGCCCACCTATTAGCTTTTTTTTTAAACTGACTATCTGCATTATTTTCGTAAATTTTTTTTCTCCATGTTTCCTCAAGTCTCTATAATTTGATAATTTGTCTCCTCAGGGAGGTGCTGGTTTGGGTAGGCCCACAGGCACCTGGGATGATACTAGTTTTGTCAGATCTCTCAGGTTCTTTTTCTGAAAACACTCAGCTCTTAAGCTTCACTAATTGCTGGTTCATTGTTCTATGGTTTATAACAGTGCTCTGGGGAACTAAAGCCCTCAACAATGTAATGTAATTAAATTGTATGTACCTATAGACAATAATCTCTGAGGTCAGACCTCAGGAGGACCTCTCCTAGAGGCTTTATCTGCCCTGTTCTCTCCTGAAAAACAGCAAGCTTATAATTAGTCTGTTATTTTATTTCATCAATAAAAATTCTCCCAATTCTCTTCACTAAAACCTCCATTGACTTTGTGATGTGAGGTTTAAACTTTTCCATGCACTTTAACAATGAAATTGGTTCCTTTAGAAAAATATTAGACTGTATCTTATTATTTCTCTACTACACTCCTCCCCCCCAAAAAAAAAAATCTGGAGCTGGGGGTGGGGACAATGGAAATCTTCTAAGAGCCACCTCACTCTAGGAACTGTAGAGACCCAAGGCTCTCTCAGGTTGCCTGTGTGTGAAACAACTACTTCAAGAACCAGGGGAAGGGCTATGTGGATTCCAGTAGAACTGAAATCCATGACAAGCAGAATCTCCATTCCATAGTGATGTTTGGTGGGAGAAGGGAGCTCCCACTTCTCAACTACACTGGCAGCTAGAACAGAAAAGGGACAATATTAAAGTTCTGCTCTACCTTGGAAGCTTGGGGAATGTTGGGGGAGGGCAGCGGCAGAGTGAACTTTGTTTTTGTCTGAATAAGTCTGGACTGAAGTGTCCACCTCATTGATCTGGGAGTAAGTGGGAGAAAGCATTGTTGGTTCAAATACTAGGCTGACACTTTTTTTTTTTTTTTTTTACCGAATTCTATTAGATTATCTTTGATAGGTATTTGTTTGTTGATTTTGCTTGCTTGTAGAGGACTGTGCTTTTAAGAAGGGTAATTGTTGTAAGTTTCACTGGGGATTTAGTAAGCAGAGTTCCTCATGCTGTAACAGGAACTTAGGGACTGCTTTAGCACCACATAAAAATAAAAGATGTTGTGTCCACCGAAAACGAAAAAATAAATATTAAAAAGTTCTCAAGTGCTCGCTCGCTCTCTCTTTCTCTCTCTCTCTCTCTCTCTCTCTCTCTCTCTCTCTCTCTCTCTTTCTCTTTCTCTCTCTTAAAAAAAAAAAAAAAAAAAAAAAGTTCTGACTCTTCACTTGGGTCTCCAGATATCCAGAGGGTAACTAAAATCTGGGTAAATACTTGGTATCTCTGCCTTCATTTTTGTCTCTGTCTCCTTTGCTACTTAGATTTTTGGTCAGATTCCTGTCAACTCTGCATCTAGACATTCTCATCCTTTAAGGACTATTCATCTCAAACTGGCAATCTCCCAGAAAACACCAAGAAAAAAAGCAACTAAAATATTTACAAGGTTTTCAGGGACATAATAATCACCAAATTATTAACTGCCAGCTTTGACAACATCCTGTTCTAAACCAAGAGTGGCACCTAGGAGTCTCCAGGCATTGCCCTAAACCTGAAGGAGGACTCAGTCATTTTCCTAATTCTACCTTGCATCTCTGACTTGTTCTTTTTTGAGTCATTCTTCTTTCCTGTGGTCACCATGGATTCCAAGAATAACAGATCTGATCAATAAACATCTTGTGATGAGAGTAAAAAATACCTCCAGGCAGCAGAACTTTCTTTTTACTTATAAGGCTCCCCAGGGGCAGTCCTGAAGAAATGATCAACGGATTGGATCACAGTTTGACCAAGATTGCTTGACTATGCATTCTTCTTTTCCCCCACTTTTCTTTCTTCTCTATTGAAAATGGAGTTTGAGAGAGAAACAGATTCTCCACCTCTGCCAGAGGGTAGGGTCTGTGTAAATTACAGCTCAGTGTAGCAGAGAAAGCCAGTTTTAGTGTTGGCAGGTAATCACAATAGGGAAATGCCTGCTGGTATCAACTCAACAGGTTGCAGCCAGCAAAACTGAATTCTTCTCTACCACTACCATGGGGGCGTGTTGCAACTCTCAGTGGTGGTCTGTGTCTCTCAGTGTTGCAACAACTCACAGCCAATTTTTATCTAAGTTCTTGTCTCCTGAATTCAGAGAATGAAATATATGGACAATGAAGGGTGAATGTCAAAGGGTACAATCTGTCCCGGTGGAAAAAAAAAAAGGAGGAGTTCCCTCAGTTTGTGAGAAATAGCAGGTTTTCTATTTAGGTATGCTAGTCTAGGGGTTAGTATAGTTACCAGTTTGAGACCTTCTTCAAAATGTGTTAAGCAGGTACTAGAAGAGTGTTAAGGTTATTGGTGTGAGCTGTGACCTCTTGATTGGATAGCCCTTAAGTCTGTAGCTTTTACTCAGGTCTGTCCCAACTCATTTTTCTCTCCACTCCAGGACAAAGGACCCTTTTCCATATCTCTGGGACAAAGGGTTGGTTGGAATGTTTGGAATGCTTATACAAGCTAATTTCATTGAGTGGCCTTACATTTTAAAAATGATTTTTTTTTTATCCTATTACCCTAAGTTCCTGACTGTTTTACTATCCTATTTTTAGTCCTCAAAAACAGGGCTGAGTGTTGGTCCCACTGATCCTTCCCAGTATGACTATACTAAATAAATTACTTTCCTAATTAATTTAATAGATTAAATCAATACAACCATTTTTCCACTTGGTGTTTGGGGGTAGGACCCCCCACCCCACTTACCACTCACCAGAATTAGGAGTCCCTGGCCTAGCACTCCAGTAACAAAATTGTCAGGACAAGTTGCCCTCTCCCAGAAGATGAATAATTTTACATAAAAGAATATACTGAAATTGGTTCTTCCTTCCTTCTTTCTTCTTTATTCATTCTTTCATATTAACAAATAGATTTTATAACTTTGTATATAATAATTAAATCTATCTTATGGAATTGGTCACAATTTGAGGCATGTTTTGTGAAACTGAATCTCCCATCCTGAAAAACTATCAAATCAATAGGTAACAGTGATGCTATTTTTATAAACTAACTATTCAGTTTTAAAAGTTGTTGGTTAAAGATTAAAAATGAATACTAAATTATATTAGAACTCTATAAGAGAATAATGTGAGCTTGAATTTTGCATATCTTAATTAACTAAATAAAGTTCTTTTGCTTTTTATCTCATGATAGTATACAGAATAAAAGTAACACTTTGTAAAAGCAAATCAAGTAATTCTCAAGTGGCTACAAAATTCTCAGCTAGTGTGTAGTATTTTGGCATGCTTAACTCCTTTTACTTTTGATATGCCTTTGGGGCTTTCAGCCATTTCTCTTGGCTAAATATGAGCTCTATTTTACCAACTGATTAGCTAATTTTAAACAAATCAACTCAAGTTTTACACTGCATAGAAAATACTGCATTTGATATTAACCAAGGTACAGGATTGCTTAGCCAATAGCAACATATTTTCAGTTACTGGAAATGATGTATGTGGCAATCACTCATACAGACATATCAATTTCAAGAACAAAGAGACAGCCATTAAAAAGGGTCATATATATGAAGAAAGAAAAATATAGGCACTCTCAGTTTTCTCCCCTGGAACATGAAATGACAGAACATAGTCAGAAACATAAAAGATTCTAAGAATTTAAAGGAAAATACTAATGATCAAACCATTTTATATCTGGCTAACTAATCTTTTATGTACTAATACAAAGTTGTTTTTAAATATATGAAAAAGGCTAATGGATACCTACAAAAAATATAGAAGATTTAATGACAAAAAAAAATTTGTTTTTAAAAAACCATCATACATATAAATAATAAAAAGCATTAATTCAAAAAAGGTTTGGGCATTTTCATAGATAGGTTTGTAACAATATATGCAAATGTAAATTTAATTTTAAAAAGGAAAAAAAATATTTTATAGAAATGTTAATAGAAAATAGACTAAATCAGATACAATTAGGAGTTAAGAAATACTAGGTGATTCCATTTGTGCAGTGGAAGGAAGCTAAAGAGATAGTGATTATTTCCAATAACAATTAGAAAAATATAGATTGAAGGATGGTTGCATTTATTTGTAGTTACTTAAAAAATTAGAAATAGGAGCTAATGGTTCATTTATATAGAAAAATATAGAGTAAGAGAAAAAGAAAATAATTTTCTGCAAGAAAAAAGAAAATATGATTAATATTAGTTTAAAATATAAGAATAAATATAAATGGCATAAGTTCATTTTTTAAAGCATATACTCATTTTAGGTAAAACACATATAAAGGTCATTTCTTGTTTCATTTAATATATATTTCTGAAACATTATTAGAAATAACCTTGCTTAAATAATGTGGAAAAACACTGCTGCAATCAGTTAAGATTTTAATATCACCATAAAGAAGTTTTTGGCAATTCATGACAAAAGAATGAAGAAACTATGGATAAAAGGAACCTACTTCAAATTGATAAAAGCTATGTAAGAAGAATACAAAGTTAATGAATGGGGTAAACATTGAAAGCATTTCCTTCAAATGCTGGGACAAAATGAGAATGTCCACTCTCACCACACCTTCTCAATCCAGTACCAGAAATTCTAGCCATAGCAATTAGGCAAGAGCTACAGCTAATAAACAAATTCACCAAAGTATTAGGTTACAAAATCAACATACAAGTCAATAGCTTCCCTATACACCTATAATGCATTTACTGAAAAAGAAATCAGGAAAATAATTCCATATACAATAGCATCCAAATAAAATAAAGCAAAGCAAAACAAATAACAATAACAAAACCCCCAAACCCTATAAATAAATATAACTAAGGAGGTGACCTCTACAATAAAAACTATAGAACACTGAAGAAAGAAATTGAAGAAGACATCAGAAAATGGAAAGACCTCTCATGTTCATAAACAGAATTAGATAGAAATAATATTGTTAAAATGACCATATTACCCAAATCAATTCCCATCAAAATGTCTATTACATTTTCCATACAACTAAAAAAAGAATTTCTAAAATTCATTTAAAAGAATAAAAAACAACAACAAAAAAACAATGCTGGAGTCATCACATTCTATGACTTCAAATTATAATACAGAGCAATAGTAACAAAAACTGCATGATACTGGCATAAAAACAGATAAATAGATGAATGGTGTAGACTAGAAGTCAGAGATGAAACCCCACAGATATAGTCAACTGATCCTTTCCAAAAGAGGCAGAAACACACTGGAGAAAAGATGGCCTTTTAAAAATATGGTGCTGGGAAAACTCGTTATCTATTTGTAGAAGAAGAATGAGATTACACCCTTATCTTTCACCCTGCACAAAATTCAACTCAAAAAGAATCAGACATAGAAATTAGATCATAAACCATGCAACTCCCAGAAGAAAATGTAACAGTCAACATTCCAACACATAGGCTTAGGCAACAACTTTCTCAGTAGGACCCCAAAAGCTGAGGAAATAATGTCAGGTGTTAATAAATAGAGTGGTATCAAATTAAAAAGCTTCTGCACAGTGGAAGAAATAATAATGTGAGGACAGAACCTTCTGAATTAGAGCAAATCATTGCTAGCTACTCTTCTGACAGAGGATTAATATTTAGAACACATCAAGAGCTTAAAAAAAACACAGAAAAAAAAAAACGAACAAATGAGCTAAGCAAACACTTATCAAAAGAAGAAATACAAATGGCCAACAAATATATGAAAAAAAATGTTTAACATTTTTAACAAGTAGAGAAATGCAAATCAAAAACTACACTGAAGAATACAAACAATAATCACTGCTGCAAAGAATATGGAGAAAAAGGAACACTTTTACACTGTTGGGGGGTGGGGGTTTGTAAATTTGTACAACCATTATGGAAATCAGTGGAGCTTCCTTAAGAGTCTAGGAATGGAGCCATCATACATGACTCAGCTATACCACTTCTTGGTATTTATCTTAAAGAATTAAAGCCTGCATGCCATAGGATGCATGCTTACTCATGTTTATAGCAGAACAATTCACAACAGCCATACAATATATATGTGGATCATAAAATAAAGTGTTTTTTTTTTTTCTTTTCAGCCATAAAGAATAAAATTGTCGGGGCTGGGGATGTGGCTCAAGTGGTAGAACGCTAGCCTGGGATGCGTGTGGCCCGGGTTCGATCCTCAGTACCACATACAAACAAAGATGTTGTGTCCGCCAAAAACTAAAAAATAAATATTAAAATTCTCTCTCTCTCTCTCTCTCTCTCTCTCTCTCTCTCTCTCTCTCTCTCTCCCTCTCTCTTAAAAAAAAAAGAATAAAATTGTCATTTGCAGAAAAATGGATGAAATTTGAGAACATTGTGTTAAGTGAAATAAGCCAAACTCAGAAAGTCAGTTGCATGTTTTCTCATATGTGGAAACTACAGATGAAAAGGAAAAGAAAGATGATGGGGAATCTCATGAAAATCTAAGGGAGATTAGTAGAGGAAAGGGACCAGGGGGAGGGAGAAGGGGTAGGAAAGGGGAACTACTGGGAAATTATATAGGAAAATTATATTGTTATTTTTGTGCATGTAATGAATATGTAACAATAAATCCCACCATTATGTACAGCTATAATGCACCAATAAAAATATAGAAGAAAAATTTTAAAGATAAAATAGTTTAGCAGGTTTAAAAGAGAAAACAGAAGTTCTAGGGAAAAATGGATATTGTATACCTAAACATGAACTCCCAATCTTTGTTTATCAAGTGCAAGCTGAAATGACTGATGGAATATAAAATTAGAAAATTATTTTTCTCTACCCAAAACTAAGAAATTATGTTACTTGCCACAGTCTTGAAATTGTAGCTGTGACCTATAATCCAGAAAAGATATTACTAAGAAAAAATATTGACAACACAGAACTCCCTTTCTTATGAGTAGAGTGATACCAGAAAAAATAAACAAGCAGTATATGACCAAAATCCTTAAATGATCTTGATTTTTGTGTGTGTTTTGATGCATTTTCTTTGAGAAGTTTCTATAAATACTTTTTATTACTATTTTCCCACCTTTTAAAATTTAATATTAATATTGAAGTCTCACTTTTCCAATTGGAGAATAAAGTCCATGCCATTGTTTTCAAAACTGAAGAAAGAAATATATTTGTATAGTTCAAAATGTTTTCTTATATTTAACTCTTTCCATTAACATAATATAATAATGGATAGATTGCAACATACTTTTTCCAACGTATTAAAAAATTGAAATCTTAAAATTTCATTATTGATCCTCTTTTGTACAATCATTATTATTTAAAAATAGTATTAAAATAAGTATTTCTTCTTTTTAGGTTAAAATCTACTTTCAAAATGTATAAATAAAGCATTAAATTATTCATTAAATTCAAGTCAACATTTGAACACATTTTTGTCTATGTAATCTTTCATAATCACTATGTTCTATGGGAAAATTAGTTAATAATTTAACTTCATATCAGCTAAATAATTTTATATCAAAAATTAAATTTTATCTGACATTTCAAAAGATTGTTGTTTTTTCATTAGTCTCTAAGCAAGTGTACTGAGATAAGATTTTTAAGTGGGTAAAATTCTGTTTAAAATTTTAATGCAGAATTTTGTTTGGGGAATTGTTTTGCACATTTGGCTGATCTATGGCAAAGCAAAATGATGAATCTGTTCCAAGGAATTTTCTGAAAGCAAGAAATCTGTGCAACAGATAGTCTTAGAAACCTATGATACAAGCAATATTGTTGAAAATATCATTTTAGTTAATATTTTTAGTTAATATTTTATTTTCTTACAAATTCCTCCTAAGTTTGTATCTTTATAAATTGAAGACTAAAGAGCAAATAGTTTTATATAATCAAGATTCCATGAAAAGATCTGAATTAACCTTTCAGAGGAGTTTACTCTAATTATGTATATAACTTAATGACAGAAACAAACATCTGTGCATTTTACAGTGACCATCGGCATTTCAGAATGTCCAGTCCTTCATGTAGTGCAAGTGTTAGGTCCACTGTGAATTTTTAGTAAGAAAGTTGTATTTACCCAAAAGAAATCTTAATGAATATTAAGTGTGGATTTTCAACATAGGTAAAATGAAGGACTCTTATGTATGTATCCTATTTGTTAGGCAAGAGAATATAGTGATGGTAATGCAAGTAAATTAGTTGAAAATGTATCATGAAATAAGGGAAGCTTTCTGTCTACCTTGGGAGACAAGGATAGAATCCTAAGACAAATCAAGAGAACCAATACATGTAAATAGGTTTTGCTGAATTTTTAGCCAAGTAAATAAATAAAATAGTCTTTCCATGTAAGATTAAGAAATTCACATGTAAAATAAATTTAATGGGAAAGGAGGAAAAAGCAATAATGCATATGGAGAAGATATTAATATCTTTATTTATGTACCTACATCTAAATTAATAGTTTTGGAAAACCTAATCAAACAACTGAGTAAACTGTAAGTTAGCATTGTTTTGATGAACTTATTGTTTAACTGAGTTAAGTCAAGTGGTCAAAACAAGTTGCCTATATATATATATATATATATATATATATATATATATATATATTCTATGAAATAAATGCTCTGGTTGAGATATCATACCACAAATATTAATTCGTCTTGCTATAAGCACAGTTTTCATGGTAGATTTAGTGAAATAGATATGGTGAGACTGTTTAGCTTTGTAAGTATATGTTAAATTTTTTTCCCCAAAACTTATGGATCATTTTGTATTCTTCCTAGCAATAAATGAGAACTTTTATTATGCTATATCCTAACCAACAATTAGTATTGTCAGCTTTTAAAATTTTAGCCATTCATAATACCTGTGTAGTAGTATCTCATTGTTGTTTTAATTTTAATTCTCTAATGACTTATGAGGTTGAACATCTGTTTTATCACTTATTTTCCATTTGTATATATTCTTGGATGAGATTCTTGGATTGTTTGTTTCCTTACTTTTAAGTTCTGAATGTTCTTTGTATAGTTTGGATACAAATCATTTATTGGGTGTGTGCTTACAAATACATTCTTCTAGTCTATGACTTGTCTCTTCTTCTTTTAAGAGGATCTTTTAATTTTATTAAAGTCCAAAATTCCACTTTTTTTCATGGGTTGTGCTTTTGGTATTGCATCAAAAAGTGAGCAAATCTAAGATCACTTAGATTTCCTTGTATGTTTTCGTTTGTAAGCTTTATTATCTTATATTTTGCATTTTGTTCTATGATCAATTTTAGATTAGTTTTCATGAGTTGCCTTTGCTTTTTTATGAAAAATCAGTGTACTAAATTTCTGTTGCATTAATCTAAGTACCTTTTATTTTGCCAACAGTATACTGTCTTGATCACTGTAACTTTATACTAAGAAAGTATTAGACCTAGAAATGCAATTCTTGCAATTTTGTTCTTTATATTGAGCATTGTGTTGGCTGTTCTAGGTTTTCTGCCTTCCATTTAAATTTAGAAAATTTGTGTGGACATTTTCACAATAGCTTTCTTGGATTTTGATTGGCATTGTGTTGCATCTCAGATTAAGTTGGCAATAACTGAGATTTTAATAGTTAAATTTCATTATCCATAATATATATATATACACATATATAAAAATACTTATATATAATGTATGTACATGTATACTAGGTGGAAAATGAAACAAATGGTAAGGTGTATCAATATAATCAGTATTTTGACTTCTCAGTTAAGGAGGATGGGGAAGCACATAGTAGCATAACATTAAACTGAGTGAGTAGAAAACGACCTCTTTCCAGAAGACTATGTATTTATATCACTAATTTACAATGTATTTAACATTTAAATTGTTAAAAAAACATGAATGTTTTATATTTGTCTTTTCCCATATGCTTTATTGAACCAGGCTACATATTACTAATTACAAAAATAAATGAATGAATGAATATTAATTGTTTTGCATTTCTTTGACAATACACTCCAATATTCGAGAATTGGCTCTAAAATCTAGACATTTCTCATATGAATATAAATTCAGGAAATAAGAATAAAGAAATCTGAGCATTTCTTGAGAGAATGATAAAGACTTTGTAGGTATACAGTATTTGGTATCTCAAATAAAATCTCATATAGTTAACAGACAACTGGCACGAAACAGACAAAAAGACAAATCTTTGAAGTTGTATCTCAACTCTTTTATCTCTTTTATCTTTCCATTGTCCCTGTGTCACTTGACACTTATGACAGGTAACCTTAATATTGAACTCCAATTGCTAAAAACCCCTGACAATATAAATATGTTTATTGTCTTTGTCTAAATCTTAATTGTCTAATGAGAATGCCAGAAAATACTGTGCTGTGCAGACCTGTGCAGCACAAAACAGTTCTCTGAATGAAATCAGTGGATTGGATTAGGAAAATTAGAAATTATAATTAAGAAAATAAGAAATTATAAGAAATAAAGACAGAAACTCAATTATAAGTGAATGCAGATCTGGGGGGCTGGTTCTAACAATGAGGGTGGCTCAGCTTGTTTATTTTATAGGTTTTAAACATCAAAGGGATTCACCATGAAAAGGCTTCTTCCAGGCAAACAAGAATGTTTGTGAGTAAAACAGCTTAGTTGGGGGCTTATCAGTTTACACCCATTTCTTCTACCTCAGTGCAGTTGGGATTTGTATTCAAGGCTTTTGAACTAGTAAATTCCATGACAAGCATGAACTTTCCCCATCAATAGGAGTTGTATGCAAATGGGCATTGCCTCTGGTACCCTTGCACCAAAGGATTCCCAGGAGAGGCATCTCACTGTCCAGGGTTACATAGTTAAAAGCAATGATTCATTCGCAGCTTCTGACAACACAGCTAAATTAATACCTAGGATCATTAAAGATTTTTACAACTAGACACCAAGTTTAAGTGGAATATTGACTGAAATTCATGTTTTTGCAATTCTATATTGTTTTTACAAGTTTGAATTCATAAATGACACTAGTAAATGTATTTCTTATTTAGTTCATGTTGTGTTTAAATATCTCCAAATGTCTTTTTAACTTTGTCATTTTGGATTCAACTCCAGAGGTTTTAATATATACACTAAAACATAAAAATATTCAGTGAATTATTTTCACAGAAAGATCAATTGCAAATGTTTCATATTTTGCATGAATTAAGACATATCAGATCTGCCTGCTTGATTTTGCCTTATGTAGGGGCCAATTGCATGACTTCCACAAATAAAGAACACAAAGTCACATTGTCTGGTAAGCTGGTAGAGGTAAAATTGTTTTGCTAAATTTCATTAAATTCGTATTCTTCATATTTTTCCTGAATGTGGGCAGGGGTGCTGTATGACACATGAAAGTCCACTGACAAAAATCTCCCATAGATTATATACTTCAAATTTATTCTCTGCCTAGTGGCTTGAATTATGAGTTCTTGCTTTGTTTATAAAATTAGAATGTGTGTTCATGCAGGAGGCTTACTGTGCCATAAAGCTTTTTTATTTATTTTAATTTTTTTGATTTATAATAGTTATGTATAATATTAGAATTAATTTTGACATAATTATAAATTTTTGAAATATAATTTGTTCCAATTAAGTTCCCAATACTTACCCTTCTCATTCCCCCTCTTCCCTTTCCTCTACTGATCTTTCTATTTATTTACAGTGTTTTTTTTTTTTTTTTTTTTTTGATAAAATTAGTGTTTTGTGGCTATATATAATCGTGAGATTTGGTGTAATGTATACATTTATGTACAATGAAAAGTTAGATCAGATTTATTTCGCTGTTCTATCCCATTCCTCCTCCTTTCTCAACCCCCATTTTCTACTCCCCTGATCTCTTTTATTTTGATGGAATCCCTCCTTATCTTCCCTCTCTCTCTCTCCTCTCTCTCTCTCTCTCTCTCTCTCTCTCTCTCTCATTCTCTCTTCATCTTTTTCAACTAATTTTAGAATAGCTTCTGCATATCAGAGAAAACATTTGACCTTTAACTTTTGGAGTCTAGCTTATTTCACTTATCATTATAGTCTCCAGTTCTATGTATTTATCAAATAACATAATTTCATTCTTTTTCGTGGATAAGAAATAATCTATTGTTTATAAAGACCACATTTTCATTTTTTATTCTTCTGTAAAAGTGTACTTAGATTGTTCCATAGTCTGGTTATTATGAATTCTGATCTAAACATTGATGAGACTACATTCCTATAGTATGCTGATTTTAGATATTTTGATATCTACCCAGGAGTGGGATATCCTGGTCATATGGTGGTTCCAGTCCTAGTTTTTTTTTTTTTTTTTTTTTTTAATCCCCATACTGCCTTCAAGAGTGGTTGTACTAATTTGCAGTCCCATGAACAATGTATGAATGTACCTTTCTCTCCACATCCTCACAAGTGCTCATTATTGTTTGTATACTTGATAATTGCCATTCTGACTGGAATGAGATAAAATCTCAATGTGGTTTTGATTTGTGTTTCTCTAATTGCTAGAGCTGTTAATCATTTTTTCATATATTTGTTGGCCATTTTCATTTTTTCTTTTAAGAAGTAACTGTTTAGTTCTTTTGCCCATTGATTGACAGGATTATTTATTTACTTGGTGTTAAGTTTTTGATTTCTTTATATATTCTTCATATTAATGTTTTATCTGCAGTGCAAGGAAAAAGATCTTCTCCCATTCTGTAGGCTTTCTTTTCTTTGTTTTCTTTGCTGTGCTTGTGCTTTTTCGTTTGATGGTATCTTACCTATTGACTTTTAGTTTTATTTCTTGCACTTTATGGGTCTCACTAAGGAAGTTTTTTCTATGCGGATATGTTGGAGTGGTTTGGCCTACATTTTTTTCTAAGCAGTTGCATAGTTTTTGGTCTTCAATGTTATACAGATTCAGTGCAATTCCCATCAAAATATCAATGACATTTTTCACAGAATTAACAAAAGAAATTCTAAAATTCATTTGCAAAAATTAAGATCCAGAATAGTCAAAACCATCCTGAGTAAAAAGAGGAATGCTGAAGACATCACTATAAGAGAACCAAAATTATGCTACAGAATTATACTAATAAAAGCAACATATTCAGACAAGAAAACAGATAGGAAGACCAATAGAATAGAAGACACAGGGACAAACCCACATAAATATGGGGTTTGGTCTTTAACTTTGTCTAGTTATCTGATACTAGTCAAAGATGCCAAAAACATACATTGGAGAAAAGACAGTCTTTTTAAACAAATGGTGCTGAGAAAACTGGATATCCACATGTAAAAAAAGTGAAGTGGGACCCCCCCTCTCACCCAGCCCAAAAACCAAAAGGTTTTGTGTTGCCAATAGAGCATAAAGGGAGTCACTTTGTGTTGCCAATAGAGCATAAAGGGAGTCACTTCCATTAAATGCCTGATCTCCTCTCATAAAAAATATCCTTGAACCACATTCAGAAAAGCCTCAGCATAGTGCCTCTTTCAGGGGCTTAATATTTGCAGCTAGTCTACATTTTTTTTCATTTCACTCTTAAACTCTTCTTTGCACATGGTAAGCGGGGAACTATATTATTCTTTTCAGGTCATTATATTAGAATACCACAGACTGAGTATCTTAAAAACAATGGGGATTTATTTCTATGGATCTGGTGTCTAATAAATTTGCTATCACATAGTTAGCTGATAAATCATCTGATAAAGTCCTACTTCCTGGTTCATAAAAAGCCATATTCTAGCTCTGTGCTCAGAAAGGGAAGAAAGGGAAGCAAACTCAAGGAATTTTTATAAGGATTATAATTATATCAATGAGGGTTCCACCTTCATTCCCACCAAATTCTAATTATGTCCCAAAGACCTCACCTTCTAATACTGTCACATTAGGGGTAGTGTTTAAAATATGAGTTGACAGTGGACATTTATTGCATAGAAGAATCAATAATTGATTTTGCTACTTCTTACTTGGCTTATTTCTTTTTTTGAGGTCTTTCACCCAAATTTTAACAATCTTATAGTGAAAAATGATATATATCTTTATCATACTGATCCCTCTTACTTAGAAATAGTAGGTTTGAGTTGTAAATTTTTAAATTTATCACAAAGAAGGAAAACATCCTTTTCTTAGAACTTGTCATCTTTATAAGGATTCAAATGGACTGCCTCCCCCATCCCTATTTCCATTAATTTTGGTCTACAGAAGTGATTTCCACCCTTACCAAAATTACATCAGAAATATGTCAGTCAAGTCCAAATTAATTTAATGTACTAGGAACCATGAATAGATTAGAATTTGGCAATTTGTATTTATTAAATACACATTTAGTTGGTACATCCTCTACCTTTTTCTGAAATTATGTGGTAGTGGTTTTGCTCAGTAACTGTGGGCCCTAAGATGATATTCAGTGGGCAGAAATCCTCACATCCTTCACTGCATGGGATGGTTTTTAGCCAGAATGAAATGAAGTGCCAGAACGGCGGAAATGCCACAGTTGAAGAACATTGCATTCCTGGATGAATTCTATACGTAGACTCGCCATATTTTAATCAGAAGTTTCAAAAAGAAATTACTTTTTGTTTTCTCTTACCAATTAAAGTTTCTGTCTCAATTAAGTCCTTTTACTTTGTACTTGGAGGCCACCTGTTTTAATTAGAAAATTATTTTCTGATCCCCAGTCTTATGAATACCATTATTTGTAACCCAGTTAGCTTGCACAAATCACAGGGTTCCAAGGTCATGACACTCATTTTAGCCTATCTGCAAAAGTGGCAAAATAGCTCCCACATCTTGAAAACAAGAGTTACAATTAAAAGTAATACCAAGACTTTAACTTATCTGTGTCTTTTCTGTGATCTGACCCATCTCCCCCAAAACTCCCCCTGGCCCCTGCAGTTAGAATGGCATTGGTTTGAGGTAAAGTATTTCTCATCCTTATAAAACTTTTCCATATCTAATACTTCAGCAGATTGCAAATATATCTCTAGAAAGTTGCTGCCTGCCAGTCTGGGTTTAAAAGGTGCACAGGACTTCTGCCATGCTCAGCACCACACTGTAGCTGTCTCCATTCCAGGCACCAGGACCACAGTTTTAGTATCTGCCTCTTTGCCAGCCAGACACTTGATTGGTGGTTTCTTGCTTCTTTCTCTTTTGGAAAACCTCAGGTGCCTCTCCTATTGAGCCAATAGAAACCACAGGGAAATTATACATTTTGCTTACTTCAGATTCTTCTTCTTCTTTTTTTTTTAACCAGTAAGCTAAAGAGCTAAAAAGCCTGTAGTCAATAGGGAAGAGAAAAAAACGTCTGCAATTATTCTTCTTACTTCCCTAGCTATGTAGCTTTGATTGCCTGGTATCAAGAATGGCTAAAAATATGATCCCTCTTTTTTTCTGGGGGTCACATCATGCCAGTTCCTGTGTGTATCTCCAAGTCAATGTGCAGAGTGTGAAGCTTTGTATTAAATTTACCTTAGGCATCAGTCTTTATGGTTTCCATTATAAGGATGGTACCAGAAATATGTCCAAAGATCCAAATAGCCTAGGTCATTTAATTTGCACAATAGCTACACAAACTAAGAAAAACAATAGTAGATTTGGCCTCTCTCTCTCTCTCTCTCCCTCTCTCTCTCTCTCTCTCTCCCTCTCTTTCTCCAAAGAGAGATTTATTGTGGACATTTGTTCATGCAATTATGAAGTCCTTTGATCTTCTATCTGCAACAGGGAAAGCCGAAAAGCCCATGGCATAATTTAGTCTGAACCCCAAATCTTGAGAACCAGGAGCTGAATGTTTAAGAGCAGGGAAGATGGTTATCTTAGCTCAAAAAGATAGAATCACACTTCCTTTGGTTCTATTCAGACTCTTAATGAACCACATGATTGTGAGGGTTAATCCAACCTTAATATCCTTCCTGGAACACCTGTTCCGACAAATCCCGGGGGAGGGGAAAATGTTTTACCATCTTTCTGGTCATCCCTTAGCCCACTGACTTTGACACATAAAATTAATCATCATAATTGCTTTTGAAAGCATGTTATCAAAATAAAAATTACTCTTGCTAAGTAATACAGCTTCTACATGTTACCAATTACTATATTTAGCACATTGTGAAATGCATATAGAGATTATGTTCTTTGAAATTTATATTTTATAGGAACTCTTGAGAGGTTGTTCTATAATCAAATCAGACAATTGGTAACATGCATTATGAACAAGCTCCAAACCAAACGGATATTGGAAAAAAATGACATCTATATTATATACTCTAGTAATGCCATTTCATTTCTAGGTCTAGGCTTTAGGAAGTGTGGTTGGCTCTGCTTTTTGTGGATATGGACTCTGGGCTTTCAAGGAACTGTAACTTAAGCATTGGTCTGGATCTATTTTCTAAAGAAGAATTCTAGTCAGATCTGAAGGCATCTTTGAAAGTAAACCTTTTATGAAAGTTGGGGCATTCTTTCTAGTTCAAAAACAATATTGCTATGATTTCTTGATATTCCTCTTAGAAAGGTTGTCCTACCAACTGTGGCTCTGTCGGCTTTTTCTCTTTTTCTTACCATCACCTATATAGAAGAGATCCATACCAAAATTATTGTCTCAAATGATCTGCTATTTAGTTATGTGGCTTGGATTATAGGACTTCTATTCTGTCTTCTTATATTACATTAGATCACAAGGTTGTTCATTTAGAGCACATTAGTTTTTCTTAGAAGTGCTAATTGTTATGCCCTTATATCAAGACTTACTATAGAAATAGTTAAATGAATAATCCTTACATATTTGCTGTAAAATTTCTCTAATGAACCTGGTGGAACTTAAAGGTATACATTAACATTTTCTTGCTTAAAATTTCTTCTACAATTTGGTAGCAGAAGAAAACTCTTTTGGACTTGCATGCTTCATCGATATTCTTAATGATAAATCAAATAATTTTCTGTTTTTTTGTTATAGTTATAGGACTTGATACAGGTCATCTCTGAAGACTATTCACTAGAAAGCATTGATGGATGGTAGTGTAGTGGATTGGCAGACTTTCTTTTGAACAAGGGGACTTCTAAAATTTTTGATGAATTTTGGGCAATTGATAAGTCAGTAAACAATGGATCTGTCGCTGAGAAGGAAAATAGTATTAAACAATTCATTAATTAATTTTTTAAAAAGATGATAGTGGCAGTCCCTGTCATTCCGCCGTCAGCCTGAGACTATCAGGCAGGCTTCATTATTGGTAGGGGTGGTCTAGTACCATAGTTAGGTCTTGGTATACTTTTGGAATCTAAAACATTTAATGGAATATGTTTTAGATTCCAAAAAGAATATAGACAAGACCATTCCATGACTCTGACTGATCAAAATAAAATAAGCAAAAAATTCCACTCTGCAGTCATGTTTGAACAGAGACAGAACATGAACAACATCCAAATCAAAAATAAAACAAAACAAAAAAGATGATGTATTCTTCTAATGTGGTTGATATGAACCACTGCTACTGCTTTACTGATTATAGCTGTGGATTTTGATGAGTCTTACCTTCTTTTAGTTAGGATGTATTAACATATCTAATAATGGAATTAATACCATTTCCTGGTTGTTCCTGATTTAAGGCAAAGTCTTGCTTCCTTAGGCCTCCCCCAAAATCATTCAACTCAAACCCCAATCCTAATAATAAGTCCTTCCTAATATTCTTTTACTGAGGAACCCTATTGTTTCCTGTGATGTGTGTTCTCCCTTGCTTCAAGTGTCAGAAACCCAATTTGTTTAAGTGTAGGTGTGTTTCTGGTGATCTTTGGCTTTGTTCAACAGAAATGAAAGACCATAAATGCTCATTGTGTTTCTGGAAAATGCTAAGCATTAAATATGCTCTAAAAAAGACACTCTATTCTGAAGACAACTTTAAGTTGCCCAAAGTGGATACAAACAAGGAAATAAGCAATTTCACTTCAGTATAATACAAGAATTAGTAAGAGCACTTTAGAAAGGCTTCTAATCTTGTCTATCAGGCATTGTTAAGAAAGTTCTATGTTACAAAAAATACTAAAGCACTAAATCCAGATTTTGAATATACTAATTAATTTCCTCTTCTATCTGCATTCTCACAGATTCAGTCTAGAGATGTTAAGTATATGATGAGTAGTGATGTAGGGATATCTCATATTTCCCTTCATAAACGTGGGTCTGTCTGGTACATTTATTCTGAGCATTTTCTCCTCTCATAATTAGGGCTTATAATGCCAGTTGTTGATTATTTTGTTTTACTTTCATATGCTTGATAATAGAATAGTTTGCATTAATATTTAATTCTAGTTTATTGTATCAAAAGCATCTCATAAATAAGTTTTACTAATTTTTATTTAATCAAGACATAGAAAGCATGGTTAGATTTACACTGTCAGTCAAAGAATCGTTTTGTTGTTATTGTTGCTTTCTTCTTAGAACTGTCTTGTATTTTTTTTTCTTGTATTTTGGTTTGTACTGACAGATTGCTATTGTTGATGCTAACATTCTCTCTCTCCTTTATAAATCCACATTAACTCAATTTTTAAATTTAAACTTATACTTGGAGTAAATTAGAATTTACTCATCTTAGAATGTACTTAGAATTTACTCTCTTAAAAGAAAATCCAGTTTAGTTTAAAATGCTTTATTCACACATATTAGAGTTTTAAACATTGTAATAGCAGATAACCATCAATCGACATACCAATTACATTAACAATATACTTTTTAATTTCAATCTTTTTGCTTTAATTCTTATTTTCTATTACAAAACAAACAAACAAACAAACACCACCTAAATATTCTGAGTAGTAAGTATGCAGGAGCACCTTTGTGCATAAGTACACAAGTTTTGTCTGAAAAAAAGTAGAGATGAACTTCCTCTTTAAATAAAATGTAAGATAATAGAATATTTTTCTACTTTTAAAATAAAGATTACAAGTTTTGTAATTGGAGCATAGCTTAGAAATAAATTTATCCACTGAAGATAATTTATGAATAAAACAATAAATTAAATTTTATGGGGTGATTTACTAATTGATTTCTTCCTTAATATATTATTTGATTTACCAATCATTGACCACACCTTGTTAAAAGTGAATTAAACAATATATGTTACCTTCTGAGCAAGACTGAAGTTTCAATTCAAAAGATTTATCAATTATGACACTGTATTGTGTAAGTACTATGAAGAGGTATGTATGGGTGCTAAAACTAAAATATTATTCAGGAGAGTTTGAGTGAAGTGAAGGATAAAAATGAATTAATTATGCATCCAAAGGGTTGAAGGTGCTTTAGGCAAATTAATAGCATAGGAAGAGTATGGAGGTGAGAAAAAGAAGCAATTCTTTGAAAATTTTTAAGTTGTCTGTGATAGACAACGTAAGATTGGGCAGATATTTTGGAACAAATCACAATAAACAGGCTAAATTTATCTTTACTGAAAGTCAGTCCTAAACCCTTTGATCAAAGAGTTGGATTTTGAAAATTTCATTTATACTATAAAATGAAAAATCCAAAACTAGCATAGGGAGTCTACTTAAATAGCCATATTATAATCTAGCAAAGAAACAACATAGGTCAGAAACAAAGCAATGTAAGTATAAAAGGAGAGAAAGGATTTTTTTAAAACATATTTAGGATGAAAATCAGTAAGACTTAGAAATCACTTGGACAGAAGGACTAAGGACAAGGGAGGTTCTTAAGTTTTTTGGCTTAAGCAATAAGATAGATGTATTAGTCAGACATCCATTGCTGTGACAAATACCTGAGAAAATAACTTAGAGAAGGAAAAAATTTATTTTGGGTCATGGTTTCAGAGGTTACAGTCCATGATTGACTGGCTCTATTGTTTAGGCCTGAGGTAAGACAGAATATCATGGAATAAGGATGAGGCAGAGGAAAACTGCTCAGCCTATGGCAGCCAGGAAACAGAAAGAGAAAGGATAGGGTCGGAGACAAGAAATACGCTTATAGGGCATGCCCTCACAGGCTTATTTTCTCCAAGGATGCCCCACCACTAGCTAGTTTCCACCACCTCCCCATAGTCCATTTGGCTATCATTGGATTAATCATTTCCCCATGATCCAATCACTTCTCCCAAATACCATCTCCCAGCATCATTGCATGGAGGATTGAGTCCTCAACACATAAGCCTTTGTGGGGGACATTCCAGATACAAACCATAACAGTGGGTATGACTCATACAAGAAATCAACACTAGGACTAATGGTATAGAGAATAGAATAAGAAAATCAGTGTGGACACAACAAATTTATAGTACTAAGGAGTGGCCCATACTGTTAGAGATAATTACCTGAACTTCATAAAGTCTTATGTTAGACTTACTCAAGGACAAGCATTAGAGACAGGACTCAGCATTACCCTTTCAACTATAATTTTCTGACTCCTTCCTTTAAACTTGATGATTGGATTTCCTTTGGGGATTTCTCCATAGCAGTAAAGATCCTGCTATTCAATTGTCTATGTACTTTCATTAAACAGTTAGATTATTTTTAAATTACAGGAACCATTTGCCTAACAGGTTTATATGCAATAAATAGTAACTGCTAATAAATAGTAAATATCCCAACTCCCTCCCTTCTTCCTCCTTTCCTCTCTGACTTACTTCTTTCTCCTTTCCTCTTAGACTTTCTTCTTTCTTTCATTGATTTAAAAAAATTTTTAGTGGTAGATGGACACAACATCTTTTATGTTATGAATTTATTTTTATGTGCTGCTAAGGATGGAACCTAGTGTCTCGCACATTCTAGGCGAGTGTTCTATAAATGAGCTACAACCCCAGCCCTTTCATTGATTTCTTTACTTCTTTCCATTCTTTATTCTTATTTTCCTCTTCCCTTTTCTCCTTCTTCTTTCTCTTTTTTCCTTCTTCATTGATTACTTTTTTTGTAGATAACTACTACATGATAGTATTAGCTATATAGTATTAGCTATGTAGCCTTAAACTTTGTTTTAGATAGCTTTTTCGCTGTGGTGACTAAAGGATATGACCAGTACAACTTTAGGGGAGAAAAAGTTTATTTGAGGGCTCATGGTTGGTTTCAGAGCTGTTAGTCCAGAGAAGGCAGGCTCCATTCCTCTGGGCTTGAGGTGAGGCAAAACATCATGGCAGAGTGTATGGCAGAGGGAAGCAGCTCACATCATGGTGGTTAAAAAGCAGAGAGAGTGACTCCAGCTCCAGATACAAAATATATATCCCACAGCCAAGTCCCTAATTAACCACTCCAGACACACCCCACTTGCTTCTAGTTACCACTCAGTTAATACCATCAGGGATTAATTCACTGATTGAGTTAAGACTCTCACAATCTAATCATTTCTCTTGTGAACCCTCTTGCATTTTCTCACATGTGAGCTTTTCAGGGATACCTCACATCCAAACCATAACAACTTGTAGAGAATTTACTTTAGGGAGAGAGAAAGAAAATAAACTAGTGTTTTACATATACATATTTATTCTTTATTGCTACAAGTTCTGTGATAGAAGTAAAAAGGGAAAAGACTTTGCATGTAATATTTATTCTTATGTATCCAGATTTCTATTCAAAACTTCCTGGCACTTACTAAGCATTTAATAAATATATGTTAAATAAAAAAAAATTCAGTGAAAGGAATGATTGAGGAATAATTCATTAGAACAATTATTGCTTATCTAGTAAAAATACAAAGCAAACAAGCAAAAAACAAAACCAATTCCTACTTATTTTACGATAGTAAGACTAACTTTAAAATGTGTCAGTGTTGTTAATTCAATAGGTCATTAAGACTGCTGTTAAAACTTCAAATTTGATCAAAAAGATCAAATTTTGCTTTTTGTACATCATATATACATCTCACACAATTCCTTCCATCTGTAAAGCACATTTAGGTGATTCCTAACATATCCTGTGCAAATAACTCCCTCTCATTTTACCTTGATTAACTTTCTTCATGAAAGTTCAAATTCATTGAAGTAGTCTTAATCATTAATTTCTCTATCTTAATTTTCCTTCAACTAAAATGTAAACTTCAGAAAAATACAAATTTTACACATCTTCTAGCTCTTGGATTGCTAGTTTTTAGAATTCTAAATAAATTATAATTGAATTAATAAATAAATGATTATGTAACATACTTTAAGATTCTCTATGAATTATGAATGTTTTGGCGATTTTTAAATCAGCAATGATGATGAAAAACCCTTATCTATGCTGCATTGTTTTTTTTTTTTACCAGAGGACTTCATGTGATTTTCAAAACATTATTCTGTCAAGGAAGTTGTGTTGACAACCTTCTGGTGTTGGAGTTTAAGAGAGAGTGACAGATGTGAGGATAAACTTTAAATCCCTTTATGGACATTTTTATTTATATATAAATATTTTATCTTGTCAAGATCTCACTTTGATGTCTGACTGAATAGTGTAGGTGCATTTTTGTTTTAAATCTAGAATTAATATTTAATGTTGCTCAAGCAATAATACTTTATAATACACATATATTCTTGGTTCAACTCCTTTGTTCCTTTCCTGTTAAAACACAACATCTAGATCTTATAATTTTGTTTTCATAACACAATTTTTTCAGTACCTTTTTAGCAGAAAACTTTAATCTGGAAACCTTAACTTGGAACTCTCTGTGATTATTTTGGTACCAAATCATGTATTTAGCTCTATTCTGATATACTTGATTTGTTTTAAAAACAGGTTTAAAATGCCATGACCTTTATTTAGAATCTGTGGGCACTTTCCTTTTTTGTGTGTTTTCAGACATTTTCTTAGTTCATGATCATATGATTACTTTTAATGTTGGTTTAAAATCAGTCTATAAAGATTACTGATTTTGTTCTCTTGCAATCCTTGAATTTTTAAAAAAAATCATAGCAAATTTTTAATAATATAATGAGTGTATATCTGTTCTGCTTGGGTCAGCTCAGAGAGCTTAGGGCTTTTGTGTAAATTAGAAAGGCCAGCCAAGGGTCAGGAAAAAAACTGCAAAGTTGATTGTATCATCATAGGTTTAATCAATTTTGAATATTATATTAAGTTTCCTTCTTTAATAATTAATTCAAAATTCTCTTTTTTCCCAATTCACCAATAAAAAAATTTCAAATTGCTTCTTCCTATTTAGTTTTTGCTTTCAAACTGATATAATTTCTTTATAGAACATTTTTCAGAAAAACAATTTCTAATAGTTACTAATGATAACTATTAGAGCCATATTCACTAGAAGCCAATTTTACACACTAATTCTAGTGGCACCAGGTAAATATGAAATCACAATTTCTTCTTTTTGTGTTGTTTCATAGCAGATCATAGAATTTAAAAAAAAATGTCTGTAGGGCCATTTATTATTTACTAGAATAAGGTTTCACTGAAATTTTGTGATGACTTCAGCTATTGACTATGAAAATGGGAATTTATTCACTACTTATCATAGAATTAAATTGAATAATGTGGGGATGGAGAAGGCATTAATAAAACTAGGAAGCTCATATATTCTGGAACTCATTTTTGTTTTCCTTTCAAGCATTGTGGCAACATGAATTCAACCACTCTTGATAAATCTTCTAACAATTCACTGGCAAGGAAAAAAAGCCCACATTGGATTAATAAAACAGTATGAACTATCAGAAGCTTGAAAGTAGTGCATGAGGATTAAGTCTTGCTCAGGCAGAGATAAGTTGTAGGAATTTGGGTGATTTAAATTCTTTGTCTGAGATGGTCCCTGGGTGAGTTTGAGAATCTGTGGGAAGAGAGTGGGCATTTTAACATCATATCCCATCTCTCTCTGAGCCCTCATTAAAAGTGATCAAATTCAGCCTCATTGTTTGCTAAAATTTTGTGGAATAAGATATTCATTGGTGTGTAGTAGATAAAGCTCCACTTTAGCAAAGAAACTATTTGTAAACCCATTATTTCATCCTAGTTCCCAATTCCTGGTATTCCTGTAGGTTGCCTAGCTAGTAATAGGTGTGGTGATAGTAGGAGTGATACTTCCTAGACCATAACTTGGCTACTGACAAATTCCCACTTTAATTCCTTGTTCCTGGCAACCTAGGGAGTCAAATATGTTCCCATAACATCCTTTCATCAAAGAGGTTGAATATTTGACAACTGTATATTTCACTGTTTTCATGGTGAATCATAGTTTCAGGAGTTGCTTTACAATGGTGCATCTTCAGAATTGCTATATATATGGTGTGTGTGTGTGTGTGTTGAGTGTGTACATCTAACTTTGGACTTATTGCTTTGGTTACACAGCAAAAGCTGAGGGTTCACTCCATATTTGCTGAGGTCCAGCCCTGGCAGGGGAGTGGGCGTTCCAGGGGTCCTGAAGGAGGAATAGCCTCCGCTAAAGAAGAAGAGTCAGGACCACAGGTTGCAAGTTACTAGCAGCCTCCAGAAGAAATCCTGCTTCCCCTAGAAGGACCTTTATTTTTATATCTTTTTTACAGGTGTTTTTTCAGGTAGTTAATGAATAGCATCAAAGCCCAAAACTTCTTTGATTTAAATAATTTTCAAGAGTTACAATCTTTTCTGACATACATTGATTACCTAAGATATTGAGTACACTGTTCAAAATATTTTTCTGTAACGTTAGTCAATCAAGATTAAGCTTTTATGTTTTCATGTCAATCACTAGGTGCTAGGCAACACAACTAGACTACATGTCTCCTGACCTATTATTCATTTCTAACTTTAAAGCATACCTATAATTATTTCATTAACCTTTAACTTTAAAGCATACTTATGATTATTGGTAAGCTTTCTTACTTCTAAATTAAAATCCCAGTAAAACATACTTAAAGTAGGAAAGTCTATTACTTAAAAGCCTACTACTACTCTGAAGTGCCTCTAAAATATATCTATGTTAATTTTACATTATTTTATTTTTAATTTCCAATGTGATTTTCTTTTTTTCATATGACCTATTTAACTGCTTTCTTACAGAGTTTCCTTGATTCTTGGTCAAAGCACACCAATTCTTATGTCTTTGTAATCTTTAACTAAAGGGCAGGCTTTACGCCTCAACCCATTTGTCATTCATATTAACTATGTGTTTTCCATTTTCATCATAAATTTCTGTGTAAGGCAAAGGAGGGTCTGTTGGTGGGGGGAATGTATTTTTATTAGCCTCTTGTCCTTGAGGGGGATACCATAAGCTAGCTACACACTGTAGTCCTTGTACTGTTGGTACAACAATTGTTTTTCTGCAGCTAGGCTGTTGTATAGGTTGTGGCTTTCTTGTTGCTTAGGCTTGAGTAATAACACTACTGTTTGTATCCTGAGAGATATTCAAATGCACCTCATGGTATATCTCAATTGTATCCTTAGTCTCATCCTGGGAATTTTCCTGAAATCTCAGGCAATACGTACTTTTATTATTGATTGATGTATGCCCTGTTATCCTTATCATGAATATCATAAACAAAACACTTTAACATTCCGGATGGTTCCGGTTTCCAGATGGTGTGGCCCTGCTGCAGCATGCCCCACACTGTGACCCTGTCAGACAGTGGGTGCAGGAACACCTTCACCACATATTGATGGAATTATTGTTTCTATTGTTTGGTGCATCATATCATGAACATAACTCTTATTTTTATCTATTACTTTTTGTATATCCTCTATACTCCCATGGTATCTCTGATATGGGTAAGTCTAACTGAAATTTTGGAAGATAAGATGCTTACACAATGTCCACTAGTAGAACTGAGCAACAAACACTATCTCACTAAAGTTTAGCTACCAAAATGATTTTTTTAAAAAATATTTATTTTTTAGTTGTAGTTGGATACAATATCTTTAATTAATTTATTATTATTATTTAGTTTTATGTGGTGCTGAGGATTGAACCCAGGGCCTCGCCCATGCTAGGCAAGCACTCTACTGCTGAGCCACAACCCCAGCCCATCAAAATGAATTTTAAAATGCATAAAGAGCTAAAACTTCAGCTTCCATATCATATAAGCCCTAGTTTAACTCTTCCAAATTAAAAAAAAATTAAAAAATGAATCCTATGTCTCTCAATATATAGAACTTAACATAAGTCAATGTAACTGCATTTCAGAATTGTCATATTGTGTGCTAAATTTGAATAATATATACTAATTTTAAGAAAAGGCCTACAAAATTATTTGCTTAAAATGTTTTGATATTTATTTAGAATGTTTTGATATTCATAAATTAGTTATTTTTAATAATAGAAACCTGTACTTAATACATACCAGTCTTAAAATATGTTTATTTAAAAAAAATATACCAAGGTTTATATATTTATTAATAAATCAATGATTGTATTTTTAAATTAAAGAATTATATATCATAAAGAGAATTTTCTTATCAGTAAACAGAAAAATTTTGTGCTTAATTTATAGTACATACACAGCATCCTTGATATAATAATTTCTCTGCTTCTAACATAAGAATAGATTGAATTCTACTTAAATGTTTTCAAAAAATGAGAAAAGGCTTTGAGTCTCAAGAATCTACAGATTTACTGTTATATAGATTATATATACATATCCATACATATGTGTGTGTATATATACATTTTTATTTATATACAGATTTATTATGTTCTCTGAAAAATTGGAATGTGAAATTTGGTTAAAATTTGAAGCAATTGGGAAAATATTACCAAGTATAATACACTATAAACAGTGATTATCATTTTAATTATGATACTAAAATCATTAAAACTGTTATAATCCCCTTAAAGAATAATACCTCTAATGATTTAATGATGTAAATAATCAATATGTTATTGAAGAAAACATTTTCCATGAGAAATCATGTAATGAATATCTTCAATTATGCAAAAATTCATTCACTTTAAATAAACAATATTATCATTAAACTTTGCCAGTTTGCTTTAACCTCTACAGGCAAGTGGTAGGAATAATCGATTCAATCAAAATATAACTTGGTAAGGTATTTACATTTGAGGCTTTAATGAAGTTACCAAAGGGTTCAAATAATATTCTCATTATTAATTTGTTTGCAATTGTATAGTTTTCTTTTACTCTCAGTAGAATATTAAATTTCTCAAAAAAATGACTGTGCCTCTTCTATATTCAGGGTATCCAATTTACAGTTTGGTTTAAAATCTATATTTAGAACAATATTTTTCATTACTATTACCCATAGTGCAATGAACTGAATGTTTTTGTGTCCTCTCAGAATTCATATATTGAAATCCTAACCCTCAAAGTGATAGTATTAGGAGATGGGAGCTTTGGGAGATAATTAGTTAATGAGGGGAAAGTCTTCAAGATCAGATTGATGCCCTTAAAAGAGGGCAAAATTCCTAAGGAGGTTTCTCATCCTCTTTCAGTTGTCAGTATCCAAGTAAAAAAAGAGGTTTGTAACACCAAAGAGTGAGCTGATCAGAATCTAACTATGCTGAGGCCTTGATCTTGGATTTACAGACTGTCTTGTAAAATGAAATAAATTTCTGCTAATTTTTAAACCTACCAATCTCTAGTATACTCTTATACTTGCTTGAAAAAAGACTCATCAAATGATTCAAGCTCTCTCTCTCTCTCTCTCTTTCTTCATTTTTCTTGTAATATTGTGGTACCAGTTTGCTGATATGGATAAAAAACATGCTTTGAGTTACTGTGATTTGACTGGCCCATATTCCATTTGTCTGCATTGCCTTATGTTTTTGTCCATTGTGGCTATAAGACTGTATCACTCCTCTCCTGCTGAAAAGTTTCATACATATTTCTCAATTAAATATCACTTCTTTGAAAATATAGCAAATCAAGAATGCTCAAATATTTAAAAACAATCATGAGGTCACATATATTAGAAAGTATTTGCTGATTGCATTCACCAACCCATGATGTCCTCTAAAAAGATAAGCCTTCTCTCTTCTATAAACCTTGTATGTCTGGAGCTATGTGGCTTTTCTGTGGCCAAGGTATTTATATATAAGTAGGAGTTGACAGAAATGCTGTGTGTACTTGAAGTCCTTGATAATTTTGTATTGCTAATAGACATATAAGAGTAAAATGAATGATGTTATTTCAAGATGGTATAAAATTGTTATAGTAGGTAATATTTTAAAATTCACAATGCATTGTCTTTATGTGTTTTAACAAAAGCATGCAACTTTAATAAATCTTTATTCTGAGCACACAATGTGAAACTCAGGATTACTAAATGCCCACAGATGAAGGTTAATTGTATCAACTCTATTAGTAAAAGTTATTTCATTGAAAAGATCAGTATTAATAATCCTGAGATTTGCTTGTATTTCTATTATTTCTATTCTTTGGCTTTGGTCAGGGTCACATTATAGAGAAAAGATTAAAACACATTTAGTAGAAAATGATAGTTTTACCTACACCATTTATGGTAGTTCAGAAACAACTAGTAATAGAAGACCATTCATCCAGAGCTTCATTCAAACAGAATCTTGCAAAGTCTCAGAAAAAAAAAAAAAATTCCTATATGAACAAAAGTAGAAGTCCAAAAGAAAAATCTTTGTGACATGGGTAAAATAAAAAGAATAAATTTTTAAAATATCAAAAATATAAAACTAAAGGCAAAAAAGGTGAGAGTATTTTGTTACATAAAGGCAAAGATTCTGAGGCATATTTAATAAAATATGAAGTGATTGAAAGCAAAGTAACCCTTTTGACATCAGGTGAACATCTGCATTACCTGCATTTGGACTATTCTGTGAAGGCAAATTGTCCGTTATAACCTTTTCTGTCTTTTGATGTTTGTCTTTTATTTCCTGCTGCTTTTGCTCCTTTTAAGCTAATGTGGTCCTTTGATATTTTCAAAATATTACACGTAGAATGTCTTTCTTTGTGTAAAATATGATTCAAAAAATCAAAATATGAGGAAAAAAACACCAGATGTTTAAAATCCATTAGCTGACTGTATCCTAGGGCAGGGACTCTGCTAGGACTGTTATTATTTATGATATTAGAGATGAACAAAGTGCAATATGAGGACAAAAGAGATATATATCCATGAGCCTGGAGACACCAAGTAACATTTCTCAAAAGGGGTAGGGTCACTTGAACTGTGAGTTGAAAAAAATTATATATATATATATAATTATAATATATAAATATATAATTATATAATTATAATGTATAATAATTTTTATTATATATATAATAAAAATTATATATACACGTATATAAAATACAATTACATTATATCATGATTAATACAATGATATATTTAAATGTCATGAATAAATCTTAAATTTAACAATAAATAGGTATTGATTTCTCTACATGAATGTCTTCCTTTCTAATTGTTTTGGCTCTAACTAGACATACAAATGCATTCTTTCCTTTCTCCTCCAGATATCACCGTTTTGTCCAATCTCAGAGAAAATCTTTTCTCTTAAGCTTCCAAAATGTATCTCCAGTTCATCCATTTCCATCTTCCTCATTGTTACCTGCTAGAAATGTCATGATTCTGACCAGCTTAGCACTAGAGTAATTCCTGCTGAACAATCTGATTCTGCTCTTTTTTTATTTTTCAATTTATTCAATACTCATCACCTAGCTGCAATATCATCTAAGTAAATCAAAATATGCCACTTCTCTAATGAGACATTTTGGAAGAAATTCCAAATTTTTCACTACACCTGTGGAGTTCTGTAAGAGTTGGACCTATCACTTCTGCAAGCTCATCTTTTACTGATCTTCTCTTTGTTTACAGTAATCCAGTCATACTAACCATTCCATCACTCATACATCACTCATACATCACTAGGGATCTATTCCCTAAACCTTGAGTGCTTTGCCTCCAAGTTTTCACATGGATGTCTCATTGTTTTCATTCAAGTGCCTACTTTCCACTGAGATGCAAATGCCTATTTCTTAAAGAATTTGCACAATCACACTAAAATCATCTTCAGAGGCTGAGCAGGTAGCTGAGCAATTACTCTAATTTTATTTTGTAAAATTCCTATCTCTTTTCCCTTTCCTTCCCTTCTTTCTTGATATTTGTGGCGGATATAATAATACTCCATTCATTTGTAAGTATCCATATAACTATACACATTACCCTACTCCATTTTTTGATACTATATCAGAAATCTAGACTGGGTAATTTATAAAGAAGATAAATTTATTGGCTCAGTTCTAGAGCCTGAGAAGTCTAAGGTCATGGTCTGGCAGGTTTGGTGTCTGAAGAGGCCATTGTTTTTCCAGGATGACACCTTGCATCTGTGTTCCAGAGTGGAAAAAGGGTGAATCTTCACATAGCAAAAGATGGAAGAGTCAGAGAAAACAACAGGGGCCTGAGCTCATCTTTTTATCTTAGCACCAATGCCACCCATTATGGTGAAGTCTTTATGGTCTAATCACCTCTAAAGGTCTCATCTCTTCATATTGTTACAATGGCAGTTAAATTTCAACATGAATTTTGGAAGGGACCAAAAATTCAAACCATAGCACACATCAAATAGTGTATTTTACTCTATCTAAATTAAATTTCACCTAGAAAAATTTTTATCTAGTATAAAAGTGCTATAGACAGTTCTTAAAATATTTGTATACAGGGATTGAACTATCTGTTTAAAGTTTTAAAAAGATCATTTGGAAATTGGATGATGGGTAGCCTAACAAAAGAGACAATCAGGAGACCAGTTGGGAAACTATTTAAGGGGTGCCAACTAGATATTGTAGGCTTGATTGGTGGTAACCCATGAATAGCACAAAAGTGAACTGATACAGGGTTTGTTTTGGAGGTTGAGTGGCAGAAAATGTTAATACATGAAGAATGTGCCAGGTGTTATATAAACAAAGAAATAAACCATTACCTGTTTTGTTCATTTTTTTTAACCTTAAAAAACAAACAAACAAAAAAAAAAACTTTAGTTTTTGATGGATCTTTATTTTATTTATTCACATATGGTGCTTAGAATTGAATCCAGTGCTTCACACATGCTAAGCAAGTACAATTCCACTGAGCTACAACCCCAGCTCCATCTTTTACCTTTTTCTATGTTGTTTTCTATGTCTTGTCCATGAGTTCTAATCTGTTGGCAAAGAGAGAAGGTAAAAGATAGAAAGCCCTTACTTTTATCACTCTATTCTTCTAACCAATAGGCTTATCTACTTTTCCTCTCATCTTTTGAAGAACTTTTTCTAAACCTTCACTTTGAAGGCACTATGGTCAAGTGATTAAATATTTATTAGCTTTCTGGGCTCTTATGGATCTCTTACTGAATTTCGGTATGTCTGTTCATGATGAATCTGAATCATCTCCAGTTAGAGGTGTGTGTGTGTTTAAAATTCTACCTAGAGGGCCTGGAGTATTTTGAAATCATTTATATTATCACTGAACTTTTGCTCATTATCTCTTAGTGGAACATGATAAGATGGCTACCATGCAATCTCAGGTCTCTGTCTCTCTGTCTTTTTTTTTTCAATTTCATTCTAAGAACATTCTTTGTGAATTTTACTGCTGTAACAGAATTGTAATTTCCTGATTTCATGTAATATTCTATACCATTATAAGGACAGATTTTTGAGACATCACATCAAAGATATTAGCTACTTATTTCCCCACAGATGTTTTATTTAAAGGTTGTGAGGGATTCCAAAGAGTGAAATTTATGTATAATGATATTTAGAGGTAAGGACAAGTCCCATTAAATTAGTTAGTGCCTTGTGCTTTTGGTTGAATTTTTCTTTCTCTTTCTGCATTGCCAGTTTGCTTACTTTACAACCTCATAGCTCACGTTCTATCTCAAGAAAGTAACAGTCATTGGAGCAGTCTCTTCTTGAGACTGTATATCTCAAGAAGGTATACAATCATGCTGTATACCTTCATGATACAAAGGCAAGAAGGGCCAGGCCTTAAGTTGAGGCAAAGCTTGGGTGTTCTTGTGGCACTGTGATTTATGCCACCTTCTCCTTGAATACCATATATTTCTTGATCTGAACCTTCAAGATGGGTGTATTTCTCTGAGACTTTTGAGTAACAAAAATTATGTTTGAGGCCTGTAGCTGTAGCTTAGTGGTAAAGTGCTTGCCTTGCATGTGTGAGGCACTGGGTTCAATCCTCAGCACCACATAAAAATAAATAAATAAAGATATTGTGTCCATCTACAACTAAAATTTATTTTAAAAAATTATGTTTTAAAATATATTCCAGATTCCTGGCACATTAACTACATAAAGATGGTTTTTGTTGATATGACTATGCACCACTGCATTCCAGAACATGGGAAAACTCAGAGATATCCCAAATTTAGGGATATGCATCAAAGCTATACAAAATAAGTTTTCTTAAATATTGTTCATACAGAATGGATCTGAGATCTTAAAAAAATCAAGTTTAAGATTATGCAGATTCCATAAGAGTGACACTTAGTTTGGTATAAAACAAGAAGATGATGGTTTTAAATCTTTAAAAAAACAGAGTTTTATAATATAATGAAAGGGTTGCATTTTATCCCTCTCCTTTGTGAGGATGAAAACCATTTTCCAACCCTTTTCATGGCTGTAATCCATCAAAACTCATCCTAAATGCAAAAAAGAAATAACCTCAAATTTGTATTTGGTCTATTTTAATACCAAACTTGACTTTAAAATATTCTTGAGAAATAAGTAGACCTAACAGTCTACTTTCAATTCATTATCACTTTTAATATCTCACTTTATATTTAGCTAAATATTATCTTCTGTTCAGTTTTATTTTTACCATCATTGTTCCTGAATGACCAATACCTCTTGATGTTTTTATCTTGCTTTCACTCTAAAACTTAGATTGACAAAGTACATTATACTTATTCTTCCAAACAGCTATATTTTGAACTGCATTTGTTCTCAGAATGGTGCATCCTGTTTATACTGTTTTGCCTTTCCAGGCCCCATTATCTCTGGCTGAAATAATCTTTCACAAATCTGCTTTTGCTCTGGCAAATTCCCGCTCAAGTATGCACTTCTCTGAAAACAACATCTTTATGCCACCAGTGTCCTTTGTTTCATTTGTTTCCCTTAAAGTTCCTATCCCAGGAAACTGAGTAATAATTTGTTTACTTTTCTAAATTCCTCACTAAATTGAAGATGATTTCATATCTTATATGCACTGCACTTAACAGACATTCAAAAAGTGTTCCGAATGACTGCAAGAAACAATAAGCACATTGTTAAAGAAGAAATTAGTTTGTTTTAAAGAATGGAGGCGGAAAAACAATCCACCACAGATGTCAACAGTTTGGTGCCTTATTGGCTGTGTGTTGAACTGAAATGCCAACATTTTGGAGTAGGAAAAAAAAAAAGAAGAAAAAGAAAACAAACAAACAAACAAAACAACCCAGATATAGTGAAACTCAGTCTAAAAGCTTAATTAAAAGAAAACTTGTTTGGGTACTTATTTTCTGGAGCCAGTCTGAAACAGTGTCCTTAATATAATCTCAATGAAGAAAGCCACACAGACCAGATATTTTCTTCTTTTATAGCTGGCTGGGTTAATAGTGCATAGCCTGATGAGAAAAAGAATCAAATCAATCCTAAAATTCTATCCTAATATACAAGTTGATTAAAAGCCAGGGATGAATTTCAACCTTTCAAAGGATTCTCTGATCAATCTAAAATAGCATGCATGAAAAGGGATTCATTTACAAAGAAAATTGTCATTACGGAGTTATTAGAAATGGATGCTCTGGGTCATGGAAAGTACAAACTTCCTTTTCCCCTAACTTCCTTCTTTCATGAAGTTTTGTAGTATCATTAATCTTTCCTCCTTATTACTTCTGATTTTTTTCTTCCCTGTTTTATTTCTAATTCATCTCAGGATGTGAATCACAAGATGAGAGAATTTAAACATCATGAAGTTGATATCTAGATCAGGGCACTTAATTCAATAACACTTATCCTTCATAAGCAGGCAACCAATTCTACCTTATTTCTGCAAACATTTATTGAATCTCCACCACAAACACACTGTTATACTATGCCATGGATCATTAACAACATTTTAGTTAGATCTTATATAAAACTCATTTTTTTTAGTGTTGTAAATCCATGCTGGCTCTGGGAAAATTTTGTTTTGCCAATTAGTTATTTTGCTGATTGATGGAATTTGGAGAACTGTAGAGAAATAATCAATTTTAATATAAGGAGATAACTTTGAATTTGCATAAAGTAAGCTTAAAATTCATTATCAGATTCTAAGGAAAACCAAAGAAGGAATCAAAGCAAAGCAACAACAATAGCAACATAAATAAATAATAGTGCTAGAACATTTTGAGAAGGCTATTTGTTGACATATTTTAAAAAATAATTTTTAAAAAACTTATTTCTACAGAGACACATAAGTAGTCCAAATGTTAACACAAATAATTATCTTTCTGTATAAACTTTTACCTATTATACATAGAGAATATTGTATATATAACTAGATGATAGACACTTGTGCTCTTGAAATTATATTGATGAACTGTCAGAATTATATGAGATTGGATTTCTTTTATTTACTAGTGGTTATAATTTCTCCTGAACTCCATAATCTCCTTTGTAATGATTTGGTTATCTGTGATAAATATTTGTAAGAGTGATAAACATTTACATAACTGATTTCTAATTAATATCAAATAATACATTATTAAATCAGAACAAATCTAATTACCATTTGTAATGATGTCACCATGGGTTTTGGTTTTATTATCCATGTGTTCTGGTCATCTAGAGTACAATTTTTTAGAAAGATACATGAATCAGTAATAAACCGTAAGAGTGAGCTTTGACATACATGACTATAGCTTAAACAATAATTTGATGACCTCAATTTCTTTTTCAATAAATGTATTTGTCATTGAGATCTCATGTGAATATTATGAAAGAATATATGTTCACAAGCTCTCTAAACTGAAAGGAACTATTTAAACCACTTATTAGCTATATTTTCTAAGGCACTGGAACTGCTTGCTTCTAGCTTTTTCATTTCAAGTTTTTTGGCAAAAACAATGTTTACCCACTATAATTACTGTAGATGTTTAGAAGAGCCTTACAAATGGAGACTTCGAATATATTTTGAATACAAATATGTAAAATTCAATGAAAATGGAATATCTGAATATGTTCAGAGGTGAGATTAGCATACTATTTTAAACTCATATATTCTGCTTATTTGTATGGATGTTTCTAATACTCTCATCATTCAACACAAGTGATAATATATTTTTAGACTCTCACAATAAGCAGAGGTAAGCCTGGATCATGGTGTTTTACTGCATGACAGCAATTACATGTTGGAGAGGACCATCAAGTCAGGGAAATAGATTGGATTATTTAAGGTTGATAGCTAACTGGAGTCAAGTGTTTTATATGTTTGTTTGTATGTATATGTGTGTGTTTTATTTTTTATGTTGTTTTACCTATAGGCATTAAAAATAATGTTGATTTACACTTTTTCTGCTGAGAGATTCAGAAGGAAAAAATATATAAATGCACAAGAATTACATTATATTCCAGATGCAAAGAGATGAGCAGGACAGTTTGCAGGCAGATGTGCTTGGGCCTGACAAGGTCATGCAGATGAGATAATGGGGATTCAAGTTTGAAATAGATGGATACTAAAGAGGAGTTAAGTTTTCACATGTTATCAGTATAGTTTTTGTACTAGTCCACTTTCTGTAATTCTCCCTTTCCTCTATACCTTAACTATTTCAGACTACTAAGAATTCTCTGAAAATCTCAGGGATTTTGAAATTATTCAAAATAAACTTCCTCCCTTTATCCTATCATCAGGACAGTGGTAATTTTCTTGTCATTTTAGTACTTCATTATTTTCATAATATTCAGTATCACATCTATAAAATATTTCTTATGGATTTTGTCAATAAGACTCCATGTATATTTTATCCTTATCCTAATGTTTATATCATAATGCTTAGCATTTAAAACATAATAGATAAAAGTTTTCTGGAACAAGTAACTGTTTGTTAAATAATGATATTTAATGAAGGCAATACTAGATTTACATTGGGTTTTACCTCAATTATATTCAGTGCATAACACTTGAAATATATGTTGTGTATAAATCTAAATTGAAAATTAGGTTGATAACATTTAAAACATTGCTCGGATTACAAATTTTGTCCCAGTTTAAAACACCTATCAAGTTTAATTTCCTCCTTTGTTTTATCAGAATATTTTATTTAAGTAATCATGAATTTTATTTTGCCAAGTTTTCAGAAAGTCAGAATTATCTTAAATAGATCAGGCAATTTAGCTTTTTTTTTTTTTCTGATTGTTGGAATGTGAACTTTTATATATTTTATGTGAATTTATATGCATTGAACTATGAAACTCTTATTCATAAACCTTTTTGCTTTGGTCTACCATAATATTACTAACCTTTGCCAGAGTGTTTCACTTGTTCCCTAGGTATTGATTTTTTTCCCTTTTGAAGAACTCAATTCGTGCCAAAAAGTTAATGCTTTAAAATCAATACATTAAGATATGCAGGTAAAGTCTCAACTTTCTCATCATTTTAAGTATTTCTTTGCCATTTTTTTTTCAGTAAAATAAAGTCACATCTGAAAAAAATTAACTGAAAGTCTAAAGGGAAGAAATACAATAGAAAGCTGCAGAAAGAATAATAGTGTCTCAATAAATTGTTCACAAAATAATTCCATAAATAGCAGAGGTGAAAGCAATAATAGTGCAATTGCACAGTAAAAAGGAAAAGTATAGAGGTCAAGAACACAGTTTGCTCTCATTCTCAACTGGTAATTTTCCATTAGTCTCCCCCACGCATCATTCTCATCTATTGAGAAGGTGGATTATTTGAGGCATGGGAACAAGTCATACCTGGAAAAGCCTTCACTGTGCTTTAAATAAGGCACTTGATTGCCTTTAACTGAAAGGGCAAACACTCTGATCCTATTTACCCATTCTTGTACTCTTGTACTTTTGTCCAGGGTAAATGGTCCATCATCCATATTTTGAGAAAATAAAATCTTAATTTTCTATTATAGAGTTTGTGTAGGTTTAGAAACACATTTCTGTATTTAAAAGTTATTTATTATTTGTTGTTTTACCCTTTTTTTTGATATTTGGTGGATTTTTATCTTGTAGAAATTTCTTGACTAATTATGAGATATTTCTATATAAAATTTCTCTCTCATGCATGTGCATGCACACATCCCCCCACACAAATTCTTTTAAAGTTCAAAACAATTGTCCAGAAAAGAATACAAAATATACTCTTTTGATTACATCAAATATACTGATGTGGTAGCTGGGAAAGGGTGATTAGACAAATTTTGCAGAGAAAATCTCTAAGAATTATGATTTCAAGTGTAGAGTGGTAGAAGCCAAAAAAAAAAAAAAAGTTTCTCTTTTTAACACTGAACCTGCAAAGTCATGTCAAGTACAAAGAATTTGGAATGTCAGCATCCTGATTAACCCAGGTTGCCTGAATTCTAATCTCTTAAAAGTGACTTTTCTCTTCTTACTGAAGCTCTGCTTTTCTTGCTTCTTTGGATAAAATGTTCCAGTTTTGATGTAGCCTCACTAAATTTTCTCCATGGTCATATGCAGATTCAGAACGACTATAGGTAAAATAGGAATCTCTATATTTGTAAAGTATCATTTTTTCTCAAAGAGTGATCTCCACATCCCTCAGAGGCATTTCTTCTAAGGATAAGATTTCTCACAACTTGTAGGGAATAAAAGGCATAAATATAGAGCTACTGAGGTAACTGTAGAAGGTTACTCATGCTATGTGTAAACTTAGTTGGACCAAAATACTTAGGTAAGTAATAAGCACATAAGTTTTTATTCCAGTCCCCGTGTCTATCATCTTCTTTAAGCTGTTATAATCACATGATGGCTAAGTTTTATCAACTTTAATAGAAACTATAATATTCCTTTAGAAATAAACTTGGATAAATCAAATAAATTTGAAATTTATTCTTTTTTTAAACATTTATTTTTTAGAAGTAGTTGAACACAATACCTTTATTTTATTTATTTATTTTTTATGTGGGGCTGAGGATCAAACCCAGGGCCTCACACATGCTAGACGAGCGCTTTACCACTAAACCACAATCCCAGCCCCTGAAATGTATTCTTTAAAAAAAAAAAAAAGTTTTCTCTTTCTAGAAAAGAGTTCTATATATTCTGAAATTTCTGAAAATATTGTTATGTATTTTTTTCTCCTGTTGTTTTTGATGTAATGAGAGCATATACAAATGTTTACCTAAGAATTTGACAGTATTAAACCAAGAAATCTTTAATCTATCACCAATTCTGCTACTTCTCAAAATTTGTATAAATTGAGTGAAAATTATTTGGTGTTTTTAATTCACTATATTTAATTCCGTTTAAGTTACCCAAATTGCTCTGTTTTTAGAATGTTCTCTTCTGAGAGATAGTAATCCAGGATACAAGTCAACTTGTTTCAATCTCTAAATCAACTCTATCTCAGCAGTTCTCAATTTATACTGAGAAAAAGAACAAGAAGTAATGGACTTAACTGAAGCATGAGTGATGTAGGTTAGATAGGGAGAAGAAATTCCTGACAAAAAGATTTTAAAACCTTGAGATGGATTACGGAGGAGAGTTACACAAACTCTCCTTGATTGAGGTCTTAAAAATAATATATATTTTATATCTTTCAGTGAAGGGTCTAAAACTTTTTTTTTTTACTGAGTAGAGATGTCTCAGAGATGCCCCCTAAAGCTATAGGATTATATAATTTTCATAAATTCATGTTTTCCATTTAAGAGAAAAGAATTTGCCTTATTAGCTCCTATAGCTGATTGCTTTCATAGTTTATTTAATAGAAAGTTTTGAGTTTGCTAGTTAACAGAATTTAAGCTGAAAAAATTCACTGCCATTTCTGCTATATTCTATTTGAGTAACTGATTTCATTTCTTTCCAAAGAAACATTTCCAATGTTTCCAATGAAATAATGTCAGGATTATTAACCTGGATTTTATAAAACCATGGCAAACCCCACAAATATTTGTATTTTTTCTATCAAATACAATTTATATGAGAGAACTTCTCTATTGTGATTCTTCTGTATTACAAATGTAATAAATGGCTTATAAAGTACATTTTAATAATTAGTTTAATACTCTAATTAGAATCTTAACTTAATTAGAAACCTAATCAAGATATTTCCTCTGATATAATATATTTTTTTAGAGGATTGTCCTCCTTCTGATATTTCAGAATTTATAATGAAAGTGGCCTTGGAGAAGGTGATCTCTAAAGCCCCTTTAAGCTCTGTGATGCTCTGATTGAAAGTAATGTCAGAATCAAGAACTATGTGGAGAGAATTGAAAGTTTCTGATCCTCCCACTTTGTTCCCTTAGTGAAAACTCTTGCTTTCTATTTGTAACTTAGTTATATAGTAAGTGGAAAAAATAAAAGTTAGAAATTGTTAATTTCCTCTTTTATGTTCTACATGAACACCATATAATTGAATGTATATAACTTAGAACCTATGGGACTTAAATCATTGATTACTTAAATTACTTCAATCATTTATTTCTAACAATCCAATGTGATACTTCTTAAACCTCTTAGCATCCAGGTAATTAGAATTTTTCCAAAGTATTTCATTTAATGAATACTTCAAATGTCCTAAAAGGAATAATAAATTAAGTGATATATTATTTAATAACAGAGAACCCAGAGACTTCATATCATCTTTATGTTTATTTCTATACAGAAAAGTAGTTTTTAAAAAATAATTAATAAAAATATCTTCAGATTAAGTGTATAAGGTTATGCAGTCCCTAAGACTTAGCCATGGGTAGCATGGAAGTGGCAATAAATTCATAAACATCTATGTGTGTGAGCCCACACACATGTACGTGTCCACATTACTGTTAACAGAGGCTTATGAAGTGCTTGTGATACCAAATGACTTCTTAGAATATCTATAAAATTCATCTTATTTTTTTCATAAGCTTCCAAATTATGAATCAGTATGTTTCAAATTTGTTTATAATTGAATGTACATATATAAGAATCCTTTTTTTTTTTTTTTTTGTGGAAGCAACCCTGTAGAAGTGCTAAGTCAAAAAAATCAACACATAAGGACTACTTATTTTAATTATAGGTATAATTTTATTACTATAACAAAGCATAAATATGCAGATTTTTAAAAAAATTTGAAATGTATAATTTGTGAGAAAAACAAGTTAAAACAATAAAATTAATTGAGGTAATAGTTAATGAGCAAAGCATTGTGAAAATGTAATACAAGGGACAAGAATCATGGATCCCAAAAGGTAGTAAATAAGATGTTTCCTCCAATCTTTCTTCTGGTTGTTCAGAGGCATGATAAGATATTTATTGGGGAAAACTATGTGTATAAGATAAGGTAAGATATGCACTGCAGGAAAATTATGGCCTTGTGTTTTCACCAGAAAGGATGTGTTATTTCCTACTGTATTTAAAGTTATCTTCTCATTATTCTGTGACTTTCCTTTCCATTATTTTGCCCTATTATCAGGCAGATGAAGTAAGATCTTAGGAATTGAGAGAGTATGTATTCATTGAATCTGAGACTCTGGCATGTTTATGTCTTGCTTTCTCACAGAAATAAAGGTTTGTTAAAGTTGATCCTAGAACTGGACTATTCCTACTTCAGTCACAATTCAAATGGAATCTTAAACCAATCACTAACACTCTTTGGCCTACATACCAACCAGGGATAGGGTAAACATTGCTTTTGGTGAATCTTTGGACAATATAAATAGTGGTTGAAAGAACGATCAAGGCTTGCCATTGGAGAAAATGCCTGTTTATTGAAGAACAGCTCTGCATATTTATAGAGCTGGGGGCAGTTTGACAGTTGGCATGGGGTGCTTTTTGATTGGTGGGTAAGGATCAGGTGAGCCAGCAGGGCTAGTCTGATTGGTGGGTAAGCCAGCAGGCTCACCATTGGATGGCAGGATCATGTGAGCCAGCAGGGCTCACCATTGGTTGGCTCTTCTTGGGGGATGGGGAAGTTAGTCTTTGGAGCTGGGCTACTCCCAATGGTGGTAACATCTAGATGGTGTGGTTAGATGTTAAAAGCACTTTCTTGTTTGATAGAGAGGCTCCCCAGAGAGAGTCACAGAGAAGAAAATAAAAACAATTGTTCTCTTATCTGGAGTGCTTAATTTTAAATGTCAACATTTAAGTATTAATTTTCAACTCTAGAATTATTATACAGATACCTTAAGGACTTCAGAGAAGTCTAATTTCTTTAACAAATATATATATATATATATATAGTTTTTAGTAGTTATTATAATTTTTAGAATTTCATGTGCAAATCAGTTTGTTGGAGTTTTCTATATATCCTGGATATGAATCCATTATCAGAAATGTAAATATTTATTTCTCTGTCTGACGTGACTTTTCATTTTCTTATCAATATATTTTATGAGAAGCAAGTTTTAAATTTGGTGAAGACAAGTTAATTTTTCTCTTATGGTCTGCACTTCTTCATTTTGAATAAGACATCTTTGCCAGTTCCAAGGATGAAAGAATTCAGTAGGTTAAGTTTAATATTTTTCCACATAATCAGTTGTTGAAAAGACTCTCTTAACCATTAATTACTAAGAATTACATATAATGTATAGTCTGTCTCTGAAATTTCTTTTCAGTTCTATTACTCTGTTTGTTTATCTTTACATTAAAGTTAACAAGAATGATTATGACTGTAATATTTCCACAATAAGGTTATATGAGAATCCATAAGCACAAAAATTTGTTCAATTTTATTTTCATCAAAAAGTTGTATATTAATGATGATGATGTTGACCATCACAGTGTTATGAAGACACGAATTGGTGTGAATATTACTTTGCATACAACCAGAGATAAGAAAAATTGTGCTCTATATGTGTAATAAAAATTGTAATGCATTCCACTGTAATTAATATATATATATATATATATATATATATATATATATATATATATATATAAGAAAAATAATTGTAAATTGAAACCACAATGAGATATATACAATACACCTATAAGCAGAACTAAAGTTAGAATACTAACAATACCAAGTGTTAGAAAAGACAGTATACAACTGGAATTCTCATACATTCCCAGGAGGAATGGTGTCAAATTTATAAACCACTGTGCAAAAGTTGCAGTATCTTTTAAGTTAAACACCACCTTATGCTCTGGCAATTCCAATCCTAACTATTTAAAGAGAAGAAATAATAACATACATACACAGGATGTATTATTCATAACTGTTCATTTTACCTTTCTTCATTGTAGCAAATTATTGTAAGGAACATTAATATTTTCAATTGGAAAATAAACAAATTTGTTCTACTTGCACAATGGAATACTATTTAGAAATCAGAGGAAACAAACTACTAATAATCAGTTAAACATGCAAAAATGCATTGATCTTGAAAATGTTGTAGTTGGCTAAGAAGATCTAAAAGTATAGACAATATTATTACATTTTAATGAAGTTTAAGAACTTCTGTTTGTAGTCACTGGAGAAAGGTAGACAGGAAGGAGGATGAGGGAACTTCTGGGGTGATGACTGTGTTCCAAATCTATAATGGAATTTTGGTTTCAAGGATATATACATTTATCACTTTGGCCAATAGCCTTTATGTCTGTGCTTTTACTTTATTGTATCTCAATATAAGTGTACATGTCTATAATAGTTTTTAGTTAAAAAACATTTTATTCACTCATTATAAAAAGTTATCAAGGGATTTTCATAATAATTGGTGAGATATTTAGACTAGGCTGTATTTTATACATTTAAAAAGCTCTGATTTTTCTAATGACTCAAGCAAGCCACTACATAGCAAATTATGCAGGAACTCTGACTTCCTGGCCATTACTGTCTCCACTAGACCACAGTGCATCTCAGGTTAATTTTCTTGCCTAGAATATCTGAAAGCAGCTATTTGGATACAGCATATAGACACCATGAAATCCAGGATCAGAAGTCAGACTGCCTTAGTTTAAAACCTGGCTACATAACTTATTAGCTGTGAAATTCCAGGTCAATTATTTAGCCTTTCAAATCCTTGGTTTCTTTCCTTGTAAAAATAAGGACTTATCATTGGTAACTTCATTATTTAATTTCTATGGCTATAAAAGATATGTTAATGGTAAAAAGCATTGGGTATGTTGCACATAATAACTGATAATTAACGTTACTGAATGTCATTAATAATAATTATACTTGAATAATTTTTGTACCATATATTAATTATATATTAACAGGTCAATGTTATTAATTACATTAGTAATATAATTATTATTATACAAACACTTTTCAAAGGAAATAATGGATAACTAATTTCCTAGGAGGTCATATTAAAATAGGAAATACACTCTTTGTACAACACCAGGACACCAAATCCAGGGAACAATGAGTGAAGGTAGAAATTGGACGAGCAAAGTGCTTCTGTTGCTCACTTGTGTATGTGACCATCAAACTCCAATTCTTTCACTTACATTGGCAGACCTGTCAGCAGGTTATCAGAGAACACATACTACTATGTCCTTTATTACTTCAGTGATAGCAATGGTGAGGTTAGACAGCCGGCAAGAGAACTGCATAACACTCATGGTGTGGAATGGCACACAGACGTTTACAATGGTGGGGTTTAGATTTTTGGTTTGGTCAACATGCCAAACTCTGACATCCACAGTGAATAATAATAACATTCTGCCACTGCCATATTGTGCCCAAATTAGAATAAGCTTTAATTAATAGATTTTATTTCTAGAACAGCCATAGGTTTACAGAAAAACTGAGCTGCCAATCCAGACTTCACCTTCCCCAATAGTTCCCTTTATTATTAACAACTTGCATTAGTGTGATTATAATTAATGAACTAATAGTGATGTGTGATTATTAACTAAAGTCAATAGTTCATACCAAAGTTTACTCTTTTGGTATATAGTTCTCCGGGGTTTTTGATGTATATTACAATGTATTTATAATTTCAATAACATAAAACAGTTGAACTGCTCTAAATATTCCTTTTGCTTTTTTTTTTTTTTTTAACCCCGTCACTTACCCTAGTTACATCCTGGCAACCACTGCTCACTCTAGTATGTTTACTACCTTTAGAGTTTGCCTTTGTAGTAATGCTTTAAAGTTGAAATATTATAGTACATAGTCTACAGATGGGCTTCTGTCACTTATCAAAATGCATTTTTACTAACATGTATTAATTGTACAAATTAACAATTTCACTGTGGTGTTTTTGCACATGAATATGAACCAAATTGAATGATATTTTAAATGTGAAGTTTAATTTGAGTATTTTATTTAGTTTTTTTGCATTGATGTTAATCAGGATGTTGATCTATAGTCTTTGTTTTCTTTTTTGTTGAGTCCTTGTTAGGTTTTGGTAGCAGGGAATTACTGTCTTCATAAAATGAGTTCAGAAGTATTCCTTTCCTTTCTATTTTATTGAACAGTTTGAGGAGCATTGGTGTTCTTTAATAGTCTGGTAAAATTCAACAGTGAACCCATCCAGTCCTGGGCTTTTCTTTGTTAGGAGACCTATTCCACTGTGCCCAGATAGTTATTCCTTTTTAGGGTTCTTGTCAAATCAGTCTCATAAAAATCAGAGATCTTAGAGACTTTTGTACTTTACTAATTTAAATCATGCCAATTATAAGGCACAATTAAATGAAAGACATAGGTTAAATTTGTAGAACTGTCAATACATATCCATAGATACTACCTGGCTTCACTAAGCAGCACAGTGGTTCAGATTTAACTTATAAATCCATAGGTGGTACATTCGGGACATCACTGAGTGGAAGCAATTTAAGTAACGGAAAACCAATATTTTATACTACAATAATTGTATGTTATGCTACATTCTTTAGAGTTTCTTGTTCTATAAATCAATATATTCCAAATTTATTTATGATAAACAACCTAGACACAAGGTATATCATGCTGAGAGTAATTCACATAGGTATTTCTGTTTATTTTTCTTGATAATCAACATCAGATTATTTGAGCCTATTTCTTTTATTTTTTTCTTGCCAAGAATAGAAAGTTTGGATTACAGATCACTTCTTTCATATGTTTGTGCATGTTAGAGAGATTTTTAAGAAGGAATGAGGGAGAATCCCAATAATTATGAGAATTATTTGCATATTATTTTCCTAGAAGAGATATTATATTTTTCTACATTTATCAGTTAATAGTACAGACTACTTTTTAATGAATGAATGTCCCTCTTTTATTTTTAAAGAAATATTTATTGATCATGATTTAATGAATGAATTACTGGTTTTGAATTAAGGGAAATTGTCCTTATTACTTTCTACCAGCTATATAAATCCATCTGGCACCTTCTAGCTGATTGAATTTAACCTGTTGTTTCATCTATTAAATGCAATTTTAACACCTTCTTTTCATAATTTTTTCAGTTGTTAAACATAATATAAAATGCACAAAATAGGCTGAATACAGTTAATTAAAACATTTATTGTAATTCTTGTCCATATTATTCTTGTTATTATCTGTGGGAAAAAATAAATCAAATATATTTGGGTTTTAAACTTCATAATGATATGATTAAATTAATTTAAAAACATTCCCCAAAAGTTATTTTCCCAATAGTTATCAGTTCTTAAAAATATGCTCAATTGATACAGAAAACTTGGGGGATATAATAATATTAGAATTAGCAGATCTGTAAGGAAAATATTAAATATAGAATCCTTTTTAAATAAGTTTTGTTGTACAAATATCACACAAGTATTCTTAGGTTTCCATGCACTGATCTGATTTCTGAATAACAGAGGTAAAGGATTATTTTCATCAGGTAATAATGAGAACATCTCTACCCCTCTTAGAGATCAGATTGAGTAAATTCTAAGAAACAAATAGTCAATAGAAGATTTTGATTCATAATAGTAAAATAGTCACTAATTAGAGAGAGAAGCATCAAGCTCTATCAATGTAGAGGTTAAAGGTTAGAATACCTGAGACTCACAGTTCTTTTTATGGGCTGTGTCTTTCATCAATATTCATCAAGCCTTTATAGCAAAGTGTACATTCTAATGCATCCCTTGATGTACATTGGAATCACCTGGGAAGCTTTTAAAAATGCCATTTCTAGGCCAAAATACAACCTATTAAATCAGAGTGGGACCTGGGATTTAGGGCTTCAGAATTTTTAAATGCAACCTCTGGTTTAACAGTCAAGTTCAGAAGCAATGATCTAATGGCAAGTTAACAAGCAAAAAAAAAAAAAACAAAAAAACAAAAAAACAACTAGTAGATATGAAAATAATCAGGCAATATTGAAAGTTTTATTTTATTACCATTGTGAAAGAAATGGAAATTTCACCCTTTAACTCTAATAGTTGTTTGAAAAATCATCAATTAAGATATGTAGAAACCATATGTGTTGGGCTATGTATCTAAACTTTATGGATTGTTTTTTTTTATATTCCCACTTCAAAGAGAATGTTTGCTTTATGATTTGGATTTGGAAATTAGGTGGTGAATGCCAGAAAGAAGTTTGGGCAAAGTCATCATTTTATTTTTATAAGATTTTTTTTTTGACTTCTCACTGTTCAGGCTATGTAGGTTTTGGGGCAATGCTAGAAAAAAATGCAACAATGCATTCTAGTGGAAATATCTTTAAGTATCAGGCCCATAACCCCAGGCACTCTGAATTTGTATATGGTCCCATTTTCACAAAGGCACACATTTTGGAGAAGGACAGTGAGATTACATTTGTTTTCACTCTATAGAAACAACAGACAAGCTTGTGAGCTGAAATCATGAATATGATATTTTAAATAATAGAAGTAGTGAGTCAAAACTAAAGAAGGAAAAGAAAAACCATTATTAACTTTTAAAATTATATGAGAAAAATTTTGATAACTGACTGTGAAAAAGGAGAGTGCCCTTGAATGTGCTTTCTTAAAAGCAAATTATTTTTTGTCATTTGAATTACAAATGAAGTTTTGACAAAATTGGACTGATGGAGGCAATTATTATTATAGTCTCAAGGCTGATAAAAATGCTTAATTTCACAGGGAAGGGGCAAAGTACCAGCTGGTAAATTCAACATGAGTTAGAATATCTTGCCTATACTCGAATATGTATAGATTGAAATGTGAGATGCTCTGTATTGAACTCTCCTGAGTCCTATTATTTTTGTATTACTAACAGATGTCATCAAGTACTTTAAAATATTTGGAAAACACTTCAAATCAGGTTGACAGAAACCCAGTAAATGCTATCATCTATAAAACATATAATAAGACATTAATATTCATAAGACATATTATTATAACTTTTGAAATAATCTAATAAATTGAGATTTTGTATATCAGAAATGTATTTTTCATGGCAAATATTTGCGCCTGAAAAAAATGGTGTCTTAATTACATTTTAAAAGATTGATTTCAAATTTTAACTTTTATACATGTCAATCCCCAAACATGATGATCACTTTTTTGAAATGTTAAATATTTGCATAGAAAAACATGAGGATTTGACATATAGCCAAATAAAATAAAGAATTACCATAGAGGAGTGTGATTTTATAATTTCTAGATGCAGACTTCATATTGCTTAACAAAAAATAACATTTTGTAAAAAATATTAGATAATTTTAGAGCATAAAAGCAAAAAAAATTATCACTTTATTGGACTATTTTAAAGAATAGGTATTACATGTTTAGAGAAGTGAATATAGCAGTGAACAAGGCAGACTAACACCCAACAGATGGAAATGAAAGAGGAAGTAGGTAGAATGATCATGAAGCTTTTAAGAATATGTGGTAATAATGTCATCATTGGGATCTTCAACAATTTTCAAGCCCAATTTTTAAATTCAAGGTGCTTGTGAATTGGCAGGGGTCTAGGGGTTGGTTATCCAAGTCACATTATGGACATATTTCTTGACTTGTTTCCAATTGGCCAGAATTAGTTTCCCTAAACAGGTAATTAGGACCATAATTTTAATGAATTTTGTACATCCAGAAATAGACATGCATTCACCATTGAAAAGAAAATAATTGATGACCTAAGATTGCAAATATGAAAGTTTTATTAATGTCAGGCTTACCTAGGCATAGTATCAGGCATCCCTCTTGTATTTGTTAATATTAAAATTTTCCTTTAGAAAAAGAAAGCTACTTGTGTTAGTTTTACATTGCTATGACCAAAATATCTGAAAAGAGCAACTTTGGGGAGAAAAAGCTTATTTTACATCATGGTTTCAGAAGTTTAGTTCATGGTTGTCCAAGTCTCTTGTTCTGGGCCCCAGAAGAGGTAAAACATCATGGCAGAAGGGTATGGTGGAGGAGGGCTGTACACCCCAAGGTGTCTGGGAACGAGAGAGGAGGGTGAGCAGAAAGGAACTTCAAGAAAGATGAACTTGTTCAGGGCATGCCTCCAGTGACTTGCCTCCTCCGGCTAGGATCACCTGCCTATAGTTACTGCTCAATTACTCCATTAAACTAGGATGGATTATAGGTTACAGCTCTCATAATCCAATCATTTCACCTCTGTACATTCTTATATTCATACAAGAGCTTTTGGAAGACATCTCGTATTGAAACCATAACACTACTAAACAGAAATTTTAACTTACTAGGCCAGAATAGAAGGGAGTGATCTTTATTACTGCATGGCTAACATATGATCACAATGATGTACTCAAAGAATCCATATGCTCATCACAAGTGAGCATTATTGGAATTGAAATCTGAGAGAAATAAGAACTGTGTTTTTACAGAACTTTTTATCAAGTAGGATTGTAAATCTCCACCAAACTAAAAATTTAATTATCTAGATTCTAATAGATCTAGATAGTAGGTCTAATTAGACTAATATCTACTGAAAAAGAGCATAGGTTTTCTATGAAAAAGAGCATCCGATTTCCATTAAACTGTGTCAGCTAGAACATTTGTATTTTTTTCAACCCATACACTCTAAAGACCGGCCACATGAGGATAATACAAAAGCAAAATGTGGATCATTTTACTTTTACAATATTTTTTTTTCCATATATTGTGTCCCCATTCTCTTTGATTTAGTAAGCCCTTTAAAAACAGATACTATTTCAATTCCATTAGTAATTAAAACCAACAGGAAACTGCTCTGTATTTCATGGCATATGATAAGACTTTTATGTTACATATAATCTGTTATGATTGATTATAGATAAATATTATGTTGTCCACTTCCTTTTAATAGAATCTTTAACTGTATTTATATGTGTGTTAGAAACATTTGCTGGCTTTCCCAACAGCTATTCTTCCTTTTCTTTACTTGCCAACAGATCTCTAATAGGGTTTTCACAATAAAGTACCTAGCCCAAGGGCTCGAATTATTTTGAGTTTAATTCTTTAATGACATTCCAATTCTCCTCTTCTCATGATTGTTCAAGAAACAGGCGTGTGACACATTTTTGGCCAAAGGGAAATAGAAAATATCTACTCAAGGCTTATGGGCCTTGATAAAAGAGAGGGGATCAAGAACTCTGCCTTTTGCTGCGGAGTGTCCTGTGAGATGCCAATGCTTTAGATGTTGCACTGTATTGAGGCTGTGAGGAAAAGCCAAGGGACTCAGAGAATTGCTTGCCTCAAGCCTTGAACTAGGAAACAAATGTCAGAGTAAGTTGTGTGCAGTTGCTTGCAGTCAAAATCATTTCTAACTATTCAGTATGGATATATATCTTAGGGTTTTTTTTCCCCATTTAACATGTAAGAATATGGCTTATCTTAAAATATGTAAGAAATATACTTTATTCACTCAAAAATTATTTTTGAGGTAACTTACTTGGATTAAATAATAACTTTAAAATAGATTAAAATTATTTTACAGTAACTACATAAAATGGAACAAATACTAAAATCTGTTGATATAATATTTGTTTTATTTGTTGCTAAAGGTTAAAGTAAAGGGATTTTAGATTGGTATTTGTAATCATTTATTCACAAAGTACACATTGTGGGATGCCTTTTATGAGAAGTAAAAATTTTAAAAGTCTCATATTTTCTTCACCTCTTGACTCACAAATTTATAATTTTAATTTTAACATTGAATTTGACTTACCAGAAACATTCCCATGCTTTCTATAACTTGAAATTATAACCGAGTTAAAGAGAAAAAAAAAAAAGCAAACCCTTCATGAACACTAAATTTTATGGTATGTTAAAACTCCCAAAGGATATTGCACATTCATGAAAAATTTCAAGCACTATCATCAGACAAAAGTTAAAGTTCTTTTAAAAATGATGAAACTTATTTCTTTTTTATTTTAGAAACCACTTTAATATTTATATTCAGCTAGTTCCTGGGAGTCTTAAATAGGCATAGTGCCTTTTACATACTTTAGGAAATGTGTCTCTTGACTTTTGACTTTTTTTTTTTTTTTTTTTTTTTGTGAGCTGCATATCCAGCCCTCCCAACCTCAAAAAAGTTTGACCAAACTCTTTGTTACTCAAAAATCTTATTTTTGCGTGTGTGTGTGTGTGTGTGTGTGTGTGTGTGTGTGTGTGTGTGTGAGAGAGAGAGAGAGAGAGAGAGAGAGAGAGAGAGAAGTGATACATCACAAACAAGGCAGAATAACATGTGGGAAATCCCATAGAAGAGTCAGCTTGATTCAATTTGAGTGGAGTTTTGCCATTTTCTAGGTGTTTGACCTAGGGTACCTTATTCAATATTAATAATTTTCTCATCTGTAAAAAAATGAGAAAATTAATAGTTCTTTGCACAGAATTGCAGCAAGGATTACATCAGTTTCTACACCTCTAGCTCTCAGAAGACTGTCTGATACATAGTAAATACAGTACACATGCGACTCATGGTTCAATATCTATATTTCCTGAGTAGTCAATGGCGAATTCTCCAGGTTATAATATTGTTTTTTGAGGCACCCTAACATCAGGGTTATGAATATGATATACTTGTGAATATTGTAGATTTCTTACTATTGAGTGATATGAACTTCTGTTAACTCTCTTAAATTACAATAAGATGTGATTAGTGGATTTCTCAACTCTTCAATTTTTAAAAATTCAACAATATTATGTTTTCTTGGGTACAAGGTGCTTGCAGACTATTGGCATAATCTTCCCACTCTGAACTTGTGGTACAGAATGAGTAGATTATAGGTTTCTTGTACATTAGTAAACTTTTATTAAGAGATATTTGCTTGTTATTGAGGACACATCTATTGCAGTGTCAATTTTAATTTTGATGAAATTCACTGATATTTTTGGGCTGTGAAAATCTTTTATCTCTCCCCCTAGATAACCCCTGAGAATAACAAATATGTAGCTCACTTAACCAGAAGATGCTACTGGAGACTTTTACAGTGAATATCATATGTGAGGCTATGCTGTAACTTGTCACCTAAGAAATTACTAATAACTTGAAATTTTTTGTTTGTTTTTTATATTTTGAGATGGGATCTCCTCAGGTTGCCCAGGTTGGTCTCAAACTCCTCAATTTAAGCAATCCTTCTGCCTGGGCCTCCCAAGTGCTGGGATGATAGGCATGCACCACCATGTCTGACTATTCTTATAATTCTACACACCAAAAGAAACCTCTAAAGAGTGGAAATCAAAGGAATATGTCTTAATTCTGAACCCAGTGTTATTTTGTCTACAAATCATTCTGCTCTAATGCAAATACAATATAAAAATATATTAATATTGTCATTTGTACCCATAATCATACAATATTCATTGCCTAAACAAAACAGTTAAAATATAATACTGAATTATTATCAGAAAAAGTAATACTTTAGTTCATTGGATTAATTCAAAATTTATCTTATTCATTAATAACAATATCATCTTGAGTGGAAAGAAACAAGCAAATAAAAACATAGCTAATAGTACATCTGGGGCAAAAGACTGGTTGGAGCATATTGTTTTATGAAACAGTAGCTGGTCCATAAATAACATTGTTTTCAAACACAAGTAGTATATAAAGATAATTATTGATAAAGACAATAATGAATTAAGTCATCATCAGATAAATTAAGGACAAATATCTCCATTCTATTCCCTATTCATAGTTTCCAGTTAAATTATGTGGTTTTACTTCTTTAAAACGTTAGTAAAATAAGCCAGATTTTTTTTTAAATTTTGGAAATACTGATATAACCCATTGCAAATTTCTGATATAACCCATTGCAAACAGAATTTCCATTCAAAATTTGGAAAACATGTGCTTTGGATTTTAGTTATATTTTGAGACTTTCCTAACAAACACCAGAAGAATTTAATAAAAAAATGAAGAGTATAGTGAAGTTACATGGTCTTCATGGTTGTCAACAATTTCAAACATCTCTTAAACCATAGCCTCAAAGTCACCTGAGATTTAGAGATAGAAAAGTTTCATGCTCTACTTTTAGTCAGCCTGTGAAGTCCTTCTTTAATGAGGTACAAACACCCATCATTCTAAGTTTACCAGATGCTGTTGTGTGTCTGCCAAATGCAATTTAAAGATCTCTTATTTGTTTCTAATATTATGAGCGTTCATTATATATTTTTACATTTTATATTAGAAGCCTACTTCTTTAAAATAGGCATAAAAATGTATCTAAAGTACAAAGTAAGGTTGACTTTTTTTAAAAAAATAAAATTAACATTTTAGACTCATGGTACAAATAAACTATGAGGCCTGGATTACACAACACAATTTTCTTAGTATGTCTATTTATCCAGCAAAAATTTACTGAGTCCTTACTGTGTGCCAGGAATCATTCTAAAAGTACAGCACTAACCAAAAAAAAAAAAAAAAAGTCCTTTCTCTTACAAAGCCTTCATTGCACTATGGAAAATAGATAAGAAATAAGAGATGCCAGATTGGGATAAATGTTATAATGTTTTATCTTACTAAGTTTAGCCAAAACTAAACTCACAAAAAGTAATCAAAGATGGAAATTCAGTCCCTCCATTGTGCTAGTCATATTTCAAATCCTCAATACTTACTGTGACTACTGATTACCCTACTGGAGAACATGAATCTATCATCACAAGAATTTAATTGGCAAGCACTACAATTTTATTTATTTATTTACTTAAGATGGAGTCAGGATGGTGGATTAGAGAAAGAATGAGATCACATTTTGTTATGTGGTTTTATAGGGCAGTTCAGTAACATCCCCTCATAGGCAATGACATTTGAATGAGTAAAGTGAGTCAACTGAAGGAGTGAATCACCTTAGTATTTGAAAGTAGGGCTGTCCAATCAAGTTCCCTCAGTATATACATCTCAATAATTATGCAAGTTTGTGATTTGCAGTTTTTAAATAACAATTATAATAGTTGTCATCAAACATCTCAACCAATTCCAGGGGTCTAAATATATGCGAAGCTACTTGATATTCTAAAAATCGTTTGGAGACATTATAATAACATTTCCAGCTTCAAGCGTGGTTGAATTATAATGTGAACATATTAGTGTTCTTTTTAACTTAATTTTAATCTTTTGATTATTCTAGTTTGGGAGTGTTATTGCTCATAAAAGATGTATCATGCCAAATCAAATCTATAAATTTAAATGATATGGTGAAACTAATCAGGATTATAAGTGTCTACAAATTTCTCATGTTTTTCATGATATGTTTTTATATCTAATATGATATATTTATTTACTTTTACTCATTTTAAGAGATTATAAATATCTTGATGTTTATGATTAGTGATTCAGATATATCTAGGACCATAACAGAGCCTCATGAATTATTCTAGAATAATTTTTTTAAAAACTGAGTAAAAAGATATTAACAATCAAGGCATGTATGAGAAGGGTTAGAAAAGACACAATTTCAAAGAAATTAACACAAGCCCTTAATTTCAAAGTTGATGGCACAAGATATAATTGTTATTAATGATATTGTGGAGGTCAGGGGGAAAATCACAATGTGCAAAAAATGTGATGAAATATTTTCCCTTTTGAGTTTAGACAGAAGAAGATAGTCATATAGCTTTGTGATTTGTAATATACATAGCTTTAGAAATCAACTAAAATATTCCCATGTGGCTGCAACTCCTTAAGCAAAGAGTTTGATCAGTTTTACAAAGTGACTGATCATCAACCACATATTGACTTCTAAAAATTTATTTTCTGGAATTGCTAGTCTTAAAATTTAATTTAGCAAAAATAAATAAAAAATAATTAATTCTGAAGTGCATTCATCTTAACATTTTTAAGTTCTTATACTATATCTGAGGTATGAAGCCTTAATTCCACTCTCATCATTTATTGATAGATTTTTCTCCGTAGCATATAGAAATATATTTGAGCAGAATCTTAAACTTGTTAGAATAAGTCAGCATTATTTAGAAGCCTTAAATATAACTCTATAGTCATTTGTTCTCTCCTTTTGGGACAAAAATATTAGTTTTTCATATATATGTTATACATTTATTTATACTTTGTTGTATTTTGATCAAATGACATAAAATGACTTCTACCTTCATTTTTTTTGAATGTCAGACAAAAGTTAAAGTTCTTTTAAAAAGGATGAAACTTATTTCTTTTTTATTTTAGAACCCACTTAAATATTTTATTTGTATTCAGCTAGTTCCTGGGAGTCTTAAATAAGCATAGTGCCTTTTACATACCTTAGGAAATGTATCTATTGACTTTTTGTGAGCTGCATAATTTAATAAGCATTTTAATTAATCATGGATTCTAGGTCATTTACTGTGATGTATTACAGAAATATAAAATATGCATGTCCCATATCCTTGGGACTTACTAGGAAATTATAGTTTTACTGGGGAGACCAGACAAGATGCTAGATGGCCAGAAGAGTCTTCATGGAAGAGAGGGGAGTTGACTGAAACCTTAAGGATGATTAGATACTGCAGGGGAAGTTTAAATGACTACTTTTTAAGGAGATTTCAATGCTTTGGTTTGTAAATTAATGATCAAAAAGATAATGTATATACATATAAAGATGCATTTTTTTTGTTTTTGCTGTATGAATTTGAAGCATCATAAAAGGAGAAAATTTTTCTGTAGCCCACCAACTAACAGAATAGTCAGCAACATTGGATTCTGACTAAATTTTTATTAACAAAAAATGGTTTAATTAATAGATAGAAAACACTATACAATGGTTATGTAATTCAATTGAAGTTAATATTAGATACACTTTATTAATGTAGTGTCATGGGTTTTTGGTACTGCCATGCAGTCTTTCTCTATGCATGTTAGATAGAGAAAAGGGGTTCACTTTTGGATTTTTTATTCTAAATTTCAACTATCTCCCTGTATAAATTTGTGAGCTCAGAATATGACAGCATATCTGGTAAGATTAGAAGGATGAAAACCAGGACCTCATTGTAAAGTATTGGTTGCTTCTTTAAAGCAAAAGCCTGAGTTTCTGACACAGAAACAATTTGTTAAAATCCTGCCCCATTTGACCACATAAAATATACAGGTTAACCACCTGCTCAATCTCTTATTGCATTGCTCTCTTCTGCAAAATTTCTTGGGCCTGGAATCTTCCATAGTAGAAGACAGGTAAGTGAGTTTTAAAAAATTATTCAGATTTGTGAATGTAATAGAATTTAGGCACTACAGTCATTTAATCATTACATTGGGTAAGGTCCTGATCTAGCTACCTGTACTATAATTTATAATCCTCTTTTCACTCTTGAGTAAGATCCTCTATCACACTGTTGCTCCAGACAGTATGGTTTCCAGTCAGAAGTGAGTATGATATCCAACCTGTTCAGTCACAAGGAATCTTATGACTCTTTCAGGAAAAGGGGCTATTTTTTTCCAATTGTACCTGGGAATGTGAACAGAGATACAGTTAGTGCTGTAGCAACCATTTCTGTGAGTGGTTACATTAGATAATGAAATCGGCTTAGGGGAGGGTGTATCAGAGGACAGAGAGAAAACTAGGACCTTGTGGAATTACTCAACACCCTGATGTAGTTTAAGTTAATCTTATCAAATCCTATTTCAGTTTGGCTAAGGACTAAATCTTCTATATTTTAAAGTCATTTTGATGTTAGTTTTCAAAAAAAAAAATATCTGGTCTAGGTTGATGTAAGTAGGAAGTGCAGAATTACTTGCTGAACCCAGTATATCTGACCACTAACTCCATGCTCTGGCCAGTACCCACACTGACAGTTCCAAGCTCCTTGTTCCTGCTGCTCTCTCTCAGATTCTACATTAATTTCTTTCATTTCAAATTTTTTAAATTTTACTGTTCTTGTGGGCTTCCCACAAACACTATCCAAATGCCTTCTTGCTTTTTTATTCCAATTTTGCTTTGTTTATGTTCAGTCTATCCATTCACTTTATGACCTGAAGTTTATTTTCTTTCCTTGAAATTTGGGTATCTGAGTGCTTTTGTTGGACTGTGCTGCCTGAACTGATCTGTATCATGCCCTCTGAGAACTCTCTGCTTTCACTCCTGACTGCCTTTCTAATGTTTTCTCATGCCTGGCTTCAAATTGTGACCCCCATGTTTAACTATGGCTTATCATTTTATTTTCCAAACCTATACTTCAGTATTGGATCAAGAAAAGTTTTCATATAATATTATACCAATATTTCACTTTGATCACCATTCCATAACACCCCATTTACTCTCAGCTTTATGACAGTGCTATAGGCTCAACTGCAATTTCAGTCATTGTCACTGTAAGCCAGTTCACAATAAGTCCTTTGCTGCTGATTCACTGCTATTCAAAATATTGAACTCAAATATTTTGCTTTAAGTCAATAAGCCAGCTGACTCTATAGTTCATATTTCTGCCAGAAAAAAAAATGACATTGAATTTTATGTTGAGCTTTCAGGTGTCAAGGTGGTCAATTAGGACAATACAGCAAACTGGAAGTAAGAATGGAGCCCTTATTCACTCACTGTGACAATGCTCAGGAGGTCAGAATGAGGCATCAGCTCCCCAGTGTTCCATTTTCCCCAGAGAATGGCCCCAGATATGGGTCAGGATGAATGCAGAGCAGGGGAAGAGAACTGTCTCAGTGCTGAGGACCCTGAGCAGAGGCTCTGGACTGGGACAGAAAAAGCTTGAATCCTGGAAAAGCATGGAGTCAGAGTGGAGTGAGTGCTGCAGCTGGGGCCACTGACCAAGTGGTTTCTGGATGGAGCTCAATCTCCTCTGGCTGGAAAAAAACAGGATTGAGCATAATGAATAGACAGCATAAAGTCTAGTAGCTGACCCTTAATTAAACACCCATTTTGGATAAACTGGTATTTGTGAAAAATTGTTTCAAAAAATTTGTTTGAAAATCATCAATTTTGAGAGAAGATTATGTATATACATGTTCTTAGATTAAGTAAAACTATCAAACTGCATATCATTCTGCTGCTTTACATTGATTAGCACCACTACCTGGAGGGAAAATAAAGACCTTGAAGCTTTGCTGGCATTTAACTGAGTGGAAAGACAAAATACAATGTAGCACTTAGTATAAACACACAGTAAGGTTGTTTCTAAAACTAAGGAAGAGTGTTATTCATCTTGATGTAATGGTATGTTTCTAAGTGCAGTAGCAGTAGATATTCTGTAACCAACTATTTTCACCTTTCTTTGTAGAGTCAATGAGCTCAGAATTAAATCTTAATATTTGTTCTAATTAAAATACCCTATAGTTTATATAAATACTTTTAAATCCTATGGAATTAGTCTTCTAGTTTTTAAATTTTTCTTAGTATATACATATTATTTATTAATCAGACCTATTTTATTATAAATGTCTTTGATGGAAACTTCAAATATCATAGAGAAGGAGGTTAAGTGACTGTCTTTTAATTTTAAAATAAATGTTTTAACTCATGCAAAAGGTCACGGTTTATAGAACCTTGGCAGCATAGAATTTGTTATGGAAAAAATTATATGCTTTAGGATCTAAAACCTCAGAGAATATATTAAATCCTTAATGGCATTATTCACAAGTAATGAGTAGATATAAAGTCTAACTCTGTTATATTTGTAAAATCAGGACATCAAAATGCTATTGCAGAGAACATACAACTTGTCTCTCAAATTTGTTTTCTTTAATGATCATAGAAAATATAAATCTCATAAAAACTTATCTCTGTGCATTAACCCCTCATGATATTTAAAGCATAATAATTATTTTTAAAAAGAAGTGAATATATCTAATGTATAACAAACAAGATCAATATTTAAAAGCCAAGGGACAAACACATTTTGAAAATCTCATTATTCTAATTGGCCATTGTGTATCTATGGAAACAGTCATTTATTAGCACTCAAACAAGAGAATTGTGTCCATAATTATCTATCCAGATTTACCCCAAAGGTAAAGTTGACGTTGCAAATACACACTGGACTTCATAAATTGACTCTGTAGATGATAGTCAGTGTTTCTCTTAAGAAAAAGATAAAAAGTGAATTTCATTTGGACACTTCCAAGTTTTCATTGCATTTTTTGCAATGGGGTATGTTATAGACACTCATATTTTCCAATTTTAGATTCTTTAAAAGTCTGGTATTTATGTGTGTAGTGTAAGATTCTTAACAGTTGTTCCTATAAAATCTCATGTTGAATTTTGTCTTTCTATTCTTTTATAATGTTTGCTATAGGCCACTTTTACTAATAGTAATTAAAACAACAATAAAAATAATACTTTATTTCCTGTCCACTTAATACAAATCAGAGCTCTAATCCTCACATGGCAAAACATTTATGTGATAACAGAGAAATTAAATGATAGGAAAAGTACATGAATTTTAGAATGTTGCAAAGCATGTACCGTAAGTTATGTAATAGAATTCAGGTTGCATTTCTGTAACTCTAAATAATTTGTTTTACACTATATCAAATAATCATTCATGCACTGGATATTTGCATTTCATCATCAGTTATACAATGAAAGCTATTTGCTAGAGACAACTGTCCATATTTGAGAATAATATGTAAAACATCAAAACAGTAATAATATAATGGTATAAAGCTTTTAAAAATAATAATTATGGATAAATAAAAGCAATGCCAACTTTATCCAGATTAAGCATTGGTCCTAAAGAATCTGAAATTTACCTTAATAGAAATGCTTATGTGAATATTGAAAGGGAGAATAAAATTGCTAGCCTTAGAGAAGACCTATTGGTAATATATATTAAATTAATGAATTTGGCTAAATAAGACCTAGTCGTTATTGACAAGTAGAAGTAGATAATATTTCATTATGTACAAAATGAAATTTGATAAAATTTGGCATAAATTCATCTTAAAATATCTGTTGAAAATGTTTATGACAAACAGCTTTCTATGTAGGAAACGGCAGAAGATACTTTAAAATTTTCAAGATAATGGAATAGAAGAGGTCACTTTCTTGGCTTCTCTGTGGCATGAAACCAGAAGAACAGACAGGCAGCTTCTCAGCAAGGTGGGTGAACAACAACAACAAAAGAAGTGGAAGGCTTTAAAGGAATTTACAACTGCACATTCAAAGCAGATCAGGGACTCAGGGGATTCAATATAATAAAATAAGGAAGAAATTTCCAGCATCACAGGCATTGCCACCACCAGGCTGGAAACACCAGCCAGTGTGGTCAATCCTAAAAGTGTAGGGATAAGGTAATTAAAGGAACTTGCATTTTTAGGAGGCCTGATGCGTTTCTCAGTATGGAGCTTTTAGAGATCAAGGACATTGCCTGACTAAACTGAAGGGCATGCTGCACAGTATCCTCATGGAGGAAAGAAGCTGCCATCTCTCCAGGCAGTGTATAGAGGACAAAGGAAGGAACCATTTCTCAGCTGTGGCATGGGGGCCTAAAACTGAGGGAGCTGATTCCTGGCAAACCTGACTGTGGCTCAAAATACAGACCCAATACAGACCCAGTAAACACACACTACTTAGCATAGAGTGTGCTTATGTAACAAGGACAAAAATGAAAAACAGAGAGAGGTTGACACAAGGAACAACTGGTCCTGGAAACCCACCCAGCTCTACTCTTTCCCCTCCAATGTGGCTGCTTGCAGGACCAATATATAATTTAGAATTAATATACATATGTACAATATTTCATACATTAATGACTAAATACACTTTCTTCACAGCCACACATGGATCGTGCTCTAAAATAGACTGTATCTTAGGCCACAAAGCAACCCTTAGAAAATACAAAAAAAATAGAGTTAATACCTTGCATTCTATCAGATCATAATGAAATGGAATTAGACATAAATGAAAAAAAAAAAAAAAAAAACACAAAAAACAGAAGTTACTTTAACAGCTGGAGACTAATAATACACTATTGAATGATGAATGGATAGCAGAAAATATCAGGGATGACATGAAAAAATACTTAGAGATAAAGAAGAATAGTGATACATCATATCAAACTCTCTGGGACACTATGAAGGCAGTGCTCAGAGGAAAGTCCACTGGATTGAACTCATTCCTTAAAAGAATAGAAAGTCAACATATAAATACCCCAACATTGCAACTCAAGGCCCTATAGAAATAAGAACAAATCAACACCCAAAGCAGTAGGATACAGGAAATAATTAAAATCAGAGCTGAAATCAGTGAAATTGAAACAAGATAGACAACCAAAAAAAAAAAAATAAACAACAAAAAGTTGATTCTTTGAAAAAAAATGAATAAAATTGATAAACCCTTAGCCAAACTAACAAGGAGAAAGAGAAAACCCAAATTATTAAAATTCATGATGAAAAAGGAAATATCACAACAGACACTACTGAAATATGGATAACAATCAGAACCTGTTTTGAAAATTTATACTCTAATAAAAGAGAAAATCTTGAACATATTGACAAATTTCTATAGAAATATACCCCCCCCCCCCATTGAATCAGGGCATAGAAAATTTAAACAGGTCAATTTCAAGCAATGAAATTGAAGATGCCATCAAAATCCTACCAAGAAAGAAAAAGTCCAGGACCAGACAGACTTTCAGCTGAGTTCTACCAGACTGTGAAAGAAGAACTAATACCAATTCTCCTCAAATTATCCCATCAAATAGCAAAGGAGGGAACCCTTCCAAATTGGTTCTATGATGTTATTATCATGCTGATAACAAAACCTGACCAAGGCACATCAAGAAAATTTCAGACCAATATCTCTGATGAACATAGATGGAAAAATTATTAATAAAATACTGGCAGATTGCATATAAAATTATATGTAAAAGATAGTACACCATGATCAAATGGGGTTCATCCCAGGGATGCAAAGTTGATTCAACATATGGAAATCAATAAACGTGATTCATTACATCAGTAGACTTAAAGACAAGAATCACATGATTATCTCAGTAATGCAAAAAAGCATTTGACAAAATACATCACCCCTTCATGTTCAAAACACTAAAAAAACTAGGGATAGTAGGAACATACCTCAATATTGATATAATAATAAAGCTATATATGTTAAACCCAAGACCAATATTATTCTAAATAGAGAAAAAATGAAAGCATTCCCTCTAAAACCTGGAACAAGACATGGATGCCCTCTTTCACCACTTCTGTTCAACACTGTCCTGAAAACTCTCACCAGAGCCATTAGACAGAAAAAAGAAATTAAACTGATACAAATAGGAAAAGAAGAAAATTCAAATTATCCCTATTTGCTGATGACATGATTCTGTACTTAGAAGCCCCAAAAAGTACTCCACCAGAAAACTTCTAGAACTCATAAATGAATTAAGCAAAGTAGCAGGATATAAAATTAACAACCATAAATCAATTGCATTCCTAAACATCTGTGATGAAAGAGGAATTAGGAAAACTATCTCTTCACAGTAGCCTCAAGGAAAATAAACTATATGGGAATCAATCTAACAAAACAGGTGAAAGACTTCTACAATGAAAACTACAGAACACTAAAGAAAGAAATTAAAGAAGCCCATAAAGATGGAAAGATCTCCCATATTCTTGGATAAGTTGAATTAATATTGCCAAAATGGCCATACTACAAAAAGCATTAAACCTATTTAATGCAATTCCTAGTAAATTTCCAATGACATCTTCTTAGAAATATAAAAAGCAGTCATAAAATATATTTGGAAAAATGAGAGGCTCAGAATAGCCAAACCAATCCTTAGGGGAAAAAGTGGAGCAGGAGGCTTCACAATATCAGACCTTAAATTACACTACAGAGCTATAGTAACAAAAAACACATTAGCACAAAAGCAGACATGAAGACCAATGATACAGAATAGAAGACACAGAGACAAATCCACATGAATACAGTTATCTCACACTATACAAAGCTGCCATAAATATACATTGAGAAAAGGTAGCCTCTTGAACAAATGGTGCTGGGAAAACTGGAAATATGTATGTAGTAAAGTGAAATTAGAGCTCATCTCTCACACCTCACAAAACTCAACTCTAAGGGTATCAAGGACCTAAACATTAGACCAGACACTCTGCTTCTTCTAGAAAAAAAAAAAGTAGGCCCAAATCTCCATCATGTCAGCTTAGGAAATGACTTTTTCAACAAGACTCCTAAAGCACAAGAAGTAAAATCAAGAAGCAATAAATGGAATTGTATTAAACTAAAAAGCTTCTTCACAGCAAAGGAAACAATCAAGAATATGAAGAAAGCACCTGCAGAACGGCAGAAAATCCTTACCACCTGTACCTCAGATAGAGCATTAATCTCCAGGATATATAAAGAATTCAAAATTCTTAACACCAGAAAAAAAAAAAAAAACCCAACTCAATAAATGGGTAAAGGATCTGAACAGACACTTCACAGAAGAAGAAATGCAAAAGGTCAAAAAATATATAAAAAATGTTCAATTCACTAGCAGTTAGAGAAATGCAAACTGAAACTACACTGAGATTTCATCTCATTCCAGTCAGAATGGCAGCTATTAAGAACACAAACAACAATCAGTGTTGGTAAGGATTTGAGGAAAATGGCACACTCCATGTACGTATGATATGTCAAAATACATTCTACTGTTATGTACAACTCAAAAGAACAAATTAAAAATGTAAAAAAAAAATATGGACAACACAAAAATCCTGCCATTAGCACTTTCATTCAACATGTATTTGTGGTCCTAGTCAGTACAGTATAGAATGGAAAGAAATTAGAGACATAGAAATTATGAAAAGTAAAAAGAAATTATCATTTGAAGGTAATGCATATTTCTATGTAAACATTTATACAGAAAATAAAATTATTAAATAAATTATTAGAAAGGAGAGCAATTTATAAATGTTACTTGATATAATTAATATGTCATAGTCAATTCCATTTTAATTGTACCAACAACAAACATGAAGCCAAGGCAGTTGAAAAAAGAAACAATTTATAATTTTATTCCATGCCTATCAATACAATAACAGATGGATAAGATCTTTACAGGAAAAAAAATGAAACATTGTTATATGACTTATAAATAGCTAAAATAAATGGAGAGCCATGAAGATAAATTTCATAAGGATCACTAGTGTGTCTAAATTGATATATAGAATTAATAAAACTCTAATCATAATCCCAACTTCTTTTATGAAATTTCCTAAGCCAATTTCAAAATTTAGGAGAGCATAGGTCCAAGAAACTACATTAATTCTGAAGAATTCAAACACCACCTGCAATTAATTTGAATTTTTTTTTTTTTTGTTAAAGACATTCTTCCCTATCCCAATGATTAAAATATATTTCTTAAGCAGTACAAAGTAGGATCACCATCTAAATTTAATAAATGTAGTAAAGTTAAATTAAGGACGTCTATTTTTCAAACAACTTAATTAGTAGTCAAGAAAATTCTATTCAACAGGGAAGAGGTACCATTTATTCTTATTGGCTTGTTATCAGAAAGCTGAGCACTCGTGTATCCTGTGACTCAACTATTACCAACCTAGGTATAAAATCAAAACTTTTTTTTTAAATTTGAAATTTAGGAGATGTGCACTCCAAATTTATAAAGTTACTTAACCAAAACCAAAACAAAATAAAACAAAACTCAACAAAATAAAACAAAACCCCCCAAAAGCCCAGTAAAAAATGAGCAAATAATCCAAATACCCTACAAAAATCCAAATACCCTACAATAAATGATTGGTTAGATATATTGATATATAACACCACAGCATGTGTAAATTAATAAACTTCAGTGCTGTTTTCCAATGAACGAACCTTAGAAGCACAAAAAATGACAATAAGCCCCATAACACATTTATGTCTTTTGCATATAGTTACGATAAAAATTAGATCTAGAGTCCATGTATCTGCATTCACTTTTAAGGAGATACTTACAATTGTGATTTCTTTTCTTTCTTTTTTTTTTTTAATTCTGGAAAGTAAAGTAAGAATATAATGCACAGACGTTGAGGGAGGTAAAATGTGGCTGGGGGAGTTAGTAGCATGGAATGGGGCAAGTACACATGTAGATAAATGTGATTGTCAAGGTCTTGGCCTCTGGAGAAGGTGGATGTTTCATGAAATATTCTGCTTTATTTTGAGAAACATGAAAGGTAGAAAAGAAGGAAGGAAGGCAGGAATAGTTGGAGGGAGGGAAAGAAGGAAGAAAGGAAGGCAGAGATATGGGTGCCAATGTTAAAAGTATATCATAGTAATAAGATTGTGATTACTGTAATTCTGCTTACTTGAAGGTGATAAAAATGAATACACACACATTTTCAAGGAAATAAGAAACTTTGGTGAGTTGTTGTCAAGTCTTCAACAAAAATCTTTAAAAATTTTGAGAATTTTCAAAGGAAATAGAGCACACCTTGCCCACTGAATGAAAGAACATGGAATGAATATCTACGCTATAAGTAAATACATTGCTAGGCATGGAGAACAGAATTGCAAAGAGTTTGAACATGGTTCTTGCTTTCATGAAAATATTTCTATGGCTCACATATCTTTAAAAATATACTACAGAGAATTCTGAGATTGTTTTTGCTTCTCAGTTAAGAATAATGATATTCATGTTACCAAGGGAATAGGATAAGAAAATAGGTATCTCTTGGATTTGGGTAAATCCTTCAAATAACTTAACACCATTTTAATTCTCTCACCAAAAGTTTGAATAAATAATTCCAGGAGTATTGTGTCTTTTGTTGCACAGAAGTTAATTGTTAAAATGTAGCTCACTTTCTAACAAATATGATAGACTACATCTATGTTTAGTGGACATAGTGCAACTAGAACTTCCGGGCATTTTACATCAAATTACTTTTAGTGAATAAAAAAAAAAATCACAAAGTTCATGTATGATGGAATAGTCCATGTTTTCACTTTAAGGTTGTATAAAATGTGTAAAAATAATAATGCACAGTTGACTTTCATTTATGTTTTACACATATTTATTGTTGTGTACTTTTACTTTTTTATGTTTGTATCACAGACAATTAAACTAAATGTGTGTGTGTGTGTGTGTGTGTGTGTGTGTGTGGTGTTATGCAAGTGGATCAATAACAATTTATTTTTTTCTCTTTGAGACTGTTGTAAAAAATAGTCAACAAATTATGGTAAAATTTACTGCAAGATTTATGATTGTCTAGTAATACTGGAATGCCTTATATATTTTTCTTATACGCATTTCATCATTTTGCACTATTTTTGGCCCAATAGACATTATGTTGTTTAGCATGTAACAAGTTCAACAAAATGATAAGCAATTAAAAGGTAAGTGCACTCATCACATTGCCAGTGTGCACATGACAAAAGAATCTCTTTCATAGGTCCCCTAAAGGAAAATAATTAGCCCAGAATCCCTTTCACTATTTTATTTTTGCCACAAAACAGCTGTTTGATGACTGTTTAGAACATTTCACAGCTTTTTTCCCCCTACAGAGATTAAAAGGAAACAGATGCTCCATTTGACACTTCTATAGGGTGAATCTTACATAAGAGGAAACAGTGTTCATGTCAAATACTTTCAAAAGTCATAGCCTTTGATCCTTAGTCAAGTGTTTAGCATTATATTTTCTTCATATTATTTAAAATATCTTATAATATGATTAGTACATGACTTTCAATGTGCTAGAAGGTGAATAGTTCCTTTTTTATTGATTTGTAATTATATTTGATAAGAAAGCCTTTTGGGTGGAGCAAATTATGGAACATATTTAATAATATATAAAAAAGATTTAGATGTATCTTTTATATGTAACTAACAAGTAAGTATTTTGGGAAAGAAAATGTCCCAATAGTTAGTTATATTGCTCAGGGCTGCAAGGCTAATCAGCAAAAACATTGCATAAATGAAGTTCACATATTAACAAAGTCTTAAGTTTCCTATTTTACCTTGTTTTAAATTCTTTTATGTTCTGTCTCTAAAGTAGAAAACATTGAGAATCAGTTCTAGTGATGTGAAGAATAACTTTGCCTGCCTTAGCTTTTTCCCAATGATAGCTACTTGAACATACCAGGTTTTAAAAATATACATATGTATTGAATATACATATGAATGTATACATACACATATCTCAATTTACATATGTATTGAATAAGCTAGCAAGTAAAAGGTGCCCTTATGCTAGAAAAATGTATTAATATATCAATTAGTCTTTTCTGACTAGTATAGTCCATTGACAGGACAGGGTTTGTTTCTCCTATTTCAAAATGATCTTTAATTGTTTCAACTGAGACTAGTGTCCTCAATCTAAAAATGATGCTTTGTGTTGTAGAGGCTCCGTTTTAATACCACAAAGCAACTCTCTGGCCCAGGCATTTGTTTTAAGAATACTTAACCAGATTAAGTTAGATTGATTATAAAACTGAATAAGGTAGATTTGCCTATCCAAGAAGATTTAAAAAAAATGGTAATAAGGAAGAGGGTAATGATGGCAGATTCTGAGTGATGTGTGTCACATGACCTGCACCCTGGGAGACAGGGACTCTAGTGGGATGGCAGTGGATTCCTGCAGGTTGAACGCTGTCAGCAGCTGCTCTTTGGCAATACTTAGCATGGAGAAACTAGAGCTATCCCCTTCAAATGACCATACGTGCTTGGAATAAAATTCCAGTGACTATCACTGCAAACTAAAATCCTTTTCTCTATTTTCCAGCTGTCTCATAAATCACCACGCCATCAGAAGTCTCATATAACCTTAGGAAGCAGGAAAGACCATCCCACTCGACAAAATGCAGAGATACTCTTGAGCTAACATTTTCAACTTTAGAATCAATAAAACAATGTGAAACATCTTAAATCTAAGTGCTGTTCAGCATATTCTCAGCATTGCACAAAAATCTGGCTGACATTCTGGCAAAAGAGCAAGATTATATATACCATATTTGAACTGTCATTGTATAGCACAGATAATCTATATCATAGTAGCTGAATCATAGGCTTGATTGATCATTTTTTTGTGCATTCATCAAGAAGGACCCTAAAGCCTGCCTTAGCATGCAGTATTGTCTAATTTACTTCTAAAAACCATTACTTTTAGGTGATGAATTTCATATCATGGTCTTCTGATGATTATGAACTGATATGAAGAAAAAACATATTTATATACAAAGACACATGTAATTTGGGGAAAACAAACTTCATGATGTGTAGAAAATTTTCTTTCTTAGGACAGAAATATTAAACTCTAGGAGTTTAAATTTTACACTTCCTAAAGAAAACACAAACAAATATAGAAATAACATGAGTGAAAATCATTTATGGAAAATACAGAGAACTTTAAAAAGTATATGAAAAGTTTTAGGTCATCTCATGCTATCTGTTCCCAATCTATATAAATATTCATTCATTCAATTATTCATTCATCCTCCTCTTGGTCACTGAACACCCTTCCTCTGAATTGAGTGGATACTTCTTGTCTTCAGGTTTATTTACCTGAGGATAAATTGCTTGAAATAAGATGAAAAGAGAAAATTACAGGGATCTGGTTCTCTTTAGGCTTATCTCTTATAGTTTATACTGATATTGGCCATTTAACTTCTAATTTGCTGTATTCGCATTTCATTTAGAATGTGGCCACAACTGTGGAAGCTTTCTGGTGAGGTCTGAGCCAAGAGATGGGAAGAACCCAGAGAGGCTGAAACACCTTGGTCAAGTAGGTCAGAAATAAGTGAACCTTTCTGGCTGAAGAATGGCCTCTGGGGTTGGCAGAGCAATGGAGAGATTATTTTTCTCATTTTCAGCACCTGGTTTGGGGCAGGGGATTGGCATCTTGACAAAGGCTATGGGAGCTCATGGCCTAGGAAAGACTATCTGAAAAAGCATCACAGAAAATACCATGTTTACAAAAACAAAGGTGGTGAAAGATGTGTTGGCAGAGGTTGAGAAGAAAAGGAGGTTGGCATTGTTTTAGCCTCTGACCAAGGGGGCTGTCCGAGGGAGACTGGCCAAGTACATAGCTCAGGACTGTCAGAGAAATACACTATCCTCATAATGTACCGAGCTGGTGTAGTGACATCCTGGAAGGTGACACAAAGATTGAATCTGCCATGGTGGGAGCAACAACTATAACACTGAAAAAACAACTATGGATAGTAAAACCAGATGCAAAATCAGAGACACTGTGTAGTTTGCAGAAATTGAAAACACTGATGAGTGGTCTGAGATTCATTCCTAAATGCCTTCTGGAAGCCTCCTAGTAATAAAATTAAGAATGAAAAACATTGATTTTAGCAGTCAGAAAGGTAGCACTAAACATTACTATCAAGAAAAGTCACCTCTAATCCCCTTATTCAGGTTGGTGTTTAAAGGAAACCCTGCTATATGTGACACTACTCAGCTCCTCACTTTGAGGCTTTAAACACTATATGCTTTAGTCAAAGCCACAGTGGCTTTGAGCTGATGCTACCAAATCTAAAATATCTGGTTTTCTGCTCTCCAGAATAATCTTCTCTTCCTTGAGCTGGAGTCCCTCTATCCTATTTTGGAGGTGGAGGAGCAGAGCTGAGCATGGAACCCAGGGCCTCCTGCATGCGGATCAAGTGTTGTACCGCTGAGCTGCATCCCTGGCCCCTTTAAAGACTTTAGTCAGACCCAAGCAATTGTGGAGAGCTGCATCTTCATGATGTTAAAGTGAGTTCATCCTTTACCCTGACACTTGTACTAAGCCATCTGGTCAACTTTATCCTCAAAAGTAATCTTCGAGAAAAAACTTTATTGAAAGCTATACTATACTATCCAATAGAGGGAGGGTATTATCAGTTCTCAGAACACATCAGGATGCATGTGAATTCCTGGAATATACCACAAAACAGCATATGTTTGTCTTCTTAGGACAACTGACATTCAGAGTCCCATCTTTCCTCATTCAAAAGAAGACTTAGCTACTTTTTTTTTTTAAATTTTCAGGAGTAGGGTAGGTTGCTTCTTACTTTCCTTTTCCCCTAGTCATTTGAATGCATAGAGTTTCTAGGTTTCAGTTCAATGAAGAATCCCAAATGCCTTAGCAGTATTGCTGAGGGCTTGCTATCTGCTAGTTCCTTCTGATAGCCATTTTCTAATGATCTATTCTTGTCCTTCTTGTCTCCAGTGAAAAATCTTGGAGTGATATCTTTTCTGTTCTGTATTTCTGGAACCACACCACTTCATAAAACTCCCATCTACTTTGTAAGAGCAGATTTTCATGTTCACTTGGCTTGAAAATAACTGAGTGCTTTATGGCCTGATTCAGAATTGGCTTTGGAATGACAGTTCTTATTCACCAAGAAAAGGAGAAGGCACAGTTTTGTTCCCACTTTGTTATTATCCTCTTAGTTTCCTGATTATCCCCTTTCCCCCACTGCCTTAGCTTTCATTCTCACATACCCCAGGAGAGAGACAGAATGAACTCACAGCTGGAGGGAGACCTTGACTTGTGTAAAGGGCAGTGCTATAGTATATATCTATATTATGAGAATCAAACAGCCTGTTCTGTACAAAATTTATATGTTCTATTATCCACAGATGTGTTTGTTCTTTGCTCTAAACAGATCTTTGGAATGCACTCTTTACTCAGATTGAGCACTAATACCTGAGTATTAGTTGAGCACTAATACCTATATCAGTGCACAATTTCTTGAAGATGTGTGGTTTTGGTGCCTTCTTTTCAAATCTGTTTTCCTAGTTTACAGTTGCCTATTTCAGTTCACCCAACAGCAGGTGTTTGGATTCCCTGCTGCCATTTAGTCTCAGCACATGTTCTGCCCAGCTGTGTCATTTTTTTTTTCAGCAGGCACTCCTTCTAAGCATCAGTTGGAGCTTTCCTGGGTCAGCTACCAAATAACAGAGTCCACCATGAGCTCCCAGAGCCCTCTGTCATTTAGGTCTCAGTGTGGTGTTTCCTATCACTCCTTTGTTTGCCACATAAGAGAAAAGCAAGAGGTGCATTAATTCCTTAATCAAATCTTAATTCTTTATTAATCTAACCCATAGATATTTGATATAACTCTTTGTCAGTTACTGCACTAAAGGTTAAAGAAATTAAGTGAAGCTGTGCTTTTCACATGGCTAGGCAGTCACCCATCAGCAGGAAAATTCAGAATGAATAAACATAGCTGGAGAAAAAAGAAGAACAAAACCCAATATAGGATTAAGGAAAATGTTAAATGGCATCTGTTTTAATCATAGCAAAAAGAGATTCATAATAAATACATTAATTTTTTTAAGAGTTATTCTCACGAGAGCTCACACCATCAATAGAGACATCCAGAGGCAAGATTTGTCTGTCTGCAGCAGATGCGTGTTTATATTAGAGAAGAAAAGAAAAAGCAATGGGAATAAAGAAAAAGGAGGTAAAGTGAATCGCCTAAAAGAAGTAATATTTCTCAAATTCAGCCTTAGGAGAGAGAAGACTGAGTCAAAACAAGAAATCTGAGTCAAAATCCCCAGGGCTTCAAATGTTTTCTTGTCTGTTAGTAAAAGAAATAATATGTGTAGCAACATATTTTGCAGGTTTAGGATTTCTGCTAAGAAATATTTGTGTATAAATTGTTTGTACCTAGTTAAATTTTCAAGTGTTAGTTAATTTAGCTAAGACATTGTGGAGGGTTTTCTATTCAGTTTTTGCAACCTAAATGCAATGAACAGTATACAAGTGAAATTAATGATACATTTTCCTTAAAAAATAAAATGTATGGTTTTTCCTTGTTATTTTTTCTACTCTCCATATCCCACAATTATTACATGTTCAAATTCATATAAAATATAATATTAAAGTTAACTTGTATTTTATCCCAACATTAATACAAATCCATATTAACATTATAAAAATTGATTTTTATTTTTTGGTATTTTCCAAAAATTGTATTCTCAATTTCTATGTTTATCAGTTAATTACCTGCAATTTTATGTTGTAGTAGGAATAACAATAGACTTGATATTTGAATACTTTGGTTTTTAAACTTAGAATACATTAATGTAGAAGAGGAACAAATGCCAATATAAGGTTAAAGATAATCTTATGACTGTTATATTGTAACAGTTGTATAGTATTATATATAACTGTTGTATTGCTATTCTGAACTCTATGCTCAAGTGTCCATTTCCTCTTTTATAAAATGATGTCAATCAATTTTATACTCCTCCCTCATCACTTTCTGAGTCTAAGAGTCAATGTCAGTACAATTGTTCACATTTCTTTCTCTCTTTTTTATTTCTTTTTTTTTTTTTTTTTGTAACAGAGATTGAATTTAGTGGTGCTTAACCAATGAGCTGCATCTTTAGCCCTTTTTTTGTATTTTATTTAAAGGCAAGGTCTCACTCAGTTTCTAAGGGCCTTGATAAGTTGCTGAGGCTGGCTTTGAATTTGCCATCCTCCTGCCTCAGCCTCTGGAATCACTGGGATTACACGTGTGAGCCATTACATGAGGCTGTTCCCATTTACAAATGTCATTCTCTACTTTAGGCAGTCAATTAAGAATTCTGTTCTTTTTAGCAAAGGTGTTAGAAGAAACCATTGAATCAAGTGGAAGATACAAATACATTTAGCTTACTTTAACATGGCACAGATTTAAGATTTCTGGTGAAGAGAAGAGACTACTATTATATTCAGAGACTTATTATATTCACACTTCTAAACCCACTTATTTAACTACCAGTTGCAAAGAAATTTTAGTATTTTACAGGTGTACCTGCCTCAAGGACATCTCCTGTCCAAACTGCCAGATGGTCAAACATCAGAGGCATCTCTGTACCTGTAAAATGACTATATATTTATAAACACTCTATTTACTATGCAGGTAATTTTAAAACTTTTGATTTATTTATAGTGGTGTTTACTTGGTGCCTGAATACTTTGCATACATATTTTATATTGTTGATATGACTTTATAGGTACTGTCCTTCCATACAGTATGGGAAATATTATAATAAAAACAATTTTAAATATGATTTCATCATTTAAATCAAGGGTTTCCAAGTGAATATTTTGTTTCTTGGGTTTCTGTGGTTAAATTGATTAAACCAGTAAGGTTATATTAATTTGTCTTGCTCTTGTTTAATGTTTATATTATGTAAAACAGGATATTCTAAGTAGGAACTTTCACAATAAGGGTGTTATGATTTTGATATGAGATGACCTCCAAATGCTTACATGTGAAATGATGCAAGAATCTTCAGAGGTGAGATGATGGGCTTATGAGAGGAATATCCTAATCAGTGGATTAATCCACTGCTATGGATTAACTGGGTGGTAACTGAAGCCAGGTAGGTGGGGCTATAGTAGTTAGGTCGGTGTGTGTGTGGGGGGGTGCCTTTATGGTTTTTATTTTGTCCCTGGTGAGTAAAGCTCTTTGTTTTCTGATTTTCATATCCTAAGCTGCCTGTCTCTCCCATGCCTTTCCACCATGATGTGTTGCTTTCACCTTGGGCCCGGAGCAATGGAATTGGCTGACTATAAATTGAACCTCTGAAACTGTGAGCCAAAATAAACTTTTCCTTCTCTAATTGTTCTTGTCAGGTCTGTTGGTCATGGCAACGAAAAAGCTGACCAAAATAAAGTGCCAGAAAGTACAACTTCAAGTGTAGGATTTTTTTCTTCTTGATTCTTAAGGTTATTATAGGAACAAAGAGGGAATTTGTATGTCTCCCTACCCACCCCCCAAAAAAAGCAATGTGTATCTGAGTGATATCCATTCTAAAGGCTCCTTATGAGGTAAAAGAACACTTGGCAACACTTTTAAGAGTTCTTATTCAATTTTGTGGTAATCTGAGGATTTGGACCAAAATCAATCCAAAGATAAGACAAAAACAAACAGAATGACAAATATTTACTATATGTGTATTACATAACCTATGTAAAATATATATATATATATATATATATATATATATATATATATATATATATATATAATATGTAGAAATAAAAAACATAAGTAAATTCCATATTTAAATATGATTCTAAAAAAAACATAAGTAATCTGAGAATTTGGATCAAAATCAATCCAAAAATAAGACAAAAACAAATGGAGTGACAAGTATTTACTATATGTGTATTACATAACTATGTATTACATATATATGTATATAACTTATATATATATATATGTAAATTCTATATTTAAATGTGATTTCAAATAAAAAATAAGTAAATTCCATATTTAAAATCATTAAGTTAGAAGATGCAGAAATGGATAGATAACAACCAGTGTTGCTGAAGATATGACATAGACTACTTCTGTATATGTGATTAGATGATGGTGACATACGTTTCAGCCTCTTTAGATGAAAAATTTCAGTAACTATCAAATGTAAAATAGCACCAAAATTTGACCCAGGTTTTATCTCTAATCCTTTCTTCAGAAACAACCTTTGCAAGATTATACATGTGTACAAATACAGAGATATTAATACATATGAATACATATAGATGCAAAACTATTTAACGTCCTTAAAGTCTACATTTGTCTACATGTAAAATAGAAATATTAATAGCTCTGATGATATAGAGTTTTGTTTGTTAAGTGAGATCATACATTAAAACAATTTAGACAATGCACTATACATAGAAATTATTCAATTTATGTCAGTCTTGTTAAGTAAAAATTTTAATTTTGTTGTCTGTGATCACAAAAAAAATCTGGGAAAGCATACCTTAAGTTTTAATAATAATTACCTCTGAAGAATGGGAATTGACAAGAGAATGAAGTAAGAAGAGAATTATGTTATGGGTACATATTTAATCATTATCAAAGAACATTTGTGCAGTTTGTAAATTAAGAACAATTATGACATGGATGGTGGTGGTGAGGTGGTGGTGAATAAAATCAGGAATTTTTATTCAGAAATAAATAAATAAATAAATTTGGTCTTAGATTATAGAGGTTGTTTATCCTCTTTCTTCAACTGAAACTGGCCTTTCTTCCTGCCCCTTACTACTGTACACCCCCAAACCAATACCAATACCTATACACCATAAACCAATATCTTGTCCCATTTAGAACCTTATCATCTGGCTCCAGGATTCAAATACTAGTAATGCCTCCACACTTTCCCTAGGAAGGGGAGCTTGTTGAAAATGTATCAATCAATAAAATATAATTTGACTACAAATAATTAGCACATACCTTTAGCAAAATATCAAGTGTAATCAATCTGGTAAATTTGATTAATCTCTGCAAGTTTTCAATTGACCTTAGTTCTTTTTTATAAGATTGGAATAATGTTAAAAATAAACCTGTTCATTAAAAAATATCTAGTTCTCCTTAATTCAAATCTTATTGTTCTTACCAGGAACTCATAATTGATCATACCTATGCTAGGGGAAAGAACAGATTTCTTATGATTCATTACTTTTATGTTTGAAGCTGATGCTTTTTATAGTGTTGTTATTGAATATGAGTGAGCATGACTAAAAACCTGATGTGATTATTAGTCTTCACAACAAAGCCTTCACATAAGCATTTTTCCATTGGTGATTATTTATAATCACTACTTACTATAATGCCCTTTAAACTAATAATTATGTTTCTTGAAATGACTAACTTTATTTTGAAATTTTCTTGAAAAAATATTTTCTACCAGTATCTACTCAGGGAATTAATTGAGCATCTTTTAAAAATAAGTTTAATAAACATTTTACCATCACCTCTTCTCATTGTCCTGGCTTACCTTTTCAGTCAATTGCTAGGGTGTTAGCCACTATGCATCTTCTAACTCTTATGCATGTTCTTAACTCTAAGTCTGTATGGTGCCATCATCTGTTACTATCTATTAGTAATACTCTTGCCTCTATATTCAGAATATTTAAATTTGCTTAAAGTTCTATGATGGAAAGTACACATATTTTTAGTTTTATGGATACACTATGTCAACAAACAGCATAGCATATGCCCCCAAATTGATGTAAAGATGATGGACAAAGTACATTTCCTGATAGATTTACATTTTAGTTGTGATAGTCTTAAAAACAAATAAAAGAGCAAGTACAATAATTAAAAACATGAGCAGAAAATGTTAGGTGCTATGTGGAAGATAAAATAATGGAATATGAGAGCTTACACTAAATTTGTAAGGGGAATATATTTATTTCTATTTTATCAAAATTAAAACTGATATCCAAAGTTAATATCCGAAGTGTTCTAAGAGCAGACAGATAAATAGTAGTAGAGCCACAATTTGAATCCAAGTCTCTTACTTAAGTTTATCTTAGTTTATAATAGGTCATATTGCATACTTCCCATCCTTTTTATGTTTAGATATTCACTTTGGTCTAAAACTAAATGCCAGACATTCCGAATATTGTCATTCTAACTCTCAAAATAACTGAATTTGTTAAGAAAGTCTTGGTAAATAATGTTACTTTTTCAGTATGGGACAAGCTCTTGATGAATAATAACTTATAACCATAATAATAATTATTTGACAAATTTTCTCTCCAAATATATGCTAGACCATTGTTCACTCATATTCTGCATTCAGTCCTACCTCAATGCTCACAATAGCTCTAAATGATAATCAATATTATTCTCATTGAATAGAAGATAGAACTATGTCACAGATAGATTATATAATTGGCCTTCGTTCTGTCACTTGTGCAATCCTTCCTACCTGTAGCCTTTGAAACTTGTCAGTTTATTATGATTTATATGCCAGCTTTCTTTCCTTTTAAAAATCTATGTGTCAACATTCTTGTTATATTTTTTAAACTGTAAAATTATTGAACTATTTTTGTTTATGAAACCACATAATGAGGAATCATGCAGTGAGAAATTTTTAAATGTTGAGTTGAAACAATAAACTGGACATCAATATTTGTACACTAAATAGAACAGGAATATGAATATGAGCATAACCCCAAATTGGGTTCACCAAGAAATATATAAAATGATCAAAACAACTTTTTCCTTATATACTATGCTATTCAACAATGATATAAAGCTTTCCAATTTTTCACTTTTAGGATGACACAATGAGACACAGAGTTCATCTGAAACCTCATTGTGAGACATTCCAAAAATATGAATGTCAATGCTTATAAACGCACTCTCTATTTCCCTTCCTGAGATAAGAAGATATAATTTATAATGTCAACAATTTCTCCTTGGAGACAAAAGGGGAAGAGTCTGGGATTCTTCCCTTTTGGAATATAAATTCATGTCTCTATGGGGAAAAAATCATCTCTATGCCACTTATTTTTTAGCCCAGGGCTTTATATTCCTTGCAATTTGAACACATACCTTGAGGAAGGTAAATCTTTCCAACATTTGTACCATCTAGGTTTGTCTTTTAACACAGGTTCCAAGTTTTAGTAAAATTTTCTTAGAAATAGCTAACATTGCAGAAACATACATATGTTCTATAATCCCACAGAATAATTTTGCTTGAATTTGGTCTTACTCTTGTTTTATTCTTAGGGAAGAAAACACATATTTAATGGAAATGATTCATGAGCCAGCTTGTTCAGTTTCCAAAACAAATACCTTGAGGAGTCAAGAGATAATAGACTACAGATTACAAATGGACACCAGCTCAAGCAGGTAATATTTTTCTATCCATTGTGCTAGAAGAGAAGATAGATAAAAGAGAGTCAAACACTAGCTACTTCAAATACTAGCTAAATCTGGTACTTAGGTCATCCTTTATGATTGCTCACTTATGAAGTTTGTTGCATATTTATCAGCTAAGAGTTGAGGTGAAGGTCAGAGTATATGTTGGAGGTATACAATGAGAGAAATTGGTGATTGGTATCATTGATCTTACTTAGGAAAATATAGATGGAAGTAGAATAAAGTAGTGTTGGATCCTTTCCAGATGAAAAAAAATGGTAGAAAAATTTCATGATGTGTTATAGCTAACTTCATGGGTCACCTTGGCTAGATGATAGCTGCTATAATGCCCATTTTTTTTGGTCAAGTGCTGGATTAGATGTTGGGAAGATGTAATTAACATTTACAATTGATGTGCTCTAAGTAAATAAAGATTACCCTCAATGATGTGGGTAGACATCATCAAATCAGTGAAAGGCCTTTAAGGCAAAATTGAGGTTTCCCAGAGAAGAAGGAATCTCTCAGGATTGACACATGCAATCGCTGCTCAAGTTTTTAGCTTGGGACTGCCCTACACACTTTGGACATGCTATTAATGTGTGTGTGTGTGTGTGTGTGAGAGAGAGAGAGAGAGAGAGAGAGAGAGAGAGAGAGAGAGAGAGCGCATAGTGCTTTGGCTCACATAATCAGTTCAATAGGTTCAAGGTTACAAAGAAGATGAAGAGGAAATGAAGTGGAATGAAAGGTTTGAAGGATTTCCAAATGTTTTAAGATGATAAATTGAGTTTCAAGAGGTACAATTAGGAGATTTTTTTTTTGTGAGATATAAAGAGAAACTAGGTCTGACTTTGATGAACAGAGCAAGATATGGAAATATTTCAAGTGGCAGTACATGAATTGGGAATCCTGGGTTTCTGGTACTGATTGAGATAAACAGAGATATGTAGAATCATAGATGCAGCATTGATATGGTTTTGGAATACAAGTGATCATTCTAGGCTAAGCATTCCACTGGATTTTGGGGCCCCTGGGCAACTGAAGTCTCCCATGGCATGCCTATTCTCATTATCACCAAAAATAGTCTCATTAATAATATACTCATTTACAATAAAAACAATTAGTAATAATAATAATAATACCAAGAATGAAAACAAGAGAAGATGAAGAGCAACTAATATTTCTACTCTATGTACTACATACCCAAGGATTTTATGATAGTTGATTTCATTTGTCAGCTTGACTGTGCTAAGGTATGCCTACATAGCTAGGAAAATATTATTTCTAATATATGTGACTGTGAATATGCTTCTGGAAGACCTTAGCATTTGAATCAGAAGCCTGAACAAAAATCTGCCATCATCAATATCTAATCTCTTGAGGGTTCATCTGGATAGAACACAAAGGTAAAGAAAAGGCAAATTCTTCCTTTTTTCTTGAGCTAGAATATCCATATTCTGCTTTTAAACATAAAAGCTCCTGGTTCTCAAGTGTTCAAACTCCAGATGAATTGCTGGCTTTCCTGGTTCTCTAGTTTGTAAATGGCACAATGCAGAACTTCTCAGCTTTTGTAATTACATGGGCCAATATCAATAATAAATCTCTTATTATAGGAGATATATGTATATGCATATATATATATATATATATATATATATATATATACACATAGAACTATATCTATACATATCTATCTCTATGTCTATATCTCTAGTTGTCTCTCTCTCTCTCTCTCTCTCTCTCTCTCTATATATATATATATATATATATATATATATATATATATATCTTCTATTGGTTCTGCTTCATTGGAGAAACTTGACTACTACAGCACTGTTCAAAGCACTTCCTACATATTATCCATTTAGTCTACCCAGCAAACTTATTAATTAAGTGAAATAATTATCTACAGTTTATGGATGAGAAATTACTTTTTCAAGATAACACAGGAAGTAAGACCTTAGATAAATATTACTTATTTCTATATCAATTCTATCATCTATATTATAAATATAAATAAACTGGCATGGTAGACTAGATGGTTACCAGAGCTAAAGATGCTTACATTGCTTTCTCAAAGTGACTGACCTGGCTAGGCCTGAAGACCAGTGTCAGTAAAATGGGAGTCAAAATGAATTGATCAGGAATTTAATCTTATCATATATGTAAAAAAAGAGATCTTGTCCAAATGTGAAACTGCTTTATGTATATAGCCGTACATATTTCACAATTATATCAGTCATGGTCCTTGGAGGAAACATATGACAAACATAAGTAGGTAGTTGAAAGTAATTTAATTAAGGAAAAGCAAACGTTTTTCAATATGGAACAGATGTTATTACAATGTCACTCCAAAGCCTGAAGCAGAAAAGGGTGGGAAATAGAGCAAGAGTAGCTCTAGGAAAGGATTGAGTTTTTCCTAGATGGAAGCAGTCAACCCTAATCTGACCATTCTATTCTCCCATATTGTGGTCTCCTGACAATTACTCCTACTGGTAGAATCAAATAGGAAGACAGAGAGCACAGGAGCTCACTGATGCAATCCACCAAGGTCAGCCAGCCTGGGGGCAGGAGGAGGGTCAGAAACCAAGTATAGAAAAGGGTAAGAACAGTTTGAAGAAGCAAACAGGGACTCTGCACCCCAAATCCACACTGCAAATATCTATGGGTAAAAAAAAAAAAAAAAAAAAAAAAAAAAAAAAAAAAAAAAAAAAAAAAAAAAACATGTGTAATCATGCTTTTAATTCCAAAAGTCACTTATATCAAAAATAGACCAGAAGGTTTTGAAGAAAAAAACACATTTTTGACAAAACTATGAAAGAATATGTCATCTTTTTTTGGTCTTTTGGACTATTTAATAATTACTTTTACCTGCCTTGAGAGTTTTATACTGTAAAAAACACTTGAAGAAAAGAATATGAAAACTAAAACAGAGAAGTTAGAGACACTGGGATATAGGCACAAGGTGACTGAGGCAAGATATCTTGGTGTTTCTAAAGGAAATCATCTTTTATTCACAGAGCAGACTTCTATCAGAAGAATGCTGTTCCCACACTGTGACCCCTGTTCCTACCTATTTATGGCCTCTCTTAGTAGGTTAATCTATCCAGTGGCATTTTATATTTTCTTCTCCTATCTCAGTTGAATCTAATTTCTCTTTTTTTAATAACTTTCTTTCAGCAAATGAACTTGTTCACGTCCTGGCTAGCTATGATTTTTTTATTTTTTCCTAATCTGTGACCTTTTCAGTTTACTGTTTTTGGTATTTCACAAATATCTCCAAATTTTGATAGATCCCCAACTCAAAATATTCATCTCAGATTTCTCTAGCATCTTTCAATCTGATTTCTGGATGCATCATTTCTCTGATGTGTCTTTCTTTAATCATAGGCTAATGAGAATTGATCCTAAAACTTATTTTTTCCTGATCTTAAACTGTTTGCAGAATTTGGTTTATTACCAAGAAAATCTTTTAAAATTATTATTTTTCCTTTCAGTGATGCCACACTACTTCTGAGTCCCTTAATTCTCTCATAATTTTCGTGTACTCTTGATGTATTTCATTCCTGCTTCCCTCTGTAAAGTGGAAGAATGATCTGTATTTGTCCAGCATTCTTTATTCTTTTTTTAAAATTCTTAGTTATAGATGGGCATAATACCTTTATTTTATTTATTTATTTTGTACATGGTGCTGGGGATCAAACCCAGTGCCTCACACATGCTAGGCAAGAGCTCTACCACTGAGCCACAATCCCGGCCCAGCAGCACTCTTTATTGTAATTGCACAATTTCTCTTAAATATTTTCATCACTCTCCACTTCAAGTTTTTGTCTTTATAATCTAAGTATGTTTAGTCATACTTTTTTCTAATAACAATTCTTGTATTTAATTGTCTACTGAGAAATTCTAAACCTGCATTTTCTAAAATATGTTCTCTTTTGACTATTTTCCAAAAATACATGCTATAAAAATCTGTGAAGACACATGCTCATTCTCCTCTTAGCCATGTTGCATATTATAATTATTATGTAATTATAATACAAAAGTACTCAAAATTCCTACCCTCCAAAAAGTATCACTGTAATTAGGTCAAATTTTTCAATAATTAATTTAACTCAAAATCCCTTTACCCTTTTTCTTTTTATTTATTTATTTATTTATATTCTAATTTGTTAAATATGACAGCAGAATGCATTAAAATTCATATTACACATACAGAGCACATTTTTTTTCTTTTTTTAGGGGTACTATTTCTTTTTTAAAAATTAATTTCTTTTAATTTATAAATGACAGCAGAATACATTACAATTCTTATTACACATACAGAGCACAATTTTTCATATCTCTGGTTGTATGTAAAGTATATTGACACCATTTGTATCTTCATCAATGTACTTAGGGTAATGATATACATCTCATTCCACCATCATTTTTATCCCCATGTCCTCTCTAGTCTCCTCTCACCCCTTTGCCCTATCTAGAGTTTGTCTAATCATCCCATACTCCCTCTCCCAACCCCACTATGAATCAGCCTTCTTATATTAGAGAAAACATTGGGCATTTGTTTTTTTTTGGAGTTAGCCAACTTCACTTACCTTTTTATTCTCCAACTCCATTCATTTAGCTGCAAATTCCATTATTTTATTCTCTTTTATTGCTGAGTAATATTCCATTGTGTATACATACCACATTTTATTTATCCATTCATCTGCTGAGGGGAATCTAGGTTAGTTCCACAGTTTAGCTATTGTGAATTGTGCTGCTATAAACATTCATGTGGCTGTGTCCCTGTAGTATACTATTTTTAAGTCCTTTGAGTATAGATAGAGGAGAGGGGTAGACAGAGGAGAGAAATAGCTGGGTAAAAAGGTGGTTCCATTCCAACTTTTCCAAGGAATCTCCATACTGCTTTCCATATTGGCTGCACCAATTTGCAGTCCTATAAGCAACGTATGTGTGTGACTTTTTCCCCACATCCTCGCCAACACTTATTGTTGTTGTGTTCTATAGCTGCAACAAAATCTATATTTTATTGCATATAGATTTCCAATTTTCTGACTGGCATGAGATGAAATCTTAGTTTTGATTTGCATTTCTCTAATTGCTAGAGATGTTGAACATTTTTTCATATATTTGTTGATTGATTTTATATCATCTTCTGAGAGGTGTCTGTTCAGTTCCTTGGCCCATTTATTGATTGTATTGATTGGGTTATTTGTTTTTTGGTATTTAACTTTCTGAGTTCTTTATGTACCCTAGAGATTAGTGCTCTATCTGATGTGCAAATGGTAAAAATTTACTCCCAAGATGTAGGCTCTTTATTCACCTCACTGATTATTTCTTTTGCCAAGAAGAAGCATTTTAGTTTGAATCAATCCCATTGATTGATTCTTGGTTTTAATTTCTATACTGTAGGAGTCTTATTAAGGAAGTCGGAGCCTAATCTGACATGATGGAGATTTGGGCCTACTTTTTCTTCTAATATGCACAATGTCTCTGATTTATTTCCTAGGCCTTTGATCCACTTTGAGTTGAGTTTTGTGCATGGTGAGAGATAGGGGTTTAATTTCATTTTGTTGCATATAGATTTCCAATTTTCCCAGCACCATTTGTTGAAGAGGCTATCTTTTCTCTGATGTCTGTTTTTGGTGCCTTTGTCTAATATAATATAACTGTAGTTATGTGGGTTAGTCTGTGTCCTTATTCTGTACCATGGGTCTACCATCTATTTTGGTGCCAATACCATGCTGTTTTTGTTACTATTGCTCTACAGCTCTGTAGTATAAAGTCTGTTATAGTGATGCCACCTGTTTCACTCTTCTTGCTAAGGATTGCTTTAGCTATTCTGGGTCTCTAATTTTTCCAGATAAATTTCATGACTGCTTTTTCTATTTCTATGAGGAATGTCATTGTGATTTTGATTGGAATTGTATTAAATCAGTATAGAGCTATTGATAGTATGGTCTTTTTGACACTATTAATTCTGCCCATCTGAGAACAAGGGAGATCTTTTAATCTTCTAAAGTCTTCTTTAATTTCTTTCTTTAGCATTCTGTAGTTTTTGTTTTAGAGTTGTAGAGGTCTTTCACCTCTTTCCTTAGGTTGATTCCTAAGTTTTTTTTTTTTTTTTAGGTTTTGTAAATGGGGTAGTTTTTTCTTGTTCCCCTTTCAGAGGATTTTTCACTGATATACAGAAATGACTTTGATTTATGAATGTTGATTTTGTATTCTGCTACTTTGCTGAATTCCTTTACTAGTTCTAGGAGTTTTCTGGTGGAATTTTTGGGCCTTCTAGGTATAGAATCACATGGTCAACAAATAGTGCCAATTTGAGTTCTTCTTTTCCTATGTGTATCCCTTTAATTTCTTTTGTCTGTCTAATGCTCTGGCCAGTGTTTCAAGAACTATGTTAAACAGAAGTGGTAAAAAGGGCCATCCCTATCTTGTTCCAGTTTTTAGAGGGACTGCTTTCAATTTTTCTCCATTTAGAATGATGTTGGCCTGAAAACTTAGCATAGATAACTTTTATGATTTTGAGATATGTTCCTGTTATTCTTGGTTTTTCTAGTGTTTTGAACATGTATATGTGCTGTATTTTGTTGAATACTTTTTATGCATCAATTGAAATGATCATATGATATTATCTTTAAGTCTATTGATGTGATGAATTACATTTATTGATTTCCATATGTTGAATCAAACTTGCATCCCTGGGATGAACCCCACTTGATCATATCTTTTTGATATGTTTTTGTATTCAACTTACTAGAATTTTATTGAGAATTATTGCCTCTATGTTCATTAGCTACATTGGTCTGAATTTTTTTCTTTGATGTGTCTTTGCCTGGTTTTGGAATTAGGGTGATATTGGCCTCATAGAATGAGTTTGGAAGTACTCTCTCTTTTTCTATTTCACAAAATAATTTGTAGAACATAGGTATTATTTCTTCTTTATATGTCTTGTAGAACTCAGCTGTGTATCCATCTGGTCCTGGGCTTTTCTTTGTTGGTAGGCTTCTGATGGCATCTTCTATTTCTTTGCTTGAATTGATTTGTTTAAGTTGCGTATATCATCTTGATTCAATTTGGTCAGCTCATATGCCTCTAGAAATTTGTCTATGCCTTTAATATTCTCTACTTTATTAGAGTACAAATTTTCAAAACAATTTCTAATTATCTTCTGTATTTCTGTAGGGTCTATTGGGATACTTCCTTTTTTATCACATATGTTAGTGATTTGAGTTTTCTCTTTCCTTCTTTTTGTTAGCATGGCTAAATGATTGTCAATTTTATTTATTTTTTCAAAGAACCAACTTTTTGTTTTGTAAATTTTTTTCAATTGTTTCTTTTGTTTCAATTTCATTGATTTCAGTTCTAATTTTAATTATTTTCCTGTCTTCTACTGCTTTTGGTGTTGATTTGTTCTTCTTTTTCTAGGGCTTTGAGATGTAATGTTAGGTCATTTATTTGTTGACTTTTTCTTCTTTTAAAGAATGAACTCCACGCAATGAACTTTCCTCTTGGTATTGCCTTCATAGTGTCCCACAGATTTTAATACGTTGTATCAGTGTTCTTATTTACTTAGAATTTTTAAATCCACCCCCCCCCCCCTTGCTGTCTTTTGTAACTCATTGTTCGTTCAGTACCATAGTGTTTAGTCTCCAGGTATTGGAGTAGTTTTTATTTTTTATTTTATCATTGATTTTTAATTTCATTCCATTGTGATCTGATAGAATGCAGGTTACTATACTTTTTTGTATTTGTTAAGAGTTGCTTTGTGGCATAATATAAGGTCCATGTACTGTGGAGAAGAAAGTGTATTTGCTCAGTGAAGGATGAAATGTTCCATATATGTCAATTAAATCTAAGTTATTGATTGTATTATTGAGTTCTAGAGTTTCTTTGTTTGGAAGATCTATCCAGCGGTGAAAGAGGTGTGTTAAAGTCATGGAGAATTGTTGTGTTGTGGTCAATTTTACTATTGAACTTGAGAAGAGTTTGTTTGAGGAATGTGGATGCTCCATTGTTTGGGGCATATATATTTATAATTGTCATGTCTTGTTGGTGTATGGTTCTGTTGAGCAGTATGAAATGTTCTTCTTTGTCCCTTTTGATTAACTTTAGCATAAAGTCTATTTGATACAAGGATGGAAACCCCCGCTTGGTTCCACAGTCCTTGCGAGTGGTATGATTTTTCCCAACATTTCACCTTCAGTCTGTGTATGTCTTTTCCTATAAGATGAGTCTCTCAGAGGCAGCATATTGTTGTTTGTTTTTTTTTTTCTTTTTTCTTTTTTGATCCAATCAGCTAGCCTATGTCTTTGATTGGTGAGTTTAGGCTATTAACATTCAGGGTTATTACTGAGACATAATTATATTCCCAGCCATTTTTGTTATTTAACTTGACTTGGTTTCTCCTTTGATTAGCTTTTCTTTTAGTGTAACACCTTCCTCTTCTGATTTTCATTGTTGTTTTTCATTTCCTCTTCACAGAATATTTTGCCAAGAATGTTCTGTAGTGCAGGTTTTCTAGCTGTAAATTTGTTTAGCCTTTGTTTATCACGGGAGGTTTTTATTTAATCATCAAATCTAAAGCTTAATTTTGCTACAAACAAAATTCTTGGTTGGCACCCATTTTCTTTCAGAGCTTGATATATGTTGTTCCAGGATCTTCTAGCTTTCAGGTTCTGTGTTGAAAAATCTGCACATAACCTAATTGGTTTCCCCCTATATGTAATCTGATTCCTTTCTCTTGTGGCTTTTAATATTCTCTCCTTATTCTGTATGCTAGGCATTTTCATTATAATGTGCCTTGTTGTGGGTCTGTGGTGATTTTGTACCTTAGGTGTCCCATAGGCCTGTTGAATTTAGTTTTCCAATTTGTCCTTCATGTTTGAAAAAATTTCTGGTATTACTTTATTGAATAGATTGTTCACTCCCTTGGTTTGGAACTCTATGCCTTCATCTGTCCCAATAACTCTTAAACTTGGCCTTTTTATGCTATCCCATATTTCTTGAATAGTCTGCTCATGGTTTCTTACCATTTTCACTGTGTGGTATACATTCTTTTCAAGATTATATATTTTGTCTTCATTTTCTGAGGTTCTGTCTTCCAAGTGGTCTAATGTGTTGGTTATGCTTTCAATTGAACTTTTAGTTTGGTTTATTGTTTCTTTCATTTCAAGGATTTTTGTTTGTTTTTTCTTTAGAATCTCTATCTCCCTATTGATGTAATCTTTTGCTTCCTGTATTTGCTCTTTGTCAAAATGATCATTTGCTGCCTGTATTTGCTCTCTTATGTCATCCTTTCATTCACAGAACATTAAAATTGTGTACATTCTGAACTTCCTTGTAATTTCACCAGTTGTGCTGGTCATGGATTCTAATAATGTGGTATCTTGATTTGTTTGGGGCACTTTCTTCCCTTGTCTTTTCATGTTGTTTATGTATCTTCCTTTATAGCTCTGTAGATCCTAGACATTATCATTTGTACCCTATAGGCTTATACTGTGCTTGTAGGAGTCCAATACCTCTCTTTTGAGGGGAAGGACAATGTTAACAGATCCCAATATAAGCAAAATACCACCTAAAAACAAATAGTTGTTATTAAGATGTTTACAGTTTAGTCACAATGTACAGAAATGGTGAATTCAATTAATATCTACAATTTAATCAGTAGGTTTGTAAAAGAGTTTACAGTTTCTGGTTTGGACAAGGAACCAGAGGTGAAGTGTAGGAAGATATGCTGAGGGGTTATGAGATGAGGATATAGAAGTATTATATCTTAGGAAGTGTGAAAGATCAATGTAAAAAGAAGGTTAGTAGTAGAATAGAGAGGTATCAATTTTGAGTAGACAAGTAAGAGGGAAGGCACTAGAGAACATAAAACAAACATACATATATATTAAGAAAAAAATTACAAATGTTAAAATAGTAAAAACTGGAGAGAAAAAAGAAAAAAATGCAATACAACTGTAATATACTATTCAGTTGTCTCAGTCCTCAATATCCTAATTCATGAAAAATACTTGGTTTCACATATGTTGGGGATGTGAGGGTGGGAGGAGAAAGAGGGAGAAGAAAGAAAAAAAAAAACCTCAAAGGAAGAAATAAGGATTCTTTTGGCTGGAGATCAGTATTTTTCCTGATTCCCTTCTCCATAGGTGGGGTTGTCTGTTCTTAGTTGGTATTTCTGCCCTCAGAATGGTGGGGGGTTACCAGAGTGTGAGGATTGGTCTTGGGTACAGGGCACCTGGAGGTGGGGTATGTCCTGTTAGGACTCAAGGATCTCCTTTGGCGTCTGCTCCTGTGATGTGTGTGCCTGGTCTTAGCTCCTCAACTTGCCTGTAGACCTCATGGTTCCTGCCCTCTAAATTAGTCTCTAAAGTGCATCTTCCTCACCTTCTCCATTTCTACTTCCTAATCAGAAGGGTCTTATATCTTGCATTCTGGTGGCTGCACACCTATCACGGAGGGCTATTTTGTATTGGCAAGTCTCTCTGCCAAGTTAGCAGCTGGTGGAGATTGGGGAGAGGAGGAATTAGAAAACTAATTCCTGGTACCTGGCTATCCAGTGTTCCAAACTGGTAGTTGCCCCAACTAAAGATGGAGGTGACCTAGGACGTTGGCAGCTGCTTTCAATGATGGGGTGGAACCAGAAGATGGTGTTGTGTATTCAGATAATTGCTCTGTGACATGCAGTGTTGTGGCTGTCGGCTTTCTTCAGAGCCTGTGATGTCCCCAGGTTCAGGTAGGCTACCTTACCATGAGTAGGGGACTATGGCAGTAGCTGCCAAGTCGTAAGATGGAGGCAATTAGAGGAGCCCCATGTTGGTAGGTGGGGGTCCACATGGGAGTGGCAGCTGGAGTTCCTGTGCATGGGTAGCAGCTGAATGTTCTTGGGAGCAGCACCTGGGAATCTGCTCCAGTGCTGATGTTGGTGGTCCCACTAAGGTACCCAGGAGACCTGCATGGGATAGTAGTCAGGAGTCGAAGTCCTTTTCTAACGCTGAGGCCCAGGCCCTGCAGGGCACAGCAGGCGTGATTCCTGCATGGGAGCAGATGTGGAGGGGTCCTCTATCAGTCTCAGCAAAGCAGTATTCCCACTAGTTGAGAGCAACACAGAATGTTGCTTTCCTCTGGACTGTCATCTTGGATCTCCACCTTTTTGTTTCTTATTAAAAAATAAACATACTAACTGCCACCAGAACTTTGGATTTACAGAAATACACTCAGGATACTATTCCAAGTTAAGTCCCAAATTCAACAAGTCTCCCAAAAGAAGTCACCTGGGCATGCTTAACAGTGATTCCACCCAGCTCCCAACAACACACTTTCAAAATTTTGGAGTTATCTTTTCATTTGTTCCCAATAGTCTCTATATTCTAATCACTTAGAAATTGGTTAATTCTATTATAAAACTACTTCCTTTATTCCCATTCCTGTGGATACTAATCAATCTAATAGACTATATATTTCAAACAAAATTTCAAAGCAGCATTTCGATTAAGTCTTCTCATTTTCCTAAGTATAAATTATGACATTGTAATTTTTGGTTTCAATGGAAGCATAAACATTTCTCATTTTGACATTTAAAATAAATTCTTCACTGCATGATTCTAATCACTTGAGTGAGAAGGAATTCATCATGGGGGTGTTATACTAGATTGCTAATTAAGGGATTTTAAACTATAAAATATTTTCTATTCATTAGTTCATTTGTTTACTCTACAAAATGGTAGTATCCAATATATATCTGGCTTCATGGTGTTGTATGTGAACTCACAAAGATAAATAAATCAGTGTCATGTTATTATGTTTGTGTGGGTATGAGTTTTCTCACCATGTTGTAACTCTCTCTGATTTCTCTGGGGGACAAGCTACTCAGGTAACTAAGAAATGAAAAAAGATAAAATCCTGTATAACAGGAACCCTTCTATCAAAAGAAAGCATGATATATGTATGTGCCTAGGGTTATAAACCATGTAAAATCTAACTTAAGATACTTATGCTGTTGTACAAGAATCTTGTTTTAACTGCTCCCATTCTCAGGACTAATTCCTCTACTGCAATAATATTTGTGCAAATTAATTGCCTGGTAAGATGCTATTCATTTGTCAAGACCTCTCTCAGGTATTATTCAACTTAATTTTCATTGTGTACATTTGGCGAGGCTTTGGAACTTAGTATTTTAGATCTGTAGATTCAAGTTCTGATTTTTCTAATCATTAATATTACCTTGAGTGAAATAAATTTTTAAAGTTTTAAACTTCAGAAATAGTGAGAATATTTTTACCTTAGGTGCTTGGCATGTAGTAAGTGCTTAATAAATGTCATTTTTTGTATTTCATTATCATATCTCATGCTTTTATCTCTCAAAGTGATAGTTACATTGCTTTGTTAACTTGTGTATTTAGACTAGTTTTTTGGTCCATTAGTTCCTTTAAGGCTCTATGTTAATTTTTATTTACTGCTGTAAAAAACTTCTTGATTTAAAATAACATAAATATTTATTAAATAATATAAATTATTACCAAATTAATATAACAGTACTAGAAACTTGGAATTCAGATGGGTCTTACTGCACTGAAATCACAGCTGCTTGGGCTTTAACTGCTCCTGAGGAAGAATATATTTCCTTAATTTTAGCTTCTAGAGGCCACCTCATTCCTTGGCTAATGATCTCTCTTCCTCAGTTTTCAGAACCAAAAGTATATTATTTTTAATATTCTCTTTTTTTTAATAAATATTTGATGTCTCTCCTTCACTTATGAGGATCCTTGTGATTACATTGGGATTATATAATCTAGACTAATCTTTCTGTCTCAAAATCCTTAACTTAATTGCACCTACAAAGTAAATTTTGCTGTGTAAATTGAAATATTCTTAGGTTACTGGGATTAAGAAACGAACCTTTGTGGTGGTCATAATTCTGTTTACTATAGGCAGAATATATAGTCATTTCTGTTGTTGGTTTTGAGCTTCTGTAGGGCTAGTGCTTGCTGTTAGCCTTCTGCATCTCAGAGGTACAATGTACATCTACTGAATAAATGAATCAATTAATGGAGAAATGAAGGAGTGAGAAGGAAATACCAAAAAATAACTGCATTTTCTACTTGGTTTACTTCTATACTGCAAATCAATTTGAGACACGGCTCCAATAAGTGTGTGCTTGGGAAAACTTTCCATCATCATATGACTTGACTGCCCTCCATTTATGTACTTTGATACAAGGATAAGAATGTTTTGGATGAGCAGCCAGTAATGGATGTTCCTCTTTGAAGACAGTGTCATGAAAGGGTTTGCATCATGAGTTGTGGTGCTGCTTAGAAAATCCTAAGTTGCATTAGCTAGAACATCATTTTACATGCAGAATATTAAAATGTATTCTGAACTAATTTTTGAAAGGGCACTTTTACAAATTCACAAAGGCTTTAAAGAATATATTTGACGGGGCTGGAGTTGTGGCTCAGTGACAGAGACCTTGCCTAGCATGTGTGCGGTACTGGGTTCAATCCTCTGCACCACATATAAATAAATAAATAAAATAAAGGGTCATCAATATCTAAAAAAAATTTAAAAGAACATGTTTGAAAAGTTGTCTGCATAGATGCTCATTATATGTGTAGATTGTACCTGCTTTTCATTAAGTATCAAAATACTGCTTTAAGCCACAATGAAAGAGCTTTACTTTTGAATGCTTTTATTTACAAACTGCTCAGAGCTGTTATTCAATATTCAGTTTTTAAGGTTTCACAAAGCTCAGTGGAATGTAGCTCATCTGTTTAAACTTTAATCATGGCAAAGCAGTACATAGATAATGATTTATTGCTTCAAAAAAGGACCATGAAATGACATGAAAAATATTCACATCTTGATGGAAATATGAGCATTTACAAAGCTATTATATATAATTCACTTCATGTCAGCAGCATCAATAGAGTTTTCAATGCTATGGTGCTGTATTTATTTGCATCACAGACCCTCATATTGAAGGCTGTTGTCTCAATCCATTCTCACTACTGCAGGAAGAAGCTTCTGTATATGACACTCTTGTCATCTGTGTTTCCTTGAGAGATAAATTCCAAATCTTAAAAATTTTATAGTGAGCTCTATTTATTTGAAAGAACATTCCCCTACATCATGTTATTAATTTTGATATTTTCTACCAGATTTGAAATAAATAAGAAATACCTCAATGAGAGTTTTGCCCCAAATCTATCTGTAGGATGCTTTCATTTGGAATGCAGACAATTTTGGAAAATATTAAATTTGTGATAACAAAGAAAAAATATACTGATAGATACATGCACCACAACAGATTTTTCTCCTTTTTAGTTCATGACTACTAAAGAGAGTAATAGAAGTGTCAAGAATATTCTTAAGCAGACTCAGGGACTGATTCTCACATAAATTCCCAAAAACAAAAGAAAAAAAAAAGCATCTGTTAAAGATTGTGGAAGGTACTCCAAGGAGAGATGTTCTGAGGGCTACCATTGCTTTAGAATAGGAAGACAGAAACTGAAAATCTAAGAAATTTTTATTTTCTGTTCAGATCAAACTTAATAGAGTGACCAACATTATAGTTTTCTTTTTACAGTTCCAGTTTATACCTGTTTCCCAATGCGGCTATTATTAACCCTTCCTAATCCTTTTAGAAGTATCCCAGTTAGGGTGATAAATTATGTGACCATATAAAACTTGATCCAATGTTTTGGATACTGAAGGAACTTTCACTATTGAAAAGGAATTGCTCCCTGAATAGAAAACAACACTAGAGATTGAGAAAATTTTGCTATCTCTCCCATTGAAATACAAATTCATGAAGTTTGAAGGCCAAACTTTAAGAACTGGTCTCTTTGATATGCCTATTGTTTGATGTAGTCTTTGACAGTTACATTAAATTAGTGTAATATTCTTTGGTAGAAAAGTGATTGTATCTAATTTCATAGCTAAATCTCTCGAGAACCTTAAGCTAACAATTGCAATATGAGAAGCTTATCAACTATTTAAATTTTATGTTGAGGATTTGTTATGCTTAATGGAATTTTTTTTCATAATTTTCTAATTCTAGAGGTGACTGAAGTAGGAGACATTTACTTATAAGTCACTGTTCTGGGGAAACATTACAAACCTCAGTATTAAAATGGTGATATTTCTGTTTGTTTCCCATTAGTACTTCTGGCTTGACATGCTTATTATCATTTAGCAATGTGTAGAACTTCTTATGAAACCACCTTGCTGAATTAATATTAATAGTAATCAAATTAAAATACAAATATCCACTGTTTTAGTTTTGTATCTGCATTATATTTTAATAACACTATAGGTTTTAAGGAAAAATGCAATATAAAATATGATTTTCTTGCCTGTATAGAAATCATTGTGGTTGGGGTTGTGGCTCAGTGGTACAGTGCTTGCCTAGCATGTGTGAGGCACTGGGTTTAATTCTCAGCACCACATATAAATAAATGAATAAAATAAAGGTTCATCAACATCTAAAAATTTTTTTAAAAAATAAATCATTGTGGCATCAACAATAACAATCATTATCATTGTCATTGATAATAATACCAAAGTCCTGGCAGAAAAGAGAATCAACATTGAAACTGAATATTTTGAGAATTAAACAAAGAAGTTCTTTTCTCAAGGAGAAATGATTCCCTTAGTTGTAGACAAACCAACTGTAAGGGAAAGGGAACTCCTTAGGTTACCAACAGAAATGATATTCTGACCTTCAAGACACCCCAGAGGGAGGGCAAGGGAATATTTAGAAAGATGTCACTTTTCTTTCTCCTTCCACTCTGTTGCTGATCCTACTGCCAAAGCCAAGAGGGCACAAAAGGGCATAAAAGGGTGTTGATGATTCAGTCCATATAAGCTTCAATATCCCAGGGCAGAGAACAAGATGGAGAAGAAGGCAGGATGGGTCCCCTGGAGACAATGAAGGCATCCTTCACAACTGTCACTTCATCATTCTGACTGATTTCCTTAAACACTTACCAGTTTTATGCCAAAGACCTATTGTATATTATCTAATGTAAAATATAACAATATATTTTCACCTTATTTACTCAAAGAATTTAATTACAAAGATGAGAGTTATAATCTAAGTGGTAAAATTTTCATGAAACCTAAATATGTTTAAGACCCTAATCATGCTCTTTATCACAGAATTCTTCTTTGATAATGTTTAGCCTAGATATTTCTATAAAATGTGGGGCAAAAAATTATAAATATACAGGGGAAAATGGGAAATCATATGGGTAAGTATGCATTCCAGTATGATAAATTATGATGTGCAGATGATGATGATGATGATGATGATTAGCTAGTGGGCTAAAAAAAATGACACAATGTGAGTTTCTATCAACCTTGAGTTTATATTGTTTGTTTTATATTGACTCTTCCACTGAAATGGACATAGATAATCAGGGCTTATAGGACCCGTTCAAAAAACCATCATGTGAAACTAATGTAGAGGCAGTTATTCCAAAATCATAATTAGCCAAATTCAAAACTAGAAAACAGAAAAGAAACCTGCATGATTAGGGGTTGTGCAATAGGAAGCAGAAGAAAACAAAACGACTGCTTCTCCCAGATGAAAAGATAAAGTCTTATGTAGCAATGAACACTACTCTTCCTTTAGTGCTATAGTCAGGCCAAGCAATTCTAATCCTAGGAATTAAATATTCTTCCTTTAATTCTCCAGTCATAAGAATTAATTAGGTGATGGGAAATTAGCTTCTCTGAAGCACCCTAATCCTAAATTCCTAATTGGTTTCATTTTTCACTAACATGCCTAGAATGTTGACACGGACAATCATAATACCTGAGAATTACATGAAGCTTTTCCTAATCAATCTTTGATACCAGTACACTGTGGATCCTTCTCCTTGAACACTATTTGTCATATGTGGTTCTGGAATGACTATTGTCTTTGCCCTTGCTTCTCCAAAAAAAAAAAAAAAAAGGAAAACTTGTGCCTCATATCTAAAGAGGTTTTGCCCTATGCCCTCATGCCCTCAATAGATGCACATAATATAATACTTACATATTATATATGTTGCATAAACATAGTGTATAGTATATACACTGCATATATAATGTTATAAAACAATACACATTATAATGTATATGTGTATATACATTGTATATTTCTATATCTTTACATATTATTAAAATAATAATCAACATTGATTCAATTCTTACCATATGTCACACAATCTGAAATTGACTTTAACCTGTGTTTGTACTAACAATTCCATGAATCCTTAATTTATAAATGAGGAACAATTAAACAAGGTACATGGTAAACAAGTTGTTGAAAATTACTCCTTTCATAATTATGAGACATGGGATCAAAACCCACTTACTCTGGTTCCAGAAACATTCTCATTTAGTTATTATATTGCTTTTATGAACTATATCTATACATTATCAACCCAATGCACATATTTTTGATACATATAAATAATTTTTGCTGCAAAAGATATACATTTTAAAATTTAAAAGGAATAAGAAAAATTATATGCAATTTCTTGTCACTTCGATTTCCCTATTTTCTATACTTTTTTGTGAAAGATGCAGTCACCTACTGAAGACTGACACAAGTGGTGTAATTCTCTAACTTTTCATATGTATATTTGGAAGTTTTTAAAATGTTTATGTTAGTGCATTATAGTTACACATAGTACTTTGTTCATTTTTTAAAAATTTATTATTTGTAGTGGACACAATACCTTTATTTCACTTGTTTATTTTTATGTGGTGCTGAGGATCGAATCCAGGGTCTCGCACGTAGGAGGCGAGCCGCTCTACCACTGAGCCACAACCCCAGCCCCTATTTTGTTCATTTTGAAATAGTCATTCATGCATGGAGTATAATTTTCTCCACTTCAGTCGATAGTTCTTCCTTTTTCCCTCCCCTACTCCCTCCCCTTCTCCCTCCAGTTGTTCCCTTTCCTCTACTTTACTGACCATCATTCTATTTTTTTAGTGTTTTTAAAAAATAAATTCTTCATAGATACATGAGAAATTCACTGTGGTATATTTGTATATGTACATATTTTTACATTTACATAATTTTTAATCAATTTCATTCCATTCCCCCTTTCTTCCCCTAAATCCCCTTTCTCTGTTTCACTGATCTCCCTTCTATTTTCACAGGATTATTGCCAATACTTTCCCGCCTTATTTTGGTCTAACTTTCACATATAAGTGAAAACATTTCACCCTTGACTTTCTGAGTCTAATTTCACTTAGCATGATATTATCCAATTTCATCCATTTATCAGCAAGTGCCACAATTTCATTCTTCTTTATGGCTGAGTAAAACTCCATTGTGTATGTATATCACATTTTTTTTTTTACGCATTCATCTGTTGATGAGCACCTGGGCTGATTCCATAACTCAGCTTTCATGAACTGAGTTGCTGTAAACATTGATGTACTTGTTTCATTATAGTATGCTGATTTTAGCTCTTTTGGATAAATGTAAAGGAGCAGGATAGCTGGGTCATATGGTAGCTTTATACCTAGGGTTTTTTTTTTTTTTTTTTTTTTTTTTTGAGCAATGTGGTTTTAGCGTGGTGGATTGTGGAGGTTTGTTTTAGGTTGGTCATGAGTGAGCAGTGGTGCAACTGGCTTTTAACTGTGGTTGTCAAGGCAAGGAAGGGCTTTTAATCACCAGAAAGTGTGGGAAGCCATTCTCACACGTGATTTGAGTTACTTCCCTGGCTGGGTGAGAGGCCCTTAGACAACTGTGTCAGAGCCTTCCCCACCCTGTCTCAGGTGCGAGGGCTTGTCCATGTGGAGGTGTGCCTGGCCACTAACCCAAAGACCAATCACTGACCCTGACCTTGGAATGCTGCCCCCCTCGACCTTCATTGGATGGGATTTTCCCTTGAATATTTTGTTCCCCAATAAAAGCTCACTCCCTGGCGTGCTTTCTCTCTCTCGCTAGCCTCTTGGGTAAACCTCGCCACCACATTAGGTGGCCTTAGGCGGGAGCTAGGAGAAGCTGTCTGGGAGCTGGGCATTAAAGGTATAGAGAATGTGTCTCTTTAATTTCAAAACTCACTAGTTAATTTCTATGCTTCGAACCTCTTTTATGAAGCTTGTGTGCTGGTCGCATGGCAGGAGAAATCATGACATTTTATTTTTCATATTCAACAAATTTAAGGGCTTTGACTAAAGGAGGGTTTCTCAACTTTGGGAGTGTTGACTTTTGGAGTTGAGTGTTTGTGTATTGTGGGGGATCCCAAGCATCGCAGGATGTTTGACAGCATTCTTGACCTCTACCCACTAGATGTCAGTAGTACTTTCCCTTCAATTTGACAACCAAACATGTCCCAAGTAATAAAAAGTTTTCCCTGTGGGCTACAATAATTCTCACTTGAAACTACTGACTTTCAGGAAAAGATTGCTTCTTATGAACTCTAGGGTATATGTATTACAAACCTTCATAAAATTCAGGATAGAGATAGAGTTTCTTGGAATTTGCCCTGCTTAGTATTCTTTGGGAAGCCTGGATCTGTGATTTGGTATATGAAGTTAACTTAGGAGAAATTCTCAGTCATTATTGCTTCAAATACTACTATTCCTTACTATCTCCTTCTGGTATTATCATTACACATATATGCACTTGGTACTACATTTTTCTTGGATATTTTGTTCCTCTTTTACTGTCTTCTTTTTCTTTACTTTGAGTTTCAGGCTTCTCTATTGAGATAACTTCCAGCTCAGAAAGTCTTTCCTAAACCATGTCCTGTCTACATTAAGTCCATCAGGAGCATTCTTTATTTCTAGTACAGTGTTTTTTGATCTTTAGCATTTATTTATTTTTTATTCTTGCACAAAATCTCCATCTCTTTACTCATATTATGCACCTGTTCTTTCATGTTGACTACTTTTTCCTCTAAGTTCCCTATCTTGTTATTCATGGTTGTTTTCAATTCCTGTTCTGATAATTCCAAAATTTCTGCCATAGTTGAGTCTGTTCTGATGCTTATTATAGTCCTTTAGACTGTGTTTTATCTTTTAGTATGATTTTCAACACTTTAAGTAAAATATAGACAAAATATACTAGTCAAAAAGACTTTATGTAATGGTTCTTTATTAATACTGTGGTAAGATGTAATGGGAGCATAGCAAACCTATGGTTAGGGCCTAGGCATTGAGTGAGCCTGTGCCCCTAAGGTGGAAACTTCACACCTTTGTTGAAATAGGATGGGTAGAAGGAGGTGAAGAGATTACTTAGTGCCAAGCATACCTGGAAGCTTTAGATAGGATACCTCAAGTACAATTCTACATTGAAGTTCAAGGGGGGAACTATGAAAGGGCTAGATAACTTTAGATCCATGTGATATAGGCACAGAAACTTGATGTCATTACTCAATACTTGGGTACAAATCAACTCTATTCTTTAATTATATTTCCTATAGCCAGAGTTTATTTTCTATGAATCAGTTTGTGGGGTTCATAATTTAAGCATAGTAGATTAAAAAAAATAAGTAAACTGTATATTAAAATAATATGTTACTTTTATGACTTGAAGAAAAAAAACAACTTTAAAAATTATTGCAAATGAATAAAGAATGATTAATGTTCTGAGTTTGGAGTATTTAGAATCTTAGAGTCAGATTTTTCTTAGAAATTTAAAAAGAAACTAGACTGGTTTTAGAAGAGTACTTCAGTCTGATGATCAAAATAGAAGCAGTACAGGAATATCAACAAAAGGAAACAAGTCAGGCTTATTAAATTGGTAGAAGAGAGGTATTCTTTTTAAAAAGGTTGAGATCTTAGAGAATAGATTAGAAAGAACTAAGAGGAAAAGGAGAACTTAAGGTAAGGCTGAACTGATAAGCACTGTGTCTAACTGCTCTTTAAAAGGCCATTAAAAATAAGTATTTTAAATGAAATTGAGCAATAGTGACTGAGGTCCAAAGAAATTTAACAGAGAAAAATTAAAGTTCCTAGAGTATTCTGAAATTACTGATCAAGTAGGAGCCAAAGACAGACACCTCTGAAGGCTATGGTTTGAAGATTTCTAATAAAATAATTTTTTTGTATCAAGAGGTAAAATCTCTAGATATTTTTGACAGAGAAAGACCTAGAAGATCAAAATAGAGCCATGGATGGGGTAGATGCTGACATCACCTGTTCTGTGGGGGAATGTGCCCAATCTAAGACATAATGAAGGTATCAACAAGAGATGAAAATCTGTCTAGATTGGATGTTGGGCTAAAGCGAAAGTACATCCTGGATAGAACTGTACAATCCAGAAAAACAAAGGCCAACTCTATTCATTAGATGTGTTTGAAATGGAATGATGATAATTTCTGAAGCTTTAAAGGAATCATACTCATTCTGATGTGAGGTCCTGGGTAAAGCAACTAAAATCATTTTAGCTCTGACTTAAATGGGATGAGGGGCTATGCTCTGACTTTGCCTCTCCTGCTTCCAGATGCTCAACTTCCCAGGATACCTACCTCAGTGATACCTATGCATTCAGGCTTACACACTGATATATTTAAAACTGTCATATATATATATATATATATCCACTAGCTCTGAACTCACTATCCCCTTTACTCTGAATACATACACACACACACACACACACACACACCTCTAGATATTTAAATGTATTTTAAATATCATTTTCTAAAATGTTGCACTATTTATTTAATGCATTAGGTTTTCTTTTTAATTTTATGCCACACTCTCTAAAATATAAAATTCATGAGAGCATGGATTTTGATAGGTTTTTATTTATTACTATATCCTAAGAATTTAGAAAAGTGCCTGTCACATAGGAAGGATATAATAAGTATTTTTAAATGAATTTATGTAGCATCTAGGGCTCTTGGAAAAGAAATAATACAACTTCTGGGACCCTGCAGCAACTGAAAGATGCCAGAGAAGAAATTTTTAGTTCCCACCAGACATCAAGAACACCTTCTACCAAGAATTAACAGATTAAGAGAACTGGGAGAATAGTTTTAGGATTTAAACTAAGACTTAAAAGTTTACTTAATGAGCATACTATTTGGATTCAATTCAGAATGTTCTTGGGGGAAAAAAATGCCAAAACTGAATATTGATGTTCTCAGGAAGATACCCAAAGGAATATTCTGTGGTGTTTAGAGAATGGACCTGTGAAAGAAAGATACAGTACTATTCAGATAAACTGCCAATCACTTGGGCCAGGGGAACACCACAAAGCTCTTTGCTATGGGCCTCTTTGTTATCCTGATGGGTCAAAGAAAAACAAAAATGAACAGCTAGGAAAGGATAGGGGAACCCTTCTTTTTCATGCCTGATATATATCCTTTAAAGGGAGCCCTGGGCATCTCTCTACACTTTAATTTTCTTCCCCAAAATGTGTAGTGAATTTCTTCATTGATAAATTTGAGAATAATTTGACATGTTTAGCTCATTCGTTTCTCCTTCAAGCTAACTATTCCTTGGAGAGGACTGTACTTCCTGGCTCCCCATCAAGGAAGGACTTCCTGGGTTCACCATGGCTGTGACTGGCTGGGTAATTTCTCCTGTTTGGGGGATTTACTTGGGAGGCCCATTATTTTGCTAAACTTAGCTCCACACTCTACATGAACCTTCACTAACAGCAAATTTGATGTATCTGCCTATGCTTTTATTTTTTGTTGTTCAGAGCTAGTTGGTGAAGAGGCTTGCTATTTATGGCCATCCTCTTAATGAACCCAACAGACATTTTTTTTTTTTTTTTTCTGATTCCCTACTAGGATGAGAGTTCCTTCATTTTAGACCTATGGGGGTGAGAATAGGACTCTGTTTATTTGTCCTTTCCCATTTTCCCATTAGTATCTTGGATCCTTCTTTTTATCTTCAAATGCAGCCTTTCATTCTGATCACTCAGAAATGGTCAGTTTACTAGGCTGATGCCTCTCTCTACTAGAGTGGGAATAAACTGAGATTGGTTACTTCAGTTTTTTCAAGCAAGAGAAGGGGACACACAAAGGGAGTTTCCATGGAACATTCCATCCCAAAGGGGTAAGATTATAAAAGAATAGGTGAGTGTAGCTCAACTCCAGGGGAATGCCTACTCAGAAGACTGGCCTTGCTATTGGAGGGTGGGGATGGGGGGTATGGGACACCAAGTCACAAGTCATGGTACTACTGCGTCAGACTACAGTGATATTTCAGATCCCTGTAGTGCATCAGGACTGGAAGGTGTGGTAACTCAATATGGCTCCCCACACCAAGCATGACTCCCGTGACTTACTTCCCCCAACTAGGCCCCATCTCCTACCTGTTACACCACCTTCCAATAGTCTATTTAATTACGGTTTCATCAATGGATTAACATATTGCTGTGATGAGAACCAACAGGGTTTAATCACTTCCTAAAATTCATACCTTTGAATATTTTTCATTGAGGACCACGCCTTCCTCACATGAGTCTTTGGGGCACACTCCAGAGTCTAACTATAACATGAAGGGTGTTTGCTTCTCTACTAGAAGTCAGTTGAAATATACTGGAGTACTTTGGTTGTTTAAATGACTGAGGGAATACACCACTGACAGTTCTTGGTAGACTAGAGGAGACTAATTTTATCAGAATAAGAACAACCTATCCAAATGTCAAAAATATCCATCTCTTTAATCAGAAATTAATGAACTCATATTAAGTTGGGCTATTTTATATAGTGCTTTGAGGATCATTTCTGTATATGTCTTTTCCAGTCTACATATGCATTAGTGAAATTGGACACAGAATATGTCTTTGTAGAGCATTAGTACTGGATTTCCCATGTTTGTATAAAATTTATACCCCATTAGCAGTGTATCAGTATTTTACTACCTCTGCATTCTTCTTTGCATTGGATATTTCACTTTTATTTTTTTAAATTTTCTAGATTCAGCTATTTTGGGGGTAAGAAAGTGTTATTCTGGCTTTAATCTGATTTTTCTGATACCTACTGTGACTAAGCAAATTTTCACATGGCTTTGAGAATTTGTTTCCAACTCTGTTTTGAACTTCTTTTTAAAAACCATTTTCCTACCTTCTATATTTGCTTTTTACTCCTTAAATGCTGTCACTTAATGGAGCAAAGTTTAATAATGTGCCAGTTTTAAAATATTATATTTTAGCTAAGTTTTTCTGTGCTTAAAAACCAAAGGCCTATTTGGAGATAAATATTTTTGCATGAGGATATAAATGCATTGGAAGGTTTTGTGATATTTCCAAGTATGTGAAAATTAATTTTTCTATAAATGTATTCAATTTTCCTGGACCCATTTATTGAAAGGGCCATTCTTGCCTTAGTGTTCTATAAGATCAGCTTGGTCATTAACAGATCCATACATCTGTGGGAAAGATTTTCTAGATTCCATAATCAATCCTGTTCCACTGATGTACCTCTTTATCTTTGGATTATCACTACACTGTCTTTAATTATGGTAAACTTTATAATAACTTTTTAAAATTTGCAGTGTAAGTACTATTTGAAAGCCACTCTGATTTTCATGTAACTAGTATTCATGAAACTAAAATATATTTTCATGTAGATAGTGAAGTGATTATTACAGATAATCTAATTAGCATAGCCTTCATCTCATATAGTTGCCTGTCATGGGAGGTGTACCTAAGAGCTACTCTCATAACAAATTCCCAGGATATAATATGATATATATATATATAATGACCCCTCTCCTGCTGTACGTTGCATCTCTGGACTTGACTTTTCCTATGCAACTACAACTTTTTGTCTGTGACCGCTTTCTCTCCATCCCCTACCCTCACACCTGGCCCCCGGTAACCACTATCCTAATATGAAGGATATTTTGATTAAAAATAAATTTAAGACATATCATTTTTAAGCATTTAGAAATGCCGCAGTCTGGCTGGGCAAAATAACCGGGAGGTGACAAGCAACTTGAAGGTTGAAGCAGGAACTGCTTTATTGCAGAGCAGCAGAGGTATATATATACCTAACTGATTACACACAGCTTGACTCAATTAGCATCATCTAGATACAGCAGTCAGCCAATAAGGAATCGCCACCATCTTAATGGCTCCGTGGCTCACAAACCACTCCTCCTGGCAAACTGCCAGGCACTATCTTGACTTGATCGAAGCCCCCAACATAGAAAGACAATGAATTTTAGCATGATTACTGACCAATAATTTCTTTCTATTTCTGAGAAATGGAAGGAACATTCTGGACTACCTCATGGTAGTTCACTATGCTTATTAAGTTCTGGCTGAGACTCTCAAGAGAACATTGATTAATGACTCAGAGTCAACTTGGAATAAATCTGAGGCAGGGAACTTGGTTTTTGATATTATCTTGTTGAGCATTTTTTATCAATGATTCAATTGGGTACATAAAAACATGCTAACTAAGGAAATTTAAAAATGATCACTGAAACACATATGCAGGCTAAAAAGTTATCACATCAGAATGAAAAATGTAGTCACATTTCCACATAAGTTATACTTTGCATCCAAAAAATAACTAGGACTGCAGAAAAAACTCCCAGACAAAGCCCAAATAAACAATTGCATATACTCACAAATCCCATAAAAAGTTTGAGCAACAACACTGATTAAACTATAGCTGTAATTGCAGAGACAAACAAGGAGAGTGTCATCAGTGTATGGGAAATTTCTGTCACTAAAGAAGGACTCAGTTACAGATTGCTCAGAAAAGAAAAACTAGAGAAATCACAGTTCAAATCAATACCAGAAATATATTGTTGATGCAGTAGGAATATTTCCAGGGATGTATAAACCCAGACTTGATAGAGATAGGATTGAACCCTCTGGCATTATAAACTTTACATAACAGTAAAAGAAGAAAGTTATAAATTTTACATAAAATTATAAACTTTACAGAAGTTATAAACTTTACATAACAGTAAAAGAGAAAGATAATTGAAATGATAGAAGAATACAGGTAGTAAAAAATAATTAAAATAAAACTGAAGTAAGATAAATGAGAAAAACTATCCTGTACATATTCTCACTCAAGAAGAGATAGTTTATGCTGCAATAAAAAGCAATCTTCAAATATCACTAGTATACCAAATATACTGTTTTATTCCTTGTTCATGCTATATATCCATTTTGGCTTAAAATATGGTGCCTGTAAATGTTTTCTCACACAGGCACTCAGGGGGATGAATTATCTATTATCTAATCTATCACTCATGGCTTGGGAGAAACAAAGGTAACAAATTGCACATGGCATTTAAGAAAATACTTCCCTTGCTTGGAAGTTCTATTAGCTTAAGTAATTCATAAGGTCAAGGCCTCACTTCAAAACTGAAACAAAACAAAACAAACAGAACAACCCCAAAGAGATATACAAAAATAAAGAAGATAATTGTTGCAGAAATAAAGAAGAACAAAATTATAATTATTTGGTGCTTGGGAAATATATGAATGGAAATAAAATGTTTTGAGGTATTTTACACACACACACACACACACACATACACACACTAAAATATACTACAGATATACTACAGATCCAGAGCTCATAATTTATTACAAATGAATTTGATATAAATGTGCTTTGTTATATATCCTGTGAGGCCTATGGTTCTCCGCTCAGAAATTGAACTTATATACTACTAGAAAATCACATTGCATTCAGATATTTTCCTAATATAATAAAGTTTTGAAGAAAATAAATGTACCCCAGTAGCTTTATTGTCAGAAAATTATTTATTCAGTCATAGAACAATAGGCAGTAAACTCATGAAAACTGATTGAGAAAACTACTGGAAAACTTTCACATCTGGACAACAAATATTTGTTTAAAATGATAAATGGAAAAGTGTGGAGAACTGTGACTTAAAAATAATTTTGTGGAACTTTAGTAGGGCAAACTAATGTTTTAAGTTAAAATCACATAAGAGAAAGTAATTCTCACATACTCTGACAATTTAAAAAGATTATTCAACTGACAAAACCAAATGGTGGGAGTAGGGATAAAATGAGGAAAGAGTTATAAATATGGTAATACTCTCATTTTCCTCAGGGAGAAATCAACAGATACAGTAAAAATTTTAAAATTGTTTAAAAGAACTTCAATTATTTTAAACATTTGATTCTATATAATTATTTCTATTCTTTAATATAGTCAATTTAACACAAATATCAGTTAAATATCATCATGTCATAAATTATAGTTGCCTCCTAGACTTCTAGTGAAGTGTTCTTGGACTATGACCCTCATCCATCTTAGCCAAGATGTTTATTTAAGCTCCATGTGTTTACAATCAAATTCCAAGTACAGAAGGAGAAACTAGAGAGGGAGAGGAGGAACTCATCTCTGATCTTTCAAGAAACTTCCTGAATTTAGCACATACTACTTTTTGGACTCAGCTGAGGAGTATTTAATTACCTGTGTGCATCTGCAGTGGAGGAAGTAATTTTGTCTATCTTTCAGGATCTTATACGGAAAACATATGAAAAATGTTTGACAAAAAGTTTCTGCTTGTTTGTTTGTTTTTGGCAAGGAGAAAACAAGAGATGATACACAGTAAAATATTTTAATATATTCAATATTGGTCACATAAAATTATGATCAATCATTTTTTTTAGTCTGATGGGATCCATACTTATATAAGTCTTCTGGGAAGTGTCACAATAAATTAAACAGAATGCAGTTTCATATTTGTCTGCAAATAAAATGAATACTCCCTGAGTTCTGTTGGAAAAAAAATACTAGAGATTTTCAAACAAACAAGGCCATATATTGAACTAACAAATCTCTAAAGTGAATTTTAGATTTGAGATCACTGCAAAAATAAAGTAGGAAATACTATATTTGTAATATTTTTATCAAAATCAAAGATTAAACAAAGATTAATCAAAGATTCCCAATAATCTTGAAACATTTCATTCTTTTTGTTAAGTTTTCTTGCTTCAGCTTTTTTTCTATTTCAGTTTAGAAAGCTTATATAATTTTATTATTAACAACTAAAAGTTATAATAGTTGGAATTCCTTATGCATTTTTCCCAGAAGAAAGCATTTCAACCTGATTTTGGTTATTTTGAGTAAAAGCAGAAATTTTCTTCCCTTATTCAACAAAGAAAATTTCACTGAAAGAGAAATCTAAGGAATAAATTTTAAAACTCAGAGACTGAGATTAGATTTAGAGATTCTCAGAGAATACCCTCTTCTTTACAAATAAACTAAAGCATTTAAAGAAAAAAATAGCATTAGCTATTAAGCAGCCATATATTTTTTCCTGAACATATTTTAAGATTTTACTCAAATATTCCTTTTTCAGGTCATTCCCCAGATGATTCTCTATATAGTGTGTAACATGAGCAAAGATTTGTATGTCCTTGGTATGGCAGAAAAGAAGAATTGGTTATCATTATTGAAGATGTAATAAATTCTAGACAATGAAAATAGTACAGTGCATATTTTATCTCTGGAACAGCATTTGCATTTAAATAGCCATTTTCAATTCACTTGAGTATTTTACTTCATTGTGACCCTTTCTACAGATTTCCTTTTAGTTTCACATTGACTTTGCTGTTAAACCTCATATTTTTTCCCTTTAATTTCATATTATGTTTGTCTTAATCAGCTTTTTATTATTAGAGCAAAATAATCTGAGCTGGATTTTTATTAAGAAAAAGATGTTTATGTTAACTCTCAGTTTTGAAAGTTCGTGGGGCAAGGACCGCCTTAATAAATGGCATAAAAATTGCAGAAGCACAAACAAGAGGGGGAGAGCACATTGCCAGACAGCAAGCCAGAACCTGAGGAGGAACCAGTAGTGGCCTCCCCACTGGGATCCACCTTTTAAAAGTCCATCACCTTCCAACATCACCCCACTGAGGACCAACTCACAACATATGAATCCTTGGGAGACAATCTCAACTCATACTCAAACATAGTACCTTTTTTTATTGAACCTGGGAGCTGTTTTCCTTTATTTTCATATTAAATTTAAGGTTATAAAAATGTTACAAGATAAATATTGTAACTCATCTGTGTATGAGTTACAGTAAATGAATATTGATGTTAATAATTCCTGATATAAATTAAGATAATCATATAATCCATGGACTTTTGTGGAAATGGTACTATTCATTGAGTTATTGAGACTGTCAATTATTTCTTTTTAATACTTATTATATATTTTAAGCACTCTATTTTTACTAAATGCTAATATTTGAATTAATGTTTATAATTAGCAGAAAATATTTACAGTGGGACATATGGCTGTCTTTAAAAAGAGCAGTACTCCCTCAGTCTTTGCGGAGTGGAGGGATTTGTGACAATAGTCAGCTAACATATGGAAACAGAGGTGATAGGTGGCAGCTCTGGAGACATTCCTAAAGAGGCACTGAGTGATATTTGGATCCCTTTCTTTTTGATTCTTTTTCAATTTTGTTGCCTCAAGCACAGGTGTGCTCTAAAACATCAGAATGAAATTTAGATTCTGGTTACTCCTGCAGACTTCTATACCAAGGCCACCATGAAAGCCTTGGATTGCATTCCTCTAGACTCAAATGACAGAGAGACTTCTATTTCCTCATCGTTTATAACTATGTACTTTTGGGGTTTTCTATATTACATTTATATCTCATATCTATATTTTAGAAATAAATCTTTATCTAAATTACATACATAATATTCCTAGTAGAGAAAAATAATTTTGTACTTTAAACTACTCTTCCTTAGTGTAGATATACTAGCTTAGTCTAAAAATGAGTCTTTATTTCATAGAGTCAATTTGTGATTAGCCAAGTCAAGAATAAAATTGATGATGCTATCATAAAACCCAAAGACTCATTTTACTAGAAACAAAAATGTCCATTTCCAAATATAAGGAAATTTCTCTTTATCTCAGAGTTTGATATGATAGTCCTTTATCTTTTTCCTCAAAATTATTTTCCAAGGTCATATTAGCCACCATGCTATATTTTAGTAGCATTTATTTTTATTTTATTTTATTTTTTTCAAAGAGAGTGAGAGAGAGAGAGAGAGAGAGAGAGAGAGAGAGAGAGAGAGAGAGAGAGAGAAAATTTTACTATTTATTTTTTAGTTTTTGGTGGACACAACATCTTTGTATGTGGTGCTGAGGATCGAACCCGGGCCACATGCATGCCAGGTGAGCGCACTACTGCTTGAGCCACATCCCCAGCCCCAATTTTAGTAGTATTTATATGTCAACAGTCTCAAAAGAATAACCCTAGTAATTTCATATCCCTAAACTCTAAGCATGTATTTTATGCATCCTGTTGGTTTTCTTACAATTATTGCAAACAAAGAATCAGAAAATAATGCTTTATTTCCATACCCAAACTTAGGGAACTACTCAATAATTATTCTGTTTCTCCCGTTTTCCATGCTTCCATATATAGCCTATTTGAAAAGTTTAGTGACTATTTACAAAATGTATCAAAGATTTGTTTTACTACAATCATTTCATTAAATTCATCCTTAGATTTTTTCCAGTACTAAAAAAGTAACATTTTATCCTACATCCCATATTCAAAATTTCCCTTTTATATATATATATATATAAAATCATCTCTTATACTTCATCTAGAGTGATCGTTCTGTAAATAATTATATTTTGGGGATACTTTCCTTAAAGCCTCTTTGACTTTTCATTAACCTTAGAATTAAATCCAAACTTTGTGTAGTCATCCACAAAGCCCAACAAGTTTGACGAAGGTCCCTAGGGCTGTCTTCATTTTCTGAAATTTCCCAGTGTCCTCAACAAAGTTGGATCACACTGGACTGCTTTCCAGTTTTGCATCTGCTCATTCTCCAAGGTGCTTATGTCAACTTCTCCTGCTTTCTGGTCTATTTGTTCTCAGGTCCTGCTTGGTCTGAGTCTGGCTGCTTCTTGTAATTCAAACAGCATATTTAATATCACTCCAATGACACATTCCTTGAAATTCAACTGGATGTGACCATCCATACTTTATCTCAGTAAACCTATTCTATTTTTATTTATTTAATTTACCACCACTGAGACAGGATGATACATTTCTGTTTATTTCCTGTCTCCTCCTACTGTAAGGTAAATTTCATGAAAGTAGTGATCTTTTCTTTATACTCACCTCAACTCGACCAGAACCTAAAACAGTGCTTGATATTCAATAAGTCAATCAATACTGAGAATAAATAAAGGAGTAGTTTATTTGCATATATGGTACTAATTGTTCTGAAGTTCAAACTGTTAATTTAGGATGTTGCAAAATTACGCAATCCTGTTTTTTTTTTTTCAATCTAAAAAATGGGCAATTAAAAGATATGTCTATGTTTTATTTTTCTCTTGACTGATGTAAATGATCTTTTGAAAGAATATTTTTAATTTTTGAGATTCTAAGGACAAGGATTAAAAGGAAAATCTTAATTTCTGATGGCTGCAATTCTACCTCTTTTATGCCCAATAATATCTTTTGCCTAACCATTTCTAATGCAATCCAGACCCATAGGTTAGTTTTGTTCTTTAACTCATATGGTTACTGGCAGTTATAAATATTTAAATTTATATCCAGATATAAACACATTTCCAGAGGTGAGAGTGTTGAGGACTAAAATCATGGCTTGCCCTATCTAGTATGCTTTTCCAAGATTTCTATCTCTAGCTAACCAATAATTTATTATAATTTAAATATATCTTTAATAATACTTCTATAGTTAATTAAAAATTGATATCAGCATATAAACATGTTTGTCAGTAGGAACATAAGAGATGATTTCTACTTTACAGCTTAAAAAAAAGAAAGAGAAAGAAAAACATTGAATAATTAAAATTAGGATCAAATTCTAAACTTGATTTGATTTCTTCAAAATCTAATACCCCATTTTGCCTTTTCTCCCAGTACCATATTCCTAGTTGTGACAGATTTACTTAATTTTAGCTAAATACAATTCATAATATTATCAAATAGAAATTATATTTTAATTTCTTCATGTTTTGTTTTTTATTTTTATTTTTCAACATTTGGAACATTGTTCAAATAATTCACATACAAAACCAGAAATTATCTTTAATTGTCCATAAATTTATTTTATTTTATTTTTTAATTGATCCATCTTCTCTGGAGTTTTGTTTATTGTTTTTTTGTTTTATTTTGTTACTCTTTCCTGTACTTTATTCCTTATGAGTGTTTCTTATCTATTACGTGGCAAGTTTAATAGTGTATTATAATAAAAAGTTGAATGAATTTATTAATTATTGAGCAAGCATAGAATACTATATTTATACCTATATTTACTACAAGTTCTGAACATTTGAAACATTAACTATTGTTACTATTACCATTTTATAAATAGAAAATCATGAAACTTGAGGCTTTAGGAAGCATAAACTTACTCAATTGCACACATTTGATTGTGAATGAACCTCATTTTTCTTTGAAAAAAAATGACCTAGCTATTTAGTTGACAGGTTCTCCTTCTTCAGTTTAGGCTATCACAATCAGGAAATTTCTTATGGTTAGTATTTGGAAGAAAACACCAATGAAGGCAAAAAAAAAAAAAAAAAAAGTCAAAGGTATTTTCCAAAATTGAAGCTAATATACTGTACCATACCATATAAAGATTAGAGAATATATCTATTTAATTTGAAAATAAAGAGTCAGTTCAATTAAACTTTGTATAGCTGCTCTTTGGTCTGTTTTAGTGCTGTTTTAGTACTTAAAGTGCAGGACAGCAGGTTATAATTGGTAAATCTCATCTTGTACTTAGAACATAGAAAAATACAAGAGTTCAACATAAGCAGGAGTAGCCTCTTTTTATAATAGATACTATTGAAATAGCAGGAGAAAATCCAATCTACCTTACTGACAGATAATTTTAATTTGTTAGATCACCTCACTTCATTTTTCCAGTGACACAGTTTTTTGAGAAATAGTCTTAATGTTAAAATTTCCCATTTAAATAGATAATTATTAACAAAATCATTGGAATTGACATCACCAATGTGAAAGCTAAAGAAGATAAAGCAACTGTAGTTAAGCTTCCCATCTTCCATTTGTTTTATCTTCTATACTCCTTAGATGATTCCTAATATACACACATGCGCATACAAATGAAAGATAAATCTAAATATGAGGTAAGAAAGTTGTTTTATGTCAGAGTAAATCTTTTTAACATTTCAAAAAGATTAAGAAATAAGACCAATTAAACCATTGGAAACAATGTAGACAGGAAGGGACATCTTTGTAATCATATACCATGTCTCTGTAATCATTGTTTTGACTTTTGATGTCTTATTGACAAGACCGGTCATTGGAATACACTCAAAGTTCTACAAATGAACCTTCATTAAATTATGACTATTATAAACACCAACTTATTTGCATAACCATAGCCAATATTAAACTCTTGTATTCTTTCAATTCACAATATTATAGTTACTTAGAAGAAAAGAGTTGAATTTAATTAGCATTTAGAAATAAAATTGTTTGGCCTGACAGTAAAAGTGGGATCATAACCTTATATTGCATGGTAATGTCAAGCTGTGAGTATCACTTATCTATGGTTTTCAGAGGTGATCTAAATCCATTTAAAGATGCAGAAAAGAAAAGGACATTTAGAACACTGAGAAATGACTTCTAATTATCTGCTGTCTCATATACAACACAGGATAGTTGAGTTCAGAAGATATTGGACCATAATTCATCTTTGGAGTAAAGTGTGTGCTTCATCTCTGGGACAAAATCTTGGAGAAGCTGATTGTGACTGTGAAATGTAGAGGAAAATCTGGCTCAGCATCAAGTATTTATTAAGTCCCTTTCCTTAAATAAATAATAATCTCTATTAGACAGAAAAAGTACTATGACTCAAAAACTATTTATGTGCATACTTTCCTAGATAATTAAATAGGTTTCTTTGTGATGTTAACTATAATCTCATCTATCTAATACTAAATTAAATTTAATCAATTTCTCATCTATTATATATTCAAGTTCTACAAGGGCAACATTTTATTAAAAAGTTACTCAGTTTTTCAAATTGGGATAAAACAATGCTCTACTCAGTTAAAATGTTCCATTTAATGACACACTGCCTGCATAGCATTATAACACTATTTGACCAAAGTCATACTATTTTGCTTAATTAAATCATCATATATTAATATTGAACCTTTGAGTGCATATGGTCCACAAACTATGACTTTGGGATTGGAAAAAGATGTATTACATCTGAATTATTATGCCTATAGAATTTTAAGCTGGAAGACCTTGAAGAGAATCAGTTATATGTTTATAAAATTGAATAAAATTAACTGCCTACACTATAGATTAGATTGAGATTTAAATTAATATTAATGATGAATTACCTCAAAAAATTAAGAAAACAATCTGCTACTTCTTGGTCCTTCCTTTTTTATTTTTTGGTTCTTTTTAGTTATTCATGACAATAGAATACACTTTGACATAATTACAAAATCATGGAATATCTTGTTCTAATTCAGTCCCTAGGACCTCTCGATCCCTTCCCCTCCCCTATCCCCTGTTCCCCTCCCTTTGTTGATCTTTGTGACATTTACCCTTGTCTGTCTTCGTCTCTCTCTCTCTCTCTCTCTCTCTCTCTCTCTCTCTCTCTCTCTCTCTCTTTCTTTCCTGTCTCTCTTTTTTAAAAAAAAATTCTTGTGGTTTTGACTACTTCCTTCTCTTCCTCCACTTTCCTAGTCAGATGAAGTACCATGCCTGGAGGTATAGAATGTGGCTTCCTGAACAATGACACAGGTTCTGAACATTGACAAACCAGAAGTGCAAAGTGCTGTGTTCACCATGGATTCCAAGTTAACCAAAGAGAAATAGTAGACAGTTGATATCCAGGCATATAAATTGTTGGAAGTTCTTTGGAAAAATTCTTCCATGCCAAAACTTATACTGGCCTAGAAACCTGCCTCTTTGTTCCTGGATACTTGTGAAGCAGGTGCCATCAGGAAAATGAATGATCATGGGGCTTCAAATCTTGTTCCACCTCATTTCCCTTTGCATTTACCATCACCACATCAAACTCAGACATTAAAAATAGAATTTCTAGTGAATTCAGGCTAAAATGTGTGGTATCTTACAAGACTCGGTTATTTTTATTTATTAGGAATTCTTAGTATTTAATTTTTTGAAGTTGGAAATGGTGTAGAGTTAGAAATCATAGACTTTCCCCACTTAGTATGAAATTAGTATTATGATAAATTTGTGCAGTCTTAGGGCAATGGTTTCCAGCCTGGTCTGCTGAAGGGTAACCAGGCATTAACTTCTTCTATTTGTGTTTACTGTGACTTAGTGAGGCAGTAAGACTGGATGTTAGTTTCTGTTTAGACATAACATGAAATGAGGGATGCAATTAATTTAACCACTCCTCTTTTTGGCTCTTTAGTTTTTGCCCACTTGTGTTGATAAAAGATTGCTTCAGGCCCATATCAGAAGTTTCTTTATGAACACAAATTTTAGATTAGATGACTGGAAATCAAAGGCACACAACTCCTAGATATATTTTAGGCTTTCAAAAAGATATTTTACATTTTAATTTTTTTGAATTCTAAGTTTTTATTTCCACCTTTTTTTTCCAAGTGCATGACTATATGCTGAGTTCTTTCATCAGAAGAAAAATGATGACAGAAGAAAACAAGGAACTATAGTAAAGAATTAAAACTACTTAAATGGTGGGTGGTAAAACTATAGGTGAATATTGACACTATAAAGCAACAAGTGTAATATTTTATATAATCTCAATATATATAGAAATGAGATCAATGCAAACAATAGCACAGAGTATAAAATGGATAAGATATGTTTTGAATGTCCTCTAGTTCTAACACTATTAGAAGAAATGATAAATACAATAATTTGACTTATTGTCGAAAATAAAAACACTGTGTCTATTAGAACCACTGAAATAGTGAGAGAATGTAACTAATAAGCAAATAAGTAAAAAGTATAATAAAAAATTTTATTAACTCAAAAGTACAAAAGATTTAAGTAAAAAACAATAACAACAGGGCTGGGGATGTGGTCAAGCGGTAGCACGCTCACCTGGCATGCGTGTGGCCCGGGTTCGATCCTCAGGACCACATACAAACAAAGATGTTGTGACTGCTGAAAACTAAAAAAATAAATAAATAAATATTAAAAAATTTTCTCTCTCTCTCTCTCTCTCTCTCTCTCTTTAAAGAAAAAATAACAACAAAGAACATATAGACCTAAATAAAAATAGATGGCATTTCAAATCAAAATATCTTAGCAATTGTTATAAATGCAAATTGACTAAATACTTTAGTATTGACTATGACTATCAGATTTAGTTTTATTAAAAAACCACAAACAAATAAAAACTGATATAGCTATGCTAATATAATATTTACTTTAAGGAAAATATTGGTAGAGACAAAAAAGAACACTTTATAAAAACAAGAGAGTTTCTGTAAAAGAAAATATTATATTCTAAATACATTTGCATTCAATGACATAGTTTTAAACATATATATGAAAAATGAAAATGGCAGAGTAAAGACCGCCAAGCTTGCATTTGAAGAAAATCATGGAAAGAACTGAAAGTTATCAGATTCAACTATTTAGAACTCTGAAATTTAACCAAAGGCTTGCAGCAACCTAGGGAGCATTTAGTCAAGGATAAATATTCCTATCCTTACAAGAACAGAGGACTTTAATTCTTATTGGATTAGCACTTAATACTTATAATGGTTTAATCTTTTTAAGAACTTTTTGGTGTATTTTACTTACTAGATTTCCCACTCCTTAGCTCAGCAGTACCCTGGAAAAATAACAGCATGAATTCTTGCTACAGGAGGCAACAGAAGACAGTAATATATTTTTTAAAGCCATGTTTCAAACAACAATCATTATTTGACCTAATTGGTGGTTCTCTCTAGTGGACTACTGGAAAATATACCTTCAACTTCACTCAGATTCACTCATTATTGAAAGTATTTCTCCAGACACTAGAGGTAATTATTGAGTGTTTTAACATTGTGACTTCCTGAGGTGAATAACAGTGACACAATGGCTAATCAAATGCTTGTATGGTAAAGTTAAATAATGAATTGTGAATAGAAGTTTTGAAAATCTCCCATGTAGATTGGGAATCTAGAAGGCCACGTGCAAACATAGGATTTTGCATGTGTTCAAGAAAAGACCTGAGAAGACTCAAAGTCTAACTTCTGACTGATACTAAGTTTCAGCACAAGCTGGAAATGAAGACTATACAAGAGTCATAGACTTCCTAAAATGCATACGGTAACAGTCATAGAGTGAAGTTACTAAAATCAGGAATCAAAAAGGAAAGATTATTATCTACTCTCATTGAAATAAAAAAGTATTACAAAGAAGTACTGTGAAAAACTAGAAAATAAAAAATTAGATAAACTAAATGAAATCGACAAAACTCTAGGCCCAAAAAGACATATGCTGAAGGCTTGGTTGTCAGCCTGTGGTACTACTAGAAGGTGGTAAAACCTTTTAGGAAGTGCAGTTTAGTGGAAGGAAGTTATGTCGTGGGGGTTGTAAACTTGGAGGGGATATTTTGACCCTTATCCTCTCTTGTTTCTGCCTTTGCTTCCTGGCCAATATGAGGTGAACAGCTTCTTCTATCTCATCCTCCTATTGTGATGTACTGCCTCACCACAGGCTCAGAAAGAATCTGGTCAACTGACCATGGACTACAACCTTCAAGAATGTGAGTAAATTTTTTTTTTTCTCTTTTTAAGTTAATTTATTGCAAGTATTTGTTATAGTAATTTAAAACTGACTAACATACCCTAAAAACCCACAAACTATCAAAAGAAACTGAGGAAGAAATAAAAAATTATTCTGAGTGGAACTATGATACATAAAAGAATTGAGTTAGTACTGAACACTTTTCCCCAAATGAAAAGCTCAGGACAAAGTAGCTTTATTAGTGAATTGAATTCCACCAAATATTTAAAGAAGAATTATATGAGAGTTATAATGCTTGCTTGTTTTTTTAAAATATTTTAAAAATCTGTTTTGTTAAGAAATGGTTATGTGGAACTCCTTACACTGTCATTCTGAACACAGAATACTCTACTGGGTTTCTTTTTTGGGCATGATTAAAAATGTTTGAATATTAGTAGAGGTAATTGTCACAAGGCCCAGTGACTATACAAAGAATCACAAAGTTGAGCACTTTTAAATAGTGAGTTTTATGATGTGTATATTTTATTTCAATTGAAATATGCGCACGTGTGTGTATGTGTGAGTGATTAACAGAAAAGTAAGAGATAAATCTAAAAATCATATTGAACCTACTATACCTGTCTCTATGAAAAAACAGGAGAACAAACAAAACACAAAAAAATAAAAACAAACGCAAAACCAAAATATTAATAAAGAAACAGTTCTGAGCATTGTAATTAAAACTTTTGATCAATATGTCATGTAGTGTACTTTGTCCCCAAGGCTAGAAGACTTCATTTATCTGTCAAGAATTCATGTATCAATTACCATAACTTTTAAATCCTGGACCTTATAGAAAATCTCAACAAATAAATGTTAAAATTATTTACAGCCCATACTTGGACTACAATGAACTCGTGTTAGAAATTATTAACAAAAGGATAACTAGAAAAACAATATAAGTACTTAGGTTAAGAAATATACACTTAAAAAATTAAAATATGAAAGGAAAAAACTATAATAACAGGTGAAAATCAGTAAACTAGGTAAACAATATTTTAAACAAATTACTAAAGATGATATAGAAAGATCCACATTTAGATTCCAATTAAAGAAGTACTCCAAGGGATATTTATAATTTTAATGTGTATACTAGAAAATAACAGGATTGAAAAATTAGTGTACATAAGTATTTCTAAGTCAGAAAGTAAAACAGTCAATATACCACTCCCTTGAGAGAGAGAGAGAGAGAGAGAGAGAGAGAGAACGAACTAGGAAAAGGTAAAAAGTACCTGGAAGATGAGAGAAGAAATAAATGAAATATACAAATAATAGGGGAAATGAAGAAATCCTAAATTTGAGTCTTTAAAAGATTAATGCATATTTTAAAAAAATAAATAAAGGTAATGTAGTATCTCAAAGCCAGGAATACTAAAGAAGATGTTGCTGAGTTGTCCACTAATAAAAAAAATTAATAACATAGCATTATAAACAACTATATGCCAAGATATTTCAAAACTAAAAGGAAATGGACAAATTATTGCAGAAAATAATTATATCATGTGACAAAAGAAGAAATGAAAAATTTGATTAGTTCCAGGATCTATTAAAGAAATTGAATCTTTTTCCTACAGTGGAAGTTTCTATCTAAATTAAATTCACTAGTGAATACTTCTAACATAAGAAATAACACTTATGTTGAACAAGTTTTTCCAAATAAAACAAAAAAGAGACCATTTCTTAACAATTGTTAGGAGAATAACATAATCTTGATGCCCAAAGCTGCTAAGTGTATTATAATAAAATAAAATAATAAATCAATATTTTTCATAAATTACCATTGTCTAATGTATTGGCAAATCATATCTATAGTCCTTTATAATCAAATATTCACTTCTATATTACTTCTTTGTGCAAATTATGTTTTATATCTCTTTTTTGTTTAAAAAGACTTCTTTTCTATATTGCCAATGAGTAAATGTTGAGATGTATTTTCTATTTTCTATTACTCCTGTCATTATATTATTAATAATTATTTCCTATACTTATATGTTTATTTCCAGTTGAAAGATCTTGGATTTGGAGTAATGAGGTTAAGGCTTTTATTTTGGGTGAGCACTGCCTGTGTTTCTGTCTTTATCATTACTTGCTGTAGTTTCTTCTTTAGAAATTTCACTGCTGTGTTATTTGTTGGATAAGTATTAGGAGCTGGTAAAAAATCATGTGATTTTCAACCCTATAAATCTACTTCATTTGATATTCTAGGGGCTTAAATCTACCCTGCGAGATGAGTCTTTATCTCATTTTCATTTTCATTCGGTACATGATTGTTGAACATTCTATTTTAGCCTAATTGCATTTATTTAAGTATCATCTCTTTCAGAAAACACATAAACTGGGCTAGGGATATAGCTCAGTTGGTAGAGTGTTTGTCTTGCATGCACAAGGCCCTGGGTTCAATCTGTAGCACCACACACACACACACACAAAAAAAAAAAAAAAAAAAAAAAAAAAAAAACTCAGAATGCACATAAACCTCACAGAGAAAAACTGAGCATAAAATTCATGTAGAATGAAAATAAATCACAAAAAAGAAGCATTTTGTTTAACACCTATAGTAGAAAAACAACCTAAATGTTATATGTAATTAAAAAGGCCTTACATGAAAGACAATAAGAAATTCAAATTTAGAATATAAATATAGAAAAAAATCAACAAATATTACATTTCAGTTGACCAAAATCAGAAAAGATATTGAGGAAATTGCAAAGTGCTGTGTTTGGGTGAGTTTCCCCAAAGGTCATTGTGTGTGAGTTTCCCCAAAGGTCCATGTGTGAAGGGTTGGTACCTAGGAAGGCCACATTGGGAAGAGCTGTGGCCCTTTAAGTGCTGGGTCCTAGCAGGAAGCCCTTAGTTCATTAGGGGCATGCCCTCAAAGGGGACTGTGAGACTCTGATCTGGTCTTCCAGTGCTTCTTGGTTTTATGACAGGACCACTTGCTCCAGATGTGCTCTTGCTATTTCCATCCTCTGCCCTCATCAGATTCCAGACCAGAAATAAAGATAAATCAGAGGTAATGATAAATTACAAGGTGCCCAATGGAGAATACATATGAGATATGTATATGACATGAGTATATGAAAATACATATAACATATGAAAATCAAGGATATGTTACGTATATGACAAAGGCACAGTAAGACACATGGTGTTAGAAAAGAACAAATAAAATCACAGTAATAGATAGAAAATACTCAAAACTAGAGACTCTGAATGAGAAAAAGAATAAAATGAAAAATAATATGTACATATTTAATCTCTACCAGAAAATACATATATTCTAATACTCTGTAATCACACATTAATAAAAGTGCAAATGTATATTGTTCAGTTTTGAAATTAATCAAATGACTATTTAAATGTAGAAACAGCTAAATCATGTTATTCACTCAGAATATCTTTGTTTACTCTATCAGTGGTAGATATTGGATACTAGTACTTTTTAGTTAAGAAGAGATATATGAAATATATTCTATGTTATAAGTATTGAGTTAACATTGGGAGTTGAAGATGAATAAGATATCCTGGAAATCCATTAGGATTTTATTTACTTAAATTCTCCCAATTATTCTATCATTTAGCTTTTATTAATTCCCTTGAACTTGTCACAATTATAATGTTATGTAATTTTTTAAATTATAAGCTTTTTATTCAGCAGCACATATTTCTACAGTTGTTTTTAGGAAAAATGAGTAAGCTGAATAAAAGTCACATTAAATTAAACAATAGCTATATAGGAACAAGATATAGGAGAAATCTGCTAAGTTATACTCTCCATTTGAAGTGTCAAATATGTTAAAATATCCCTTGGGGAAGGGCCACCATAAAAAAAACTTATAGATAGTGGAGGATTGTGGGATGGGAAGGAAAACAGAAATGTTTGTTTCTAAAGGGCCCAGGAGAGACATTGGTGACTTTGGGAAGAAACACATTTTCTTTCTTTCTAAGGATTAATGGCAAGTTACATTGTATTGATATGCATATTTTGTTCTAACTTAGTAAATCAGAGGTCAGGATGCAAATGAATGTAATATAATATTATATTAATAGCTACTATTATTTATTAGCTATCCTATAACTAAACAAACAGGAAAACCTCCATTTAAGGTTTTCATCATCCTGATTTGAATAGGGTGCGGAGGGGAAACAAAATTTTGTTGAAGAAATTGAGGAGAAAAATCTGGAGAAAAAAGTCTTTTCTGTGTTTAGAATGTTCCACTTTTATAGTCCCCAAATGTTTTTCTTTCTCTCACTTTAGCACCCTTATTAGCATCTCTTTATCTTTAGCATTGTAGCAAGGGGAGAGCTCTTTAGGTAATCAGTGAATATGATAATTTAATATGAAAAAAATGATACTAATGGAGTATCAATGCCGCTGATTAATGTGAATTTACGGATAATATATATGTAAATATATATACATATATAATTAAATGATTATATTTATTCAGCCATCTGTTTCTTAAATATTAGGAATTATGCACAGTTCCAACATCTGTGTATGTTCATATATTTTTATGCAATGCTGGTAAAATGCTGACAAAAGTGGAAAACAGAAAAATAAACCAATGGAATTTCAAAGGGCTCCATTTTTTGAATTTATGTGTATTCATCTCCTTCTTCTAAAATACATCTGTTGTAGTTACTGAGATTCTAAAGCTAATCAAAGTCCTTTTGAGAACAAAGATGCATTTAAATTGAGTTTAAAATATTTTGCAAATTCATAAATTTATTTTCAAACAGATGCATCCCATTGAACTGGATTTTGGACTATCAGTAAGATAATTCAGTTACTTTAAAAAATGTAATACTGATAAACCTTAAAGAATTAATACAGTCATTTATTTTGAGTAATTTTTTTTCTAATCAGGAAAATCTTACAGACACAAGAAAAAAATTCAGAGAAAGAAGAAAAGAAGAGGTGTAGAAGGCAAGAATGAAGGGAAGGAATGGGAGGGGAGAGGTCAGAAGGGAAAGAACAGGGAACAAGAAAAGAGGGAATGAGAGGAATAATTGTAGAGAAGTTTAGAAAAGAGAGGCAATAGAAATGACAAGAATTAGCAAGAACAAAAATAACTAAATGACTAAATGATTTTATATTTACTTAACAAATAACTAAATTATTCCTATCAGAAAAAATATTTAGGACTTAAAAATCATTTAGGAGTAAAAATAGCAGGGGATATGAAAATACGTATTTCTTAAACAATCTTGGAAATAGCCATATTATACTATTTTATGTATGAACATAAGTCTCATCTTGGAGCACAGGGAATATGGGAGGTACATTGTTTTTTGTTTTTGTTTTTTTAAAGAGAAATGTCACACTATCACTTGCAGTCATATAGAGCACAGAATAAATGTCCTTTTAAATTTAGGCAGGTTAGAGTATCATATAGCCAATAGGGAATGGCAAAGTAGATGCAGTAAAGTATCTATGTGCTTTCAAGTGAGAGAAAAAAAAATGGAAAGAAAAATATAGACAATTATCAGAGATTATTGCCATTTGAGTGTAGTATACAACTTCCTGAGAGTAGATAAAATCTCTGAAGTATTCTGAGTATTTCTGTATACTGTGAATGTGCATCTCCTAACTGCTGATAATTATGGTAATATCTAAGGAAACCACAGGGTGGACAGTGATATTGCACAGTAAATGGCAGTTAAACAGTAATCTCATTCTGAAGAGTGCAAAAACCTCTTTGAATATTTGAACTTGAAGCAAGGTTTTAGCTATTGCCTCTAAGTACATCTCCATTGCTATCCCCAGGGAAGTTGATTGTTATTCACTGATCTCCATATAATTGTACATGGTGCCAGGCTTTAAACAATGTGAGATTATTATAATAGGGTACATGGCTTGTTACTAGAAAAAAAATTGGAAAATGCCGTAGGTTAGGAATCTTCTCAGAACGTTTAGGAAAAATTAATTAACTGCAAGGAGAATTGTAGATATCTGAAACAGGAACCCTACCATCTCCAGGATTATGAATGATTTTCTTCAGTCTTTTATATATTTATATATTTTATATATATTTAAGAAAAAGTCCATGTACCCTGCCAGAGGTCTGGGGTGTTTGTTTCTTGCAGGACTCTTAATAATGACACACCCACAAGAGAGAGTATGGAGTATCTTTTTCTTTTTTCTTTTTCATCTAGCCACATAGAGCACATGGAGCTTTAGGATTCCATAAGGAAAAATTTTAGAGGATATTTTTGTTTTCTTTTTTTTCAGTTCAGGTTTATGTGCCTTTTATTCTTACATTCTAGTATTAGGTTATCTCTCAGTTTTAGTTGATGGCAACATGGTGCTCTTTTTTAGTTTTCTGGGATTTCTTATTAATACCCATGTGATAGGGGGATTTGCAATGAAAACTGAAAATTGTATTACACAGAATTTCCTCATATGAACTTTAAACTGTCCTTGAATATCCTTCTAAATGAATAACTTGAACAATAACTATTTTAAGATATAGGCATATGACTTAATCTTACATGTATGCATAAGATAATTAAAAAAATCAAATTGTTAAGTACATAGACAAATATGGAAATATGTATATATATGATAAAATTTGGTGTTTTGTCAAAATAGTGTGCTGTATAATGTATCATAATGTTAAAATGAAGAATAATTAAGGAGCTCGATAGAAAAACAAAACAAACTGGAGATGGCTTCTCTTTATATTTGTTAACTCCCTACTAAACTCTATCCTATTCACTACCTTTACCGAGTCATGAGTGAAAAATGTTTTCTTCTTATGACTATTTCTGATTTTCCCTGAGCCTCTTAATTTGGTTGCTGTCTGGTTTTTAATCTTTTTAAAGCACAGTTTTGTTTTATTTTCTGTTGATATTTTTCCTGGGTAGTAATCAAAGATGAACTTTTTCTTTTCAAAAGAAAACTTAATTTGGCTTTATACATTGTTAAGACTATAAGTATCCCCAAGTATTGATTTTTAAAAATGTGAGAAATGAACTGATCAGAACTTAATATTAAATTTATATTTTATATAATATAATTTTTTAAATATATATATTTATGTATATATAAAATAGATCAAATCTCAACTGGCAGAGAATTATCTTGACTTGATATCAATATAACACACAGAAGCCCGGAACATGCTCTGATGTTAAGCCTAAATGCCATTTCTCCTTTGTCATGACCTATGTACTAATCTTTAAAAAAATTTCATAAATATAGTTCTGCAAAAAATGCAAGTCAAATCCTCAACACCATTATAAACACAAACTTTTGTCATGTTTTATTTCATATACTTTTCTATAAGGTAACCTTTATAAGTAGAAAAATAAATTTTCACCCAGAAGACATTCTTATTTTTTAAATTAATTCATTCAGAATTATTTCTATTTATTCTGTAACTTTCTCACCACTGTTACAATTAATTATTTTTGTGATTGTTGCTCTGTCTATGTATTTGTGATTTTAAAGCTAGGCATTCTTGAACAGTGAGGCAATATTAGTGACACTAATAAAAAGGGGGTCAAATATTTATGAATATTGGAAGCAATAGGTATTTTAAGATATTGGCATATGACTTAATCTCACATGTATGCATGAGAGAATTAAAAATAACACCAAATTGTTTAGTAAATAGAAAATATGGAAATATATATATATAAAAGATAATATTTGGTGTTTTGTCAAAATAGTATGCCGTATAATGTATCAGTGTTAAAATGAATTATAATTAATATGGGTGAGCTTTATTGTGTGCAGCTTTTGACAAGCTAGGTAAACATGACAATCATTTTCTTTGTTTGCTGTGATCACCCCTGTTTGAATATCTCAGTTACAGACATTCCAGTTCTAGGAATAGAGATAAATAAAAAAACAGGAGCTCACCTAGAAAGTAATATGAGTGAATAGATGGACTAATGGAAGGGATTAAAAATCTCTCAAATTTTATGAGCTGGAGTGAGTAAAAATCTATCAGGGGACATGAAATCTACCTATAAATATCAAATACTTCTAAACATGGATCAAGGAAAGACTTTTTAACCCAAGAGCAAATATACAGGAATACTGGATAAAAAATAAGACAATGTATGCTGGCTGTTTCAGGAATAACTTCATTGTTTTAAAAAGATAATGTGGACATAGTTCATTTCTTCTGGAAATGGCTTCATAGAGAACTGTGTGGTATAGAGACAATGAAATAGTTTACATTAATCTCACTAAGGGGTATGTTATAAAAAATATTGGAAAATTTTAATTTAAAGAAGTAATGACCTGTTGCTACTTATTTATTTATTTTGACAGACAGTATGCCACATTTTTACATGTGTCACATGTAGTAAAATGAATGTTCTCTTCTTATTAACATGGTAGTTCAAGGGAGTAGGGATTGGGAGTAAATGCAAAAAGGGACCTGGTCCTGTTGGTTGGACTTCGAGTGGCCAAGGAAGGGAGGCAAAGTGGGGCCGAAACCCTTTGGATGTGTGGCCAGGTGGATTTTGGACAAGTGGTAGAAGTGGGAACAGCCTGGGCTAAGAGACACTGAGCCAGCTGGGTTCTAATGCCAAGGAAATGAGCCTCTGTAACATACAGCCTCACTGCTAAAGCAAGTTGGGAGCTATCAAGGAGATGGGATGGGTCCAGGTCCTGAAGCAGTCAGATAGATAGTAGGTAAGTAGGAGGTCTAGGTGCTTGGGAGTGCTAGTCCAGATTCAGGCGGCAGGGACTAAGAGATGGGGCTGGAGGGCCTCTTCCACCTGCCACCTCAAGGGCTGAAGAAAGCAGCAAGCTTCGGACTCAGCAGCAGAAGGTGCTGCATACTACAACAGAGGGATGGCCTGGTATGCAGGGCTGTTGAGGAGGCCATGAAGGCTCCTGCCTCATGAATGGGACTAGGGCCCTTAAAAATGGGTCTGACCGTCTCTCGAACAGAGAACTTTCACCAGACACTGAATTTGCCAGGACTTTGATCCTGGCCTTCCCAGACTTCAGAACTATAAGAAATGAGTTTCTATTGGATTACCCTGACTAAGGTGTTTTGTTAAAGAAGCTGAAACCGCATAAGATGTCCAACCTTCCACTGCTAGGTATCTCCCAAAAGAGAACAAAGTGAATGTTTATACAAACACTTGTACATGAATATTCCTGCAGCTTTATTTTTTAATAACTCAAATCCAGAAGCAGTCCAAATGGATGAATTGTGATATATCCCTGTAATGTCACACTTCTCAGCAATGAAAGGAAGCAACTATTGGTATGTGCAATTACATGGATGAAACAATCAAACAAAAAAAGGTGGATGATTTTCAAAATCCTTACACTAAGGCAAAGGCAGCTGGGTGGGAAACACAATATACACTTTGTTAACATTTCTAAAACATGTAATTTATTCTATAATAATACAAAGTAGGTCAGTGGTGGTCTATGTATGGCATTAAGGGGAAACAGAAAGTGATACTAGGAAACCTTTGAGGCTAGAAGAAATATTCATTATCTTGGAGTCATGAAGTTTTCTCAGATCTATATATTTTTAAAAACTCATTGTATTTTTTATTCTAACTGGACACAATTTTTCATGTATGAATTTTATCCCAACTTAGTGTTTATTTTTAAAGCACCTCTAGCCACTCATTAATACCAATTTAAGCCTTCTCTGGCAAAAGAAATGCAGAAGTAATTGGCTTCAAATATAAATTCCTTTATTTTCTTACTGTTTTCAATTTACAAAAAAGCAATAACATTAAAGTATTAGAAGTTATTGACCTGCATCCTATAGTCATTATATTAAGATTATAACTCATGGCATTAATCATGGTATTTTAAAAATGCAGAGTAGAAAAATTTCTTAGTCTCATTGTGAAGCAATAGTAAATACAATAAATAGTAAATTTTAAAAATACTCCAATATGTGAAAATAATTAAACTTAGACTGATGTGTTATATATAAAAACATTTGATGAAAACCAACAGAGAAAGAGTGGTTTATTTGTTCTCCTTTACTCCTTAGACTTGCAAAGACTCAGTAGGATCAAAAGGAGAAAAGATTATCTATAGAATTTAAAAAAAATAGAAAAATTATCACAATCTAAATCTAGACATTTAACATGATATTAAGACCAATCTCAGGCAAAACTGAAAATCAAAGAACGTTCAGGGATAAGAAATCCTATGTGTAGTGGGTAGAAATACTGTTTATATATGAGAGGTGAATAGCAATCAGAGTAACATATAAATAATCCAAAGTGTAAAACCAAAGATACTCAAGAATTTTTGGCATAGTATGTGCTGAGTCTTCCTAATTTTCTCCCACATTTAAATCTCTTCTAGATCTCTAAATGTTAGAATCTCCAGGGATTAGGTCTCAGGCCTAATTTCTTTCTATACCAACTTTTTTTATGTGATCTTTTTTAGTTTTTAAATAGCACCTTTTAGTGACTCCACTGTTTCCTTTGAATTCCAGATGTTCGTATCCTGCTGTATGCCTACCTTCATCAAATTAAATTTAGCATGTTTGGATCTAAGTTTTTATTCTGAAATCATTGTGCTGGTCTGTCCACCACTTTGGTAAGTAGGCAAGAAAGCTGTGAAGATATGGCTGCAAGGCTCTGGTTTTCCTATGTGAAATCTCATGGAGGATTTAGTGATCTTGACTTTACAGCTTCCCTTGATACAGAGAGAATAGGATACATGTCAAGGTTTCTCTATCCACTTCAAAAGCCCTCTCAACTCTTTCATTACTTAATAGTTCTTAATAACCCAAAAGAAGGCAAACTTTGGATTTCCAAATGTACATTTTATTATTTTATTTATTGCAGCATATTAATTCTATTCCTTCAGAAAAAGTATGTTTTCATATTGTATAGTAAATAGCATTAGTTCCCATTAAGTGGAATTGCTCTTACTTTCATTCATATTGCAATATCACCAATGGATTTGGTTCATATCCTAATAGCAATTGTCTGAAGGTAGAAAACAACTCAGGAACCTCTAGCTATAATCTTCTATGCTTGGTTTGTGACATTTCAAAAGCAGTGCTATCCCAGATGTGAACATATGAAATTTTCTGTGTCTTTCTTATTTATATGTGGCCTAAGCAAGGAATCAAGACCACAGATATAGATCAAATAATGTTAGGACCTGTGAATATTGGGCTTGTGTGAGTCATCTCTAAGCAGAGGTGCACCCCATCTCTTATCATCTCACCAATCTAATGCCACTCCACTGCTTTGGCAACTTTCTGCGAAAGAGAAAGAGAATTCTGTGATACCATGGAATTTATTGGTTAGACAGCCCTAAGTGCAAACTCAACCCCAATCCCACAGGTGGAAAGAGATAGCCTTGAGGGGCCTGCTGCCTGCAGGGGGAAGAATGACTGCGCCATAGATAAGTCTCCAATCAGACCAAGGCCTACACACTCTAGGCTTCTTGTTTATCTTGAAAAAGTTTTTCTAACAATAAATCCCCCTTTGATGTGTTTCATTATGAATAAAGTGTTCCTGGGCCTTTTCCGTTTGCTAGGGTCAGACCCATCAGTCTTTTCCACCAGTCAAGCCCCCGCTGAAACTTCATTTCTTGTGTCCTTTGTCTTTATTTCTTAATACTATTTTTTCAGCCTTTTATTTCCAGCCAGCCCACACCTCTGTGGTTTACCGATTCCCTCCCTGTGTAGATTGCGGCAAGAAAACAACATATGCAACTATCAATTTAAAAAAAAAAAAGTTGTTTCCTTTTAGAATGGACATCTTAACTATTTTTTTTCCAAAGCACTAGAACAAGCACACATTTTACTCATATTTTGAATATTTTCCTTGTGCGTGTATGTGTATGTGTGTGTGTATGTGTGTGTTTGTGTTGTGTGTATAATCTGAACTCAACCTTTTCCCCTTTGGTTCCAAGCCTATTATTATTTTATAAAATCTCAATGTTCATATTAGGGTAGAATCCTAAAATCTTTATGTATTGTAATTGTTCAGTTAAATTGCATTAGATAGTCTTTTTTTAAAATTTAAGTTTATTGGTTCTTAGCTTTATATAACAGTAGAATCCATTTTGATAAAATTATACAAGCATGGGATATATATTTTTCTAATTAGGGCTCCATTCTTCTGTGGGAGTATGATTGTGGGGTTCCATTAGATTATTTCATATGTGTACATAGGAAGATTATTTTAGATTTATTCTACTATTTTTTCTATTCCTGTCCACCTTCTTTCCTTTTGTTCCCCTTTGTCTAATCCACTGAATTTCTCTTCTTTCCATCCCCCACTTTATTATTGTTTTCCTTCTATATATCAGCAAAGACATTCAACCTATGGTTTTTGGGGGGATTGACTTATTTCAATTAACATGATATTCTCCAGACCTATTCATTTACTGGCAAATGTTATACAGTCATTCACAATTTCTTTATCCATTCATCTCTTGATGGGCATCTAGGTTGGCTCCATAGCTTAACTATTGTGAATTGTGCTGTTATAAACATTGATGTGGCTATGTCACTGTACTATGCTGATTTTAAATCTTTTAGATATATCCTGAGGAGTAGGGTAACTGGGTCAAATGATGTTTCCATTTCTAGTTTTTTGAGGAGTCTCCATACTGCTTTCCAGAGTGGTTGCAACAATTTGCAGTCCCACCAGTAATGTATGAACATTCCCTTTTCCCCATATCCTTGCCAACATTTGTTGTTATTTGTATTCTTGATAACTACCATTCTGGAGTGAGATGGAATCTCAGTATAGTTTTAATTTGCATTTCTCTAATTGCTAGAGATATTGTACATTTTGTCATATATTTGTTGATCATTCGTATTTCTTCTTTTGACAAGAGTCTATTTGGTTCCTTTGCCTGTTAATTGACTGGGTTATTTGGTTTCATGGTGTTAAGTGTTTTGAGTCTTTGTTTATCCTAGAAATGAATAGCCTATCTGAGGTGCAGGTGACAAAGAGTTTCTCCCATTCTGTAGGTCCTTTCTTCACGCACTTGATTGTTTCTGTGGGCTGTGAAAAATATTTTTAGTTTGATGTCATCCCATTTATTGATTTTTTATTTAGGCACCAAAACACACACTGGAGAAGAGATAGCCTCTTTAACAAAGGGTGCTGGGATAACTGGAAGTCCATATGTAATAGAATGGGAGTTAATCCCTATCTCTCACCCTGTACAAAAATCAACTCTAAGTGGATAGAAGACCTAGAAATTAGACCAGAAACCCTACACCTACTAGGAGAAAAGGTAGGCCCAACACTTTAACAGATTGGTATAGTAACTGACTTCCTGAAATAATGCTATTAGATAGTCTTTAATCTTTCCCTATGATTATTATGTAATTGATTTTCATTTAAAATTTTGTATTCTTAAATCCATACTGTCATTTGTTTTTCTTAATGTCTTCCTTCTTAGAGATTTAAAAAATATTTTTATTTATCTTTTTAAATTTCTTTCCCCAGTAAGTCTTTTTATTTATTTCCTTAGAGATGAGTCACACCCACTTTGCTTTACCTTTGCAGTTTGAATAAGGCTCTGATTTTACTATTATACTGTCATCCTTTGTATGAGTTTTTTAAAAATTTTTCCCAAAATCTTTTGTCATAATTGTTTTACTAGGTAAATAATTAAGACAATGTCCTAGAAGTATTTACAAGAGTTTCATTAGCTACAATTAAAATTATTCACTGTATCCCTTTCTTTCAAGGACCAAGGACATCTGAATCTTTTTTAAAACCCATTGGGGAAAATAATTCAATGTTTACTGCTGTCATACATGGATTCTGACAAAAGGGCATTGTTTTGCAATTTGCCTAAAAAGCAGAATCACTTCATTGCATCAGCTGGACTAAGATCACACCCTCCTCCTTGAAGACAGTGGTACTTAAGTGTTTATAGTAAAGGATATGGCTGATGCTTTATCTTCCCACATATTTGCAGGATGAGAATGTCTGTCATTTACTAACATATTCCATCTCCAAAATCATTGCTTTGTTGTAAACACTTCTAATCTAATCATTTTGCTATCCATGATGTATTACTAGAATCCTTGTTTGTAAGAAATGGAGAGGGGACAAAGAACCAGAAGGAAGAAGTCAGGAATCTCTGCTTATTGTTAGTAATAAAATATTTAATGGAAGAATATTAGGAAGATCATTGAATAAAGGTCCATGAATTCAGTGACTGACCTATCTTATGCCATTACCAGTTCTTTGGTCCCTTTGGCAGAATGAGAACAAATACAACTTCTATACCATAGTGTTTGACCAAGAAAAGTGGTCATTGTAGTGAAAGTATAAAGTCAAGTTAAACTTCAGCCCAAAATTACTTGTTTCAGTTTAAATAATAAAAATTTTTAATTTTTAAAATACTTTGGATGCACTTATTGCTCATTGGTTTTACAAAAATTTATTTCTCAAAATAAAAATAAACTCATATATGTCACTGGAATAGGTTTTGTATTTTACAAATGCTTTGCTTCCCCCTCTCCCCCGCCCAAAGACAGGCTGCTTCTTTTTTTAATGATGTTTTACATGTGAAGAACACTCTGAATTTATTAAAATATGTTGTTCTTTTTGTGGTATTGTTATCAACAATTTTCTGACCCCTTCAGAGAGAGAGACTCCCAAAAGGGATGTTTTTTCTACTTAGTGTTGTCAGGTCTGAGATGAAACCACGACTGGGCACCAGCAGGGTAAATTTATTTAGTGGTTAAAAAGTGAAGAAGCAGGAACCTAGCTTGCAAATCAAGTTCTCAACCCACAGGAGGTTGTGGAATCATAGATATAGAGCATCAGAAACTAGGGAGTGGAATATTTATCAGGTTTTCAGGAAAGGGGGTGGTGGTTTTCTAGGAATCCAGGCACTAACCAATTTATTTTCTTATGTGCTCATTTCTGGTTGCTACCATGGTGATTATAATCTGTCCTGGCATGGTGAGTATCAATTAACATGGAAATTAAATGATAAAGAAATTTGAGGCCAGTTAGAAGTCATTTGGGTAGCTAACTTGGACCCAGCTGGCTTTAGCCAATTGCCATGCAGAACCTCCAGGCATCTTGTTCTTAAAGAAAGGGGAATGAAGGAAAGGGAGAGGGAGATGAGAATAAGAAAGACAGTAGAATGAATAGGACAGAACTTTCTATGTTCATATATGAATACAAGACCAGTGAAACTCCACATCATGCATAACCACAAGAATGGGATCCTAATTAGAATAAGTTATATTCCATGTGTGTACAATATGAAAAAATACACTGTCATATATACCTAAAAAGAAAAAAAAGATTAAAAATTATCGTAAGTTTACATTAAAAAGATGAGCACAGAGTCGGGTAGGCAAATGAGGTAGGCAAGGCAGGCTATGAAAGTATTGTACTGGGAACATGAACAAGTGTCTGTAATTTGTGGGTTTGAGCAACTATATCTGCACAAGTAGAGAGAGGCAAGAGACATTTCTAGAAAGACTTGGAAAAACATTAATATTATAAATATATTAAGTGTCAAATAAGAAACTAATCCAACTTATTAAAGAGAGACTTTATTCAGAAGGATAATTGCAAGAGGGGAAAGGGACAGCTCTAATAGGGAAGAGAGACCATGATAATGAGGAGAATAAAATAGACCAAAATATTTGCAAGTGTTAAAATTTTAAACAAAAGGATTTTTCTTTTACAGGGAGCAGTAAGAAAGCAAAAAGAACAACATTACTTGTTGGAATAGCAGGTCAGAGAATTCTCTTTTGGCCAACTTATTCTCAGGAGGGACAAAGGAGGCACTATATTTTGGCTCAGTTGGAGGGTGTGCCTGTGAAGGGAAGTTTGACTGGTATATTTAACTTGCATTTGGTTTTGTTTGATCAAAGGAGACAAGCTGTACAGCTGACCATATAGAAGGCAAAAATGGCTATTTGGAGGGTCTGTGTCTAGCCTTGTCACAGGGAACACTACAGCATTCATGAGTCTTAAATCACACAGGGAAGAGTTTGCAGTAGGCCTTTTTCTGCAGCAGAAAGGGTTGGGGGAATTTAACATTAACCTCTGCTTTTTTCCAGGATCACAGGTAACTAAGACAATCTTAATAGCCTCAGCTTGATTCAACATTAAACAGGCTTCTTCCTAACTATAAGCACTTGATCTAACCTTTTCTTAGAGAATTGACTTGAGAAAACATGATTATAATTTTTTCTCAGCTCCTTTGAGACACAAATTTTCTCCCAGCTCCTTGTCAATTTTCAAACCCAGAAATGTCTTTTTTGAGGACCTGAACACTGTCATTACTTTGAATATAATTAAAAAGAAAGAGTGTCTATCAAACAGTCTCCATAGAAGGGTAAGAACCAAATTTCAATACAGTTGATTGGCAATCAATTGATCTAATCGCATTGACCAAACTTCAGTTTCATGTCCTCAATTATTTTTCCATGAGTACCCCCAGTATATGAAAGTTCCCTGGCTTTTGTTTCATGGGAGTTTAATCCCTTTTTTCTGTCTAGCTCCATCCCTATTTTAGTAGTCTTTAATAAAGTCTTCCTTGACTGTATAATATGTCCAGTGCAATTTTTCTTTAATTTGGGGCTCAAGTTCAACATTCATAAATAAAGCAATTCTTTTATATTTATTTTTTTCTGAGTCATCAGATTTTGGCTTCCTATTTGATTTTGTTCTTTTATTTTACATAGATGCAGTTATCTACTCTGTTCTCTTATCAGTAATGATCTTAGGTCAGGATTTTTCAACAACTTTAATTTAACTTTAAGAAAAAAGAGAAAAGCCCCAAAATAACAAAGCATGCATAATAATAGCAGAGTGAAGATCAAGTGTCTTCTAGACTGAGTTTCCTTTGTATAAGATCGTAAGTACTAGGGATGAGAGTTCATGGAAAAATTCAGCAAGGGGAAACCATAATTCTGGGGAACTTATGGTTTTATATATGAATGAAATGACACTATATATAAATATTTCCAAAATATTGCTTTTTTTTTGCTTCCTTAACATTTCTTAGAGTTTATATTGTATTGGTTCTTATACAATAAGAGTTCGTTTAACCTTTCCAATACATGAGCATGAAGCAGTAGAAGCCCTCTCAGAAGTAGAGAGGAAGCCGTCAACAAACTTAAAATCCACTGACAACTTCATCTTACACTTCTCAGCCTCTAGAATTGTAAGAAATAAGTTCTGCTGTTTATAAGCCACCTGGGTTAGTGTATTTTATTATAGCATTCTGAATGGATAAGACATATGGGGCACAGGATAAAGATAAACATGTGCCAAATATAATGATAGATACAGTGAATTAATTGTTTTTTAATACCAATACATATAATCTAGTCATGATCTCTTTTGGCTTATCTATGTTCTTCATTTTTTCAAGGTTTAAATGTCCAAAGTTCTTCTGTAGTTTCAACACATATTTCCTGTATGATCTAAAATAACTTTATATGTCCTAATTTCTTCATCTGTAAAATGCAGATAGCCATTGTATTTACTGTGTTAACTAATTTTCAAGGAGTAAAGGAATCAATAAACTTAAGTTACTTAGCTTTTTAATTAGTGTTTGATAAAGGCTATATAATATGACTACTCTATAATTATTGAGCTTTGAAAACATAATGCCCATATGTGGGTATTTTTCCTAGGTGCAGGTTCTAAAAGGAGAACTATTGAATAAGGACATGCTAAATTCGAGCATTTTCAATGTAACTGCTCACCCTGAAGTGTATACTAATTTGTATATACCACCAACGATAAGGTCAATTCTTAATTTTCTGCACTATTAGCATTATTTGATATTATCCACCCTTAAAGCTTTGACTAATCAAATAGTGAAAAATTAATATCTCATTTTATTTATCATTTATTTTACACATCATTATGTGTAGCTTATACCAGTATAACTACATATAATTTCAAAAGTTTATGAGCCATTGCATTTCTACTTTTGTGAACTGTGTCTTCAATTTCTCAGGCCATTTTTCTGCTGAATTAGTTAGTTAGGTCATAAATTATAATTTTCAAAGCTCTCAAAGAAAGTTCCATGATTCTATCTAGACTTTGTGGTCACATTCACTGAAAAACATAGAGTGTTTAATTTTCTCAAGCACCAGGACGAAAATAACTGATTTCAGTATTATTTATTTTTATTTTGTATCTATTTTGTTTATGTATGATGTGTCAAGTCCCAGTATGTCTCAAAGATGACAAAATATGCAGAGACTTTTGGCAACCTGTTAATTAGGAAAATATATCAGCAATGTTATGGATTGTGTTTTCAAAAATTATAAATATTTTTATTTTATATTTTGCATTTTATGAAACACTTATTTGTTTCAAAAATTTTAATCAATATTATTCTCTTTATTTTTTTATGATTTTGTTATTTTTATATCACATTGTTTATTTAAAAATATATAATTAAATTTCTTTAAAATCTTTATTTGGTAGAAATCAAGATTTTATGCATGATTATCTGGCATTTCAATTGAAGTCCCATTGATTCTCTGAGTTTCTCATCCAGTTCAATAACACACTGTTATGGAATAAATATTGTTTATTCACATTTGAAGCAAACAAGTGTGAAATTTATTTTGATCCAAATAAGAGAGCCAGCTATTACCATCTTAAGGAATGTTAAGCCAACTTTGACGTTCTACATGTTGCATTACAAGGTAATACTACTGATAAAGTATATGGTCTGAATATTTCTATTTCACCCAATTCATAGGATAAAACCTACTCCTCACTAGAGTAATACTAATAAGATGGGGCTTTTAGGTGGTGATTGGGTCTAAGAGTAACACTTCCATGAATGAAATTATGGCCCTTATAAAATAGGCCTAAGTTAGTTAGTTTGACCCTTCTAATACATGAGCATGAAGCAGTATAAGCCCTCTCTGAAGTAGAGTGAGCCTTCAACAGACTTGGGTTCCATTGCCAACTTCATCTTATACTTCTCAGCCTCTAGAATTGTATAAAATAAGTTCTGCGGTTACTAAGCCACCTGGATTAGTGTATTTTATTATAGCATTCTGAATGGAATAAGACATATGGGGCACAAGATAAAGAAAAAACCTGTGCCAAATATAATGATAGGTACAGTAAATTATTAAAAATACTTTGCCTCGTGATTTTACATCAAGTTAGCAAATAGGCTTAGTCAATTACACACTTCTAAACAGTGAACAAGAAAACAATGTAATAATAATCAACTAAACTTTCAAGTGTAATGCTAAAAATTCTAGCATTCAGTAGTGTTCGAGTAATATAAAAAGTGCATTAACAGTCTATAAGAAAATCAAAAGTGTCTACTTATGTGAGGAAAGAAGCATGAGATGGGTGTGTCTTCATTGTTACTGACTTTTCAATAGAAAGCAAAAATATTTTAAAAAATATTTTTGGAAAGCAAGAAAACAAGACTCATAAAATATATTACTTCAAAAATGAGTGGTAGTTCTAAACATGTATTTCTTTTTTTTTTTCCTGGACTGTCATATGAGCTACTTAGTACTTTATACAACCACATGAAACAGTACTGTTAAAATATTTACCAAATAGAAGTGATATCTCATTACATAAGTTACATTCACATTTTCCTTTAACTTTGATTAAGCAAATTTACAGTTACACCAGATTTGTAAACATTATGTAGATAACTAAGCATTTTCTGCATATAACAGACATTGATAACTAGTGATTTTTCACACCATGTACCAAATATTTTTAATATGTATGTTATATAAAATTTATATATATATATATATATATATATATATATATATATATATTAATTTACAAAATGAGAATTGCACCAAGGGGTACCTTACCACTGAGCCACATTCCCAGTCCTTTTTATTTTTTTATTTTGAGGCAGGGTCTTGATTAGTTGCTGAGGCTGGACTTGACCTTGTGATCCTTCTACCTCTGAATCACTGGGATTACAGGTACATACCACAATTTCCAGCTCTATATATATTTTAAAAAATCATTGAAATGTTTAGAAAGTATGTAATATATATCTGCTTGAAAAATATAATCAGTATCTATCATTGTATGTCATCATTGTGCCTAAACTATAAACTACAATTCAGATTATTTTGTAATATAGTCACAACAGTTCCATACTTATAAAGGTATTCCTCAAGAGTAATTAGTTTAAAAAGAAAGAGGGGAAATTTTCACGATCCAGTTATAATAAAACGTATTAGCTAGAATGATCATGTGTTTAATTTTTCTAAATTAATGACTTCTTCCTTTGTGACAGTAGGTTTTCAGATTTAAACTTAAACCAAATTATTGATTAGGTTATAATTCAACTGGTTAAATTATAGATTAGGGTAAGATCTTTGAGGCTCTGATTCTTTTTTTTTTTTTTTTTAAGAGAGAGTGAGAGACAGAGAGAGAGAGAGAAAGAGAAAGTGAGAGAGAATTTTTTAATATTTATATTTTAGTTTTTGGCGGGCACAACATCTTTGTTTGTATGTGGTGCTGAGGATTGAACCCCGGCCGCGCGCATGCCACGCCAGCGCGCTCCCTCTTGAGCCACATCCCCACCCCAGAGGCTCTGATTCTTATAATGAAAGAGGTTTATAATATTTTGCAAAATAAATCTCAAGTCAATGATGTTGTCCAGAAATGCAACCCATATCTAAGGTCTCTGTTTGTTTGAGAAGTTCTGCCAAGCTGTTAAATCTCAGTAGGATCATTAAGATAGTATGCAATTATCACATTTCTGTAGTGATAAATAGCTTTCTTTGTTCTGGTTATTTCTTGGTTTCTCTTATGCAAAACCTTTTTTTTCCTAACTACCTTTCTGTCCATTTCAAATAAAAATGATATACTTTAGGATACTCTTCATTTCAGAATATTTCTGCTTTAAGATTTCAAAAACAGCATAAAAAGACAACTGCAGAAAGGTTTTTTAAATGTTTTAATTATTTAAACTATAAAATTAGAAGCACTTATGGAAATTATTATCAGATTTTAATGGAGTAGTAAAAACTAATGTAGAAATATATCTCTGACACAGAATGTCTACTATTTGTACTTATTTGTATAATCAATCTAACTTAAATGAAAAGTTCAAATAGTTTTTAATATTATTATTTTAAATGTTCCAAGAAGCTTTATTGATCAATTATATAGAAAATACCTTATATAATGCATGTTCTAATAAGAGAGAAAAAACACTAAAACACTAAACATTAAAAAACATACTTTTAAAATAATACTTATAATCACATATTAAAGTTTTTTCTCTAGTACAAAATTGAGTCCTTAAAAAAATGCATTCTATAGGTAAAAAAAATAGCTATAAGTTCACCACAAAAACTCACTTTAAAATTTGCATTTGTTGTTTATAATTAGTCTTTATCTTGATTGAGGTAATGGTTACATTGCATCATATATTTTAAAACTATCAAGTTGGTACTTTCTCTCTAGGTATTATGGAATAACACACTTAATTTCCCTTCAATAATTAACCACCCAGAAAAAAAAGAGGAATAATTTTTAGATTAGAACCAATGGTAAAAATGGGATCAATGAGAGAACAAAACAGTGACAAGAAATAGTCTTGGAATCCAGAGTGTGAAGGCCTCCCCAAGCGTGTGATCTAGAATTTACAGTTGAAAATAGGCAAGCTGTCTGTAATTCTCAGGGCAGAATGCTAGAGGGAAAATAAATGCACAAGAGATTCAGCTATCTGCAGAATGTTTCTCTTGAATATTCACCTCAATATTGATTAATTCTACACAGAAGAAAACCACTTGAGGTCAGAAAAAGAAATATAAAAAAGGGCAGGCAGTAAAATAATCACAGAACCCAAGGGATTGAGTGTGGTTTCATATTCCCATTAGCCAGAATGGAAATATCTCTTCAACACACTGAGAAACAAATAGATACTCCAAAAGGAACAGCCTTAATAATGGGGCCAGGTTAGCCATACATTAAAGACTGCTTTACCTTGCCTTCCAAAACTTGAAATTAAGCCTGAAAAATGATAAATTGCTCCCATATAAATTACTTAAATTCTTCTAAGTACTATGTATATATATGTATATATATGTATATATATATATATATATATATATATATATATATATGTATATATATATGTATATATAATATATGCATATAATTTGTTTATTGTGTGTATATATATATATATATATATATACACACACACACACACACACACACACACACACATACATACATACAGGATCCTTTACATAAAATCACAAAGTCTAGCATTAAAAAAAAATCCAGTCATTTTGATTAGCAGAAAAATATGATCTATATCAAGGGGGGAAGCCAATCAATAAAGACAGAACTATGAATAGCAGAGATGAAAAAAATAAAACAGACAATGTATTAAAACAGGTTTTATAAATGTATTCCATATAACTGGAATTTTGGTAGGAAAAAATATGATAAAGACAGATATTAACAAGAAAAATGACAAATTAAACTTCTAGAAATTAAAAAAAAAAAAAAAAAAACGCCTCAGTGAGAAACACACTGGATGGTGTTAATAAAAGATCAGATATTGTAGAATAAAATATTAGTTAACTTGCAGTTCTTGGAAAATCAATAAAATATCTCCAAAATGCATTTTAACTTTATCTTATTAACTTGTGAGCCTTTATAAACTTAGTGTTAAATTTAAGTCTATGTTCTATTTTGTATTTGGTATGAGGGAAGTGGCAAGACTGATTTTACATAAGGATATTCAGGTGTTCCAGCATAATTTGTTGGGAAACAAACATTTGAATTGCCTTGGCTGTTACGTTAAAAATTAGGCATATATGTTGAGGTTATTTCTACACCCTCTAATTTGTTTTATTGATCTGCATATCTGTATTTTCTTTATTACCAAAGTGTCTTTTCTACTAAGCTTTTGAGTAAGCTTGGAATCCAGTAGTGCATTTCCTCCAAATTTTTATTTTTCATTAAAAATTTGACTCTTAAAGTCCTTTTTGTTTTCATATAAATTCAATAATTAACATTTCTCAAAAAATAACTAAATTTTTTTACTATTCCTTAGATTAATAGATTAAATCAGTATAATAATTTGTAGACACCCACCAACATAAAAATGTTGAATCTTCTATACCATGAGTATTGCATCTTTCTCCACTTGGAATTACTTTAATTTCCTTCAGTAAAAATGTATAATTTTCAGGATAAAGATGTCTTAAATAACATGTTAAATTTATTTCTTTGTATTGCACATTTTTTGTTGCTGTAATAAAAGCTTTCCTTTTCTTAAAAAATAATAATAAATAACATTCAATAGCTTATTGCTAGTATGTAGAAATTAACATAAATTATTATTATGCAGGTAGCTCTTACTGTGTAACATAGCGTGACAACATAAAAATTATTATGCAAGCTGGAACTTTGCAAAGCAGTCATAATAATCCATGGTAAAAATTAGAGTTATTATGTTCTTATAACAGACATATTCTTTGTGTACTAATGATGGCCTTTTGAATAGAGCAAATGGCTTCATCTGTACTATACTGGTGCTGGGACATGCACCTCTATTTGAAGTAAAGTCACCAGAAGAGCTAGGGACCGTTGACAGCTAGACTGTCTTGGACATAAGGACAGTAGTAGTACGGGATAATAGCCATATTTCTGTCTGAGGGTCACCAGGTCCCCTAGGATCCAACACACTAGGTTATGGCCAGTTGTCCAGTTATTGCACTGTTTGCTTGCAATGCACTACTTATTATGAAATGAATTCAGTCCTGGGAGAAGGGAAGTCTTTCAGGAAATGTTCAGATCCAACCTGAAATGAGAACCTGGATCAAAACTACTAATATTTGTGAATAGGCACCTGTTTAGAGCCACAGCCAAAGGGGCCCCAGCAAACTTCCAGCTGCCAGCAAACTTCCAGCTGCCAGCTGATGATTGGCTCACAGCAGCCCCAGCAACTTCTAGCTGCCAACTGATTGGCTTCTCTGCGGTGATGCTCATTGGGCTGTTTCCCCGCCCTTTCAGACCATGGAGCTGCTCATTGGGGGACTTTTTATTTGGCTCCGCTCATACGACCCAGCCAATCCACCTGAAGAGCAGGAGAAGTGGGGGAGGTTGAGAGGCTTGTGGGAAGCCGGTGGTGGCAGTTGAGCTCTGAAGGTTTTCCTGAGGAGCTGTTTTGTTTGGCGTGTGTGGTTCTAAAAATAAAGTTCGTTTTTTTTGACAAGTGGCTCCTGAATTGTGCCCAGCCAGACTTTGGCATCTGGTGGCCCGTAGGAACCCGCGACCTTGGCGACAAATAGCCCCTGGAGGCCCCAAGCAGATGAGGTGGCTTCCAGATGAGGACACTGAAGCTCAGAGGTGGCATCATCTTGCTGGCAGTGTCTGGCGCAGCTAGGAGGGAAATGTTGCCACCTGACTTCAAATCACTAGGCCAGACAAATACCAGCGCTGCCTCTGCAAAGCCCTCCGCCCGTCAACTCATGTATTGTCTCATGGAATCACCCGAACATTTCCTGAGCGTCCATATGGGCCTGGCATGGGCTTAGGTGCTGGGAATTGAGGGTGAAGAAACGGACAGCGTCCCGTCCTCATGGAACTACATTCCTCTCTGTCCAAGGCCAGGAGCCTGGAGGGAAACTTGACACTTGGGTTTGTTTTTTTTTCTTCTTTTGTTCTATTCATTAATTTTTTTCCCTTTCATCTCCCCTCTCTTCCCACCGCCTTCCCCACAGACAACACTTGTCCAGCACTGGCTGCGTTCTGTTGGTCTGGGTGAGTCCTGGAGAGGTGTGCTTGTCATATTTTGTGCCTGTGTCAACCTATGGACACAGTGTGTGCCGCAGCTCTCGGGCTATGGCTTATTTTCCTCCAAGATCTGTCCGTGTTGCTGGCAGCTGGAAGTTTGCTGGGGCCGCTTCGGCTGTGGCTCTCAACAGGCACCTTTCTTTGCAGGGAGACAAGCCTGCCTGTAATTCAATCCACTGCCTCCCTCTCATGGTTTTGTATTCTTTTATAAGTGGTAAGGATAATAAAGATAAGGAAAATAAAAAGATTAAATGGCCCATGGCCTTTGTGGGGAGATAAAGCAATCTAATATTGTAGAAACCACCCAGGATATTCTGACAAAAATCTTAGATATGTGACAGTATCTGGGAAGACACTGATTCCCCTCAAGAGTCAGTGCTTCTAAGTCGTAAGAGATTGCTAGAGACTTAAATGTTGATTTCTGTTATGAATTCTGGGTATAATAGGACAGGGTTACATGGGAGCCTCACTTCTAACTAAAACACTAGATTGATCCATCAGAAGAGGATATGAGAGCCACTGAACTCAAGGAACTAAAAAAGACTTCTTTAGACTCTAATTCCATTTGAGGACAGCCTTCTGTATTAGAAAAGTTCTCCTCTTGAACTGTAGGAATGTCTGAGAGATTAATGTTTACTGGCAGCAGGCCAAGGTCCTGGGAATTTTGCCAGCAACTGAAGCTCTGTGTCTGGTACAAAACTCAGACCGAATATGAAAGAACAAGGAGAAACTTTTCAAGAATGGAGCAATTGGGATAATGACAAGAAAGCTAAACCAAGTCTGCTGGGAGCCATTAGCCAAGTAGGTATGACAATTTCCTTGCCAGCGTACCCCATGTTGCTGACATTTTGCAGTGACATTGAATGTATGTGACCTTGCTCAAGGACCAGGGCAGATTAGGGTGTTCCAGGTTTAAAATAATCTGGTTTAGGGCGTTCCCAGTTTAGGTTCCAGGTTTAAGGTTTAAGATTATTCCTGCTGGGAATAGGGCGTATCCTGCTGCCTGAGTTCCCCTTGAGTTCTCATGGGATTCAGACAGTATATTTTGGGAGACAGAAGCCCAGTGGGTGTGAATTTGGGCAGAGAACGTGGATTTCCCCAGAACGTGTTTGTAGACGGCTGGTGTGAGTTCGGGAATAAAGAGTTGCTGTTTGAATCTACAAGCTGTGTGGTGGCTCGTGATTGTGTGCCCAGCCAGACTGCGGCACAAGTCTACAGAAAGAAACATTGGGAGGAAGGGAAAATATCACTAGGAAGACATTGCATGAGGAAGTTATCTGTTAAGAAAATATAATACCCTTTAGAGATCTTGGCTCTTCATTCTCACCCCACAGCATACAGTCTCTTAGTTTTCGACTACGCAACAGTGGGCAAGTATTGTTCCTTTTGTCTCAGAATTAAGGAAAAACAAAACAAAACAACTACAACAAAAAAACTTTCTACTACTTTGCCACCCTGACTTCTGTCTCTTTAAGACTTCTCAGATCAGAAAACCAATCCTGGAATCCAACAATGACTTTCTAGACTGTTGCCATATTGGGGGAATTCCTGAAATTCTTTAGTCCAGGGATGATTCCTGGAAACTAAATTTTGACTCAATTGGTAGAACTACTATTCCTTCCACAATAGTCAAATAGGGCCATCACAGATGGGCTTGCTCACTCTAACACCAGCTGATGGCTTATATATAATGGAATAAGAAATTGCAGGATGGAATGCAGATGGGAAAGATATCTCCACATAATAATAAGTCTTTCTAGACTTTCAGGAAAAAGAGAATGTAGAAATGGAAGACCACAATGTACTTCTTCTCCTTTAAACTTAGTGTTAAATTTAAGTCTTCCCCACTTCATTTCAGTAGATTAACAAATCTTTTAATGGGATGAAACAATTCCTGAGTCTCTATGGTAAAACGAAAGTAATGTGACAGACTATCCATCTGATTTAGTTTTGAGGGAAAACAAGCAACCACAATTGACTAGACATAAACATGGTGCATTCTGAACACATCCCAAAGAGTAGATGAGTATTTGGGGCTGGTTAGAAGGACAAATAACCCTTTTTTTTAATCACCTCAGATAAATGTGAAGAGCCCCTGAGTCAAGGGATTGACCTGGAGAACAATGAGCTGAATTGTCCAGGAGTACCTCCAGAAGGCTCAGAACTTTGGGTATGCAGCTAGCACATATATTTTTAGCAGAAAACTTCTAAACTTTTTTTCTGAGAAAATATACAAAGGTATTTCTTTTATGTGAGATAGACAACAATCCAAGCTTAATCTTACCTCAGATCTTTATTCCTACTCCTGTTCTCTCAATATAGTCCACAGGGATGTTAATATTGACATTTCATAGAATAGTGTGCAATATCAATGGCATCAAAGTAATATGTGCTCTGAGAGCCTTGGTAAGCTGTATATGAGCAAAGACAACAGAGATAAAACTCACAAAGTTTCCAAGGACAGCAATACTGGTGCAGTTATTAAATACCCCGTGTTGTGGGCATGCTGAAACATCATCCTTAGAGGTAAGGCAAGACTATTATCCTTCACATGCCCTGAAACAGATTTGGAGGTTCCAAGAAACATCTTAGTGGATCTCTATGGATTTGGGAGAAATCTCAGGCAAACAACAGTATAAGAGCATGGTGTATGAAATTTCAAAATTAACTTAATTGCTCTCAACCATGTGTATCCTTCCCTTGATGTGGGTGGAACCTGTGAATACAATGAGCTGTCATTCCTATGATAATGATACATTAAATATGAAGATGCATTTTGCTAAATTAATTAAGTCTCCACATTATTTTGCCTTAAAATAAAAGAGATTTTCCTCCATGAGCCTGACCTAATCAGGTGATATGGTAAAAGAATGGGAATCTTCTTGGAGAGAGAGATTTGATATGTGATAGGAATTCAACAAGAGGGAGGTTCTCCATAGTTGGCATTGAAGATGGAGAGGACCAGATAACAAGGATTTCAGGCAGAGTCTAGAAGCTAAGAGCAGCCATCAGGCTGACAGGCACCCAGCAATGACTTCAGTCCTCCTACAACATGGAATTGAATGCTGCCAACAATCTGCATGGGCTTGGAAGCAGACTCTTCCCCAACACCTTTATTTTAACTTTAGATACTCACAACAACAACAACAACAAAAAAAACTGGACAAAGTCAAACCATACCTGGATTTATGATCTTTGGAACTATAACATTAAAAAAAAAAGTGTGTTAACCAAGGCCTATACTCAGGCTTCAATGTGCTATAGTCCTTTAAAATGGTAATAAGGCACTTAAGGAAACTGATTACACTGAATCATTTCTACCCCAGAAGGTAGACATTGTTCTTGACACTATGGTTTACTTTTCCTCACTACAATTTCTCTCCCAGCAAAACACCCTTAAAAGACCCCACATAGTATCAATCCAGACCAAAGGACTCATTTTATGGTGAAAGAAGTTTCCATGAAACCTAAAACTATGACTTTCACCTGTTCCTTTTGAGTATATTGTTTTGGTGATACAGTAACCAGGGAAATGAGTTAACATATTTTTGTATATGGCTAGAATTTCAGTAGAACAGTCAGAGAGAAATATATCTGGAATCCAGAATATTTACTGGGGCAATTGTTGATTCTTCATAGATGACTCTATGAAAAATTACAACAACTAAAACCTAACTAGTGCAGCAATTACAGGCTGTCTTCATCAGGAATTTGATTCATTACGTAAATGTGACCAGTTAGAATATTGCTGAGGGTAAAGTTAATCAGGAATATATATTAAAAGAGTGAGATAATGACTGTTTTTTAAAAATATTTTTAGGCTGGTTGCTAACTTTATACAGAATTGGAATGAATGAAGGCACAGATCTCAAGTGGTGAAAGGATAGGAGTCTTCTATCGCAAGCCTTACCATAGGTTTTTATTCCGGCATGACAGCTCCTGGCCATGAGTCTACAACACATGGAATGAAGCTTTTGTGCTTGCGCTGCATTGGACAACTATTGAAGCCTATTAAGCCAAGCAGATGAATATGTAGAAATATGAGGCGAGAGAGACTCTGAGTAAACAAATAACCACCCTCCTTTATGTCTTCGGCTGATAAACACTGTACAGGATTCCTCCTAGTATCCTTAATGGAATTGGGCCCCACTGGTCCATAATGGAAACATCCAATAATGCTCCTTCTTCCTTTGTTCCACTTCCATTTCTTCCCCTTATTTCTTCAGTGTCTCTTCTCAAAATTAAAGCCTGCATGTGTCCATATCCCAAATGGTGGACAGTAACATCTCTGAGATACTCTGTGTAAAAGTCACTGGGACTTTCTGTTCAAGTTTATAAACTGGTTACTCATCTTAAGGAAGTTGTAGTCCTGACCAACAGCAGAAATTAGAAAATAAGAATAAAAAGGAAAAAAAAAAAAAACATTGGAAAAACCTTTCTGAAATTGAAGCTGCAAAATTTACCATAAACAATAATATAGTTCAGACTCAAAACAAATCTTAGCTAATTTACAATGTCTTGCCATCAGACACAGTAGTTTATAGTTCTTGTAATATGTCCAACTTTTCTCAGGTATAATTAACAGCATAGCATATATGTAAGTTGCCTTAGTAATGCACTTGTATTTTTTCTTTATATGGATGCCAAACTATCAAAGTCAGAACACTTGAGTGATGCTTTATTGGCATCAGAATTACAGATGAACTACTTCATTGTTTTTCTGAACAAGTCTCTAGAATTTGATAGAAAAAAACTTCTTTTTTCTTTTTCTCAATTGTCTCTATCTGCACTTTCTTAGGAAAGAAGATGAAAGAAGAGGCACTATAATGATTCCAATAGCCACTCCATGGTATGGTAAAAAGAAAAGAGAATATTTCAGGATGTCAAAACCTATGAGATTGGGTAAACTTTGACTATGTGATACTCTCTAGGTAAACAGCTAGGATAGCAATATGTCTGTCAGTGATTTCAAATGGGTCTGAATGTCTCACAAAGAATACACTGCAGCTAATCTATTGCTAAATTTGTAAACTAGATTGATGGTGGTCTATCAATTTCTTTTCAAGCAACTCTGATGAATAAGAATTATGGTATAATAACCATTAAAGAAAAATAAGTGCCATTGGCAGTAATAGCTCCAGATCAATTCAAAGTGTGTAATATTTTGTAATGACAGCAAGTGCATAATCATTTGATAAGGAATACATCAAAGAATTTAGGGAGAACTGATAGGTAACAACAGTTTTTTAAAAATAATTTAGCTTCATGTGACGTATTATGTCAAAATGTATTCTGCTTAATTCCTTGTAGAGGGGACTTAATTTTATAATTTAATACCTGATACACTTATTAAAATGCATAGGGATGTGTATCATTGCAATTTAATCTTAGCACTATAGCATATTTTCATCCTGGGTAAATTTATATTAATATTTTGGTATAAGTATTCTATTAGATATTTGAGTAGCAATCACTTTAGGTGCACTGCATGATGCTGAATGAAATATAATTTTAATGAAAACTGCTATAAACAGGTTTCATCCTTACAAAGTTAATTAATATAAGTGTTGCTTCTAAAACACACACACACAAAGTGAAACAAACTCATAGTTACTTCATGTTTTCATTTATTTTTACTTATATCATATTTTATTCAGTGATCAAATTAATAATTTTATGTACCATAACATTAAAAGGTAAATAACTAAAAAAGTATTAGCTCTAATATTAATTTTTATTATGTCTAAAATAATATATATAGCTATTTTTGTCACGTGTTCAAATATAATAATTATTCAAATTTAAAATATGAAATATATTTTAAAGTGTATATATTCATATTTATGCCCCGAAGAAAAGACAAGCACTCAATGATACATATAATGCATTATATTATTATTATATTATATAATGTCTATAATATTATTATTATATCATATATATATTAATATATATATAATATATATGATATATATATATATATATATATATATATATATATATATATATATATATATATATTAGGATTCATCACATCATTGATCACAGACACTAAAGCATGACAGTCTATGTTCTGAGAGACACAGTTACCTTCCAAGCGTCCTTTAAAGGACAGCCCTTCACTGCAGTACTGTGCATGCTGGTGGGGCAGCTTACCTTTCACAGAAAATAAGCAGAAGAATCACTTCAAAAAATTCTGAGCCTATTGTGTCTTTCAGCATTTTCACAGTGAATGACATAAAGCATTTATAAAGCAGAAGAAGGACTCCCATTTCAAAATTAAAAATCACACTGAAAAATTTTCACATTGTTTTTCATAGTATTTTCTGGAGATCAAGTTTGGTATTGGAATAATTTTAATCAAATATATAAATACATGTATATATACATATAAACATATATATGTATATATAAACATATATGTATTTATATATATATATACATATATATACACATATATAAGCAGTAATAATCCTAGTAATTATGTTAATAAATTTTACTATGTTTTCTTTGTCAAACTATCTAGAGATCTGACTTTTAGCCACTACATTTTAGCTAAATGGTCTAACACCCTTCTCTGAAGAATTTAGATTTCTTATCTGGGAAGTGAGGATAATAATCTTAAATGACATTTCCCCCCAACAGTGAAATGGCTATAGGTTCAGGTTCAGAGTCATGCATCTAGTGCGTGTTAAGTAATAGGCAGTCTTTCTTGAGCAATACCTAACCTTTTCACCTCCCAAAAGGAGGTGAAAGAAAAAAACAAAAAGGCCAGAGTAAAAACTACTCTAAGATATCATTTTACTCGAGTCAGAATGACAAGTATCAAGAATACAAGCAAAAATAAGTATTGGTGAGGATGTGGGGCAAAAGGTGGACTCATACATTGCTGGTGGGACTGCAAATTGATGCAACTTGGAAGCCATATGGAGAATCCTCAGAAAACTTGGAATGGAACCACCGTTTGATCCAACTATCCCACTCCTTGTTAAATCCTCAAAGCACTTAAAATCAGCATATTGCAGTGATGCAGCCGCATCAATGTTTATAGCAGCTCAATTTACAATAACTAAACTATGGAACCAACCTAGATGCCTTTCAACAAGTAAATGGATAAAGAAATCATGGTATAACTACACAATAGAATATCACTCAGCCTTAAAGAAGAATGAAATTTTGGCATTGCAGGTAAATGAATGGAGATGGAGAATATCATGCCAAGTAAATAAGCCAGTCCCCCCAAACCAAAGGCCAAATGTCTTCTATGATATGCAGGGACTAGGGAAGGATGGGGGAATTTTGGATTGGGCAGAGGGGAGAGGAGGGGGTGTGAGGGTGGGAAAAAAGGTGGAATGAGACCGACATTATTACTGTAAGTACTTGTATGACTCTGCCTCATGTACAGCCAGAGGAATGAGTAGTTGTGCTCCATTTGTGTACATGTGTGAAAATTCATTCTACTCTCATTTATAATTAATTAGAACAAATAATAATAAAAAAGACCAGAGTAGTAAAGTAGTAAAGTGTTTTTGTGAATAGTAGATAATATATTTGTAAAAACAATTTGCATCTTATGAATATCTGTTAAATACAACTTTCAAATGTAATTCATTTCAGTTTAATTAACTTTATTAATGCTTTAGGTAAATGTATATACTAATAGAAATTAACTTTACAATGAATGTTTAAATGTATATTTTAAATTTATAAGTACTATTAACATTTTATTTTATTCAGTCCAAAAACTCAGAAAATCAATTTAATGGAATTGATCTCTATTATATATCAACCCAGAAACAGATTTCTCTACTTTTTTTTTAAGTTATAGCTGGACACAATACCTTTATTTTATTTGTTTTTATTTTCATGTGGTACCAGGGATCGAACCCAGTGTGCCCACGCATAAGTGCTCTACCACTGAGCCACAACTCTGGCCCCTCTACTGTTTTTTAACTTGGAGAAAGCTATTAGATTGCCATAGAGTGTAACGTAAATTTATATATTAATAATATATGCTTATCCTGGCTATCTTCTTCTCTGAATGGAACTCTTAGGAATGGACATACAGTTAGATTTTTTCTTGCTATAGATGGCAATAACCATATAAAACAAATCATTCATGTGGAAAGACACTAGGCTTTGCAACAGGGCAGCCAGACTAAGTTTAAAATAAAACACAAGAGTGATGGGATGCCTAAAATTTAATTCAAGTATGAAGAATTAAGAAAGCCATAAACAGTTAGATGGCAAGATATGGTTGATATTTATATGAACTGCCCAATTCTACCTTTCAAAAAGGACTTCCTGCACACCAGCAGGTGTGTAGCCAGCATGGAGCCTTCAGCTGTCAGCTCCATGCCAGCCTCAGCTTCCATGAGCCAGCCAGTCCTGTCCTCCCATGGAAGCACACGTAGTTGCTAGATCAGGTGGGGATGCAATGATCATTTCAGCAGAGCATGAAATAGTCTAACAGGAAGACACACTCACACTCTCTGTCCTGTTGGCTGAGGTTTTGTCATCACTGCATTGCAGTTGATTTCTTCCTTTGCTCATTCTAACTTCTGATATTCACAATATCAGAATTGATTTTCAATATAAATTTTGGAGTATTCATCTCAGTGTCCGCTTGTGGAGAATATAATTTGTGACTCCAGAGCAATGTAAGAAAGGTCTTTTCCTGTCTTACAATTGAGATAGCTAATCAATTTTTCTCTAAAGCCATTATGATGAAGGTAAGAAATAGGTGTAAAGATTGAAATAATAGTTACCTTTGAAAATTTTTCATAATAAAACAAAAGTAAAAGATCTGAAATGTTTATGAAGTTGAAACATTATTGTTTCACTGAAAAAAAATTAGAAAATATTTAGTGTAAGAGTCCTAACTACCAATATTAAGAAGCATTTATAAGATAGAATATCATGTATCAGTTATTATTTATTTTACAACTATTATGTGTATTGAGTAGTTTGAACATCAAAAATGCATTTAACATTTTAGGAAGTAAGAGGGATTTTTAAAAACCCTGCATAATGTCATTTATATATGCTTAAAAACAATGTACAGGATAAGATAACCAATGTCACCTTATTTATATTAAAAATCATTATGCATAGGAGATGGTAAAAAAATTAAAAACAACTATATTGCTTATGGTGTGTAATTTTAGGTTATTTTACTTTCCTCATGACATGTATCTTGTGTTTTTCTTTCAACAAATGAGCACAGAAACATTAGGCATTTCCTATTAACTAGATATCTGTCCTTAAATTATTTATTATTATTATTATTATTATTATTATTATTATTATTATTATTTTTACCCAGAGAGAAAAGGAGTATGGAATAAACGAATGTAATTGCTCACAAGTTACTCCAGATCCTCTCTTTCTGGTAACCTTGCAACTTTAGACCTCATTTGGTATTTTGGTGGCCACATTGTTTCACATTATTTAAGAAGTCAACTCAAATGTTGTGGCTACTATGTCACAAATCTTCTAAATACAATTCCTCAATGAGATTTTGGAAACTAAGGTCAGAATGTGTTCATTATTGCTATTAAATTTCATCTTTCTAGATTTAGCACTAGTCACCATTTTTTAAAAATATTTTTGTAGGGAGATAAATCTTCCATTCATCAAAGCTGTATGTCATCTGAAGTTAAATCACTTTCCATCATTATCTACTCTAAAATTTTTGTCAGAAACAAATTCCTTCAGCTATATAGTGGTCCATTACTTAGCACTGTTTGGGTTAGATTATTCAATATGTTATGAATCCACCCAAATGTAAACTTGCTACTTTGTAATTCTTTCTTTCTTTCTTTTCTTTTTTTTTAGAGAGAGAGAGAGAGAGAGAGAGAGAGAGAGAGAGAGAGAGAGAATTTTAATATTTATTTATTTTTTGGTTTTCGGCAGACACAACTTCTTCGTTTGTATGTGGTGCTGAGGATCGAACCTGGGCATGCCCGGCAAGCGCGCTACCACTTGAGCCACATCCCCAGCATCTACTTTGTAATTCTTAAACTTATCCCATCAATGTAGCAGGAGACAATAGAATGACAGGGGTTAACAAAAAGTTATGTTGAATAAAGGAATGATGTCAGGGGTTTCAGAGAAGATCAATGATATCACTGTAACTTTAATTATGATATTTGAAAGATTACTGAATATTTATAATAGCCAGATTGACATATGGACACTAGCAATGAATCAATGTGTGAATGATCCTAATAATTAGTTATTGGCCAATTGATCCATACAAATAAATGGTAAACTTACAAGAAACAAACAAAACAAAACAAAGATGTTTTCCAGAAGACTTTTCCATTTGGTTCCCTGGAAACTTTGAATCAGGTTTTTAGGATAATAAAATTCAGCTTTTATTTTAATCTGCATGGAAGTCTCTTGTCCTTCTTGGTCATTTGAATTTTTTTTAACTTTTTTAAAAAAAATTATTCCTGAGTGATTCCATGTTTCTCAGTCTATAAAAATTTGGATTGATGAAATTAGCTGAGAATCTTCTTCCCTGAATTTAGAAACATGATCAAATTATTTTGTTCTATAAGATCTCTTAACAGTGTCTGATTCATTTTAGGGGCAAATTGGTTCTTATTTTTAAAACTACTCATAGATATTTTGCATGGAAAAGCACAAAATAATTTTATGTTCTTTCTGAATTTCCCCCCCTCACTACATTTTGGGGCTTCTCACAGTCTCTGCTTTTAACATAATCACTGAAGACAGTAGATCTTTTTTTAACTATTGTCTAAAATAGACTGCCTACTGTGCCATACTCATTGATTCTTGTTCTTTTAAGATCTTTTATAAAAAATCAATGTTTTGACCTTGAATATTCTTAATGTGAGTACTGAAAATAAAATTCTTACTTCAATTTTATTTTCTTTGACTTTGTTTTTACCTAATGGCCTAAAAGTTATGAAAAGAAAAAGTAAAATTTTTTCTACGAGGTATTTTTTTCCTAGCGAGTTTTCATTATTTATTTAAATCAGGGCACAAAGATTACAATAAACCTGGGATTTTATGTAATATAGTATTTCCTGTGTTTTGGGTTGAAAGAACATCTTCTTACTTACCAATTTATTTGTCCTACATAATTATTTTCTTCCCCCCCCCACCTTCTACCTGTTTTCTGATCAAACTACCTGTCCCTGTAACTCCTTTCTAGATTATGTTTCCCACGCATGTAGTTTTCTTACTATGTTAGCATATCTTTGGAATATTTTCCTTTCTACTTTTTTTTCCTAATCTATTTCATTCATACCTTTTAGATACCATTTAAAATTTGTGTTACACCATTACATTCACCCTGTGGTTAGTCATATTCATTCTTTCTAACTTCTCATTTGTATTTAAATGTAATTCCTAGTAGAGTGATATAAATGTATTCATATGTTCCATTTGCTTTCATAACTGCTGTTTTTCTCTGCTTGAAGTAAAAATTCAACCATCTTTGATATAAAATTGTTATTACTGATAAGACATTTTCCTATTTCCACCAAGCAAAAATAATTATTTGATCTTGGGTGTCACTAAATGATTATTTTGCATATATCTTGCATAATATGATTCATTTTAACTGCTGTTTTATATTTTGTTATTAAACATTTAATAATTTAATATTAAATATTGCTTGCTTCTTAGTAAGGGACAAATAGACCCCTACTTTTGAGATTAAAGGCTTCTTTTGCCATTCATTCTTATTTCACTATAGAACCTATGATAGGAATATGGGTGTAGTTAACTTATTAACTTAAAATATGAACTGTAGCCATCTTGATATGTTTTATTATACTTTCAAATATGAGTAAGTTAACCATCAAATAGCAATGTTCAATAAGTATTTGCTGAATTAATTTCAATAAATAGAGCTTAAATGTTATTAAGTCATAGGAAAATTAATTTTAAGGAATAAGTGAAGTATATAAGCAATCTAAATGACAAGATACTAAGAAAATTTAAAAAGTGAAATATCGAATGAGAATGGGATATTAAAACTGTATAAAGTATTTGTTCAAATACATAAATAATACTTATTTACTGTATGTTCCTTTTTTGTTCCACTGTTTCCAATTTTCTAGTTTTCTGTTATTCATTATCTTTTTGTACTCATTTCTATTTATCTTTTAAAATTATTATATTTTCCTTTTTTATATGTTTCTAGTGGTTGTGTGGGTTTTGGAAGGTTTTCCTGGCCTTATATTCTCTGTTGCACTTAGTCTATTCTTCAAGTACATAAGAAAAAACAGTCATAGCCAATACATAAATAAATGGATGTGGCTGTGTAACTATAAAATTCTATTTATAAAAACAAAAGGAGGATGTTTCATATCAAGGGCAGTAATTTTCCAACTACTGCCATGCTAGGCATGACAATCTAATATGAAATATATTACAGTTTAGTGTTGACACAACCATGTCAAATCAAAAATACATACTAATATATTTTTAATTCTTTATCTTCTCCATTTTATGATATAGTTTTTATAATTATTATGTTCACTTCTTTGAGGATATTACTCTGTTTTGGCCTTTAGTCAGAAAATATAATTTTATTAAGTGAAGAAGATTTATTGATATTGACAAGATTTTTAAAATTGAAAAGATTAAAAAATATGAATATATATATATATATATATATATATATATATATATATAAAGCTTTTGAAAAATTTTGCTGTTTTTAGTCATTATGTTGCATGCAGAGAATTTGAGGACCCATAAGAGGCAGGAGAAGAAAGATTCAAGTAAAAGCAATAAAATTCAGCTACTTGTGTTATTGTCTCAAAAGGGTCTCTGATGTACTTTTCATTATTTCTCTGCTCCTCACACTTAGTAAATGTACTTGTCTACTTTTAAGCTCAATATTATTTGTTCTATTTTCTCCATTCTGTCATTGCATCAATCTAGTGAAATTTAAATTTCTGGTTATTGTAGTTTTCCACTCATAAATTTGCAACTAGTTCCTTCTTTTATCTTCTATTTTATTACTGATAATTTTTCCACTTGTTTCGAGAGTGTTGATAAGTATTTGTTTGAACATTTTTTTAATGACAAATACTTTAAAATTTGGCAGATAACTCAAACATCTGTTTTATTTTAGTAATGATATCTACGGATTGCCTTTTTGAAAGTTGAGAATTTATTGATTCCTGTGATGATCATAAATTTTGGGGGTTTATCCTAGACATTTTGAGTATGTTGGGAGTATGCTTTCTATTTAAATATCTATTCCCCACCCCCCAGGTATTAAATATGTTCAATTCAGAGCACACATCCTGCCCTACTTTGTGGGATGTGATTGAAATATCTATCAGCTTTGTTCTCATTGCCTTTGCAATAATATTCTGGTCTGCCTCACTGGTGTGCTAGCTAGGGGTGAAATAGGAACCTGTGGTATTCCACACCAGAATTCATGTAGCAAACTTTTTTCTGGCTAGTATTTGGTTGGTTATTTGTATGCATTTCTCTACAGTATCCCCAACACGTCACAGATAAATTTAAAATATCCTTGTCTGCAATTTCATACTGTTTGCAAAATTCCCTAGCCCTACAATTCTGTTGGGAGAAAAGAGAACACTGCCTCATTCTTCCAGGAAAGAGAGGTGAACAGAGCCCTGACCACTGCCTCAGTAGCTGCAGTGTCAGAAGGGAAGTGAGAAGAATGCAACCTCATTATTGCATATGTGAGTAAGCAGCTAGTCTCTTCCTCTAGTCTTTTGGTATAGAGGGATACCTCATCCCATTGTGGGGCACAAATGAATGGTGATTTTCCATCTAACCAGTGTGGTCAGGTAGAGGCATCACCTCATTATTATACAATAAGGGTAGAAGACAGTACATTGTCCACATTTCTGTATATGATTAGAAGAAACAGTGATGCAACTATTTTTTGTAGTGTTTATTCAAAGCAAGGCAGAGATGACAAAAATGTTTCTGCCCAGAGGACCACCATCTAGCTTATCTTCTGTTCTAGAGAAGTTAGACTTCTTTCCTTTGTGTGTTTTATCTGTTTGATGTCTCAGCATAGTAGACGTCTCCATGTGAAAATTTCTGATTCCAAAGTAAAATTGTTCTTGTTAGACTCAGAAAAAACTAGAGTTGAGAAATAATGAAAGACATGCCTGCCTCTTTGAGATAAGTATTATTTCAAGGTTTCTCGAAAGGCATCCCAGAAATTCCTTCACATTCTATGTGCACTCCCAGTTTTGCATATCTTTTGTGTGTACACAGATTTCTGTAACAAAGTTTATTTTTAACAAAAGACTACAACAATTTAGATAAGATATTCTCACTAAAACACTTGCCCAGTAAAGGCCTCTCCATCAACCAGTTGAAACCAACATCTGCCTTGGGTCTCCAAGACCAATGAAGTATGTATCCAAAGCAGCTTATATAAATTCTTTTTTTAAAACTATAGCATGTATGTTTCCATTGTTCGTTATTTTTGCTCCCCACACTTAGTAATATGTACTTACTAAATACATAAATATTCTTTCAAGAGTTTCTCCCCGATTGTTATTAGGTTATTATAAGTACCTAAACTGGATTGTATATGAGGAGAGAGAAGGGGAGAAAACAGGGGAAGAGAGAAGAATCTAGAAATTTACTGCTGAGTAATAATTTTTTCAAGTCCCATGGTTCTTAGCAACTCCATCCTCTTTCTTTCATCTTTTGGAGGTGTTAGTCAATTGCTTAATGAACTTTCTTTATGAATTTTTAGTTAATGGGATAAGCAGGTTAGGGTGTGCATGTTCTTTCATTTCTAGAACTAGAACAGGTGGTTATTTTTGACATTTAAAAAAATTATTTTAGTTAAATTCTCAAGTTGGAAGCCAGGCAAGAATAGGTTGATATGAGAGTGGGTGAAGGGAGAATATGAACACAGACACAAATTTGAGAAATTTGGCAGATAAAAAATGCAAAAAAAAAAAAGAGGCTGTGATGGAATAACACAGGTTCATGAAAGGATGTTTTTCTCCCTAGAGCTTTCCACATGAGTGTATTAAAATAATGATGGAAATTTATTTATATAGACACAATGGAGTCATAATAATGAACCAGAAAAAGGAAACTCAGAAAAGAAAATGGTCACATCTTCTATTTTAATATGAAATTATAGAAAAATAAACATGTCAATGAAATCCAGTATATTTGGATGCAAAGTACTTAACTTGACTCTATATCCCCTCTGAAAAGTAAAATTCAAAAATTTAAAAATATAGACATGGCTTTGATATCTTCCACAGAAATACAGAGAAAGTTGTAGAGCTGCCTATAAAATTAAAGGTGTATAATTTGAAGGCATTTTACAAAGAATTATTTGGAGCAATGGTAAATGGCATCTATGAAGAATAACAAAATAACTGATGTCAGAAGTGACTAACACATTGACATTAGACAAATGATCAAGTTCAAATACTAGAGATTTCTGAGATGGAAAAATTGATAACAACAAAATAAATGAAGGGTTTGGGAGGATAAAAATTGTAATCAGAGAATGATGTAGTTAAGTTTACAAATGCATGGGGTATGTATCTCTGAATGAAAAAAAGATCTGCAGTTTGAACAGAGTGAACATATCAGAAGACAGTGAATTAGGGAGGCAGAAACCCATAGACCAAGAGCCCAGGATGTTATAGAGATTAATTGAGATATGAAATATATATATTTTTAATTTTAACAGCCTTGATCATAAGAGAAAGGGGAGAATGGAGGAAGGTGTTTAGATGTGGGATAGGTCAATAGATGACAGCCATGAGGGGTGCTATAAGCACAAGGATTGAAATTAATAGGCTTATTTTCAAAAGCAGGGTTAAATAAGTAATTCTCTGCAAAAGTAATTGGCTAGAAAAAATTTCTTGGGATTAAAGTGTTTTGGAACCATAAGAAATAAAGTAGCTTTGATGGACATCTTCAAGAAAGTGTATCTTCAAAGAAGTATCTAAAGATGCAAGACATTTGTAATACAGAGGCAATAAGAGGAATGATTAAAAGCACAGCTTTGGTTCCAATGGTCATTCTATTTTTAATTTTCAAGAACCTCATATTGACTTTGTAGTGGCAGTACACACTTGCATTCCCACTAACAGTGTAAGAGTATTCCCATTTCTCCCTACTCTCACCAACACTTTTTCTCTCTTGTTCTTTTGATAACAGGTATCCTAGTAGGTGTGAAGAGCTTTATATTTTGGTTTTAATTTTCATTTCCCTGATGATAAGTGATGCTGGTCACCTTTAAAAATACCTGTTGGTCATTTATGTCTTCATTGGAAAAAATGTCTCATAAGCATGGTCTCACTCAATTATGAAATCTAAAATAGTCAAACTCATAGAAGCAGAGTGTAAAAGGGTGGTTTCCAGGAACTGGAGGAAGAAGAAATGGAAAGAAATAGGTTAGATAATACAATTTCATTTCTAATGTACAACAATGTCACTATAGTTCACAATACTGTAATGCATATTTCAAGTTTTCTAAGAGGGTAGATTTTAAGTAATCACAAAAAGGAAAAGAAAAAGAAATGTGAACCTGGCATATTTCTTGATGTAATCACATTTACTCTGAAGGCTGAGGTAGGAGGATCCCAAGTTGATGACCAGTCTGAGCAATTTCAGGAGAACTTATCTGAAAATAAAATTAAAACGGCCAGGATGTAATTCATTGGTAGAGTGCCCCTGGATTCAATTCCCAGTACTGCACTTTTTTTTTTAATTAAAATAAAGTGAAATAATAGATATGCTAGATTGTGATCTTTTGTGTATACATATATATGTATATTCTTACACACACATATCTCTCACACACACATACATGAAATTATATATGTATATAATATATAATTTATATATATAATTATATAATGTATAATAATATAATTATATATATAAATTATATATTATATAATAATATAATTATATAATATATAATTATATTATTATATAATATATAATATTATATATTATATATTATATAATTATATATTATATATATAATTATATTAATTATATATAATATAATTATATATAATATAATTATATATAATATAATTATATTAATTATATATTATATAATTATATTATTATATAATATATAATTTTATATTTGGTTCTCCATTTTCACCTCAATAGGGCTATTAAAACCAAAGCAAAACTAAACAATAGCTTTGGAGCCAGACTTCATGTGCTCAAATTCTGGTTATTTGTATAAAAATTAAGTAATCTTTATGACTTTTCAGTTATTCATCTTTAAATTTGGGGTACATTGGTGTCCAAATAAACTATTAAACAAGCTACAAATGTATGTGTCTTATTAAGCTCTTGCAGCTCACCCTTAAAATCACCATCTTAGAACTACCCTTTTATACTCTACAGCAGAATTTGTTTCTAATAACAGCCATTAATATTCAATAGTCATATTTTTTGGCAATACAAATAAACAACCTGATAGTATCCTATCAGAGATATAGCACCAGCTGGCTGGGTCCTCTTTCCTAAAACTATGACACTCTATAAGATCATATCCAAGATCCTGAGGCAACACCAACTGTCTGTCAGGCAGCATTCTCTCTCCAGAGGTCTGGGCCCAGTATTATTGGTTCCCTTCTCCAAAACTCCAAATTAAGTCTCAAATGTTTTGCTAGCTTTCCTTAAACATTGCAGTAAAACTTCATGTGCAAGAAAACTTTACTATCCTCATCTTTTAGCTCATTGGGTCCAAACTCCTGTATTTCAAATGAAATCGATCCAGATGCATTAAAATATGTTGTAAATAATAATCTAGATTTTATATATTGTTGTTTACTCACATTAACTAATATTATTATTGTATCACAATATAAATCATTATGAGGTAATTATATTTTATGTACTATATTTAAGTTGTTTTTTTGTTTAGCTGTTCCACATCTGGGATGATGGGACAAAATTGCTTTCAACATTGTTTAAATAATTATCAGCCATCGGTTATTTCTGCTAAAAGAACAGGATATTTATATTTTTCCAATTTTATGTTTATTAATTCTACATGTTAAATCATTAGGACATATACTTCTTAAGTATGCTAGTTATTTTGCTTTTATTACAGCAGAAAGATTTTGGAATACTGGGGAGTATTGGTGGTTGAGTTAAGGAAAGGAGAGAGAATCATGGGAATGAGTACCCAGAAGAGGACACATCACTGGTGTTTCCTCTTATTAAGAATAATATTGGGGTTAAGAGGGGAGATAGATTTCCACGTCTTTTACTTGTTTAATAAATCCATCCCTGTACAGACTTAACTTTGTTTCTAAGCAATCAGGTTGGCTCAGAAATAGGCTCTAGTTGCCAAGGATCTGTCATCTAGGTGTGTGAACAACTCTAGTTCTGGCCTTGGTAAGTCCTAGCTATGTTTTAGATCTTTAGGTTTGATATTAATTAAAAACAAAATAAAACAAAACTACATAAGAAACTGACCAAATGTTGTTTTTAATTTGTAAAACCAGTCCCAGCTGAAGTTTGCTTTTTTTTTTTAATGTTCTTTCTCTAAAAGCGTGTATTTAAGTTTTGGTCTCCAGGGTGGTGCTGTTGGAAGGTGGTGAAACTTTTAGAAGTGGAACCTACAGAGAAGTTTTTAGGTCATCAGGGGCATGCTGTGAAGGAGACTGTGGGGGCCCATCCCCTTCTTCCTCCTTTTGGCTCTCTGGCCATGAGCTCCGCCATGATGTTCTGCCTCACCAAAAAGGGCCCAGACTGGAACCTCCAAAACATCAGCCAAAATATACATTTAATCTTTATAGTTTGATTACCTCAGTTATTTCATTAAAGTGATAGAAAGCTCACACTGACAAAAAAAAAAAAGAGTACAGCAGACCAAATCCCCAGGTGATTATAATAACACACAATGTCAGTTAAGTTATAATACTGCATAAAAGTCATCTCACTGGGGGCTGGGGCTGTGGCTCAGTGGTACAGTGCTCACCAGTATGTGCGAGGCACTGGGTTCAATCCTCAGCACCACATAAAAATAAATAAATAAATTTGTCATGTCCAACTACAACTAAAAAATATTTTTAAAAAAGTCAACTCACTCATTTGAGGTAAAAATGTAAACTGACACAACTGTTCCAAGTAGAAATTTGGAAATATATGTCAATAAGTTTAAAAGTAAACCTTTCATACTGGATATATCTAGATATTACCACTAGGAATATGTAATAATGAAATAGAATTGCAATGAAAAATTTTACTTAGGAGTTTACAAATACAAAGTTTACAAATACATCTATTGCATTGAAAAATTATAAAAATCTACTTTCTTCTGATGAAGGAATATCTAAATAAATTATAAGGTACCAGTGTAATGAAATAGTGTTCAGCATTAAAAATGATGTTTCAGAAGATCAAATAATTTCATGAGAAATACTGATTCACAAAAACATCCAGAGATGCATAAAGTATCAATCATCCTTGCACCCCAACATGTAAAAGGGAAAATATAAGTAAATAAGTAAAATAAGTTTAAAATGGTGTTTTGGGTATCCAAGATTAATTTCCCCATTTTATTTTTTTCTCCTTTTAAAATATTATATCAATATTACTTTTATGGTCATGCAGACAATATTAAATACAATTAAATGTATATTTGCATGGATCATTATTCCTAGTAAAAATAGCTGAGCGTGTTAACTACAGAGATTACAACTTGTAGAAATACTATAAGATTCTTATTAGGGAGGTACAGAGTATTGTTTTTCAGTGCTGAATTTCCCAGGCTCTGTATTATATAAAGATAACAAAAAAATTATAAACCCTTATATCTGATTCATGTCAATGTTTTTAAAAGAGAAAAAAACAGAGGCTCTGTGGTGTGTTTTTAATCTAAATGTTTGTGATATAAAATTTACAAGTAGTGCTAAGCCAAAATATAAGTAGGCATGATTAGGAAAATGAATAAAAATTGCAGAAACAAACAAAAAATCATATCTTAGTGAATAAAAGGATATTCATTTGTTTAAAAACCCTCATCTGAATTAGGCAAATGGATAACCTAAACCTATTGATTGTGTTCTTGATTGCAAGGGATAAGAAGAATTCTATAACATCCTGTCTCTTTGTGTTCAGGTCTAGTCAATATGCTTTTTCCTATATCTGGATGAATTCTTGTCTTTTACTGATATGTATCTGAAGACAGTTTTTTTTTTCTTTATGGCAGAACTTTCAAATATAGTCTCATTTCTTGAAGTACTAGATTTCTATTGTTTTTACTCCTCTTTCTCATGTCTCCTGAAACTCCTTAAAAATGTAATGTATCTTTGGGGCTGAGGATGTGGCTCAAGCATAGCGCACTCTCCTGGCATGAGCGGGGACGCTGGGTTCGATCCTCAAAACCACATTTAAAAAAAAAAAAAAAGATGTTGTGTCCACCGAAAACTAAAAAAAAAATAAATAAATAAATATTTAAAAAAATTCTCTCTTTATAAAAAATTAATGTATCTGTATATTTATTGTTTATTTTTAATTTTTTTAAAATTAAAAATAAACAAATTTGAAATTATAAGACATAAACAAATTCTAGAGATTTTTCTATGTACTGTAGTGTCCCTAGCTAACTAAATGTATTGTATATTTAAAATTTGCTAAAAGGGTAGGACATTTAAATTAACTGTTGCACTTTGCACACACACAAATAATGATAAAGGAGGAGAGAGAAAACTTTGGGAGGTGATAAATATATGTGTCGCCTTGATAGCGATAGAATGTACAACTTTGCAAGTCACTCACAATGCAATGAAGTGGGTTAAAAAATAAGGATAAAAAATTCTAAAACTTGCCGAGTGGGGGTAGCACATGCCTGTAATCCCAGTAGTTTAGGAATTTGAGGCAGGAATATCATGAGTTCAAAGCCACCCTCAGCAATGGCAAGACACTAAGCAACTCAGTGAGACCCTGTCTCTAAATAAAATACAAAATAGGGCTGGGGGTGTGACTCAGTGGCCTAGTGCCCCTGAGTTCTACTCCTGATACAAAAAAAAAAAAATCTAAAAATTAAATTAGTTTACTGTATAACAATTTTAAGAAAATGGGTAATGAAATGAATAAATTTAAATAGCTATGATGAGGAAATATAATAATATAGATATACTGTTTTTTTTTATTTATATGATTTTCCCTTCAGAAATTATTAAAGAATTGTTCATAATATACAGGTGCATAATTAGGAAGGGAAAATTCTAACAAATGTTGGCATGTACATGAAAACATCTAATCTGTGTAGGTTGTAACTTTCAACCAAAATTCAGAATTATAATATGTTCTGAAGTGAGGAATTTAAGAAAGGGAGACAGAAATTTTATATATAACATTTAATTCTTTTTGATATGATAAATCCTAAATGGTGAAGCCAAAAGCAGCAGAATACAACATACACTAGTATGGAAGTATGTAAAAACGTGGATGTGTAACCGATGTGATTCTGCAATCTGTATATGGGGTAAAAATGGGAGTTCATAATCCACTTGAATCAAATGTATGAAATATGATATGTCAAGAGCTTTGTAATGTTTTGAATAACCAATAATAAAAAAATCTCTTTGAAAAAAAAGAAAATATGTTGTTAAATTTCTATATTATATGTGTTATTAAATGCCCAATGATAGAAGGAAGGTGAAACTTTTTTTATTTTTTTGAGGGGGGGTTAGTGGGGATTGAACTCAGGGGCACCTGACCACTGAACCACATCCCCAACCCTATATTGTATTTTATTTAGAAACAGGGTCTCACGGAGTTGCTTAGCACCTCCCTATTGCTGAGGCTGACTTTGAACTGGAGATCCTCCTTAGCTTCCCAAACCACTGGGATTACAGGTGTGTGCCACCATGCCCAGCAAAGGTAAAACTTTTTATAAAACTCTTCAAGCAAATTGCAAAAAGGTTAAGGTCAAAGTATATTAATAGTGAGAGAGTAGATTTATCTGGAGAACTTCTCTGTGCTTTGTTTAACTAAAAAGTGGCTTATATAAATTTGTCTTATTCATTATTGGCAGCTTATTTTTTATGAAGATCAAGGCCATGTAAACTAGAACAATTGATCTTTATCTAATTGTGATGAAGTGATCTTGGAGCATTAATAAAATAATGGAGAACTTGAAAGAAAATAATCACATCATGAAAGATTCACCAGAGGAGGAGGAGTACAAGACTTACTTATACCAGAAGAAGCAGATTGGACAAAAATAAATTTCTTAGTACCGGGGATGAAAGATGGGTAAACAAATGAACGCACTTAAAAACAATGAATTGTGAAGCTTTGTATATTCTAAAGAGACTCATGGAATTAATTCAAGTCTTTTAATTATTAAGAATTTTGAATATACATTAATGATCATGAATAAGGTCAGAAATTTTATCAAAAAGAATAGCGTACAGTGATGGGGACCTGTATAAATATCATTAACAGGGCTCAAGCTTGGCTGGTGGTTTTGCTCTGTGGTAGAGTGCTTGCCTAGCATGAGAGAATCAGTGCTTGCCATTTTTATCAAAGCAATGAAAAGTCCTTTAAAAAACTTTCTGGTAAAAATTATATACAGCAAGACGTTATGAATTCACTAATAGCATAAGATATGTGGGAAAATGTACTACTATTTTTTGTCTACCCATGAGAACACTAAGAAAATTCTAATTCCCCACACATTGTGATCTGACTTGCAGTACCTTCCTCTCTTCAGTGATAGCAGACAAAGTGTGTCACCTCTCCATAGTGGAACAAGACCACAAGTGACAGTTTGATGATTCTGAGTAGAAACCTCAAGAGTCATTGTAAAGTTTTGTTGGCTTTTCTTGTTCTTTTTCTTCATCATGAAAGGAATTTATTGTAGAGTGTCTTCTATCAGTTTGCATCCTGGAATGAAGACAAATTCAGGAGCCAGAAACCCAGAGTTACAACTTCCATGTAATACCAGGAAGGCACATCCCCATTTGCTTAAGTCATTGTCATTGTTATAGTTACCCAGAAATTTTAAATGTAGTACAACTATCAGAAAACAAAGTTATAAAATGCAATGTTGTGTGGATCTTTTGACTAGTACATAATCTATCAATCATGATGGATTCTTTATCAGTATAAAAACAAAGAGACCCCTGTTAAGTGAGGGCCTATCAACAAATCATGCAGTTATCTTAAGCAGGTCTTTATTTCTTAGTTTGAACTCGTGATGATATTTTGAAGTTCTTTGATAAAAAATAAATGTAACAGTGGATTCTAAAATCACACATTAGAGATATTTTGCCTGACTTTTTTTTTTTAAAGGAAGGAGGTATGCTACTCTTTAATTAAAGACTAGGTAAAAATAATCTATATAAGCTCATTATGGATGTGGTGTGAATACTTATCAAAGGAATGTGTGATTTTTAAAAAGAAAGATAGGGTAATTTCATAGAGAATTATTAAGCCAAGCTGATCACATTTGCTTTGAGATGGAGCTATTCAATTTGTGAATAGAAAAAATCTAAAGTATATTTGAATTTTAGAAAAGCTTATGGCAAAGTTTGGGGGTATATAAATATGACTTGGCCACTGACACAATATGTGATTTTCTGATCACTTAATAACCATACTCGAAAGGTGATGCATGGATTTGTGTATTGTCACATAGCTCTTAATTTCTTGAGGAGGCCTTCCATAACTAGCCAGTCTCAACTTGCCACATCCATTTTTTGCTACATTACATTGTTGACATATTTGTGCCAGGTGTTTTCCCCCAGATATTGGGCTACAAAATAGTTGAGACCAAGCCTATTGTGTTTAACAGTGTGTTCTCTTCTTTAAGGATAGTGTTGGGAAAAATAGTAGGTTGACCAATGCAGATTTATTGAATAGATGGAAAGAAAGTTAAACACACCTTTCTGCCAGTGCCTGTGTCAGGTGTAGATGACACAGGAATTAAAAGGTGTCTTCACTAACTTCAAGAAGCCTTAGAGAGCAGTTGTTTCCATGCTTTGGGAAGAAGTTAAGAAGGTTAGAGTCTAGTAGCTAAGTAAAAATAAATGCAAACAAATATAAATGTTATGTTTCTTAACTGAAACTTAGATTGATAATCTAAGTTTAGATTGATATGGCAATATCTATATTAGAGACCAAAGTATTAGCCTTGCTATTTTGGTATTTTGGTAATGATTCAAACATTTTTATTCTTTCTAAGGTTGAAGATGCATCATATTCATTTTCTTTTAAATCAATGTTTAATAAATTTGATAAGATTATCAGCCCATATATTTCTGAATTACTCAAAAATACTACATTTGTGACATTTTACACATATGTGCCTACTATAAAAATTACTGTAGTTACAGTTAAATTTATGTATTTGGCCTAATTATAATTTTTATTTATTTATTTATTTTTTAATATTTATTTTTTAGTTCTTGGCAGACACAACATCTTTGTTTGTATGTGGTGCTGAGGATCGAACCTGGGCCACATGCATGCCAGGCGAGCGCGCTACCACTTGAGCCACATCCCCAGCCCCAATGTGGAGATATATATATATATATATATATATATATATATATATATATATATATATATATATATATATTTTATTGGTTGTTCAAAACATTACAAAGCTCATGACATATCATCTTTCATACATTTGATTCAAGTGGGTTATGAACTCCCATTTTTGCCCCAAATACAAGTTGCAGAATCACATCGGTTACACATCCACAAAGTTTTAAAAAACATTCTCTTACTCTTTTTAATTGTGCTTTAAAAATTAAATACTATATTACTGTCCTTAAGTCAAATATCCCACAATGCCCATCATTACCAAATACTTGAATATGTTAGCTGTGAAATATTTGGTGTTTAATGCATGTTTACTTCTGTTTGATTCAAAGCACATAAAAAGTCAGTATATTCAATGAGTCATCATTTTTTTATATAATGAAAATTTATGCATTTTCTATCTCAATTAATAATTATATAAGGGCAAATAGCTGCATGACTTTTCATATTTAAGAAGCAGATATAAATAAAATAGCAAACACAAACGCCAAAAAATGAAAAAAAAATTGCAGTAAGTATAAATACAACCTATTTAGAATAAATAGTAGTTCAGTCTGAGACATAGATGCTTTATCAATGGCTTTAATTGGAACAAAAGAGGTTTGCAAGCACTCCAAATAAAATATGATGGCTTGTGTCAGAGTGTTAGAAAACATTCTTCTTAAGAGCAGGGGGGAGAAAAAGAATGAAAAACATGATGGACCTTGAATAACTGCTCAACAGTAATGCTGTATAATTGCTTTTCATCCTTTCTATCAGCACTGAAGCTTTAAAACATTGATCAAAGATGATGACTATCACAAAGTGCTTAAAGTGCGGCACATTGTTAAATTTCCTCAGCCTCTGGAATAATTATAGCATGAGCAAGCATAAAGATGATCCCCCCACCTCCACCCGCCTTCCTCAAATGATTTTCCAGCCAAGGTAGATGGGATTAAAGAAATCTGACATGAATAAGCTATATTAGAACATCAATGTCAAAAGATATATCACAGGCACTTGCCTCAATAAAATACCAAGAACATTTCGCATTAATGCACACCAGAATTCATTCGCTCTCCTTACTAACAAACACTACTGAAATAAAGGATGCAAAACAAAACCAATAGATGAGACAATGCAACACAGAGAAATGAGAAGTGTTTATTGAAGATGTAAAGGAGATAGCTCTGGGCTACTAAAACTTTACAGCTATAGAAATGATAGGAGAAAATTTTTTCATCTTCTTATGGGAATAATAGCTAAATTACTTTTAATACATTTTTGTAGATCATACTAGATTAATATTTTCAGCATATGCGTTTCATTTGAAAGCATCTCACTAATATAGTCTTCATTTGGCAAATTAAGAATTAATTATTGACATCCTATTAGGTATGGGGCTCTGTGTAGGGAGATATGTGCTGCCCTTCTGCAGTAGTTACACTGTCACATCCCTTCCGACCATGTGATTCCACTACATCTGAGATGGAGAATCATAGAAACTTGCCATTTTATATCAGCTTCTCACTCTGGTGTCTATGATATGGAATTTTTAGAGGAATTAAGAAATGAGAGGAATTTAATGCCCTGGGATTGAGTCTCAACCTGTGGTATAAATGTATGCATGTTTCGTTCCCCACATTCTCCAGAAAGATAATGGTGGGATGCATTATCCATAGTGTCACAGGATTCCCTGAGAGCAGGTTGAGGCCTCATTGCCCACGGTGGTCACCAGCTAATTAGTTCTCAATCATTGGCTTTTTACCCACCTAATTTTCCAGCTCCATTTTATTAGTATACCCCCAAACTACAATGCTGCTAAGTGCTAGTTTCAAGATCAGCTTTCACAGAGGAATTTAAATCAAGAGAGTTGGTAATGAAAGCAATGATAGAAAATAGCCCCTAAGACTGGATTCTGAGGTTTGCTTCTCATAAGTCAAATAGCAACAAGGACCTCATTGCCTGTGATCAATGAAGTGCTAATCATTGCTGGTTTTGTTTACCACCACACTTTTAACTCAGTGACGGAGTTAAATGGGATTAAGGTGGAGGGAGATACAGGTGTAGGGAATAGCTCTAGATGGTGAGCGCTGCAGGTCCAAGGTATATAAAGGGTTCCAGGAGGTAGCTCACCTCCTTTACCTTTCCCAGGAGGCTTGAAGTGAAGGAAAGCCAGACTCAGTTCAGCCAACTATTAGTTCAGGACAATATTAAAAGCCCAGAAGGCGTGCCTTGCAGTGTTCAATCCCTGTAGCTGGAGGACAGATAGCACAAAAACTGGCCTCAATTTTATCATAAAGATTGAACAAATCCAAAAGATATTTAAGCTCAGCTTGTGGAAGTTTCCTGACATCAAAGAAATCGTAAATTTGCCCCCGAAAACTTTACATGAATCACTAGAAAAGACTGATCTGAGAATCTAGCACCTTCACATCTGTGATTCATCTGAACTTCAACAAATGCCAACCTCTGTCTGAGGACAACAAAAAGAAATTATCGGAGGTAAGCACTTTATGATATATTTGTCCTCCTTTGAGATCATTCATGTCTTCAGTGTTTGACTAAAATCTATAAATATGCTCAAACATTAGCATTGTTGAAAAAGAGAAATATAACCTCCATTACAATTAAGGTATAACACCAAAAAATGTCAGAACTGGAAATACTAAATATGTACTAGCAGATTTGGGGAAACACGTATAGGAGTGAATATTGAGAGTGTTTTGTGGACAGTTACATGATAAAAGGCTAGAGAGAAGTAAAAGTGCAATCACTGGGAATTTTGGTGTGGGTAATGCTGGGAGGACCACTTGTGTCCTTCATTCAGTAGTGAATCATAGTAAATGAGGCTAAGAAGCCAGAACTTCCTTAGCAGAGTATTACAGAAGAGTTCATGATAGTGGACCTGAGCAAATAACTTTATTACATGAAACTTGAGTACTCTAAACCTACCTATGTCCTTTGGAAGACTCAGAGGACACTAAAGCAATATGTAATGCATGAGCGAGAGGGTCATCAATGTATGTGAGAAGGTTAATGTTGGCCATTCTCTGTAGGCTAGGGTTGACAGTAAGTGATGCTTCCATGGAGCTTAGTCTGATAGAATCCAGGTATAGACGGAGACAGGTGATGGCACTTAAAGGCAAGGTGCACATAATGATGATAATGGTGATAAAGCAGTGGTGATAAAATGGCTTTACCCAGAGAAATCTGTAGCTAAGGCTATTAGGCCATGGTAGCTGAAGAGAGGACAGAGACAGACAAAATAGGGTAAATTTTCTTTAATTTGCTTAGCTTGAATAAGTTGATAAGAGCTATAAAGTGTCTTGTCTGATTATAGTGTGAGTGCATTAAAAGGAATAATGCAATATAAATTTATATTTTTGAGAAATAATCATGATATGGACAGATTTAAAAGCCAGCAGAGATGTTTGTGTTTAATTTGTTGGCAAGGCAAATGTGAAGTTATTTTGTAAGAATTACATCAGAGGAAGTCTATCAGATGAATTTGAGAGGCTACATTTTGGAAATAGTGAAATAGTTTAGGTTAACTATTTTCAATCAAATATCTTAATATCACACACTGTTAATGATGCATTGATTTGGAAAAAAGAAGTAGAGCTAGAACTAAGATACTTGGAATTATACATTCAATTTGTAACCTATAGTCTAGTATAAGCAACCACAACAAATCTTGGAAATGTCCATAGAGTGTGTTTTATAATATTTAGCTCAAAAGCATTATTCTTTGTGAGAATTAAGACACAAAACTAGTATGGTTATATTTCTAAACTGCATATTTGATCCTGTCTCTCCCTTGACAAATAGTATTCAGTATTTTCACATTAGACATAGAATTAAATTCTGTTGTCTTGGCATTGCCTAGTCATTCATTTACTCAAATTTCCACACATGTACCATATTTTCCAGTCCTTTTGAACTCATAAGCTTCCAGAAATAAACTTTCTCGGTATGCTCAAACTCTTTTATAGGACTAGTTAGAGTTATTTCTTCTCAAATAAGTTTTCTAGTATGTTCATCTAAGAAGCTCAATTGTGAGTATAGAATTGTTCATATTCTCTCCTTGATATTCTTTAGTGGCTGTAGAAACAAAAGTGATGTCCTCTCTTTCATTGTTATTTAAATTTACCATGACTTGGTGATTCATGGCTTATTTAGGAGCAGGTTGATATTTTGATTTGTTATAGACTTTTTTCAGTTATTGATTCATAGTCTAGATATATTATGGTCTAAGAACAAACTTCTTATTTTACCTATTTTTCAACTTTTGATAACAATGAATTTATTACCTGGTATTCTATCCTGGTGAATACTGCATGTACATTTGAGAATAGGTGTTCTAATACCCATTAAGATGGACATTCTGATGTTGAGAGGAGTAGTGTCCTATAAATGCCAGTTACATTACATAGACTGACAGTGTTTTTATGTTTCCTATGTACTTCCTGTTTGTCTTCTAGTTCTATCAATTACTGAGAAATAAGTGTTTACTTAGCAAATTATAAATATGGATTGTCTGTTTTATATTTTGCCTCAAGTATTTTAAAGATCTTATAGGCACATATATTTAACATTGTTATTGAAATTTTGTTTTGGTAGTCTTCCATTATGATTTTGTTCTCATTTCTTTTTGTGTATATTTTGAGACATTTTTTTTAGTGGTTATACTGAAGATTGTTTATTCATCCTAAAATTAAAAATACATTAATCTCACTTGAATTGTTGGCCACTTACTTACAAGTAGCATGAACACTCTGCTCCTACACAGCTCCACCATGCTCATGTTGTTGTCACAGATGGTCCATCTTTATGCCAGGGTACCCAATCAGCTAGATGTGTAATTACTTTTATTAATTTCTCTTTTTAAATTTGTTAAAAAAATAAAATATGGAGTTACAAATCAAAAGTACCATACTTTTATATTTACCTATACAATTACCTTTACTGGAGATCTTTATTTTTTCAAATGAATTTCTAATGTCTTTTCATTTCAACCTAGAGGACTTCTTTTAGTATTTCTCTGAAGGATGGTGATCTGGTAATGAATCCCCTTTTACATTTTATTTAGGAATTCCCTATTTACTTTTGAATGCTGTTTTTCAGATACATATTCTTGGTTGACAAGGTTTTACTTTCAGGACAAATATGTCATTCTACCTCCTCTGAATGTCATGACTTCTGGTGAGTTATTGGCTATTAATATAACTGAGGATTACTTGTGGGGAAAAGTCAAATCTATTGTTTCTTTCAATAAACAGTTTCTTTCAAAAAAACAAATTTCATTTTTAATTTGGAAAAGTTTAATTATAATATATGGCATAGGTATTTTTTATTTCTCTTACTGGAGTATATTGAGGTTCTTGAATTTTTAGATTGATATGTTCAATTAAATTTGGAATTTATGTATGTCAAACATGTGTTTCAACTATTTTTTTTCTGTCTCTCTCTCTCTGGAAACTGCCTGCCACTCTCTTTTTGGAGCGCCCATAATGTATATGTTGGTCTGCCTGATAGTGTTCCCCAGTGCCATTAAGATTCGTTCACTTTTTAAAATTTCTTCTTTCTGTTCCTCATAATGGATGATTTTAGTTATCCTATATTCAAGTTTGCTGATTTTTTTTTACTTGATTAAATTGTCTGGTAAACACTTCCTGTGAATTTTTCATTTCAGTTTTCTAATTTTCACTTCCAGAATTTCTATTTGGTTTGTTTTTAATAATTTATAATTTTGTAGTGATATTCTCATTTTGTTCAGATATTGATTTTGTGTTTTCTTTAGCTCTTTGAGCATATTTAAAATAGTTGATTCAGTCTTCGTCCAAAAAGCACACTGTCTAAACTTCTGCAGGCATGGCTTTTTTTTTTAATAGTTGCAGTTTTATTTTTATTGACTTATGAAGGGGAAGTTCCATATTCCAAAATGATAAGTTATCTTTATGTGAATCATGATACATTTTAAAGATTATAAAGTTTAAGGCTAAATTAATTCTTATTAGTAAGCCTTTTATTGTTTCTTTTTAAAAATTTTCCCATAAAGCTAATTTTTTTTTTTGTTACTTACACATGGCAGTACAATGATCTTGACATATCATACATTTGAATCAGATGGGATATAATTTCTCATTTTTCTGAGTGTACAGGTTGCAGAATTACATTGGTCATACAGTCACGTTATATACTCACAGCAATAATAATGTCTATTTTATTCTGCTGTCCTTCCCTTCCCCTCCCCTCCCCTCACTTCTCTCTACCCAATCTAATGTGACCCAATTCTTTTTTTTTTTTTTTCTTTCCTCCTCACATGGTCATACCTGTATTCTGTATAATTCCATTCCTCAGGTGCAGGAATGGCTTTAATTTTTTCCAGGGAATGTAACGTGCATACTTGTTTCTTTGTATGTTTCCTAAGTTTTTGTTGAAAACTGATATTTATCTTTGTTCTATAACTTCATAAACTAGATTATCTTCCCTTCAGGGTTCAATATTCTTGATTGTTGTATTAGTCCTCCACTTGTTTAGTGATTTCTCAAACTAATTTTGCAAAGATACTTTTAGTTGTCATATGTCATTCTTTGAAGTCTGTTTGTTTCGGTAATTTTCAGCTATGTTTTTAATAGTGATTTCTGTGAACACCAGAAGCTAAAAACAACAGCAGCAGCAAAACTCAAAAAACAAAAACAAAAACAAAAATCCCTCTATCATCTTTCTATTGGCTCTTGAATGGGAAACACCATTAACCTTCAGCCAGTGTATGCAACTCTGACTTAGCCTTCACATCTTGCTTGCTCTGAATGCAGAAATCAGGTAAAGGTAAGAGTTTATGAATATTTTGGTTTTCTTTTTTCTGCCCACACCTTTCATTCACTGTTTATTACACACTCTCCAGCTCTTCTTTCCAGTCTTTAGTCAGTCATGTATGTCACAAGTGAATCTTTAGTCCCAGTTAACTACATGATTTTTGTTCATCCTACAATGTTTTGGGGCAACACATGCTACTTTTCAAGTCTGGGTGAGTTCTAAGATTGGCAAAATAGAGATGAACATCTTTCATTATTCTTTCAGGTAGCTTTCAGACAGTTTAGGAAAGACGAGCACAGTATTTTATGAATAAATTTTCTTTTACTTCTTTAGTTCCTTTAGAACTAGTAATAACAGTCGCACACTAGGAACATGGGTTGCTGTCTTTAAGATGTCTATTAAATCATGGGAATGTCAGGACAAGTAAAAACACCATAAAGTTTTTGTCTTTTTAGCTTATTTTCTTGTGTGTGTGTGTGTCTGAGAGAGAGAGAGAGAAAGAGATAGAGATATTGAGATTGAGTGGGTGTACTTGCTTGGTTGTTATAAACCATGTTTTCCAGATTTCTGAGTTTATTTTGGCAGCTTCCACTAGGTTTTTGATGATTCTTTGAAGGGATAGGCATTTGTTATGTACCTGCTCCATGGTTTTATTTACTTTACCTAAACACTTAAGTTGGGTATTTAGGCCTTTCACACTTAAAGTAATCATTGATATGATTGGATTAAAGTTTACATTTTTTTTCCTCATTGTTTTAATTTCATTTGTTCTAATTTATTTAGGTTTCTCCAAGTTTGGGTATAATATCCTACATGAATTTCAAAATAATCTCACTATAACTTCAAATAATGTTAGACCCCTGTATGTAGTACAAAGGCCATAAGACACTATTTTCCCAATTTCCTCTATCTGTCCCTGCCATTTTTTTCATTCTAATTTTCATAAGTAATAATACATAATTCATTGCCACCAAATTATTATTTAAACAGTTTTTTTAAATCAAGGTTAATATGTATTTTATCATCATTTTTATTTTCAGTGCTTTTTATTTCTATAGATTGTCATTTGTGACCTGTAGTGTACTTTTTCTTCATTAACATTCTTTGTAGAATAGCAAAGCTGACAATAATTTTTATTTTTGTATTTCTGAGAATAGTCTTGGCTCTTTCTTTAAATCTTTTTTCTTCTGACTTTAATAAGGAATGATTGATGTACCTCAAACTGCACATATTTAAAATGTACAGTTGGATTGATTTTGACACTATGAAATCATTGTCACATTCTTAAGTCTCTTTAGAGTTTTTGCTTTCATATTTTTTTCTTCATTTGCAGTTTCTTTGTAAAAGAAAACATGTTGTTTAGCATTTTCCCACATTCTGTGTTTTGTTAATTCTAGTGCAGTTGTGGTGTTTAACTTGTTTTGTTTAATTTGTTTTGTTTAACTTGTTTTGTTTCCTGAAAAATTGGTAGTTAAATTTAGATGTCTACTTTGACTTAATCTTTATTTTTAAGCAATTGTTCAAAGCTACTTCATAGATAGACTTTTGCCAAAAGGAAGCCCTTTTTATTAATAGTGAAGTTTCTCCTTATATATGCATTTGTCATGTTTCGTAGATGTTTATTCTAGGTATAAACTGCAGGGAGAATAGTATATTTTTGCTTACAAATTTTTATAGTTTTTACTACATTTTCTTCTTGTTTGCATGCTTTATATAAGAATCCTCATGTAAACCTTATCATTGTTTTCTCTGGGCAATGCATCCATTTTTCCTCTTGTGCTTTTCAGCAATTTGGACATTATTCAAATGTAATATATCTAGGTGTGCTTTTGTTTGTTGGTTGGTTTGGTTGTGGGTGTGTATGTAACAGAGCTTGATGGTCTCTATTCTTAGATCTGTGGATTTTGTCTATTACAAGTTTTGAAAAATTAAAATTTTCTATTTTTCCTTTATTGTTATCTTCTGTTACATGTAAATTAGAAATTGTATCATTATACCACAGTTTTAAATGCTGTGCAATACTTTCTTTGTTTATTTATTATTTTATTCCTTCTTTTTTCTAGTACTATTACAGTATTTAAGATGTCCCTTTGTTTTCAATTGTAGTGATGTCTGTTGAACTGTCTTCAAGTTCACCAATTTTTTCCTTGAATGTATCTTTTGAGTCTCTTTTACTGTGCTTTCATTATTTCTAACCTCCCTATCTGATGATATTTCATATTTTCTTTCTTCTCCTGAAATTACTTATCACACATTATTTAACTTTTTAAATTAGAACCTTTAATACACAAAATATAATTACGTGAAATTTCTGTTGAAAATTTTAACATCTCTGTCCTATTTGGAGCTAGTCTTTCCACCTGCCTTGTCTCTTGAGACTGAGTGAAAAACCTTTTCATTTGCTTCAAATATTTTATTTTTTAAATTTTCTTTCATATGATACATAAAACACAAAATCATACATACTAATGGGGCAGCATATGTTTTAATACAAGTGTACATCATGCAATGTTTAGATCAGGTTAAACAGATGTGTCTCCTTAAACATTTATCATTTCTTTGAGATGAAAATATTTAAAAATCCCTCTAGGCTTTGGAATTATAAAGTGTGCCTCATCTTTTTATTGCTGTTAAAGTTAGATTGAATAGGACATAAGATACTGTGTTAAGCGATTTTTAAATTTTACTTCTTGGAAATCTTCAACATGTATGTTAATTTAGTCAGGTACAGAGCCAGTTTTGGAATTCTTATTTCTATGGTTACTTTCAGTGTACCAGAAGCTTCAAATTCTACCAGTGTTAATTTAAGTTCAAGGAGAAAGCCAGTTTTCTAAAGAGTTTCTGAATATACAACTTTTGTTTGCCTTCAGTCTATTTGGTTGGCTTAGGGCCATTTGTGCTGAACCTGAAAGAATATCATCTTATTGTAGCTTTCCCAGTTATTTTATACTATTATTTTTATTTGGTACTTGTTAGTATAATACTATTGGTGACAGGGAGGTGATGAAGAAACTATTTATTTTGAATGACTTTGAGGCTTCTGCCTAAACTATGATACCTGAGGTGGGATATTTACAAATGCTCCTATCTCTTTCTAGAAGCAATGCTAAGCCTAGCATGTATTGCTGCCCATCCCTGAGATGCAGAGTTTATTTTTGGTTTTCCTGTGTATTTCTTATCCCACTAAAATAGGGATTCCAACCAATGGATTTTCCACCATCAGGTTACAGATTTCTTTTTTCCAGATTTTTTTTTGTTTGTTTGGTAACATGTTTATTTACAAATTGAGTATTTTTCCCCCTAGAGGGAAATGGGACAGATAAGATAAATATCAGCAGTGGCTACTGTTGCCCTACCACCACCATAGAGAAAGCTTTTTCAGGACTTTTCTTGTTCATCATCTTATTGCCTGTTGGGGTTCCAGAAGAAAAAATCCTCAAGAGAATGTGAATCTAATATCTGTGCATCCATTTGAACTTTAGAAGCTCATGCTAGCCCACATACAGTAATTTGTAATTTGGTAAAAATCTCTAAGCTGTGAGGATAGAATGGTTGCCACCAAAGGTTGTGGAGAGGAGAGGGGAGAGTGGGAGGGAGAAAGATGGTTCAGTGGTATTAATTTTTGCAGTTAAAGATGAATAGGAAGTATTGGGTAATAGTGCTTATATTGGTGATTATAGATGACAATAATGAACTGTATGTTTCAAAAAGTAAAAAGAAAGTATATCAAAAGTTTTCACCGTAAGATATGATAAATATTTGAGGAAATATGTTTAACCAGACACAAACATTGCATAATATGTATCAGAACATCACGTTACTCCATTAATAAATACAATTTTTGGTTTTGTGACAGTTAAAAATGAATTTAAAAATGGGAGTTCATAACCCACTTGAAGCAAAGTGTGAAAGATGATATATCAAGAACTATGTAATGTTTTGAACAACCAACAATAAAAAAAAAAAAAAACTTGCACAAAAAAAAAATGAATTTAATTTAAAAAGCTTCTAAGCTGATCACCTTTCTGGCTTGTGTGACACTTGGCAACTTCTGCCCCCAGCTAGTGAAATGCCTGGGTCCTATTTTCCCCTTTGGTCATTTTTACTCACTAGTTTTAGGTCAATTTTTGCCCTGAAATCTCAGTTTCCTCATATAAAGGGGTTAAGTTGTACTTTTCCAGATTTTTTCCCCTCTTTTCCCTTGTTAGCACGGAGGCAACATATTCTAGTCTTAACATCTCTGAGCTGAAATGGAAAGTCTCTTGTGGAACCATTTTGAACAAAAATGTTACAGGATGCTAGATGATAGAGTTGAAAGGGTTTACATTTTCATTGGGAAAAGTCATGAAAAACTGCAAAAGGACTATGATATTAAATGGTAAAGAAAATCTGTAAGGGAGAACCATCACATCTCAGAGGTAAATTTTGTTACCTTGAGATCTTTGGTGGGTGATGATATAAACACAGATTTTCCTGTTAGATAACCGTGTTTTTTTAATCCTGATTTCTCTTTATTGTGTAAATTTGAGCATATTGCTTAACCTCTCTAAGCCTTCAATTTTTTTTTTCTGCCACTGTCTTCCAGATTTTTGAGAATTAGACAGAATTTATTTGAAGGTTCTGGCATACAGTAATGCTTAATAAATACAAGGTAATCTTGGTTTTAACATAGATCACTTCCCCAGGGAATCTTATTATTTTAGTAAAGAGGAATTTCCATAGCTTAAAGAAAAGGTACTCTATGCATGAAAGGAGATTTCCATATTCAGAAAGTAGGAAAAGATGCATATCCTGACCCATAGAAAATGAGTTCTATGGAGAATGCAAATTCTTTTCAAATCTTAATGTTTCCTGGGCCAAGAGTCAGGATGCAATAATGCTGAAAAATTCATAACGCAGCCAGTTTTATACACATACAGGAATACACTTGTATTTATCTTTAAGTTTTAAATAAAGATTAGTGTTGCACTCAGAATTATATAAAGTGCCTCTCTGCAATTGCATTAACATAGGTAGTCTTCATCTAGAAGGTAGAAGGGTGTATCAATTTCTCAATTTTTCCAAATTTCTAATGATTAATTAGGAAGTGCTGTAGTTTTTTCTTTTCCTTTCCCCCCCTTATTTGTAATTCTATTCAAATATGAATATTAGTAATGGTTAGAACAGTACCAAGAAATTATGTAATCTTATTTTAATTTATATTAAATTTATTTTTTGCAAGATATATATATATATATATATATATATATATATATATATATATATATATATATATATTTAAACCTCACCTAATTTATTTTAAACTGCGGGCATGGTAACTTGAATTTCTGATGACAAAATTATGGGCTCAGATTTTATCAAATACTTCTAAATTTTTAAGCTCAAATTGAGTCAGTCAGATATAGAAACTGGAATTTACTTTGTCAGCTTTTCATAGAGGTGACCTAAGTGCCTGAAAGAAATAATTTGAAGTAGGAAAGATTTGTTTTGGCTTATGGTTTAGAGCTTTCAGTCCATTGTCAGCTGACTCAGTTGCTTTCAGGCCTGTAGCAAGGCAGAAACACCTAGGTGGAAGGGATGGCAGAGGAAGGCTGTTCATCTCATAGAGGTCAGGAAGCAAGAGAGAAACATGGGGCTGGGGACAAGATAGAGTCCTAAAGGGTACTCCACAGGACCCACTTCCTCCAACTGCATTCCATACTCAACAGTTTCTACCACCTCATAATTCCTTCAGTTCTGACTCTCTTAATGAAGAGATGAGGTCCCAGTCCTCTGGATCCAATCTCTTTCCCAAATTCCCACCTGTAAACATTGCTGCACTAGAGAACAAGCCTTCAATATATGAGACTTTGAAGGGCATTTCAGATATAAAGCATAACATTAGCTAAAGTTCTGTCAATTGACAAATATGTGGGGGGTGGAGGGGAAGTGAGACTCAAAATACAAATATTTCAAAAATAGAAAAGTGGGGAAGAAAAACTTTTTTGACATTTTGGAATCTTTATTTTCAGAGATCATAAAAGAGACTTCAGAAAATATTGGACTTGTTTAGTCCATTCCCCAGACAGGAATATTTTGCCCTTCTGGTGAAAAATGTATTCTATTTAATAAAAGAACCAGATCTGCAGATATTCAGCTAATTGGTAGAGTGCTTGCAAGTGTGTGCAAGGCCCTGAGTTCAATCCCCCATACTATAAAAACCAAATGAACAAATCTGACCATTAAAATCCTTATATTTTATTTCACCACTTCTATTTAAAATAGTACTTGAAACACTGGCCAGAGCAATTAGACAGATGAAAGAAATTAAAGGGATACATATAGGAAAAGAACTCAAATTGGCACTATTTGCTGATTATATGATTCTATACCTAGAAGACCCTAAAAGTTCTACCAGACAACTTCTAGAACTAGTAAATGAATTCAGCAAAGTAGCAGGATATAAAATCAACACCCATAAGTCAAAGGCATTTCTGTATATCAGTGACAAATCCTCAGAAAGGGAAATGAGGAAAACTACCCCATTTACAATAACCTCAATATAATAAAATAAAATACTTGGGAATCAACTTAATGATAGAGGTGAAAGATCTATATAATGAAAATTACAGATCCCTAAAGAAAGAAATCAAAGGACACCTTAGAAGAAAGAAAGATCTACCTTACTCTTGGATAGGCAGAAATAATATTATCAAAATGACCAAACTTCCAAAAGCAGTATACAGATTTAATGCAATTCCTGTAAAAATTCCAAAGACATTTCTCATAGAAATAGAAAAATCAATCATGAAATTCATCTGGAAAAATAAGAGACCCAGAATATCTAAAGCAATCCTTAGCAGGAACAGTAAAGCAAATGGTATCACTATACCAGACCTTAAACTATACTACAGAGCAATAGTAACAAAAACAGCATGGTATTGGCACCAAAACAGACTGGTAGACCATTGGTACAGAATAGAGGAAACTGAGACTAAACCACAAAATTACAATTATCTTATGTTAGACAACATTGTCAAAAAACATACATTGGAGAAAAGATAGCCTCTTCAACAAATGGCGCTGGGAAAACTGGAAATCCATATATAACTAAATAAAATTAAACCCCTCTCTCACAATGCACAAAACTCGACTCAAAATGGATCAAGGATTTAGGAATACAACCAGAGACCCTGAATCTAATAGAAGAAAAAGTAGGCTCTAATCTCCATCATGTGGGATTAGGTCCCAACTTAAGACTCTTTTGGCTTAAGAATTAAAATCAAGAATCAATACATGGTATGGTCTCAAACTAAAAAGTTTCTTCTCAGTAAAAGAAACAATCTGTGAGGTGAATAGACAACTTATATCTTGGGACCAAATCTTTACACCTCACACATCTGAGCGCTAATCTCTAGGTTATATAAAGAACTCAGAAAGTTTAACACCAAAAAATTAATGACCCAATCAATAAATGGGCCAAGGAACTAAACAGACACTTCTCAGAAGATAATATACAATCAATCAACAAATATATAAAAAAAGTTCATCAGTAGCAATTAGAATAATGCAAATCAAAACCACTCTAAGATATCATTTCACTTCAGTCAGAATGGCAGCTATTATAAAGACAATAAATGCTGGCGAGGATGGGGGGAAAAGGTACACTCATACACTGCTGGTGGGAATGCAAATTGGTGCAGCCAATATGAAAGCAGTATGGAGATTTCTTGGAAAATTGGGAATGGAACTACCATTTGACCCAGCTATCCTTCTCCTCAGTCTATACCCAAAGGACTTAAAAACAGCATACTACAGGGACACAGCCACATCAATGTTTATAGCAACACAATTCACAATAGCTAAACTATGGAAACAACTTAGATGCCCTTCAAGATGAATGGATAAAAAAATGTGACATATATACACAATGGAATATTACTCAGAAATAAAAGAAAATAAAATCATGGCATTTGCAGGTAAATGGATGGAATTAGAGAAGATAATGCTAAGTGAAGTTAGCCCAATCCCCCCCAAAACAAATGCTGAATGTTTTCTCTGATATAAGGAGACTGATTTATAGTGGGGTAGAGAGGGAGCATGGGAGGAATAGATGAATTCTAGATAGGGAAGAGGGGTTGGAGGGGAAGGGAAAGGGCATGGGGTTGTAAATGATGCTGTAATGTGATAGTCGTTATTTTCCAAAGTACATGTATGAAGACACAAATGGGTGTGCATATACTTTGTATACAACCAGAATATGAAAAATTATGCTCTATATGTATAATAACAATTGCAATGCATTCTACTGTCATATATAAATTTAAAAAAATTAAAATCCTTATGTTTTAGAAATTATCTGTTTCAATTTGATAGTATATTTCCTTTAAAACCTTTCAGAGGCAGATAATTTTCTTATTAAAATATTTAATTTCCTTAGAGTTAATTATCCTGTAAATAACCAAATTTTTTAAAAAATGTATCCAACATTTATAAAAATAAAATTTTAACTTAAACTTTTGCCATGCATTTGAATATTTTATAGTTCATATACAATGTTTTTATTTGAACAGCAAAACATATATTTGAAAAGAAAACATAAAATTCATAGAAAAAAAGAAAAATTATTGATAAGTATTTTCTGCTTATACATTTATAGTGTACAGAGTGCTATTTATCTGTTCTACATGATTCCCAAGGTATTTATTTTTTTTAAATCCAAGACCACATAACTAATAAATGGAAGAACCATGACTGATCCCAGGGCTGAATTCAGTTCCTAAACTTTGCATTGCTTTTTTTTTTTTAACTCCTGCATTTTTTCATATTATCTTGTAGTGTATCATTTAACTGAGCTCATGTGGATGACAAATATATTTACTTTGCTCCGACTACTGCTACATACTTTTTAAAATATCTTGGTGAACTTACATGGGTATTTTTTTTTCAAATAAAGTAACTTAAAATCTGACTTCTAAAATATGGACAATCTTTTGCTGATAAAGATCTTGTCTTTAAATTAAATTCTGATTTACATTGGTCATAGATCACTATGTTGCCAGTTTTAATGTGAAACTGATGCTGTAAAATCCTCAGTTTTATATTCCATTTTCCATATATAAATATGAATCTCCCTCTTCCCCCCTTTCCTCCTTTCTTTCATAATGACAGTGTAATGCCTCAGTTTTCACGCAGCATTATTTAGGAATCTTATTCCCTACAACAGGCACCTAATAGGCCAGTTACATAGGATTTCTCATTGATAGAGCGAGACTCTATGGAGTTCCATTCTGCAACAAGAAACAAATTCAGTGAGAAGAAAACTGTAGTTACTTAGTAGAAAATTATATATTTATGCAAATATTCATTTCTGAAGTCCATTATTCCATTTATTTTAAATGTTTCTGAAATTCAATTTTTTTGACCAGGTTCTGCCTTGGAAAATGATGCAGTGGGGCCAATGTGTTTCTTTCACATAGCTTCAAACATAAAGACAACCTGACAACATTGACACTTATGCACCCCTAATACCCTCTTCTTGTTCTCTCTTCATATGCTGTAGGAAAATATGTACTGTTATTTTAATTGATGGTGGTTGTAGCATAAATTTTGTTAAGTTTATGTAAAATCTCACAATTGGCTTTACATTATGCACAATGCTATCATAGGTTTATCTTAAAAGATATCTGGCTTAGGTTCAGAGTGTTATTTGAAAATCTAATGGTCTACTCTCATTTTACTCATGAGCACATTGTTCTCATTTTCAGAAATGAATCTTTAAAAGAAACATATGTTCGACATTTCTTTTAGTAAAGGATGACAGTTAAATGTCTAAAGGGGGAAAGAGTGGATCAAAGTGGAGAGGAAATAGAGATGGATGTACTCAGTTGTTAAATAAGAGGCTCAGTCATGAAATTTATTTGGAAAGCTCTCAAGGATAGAAAGTCTATAAAGAGAAGTTAATTAAAATAAATGTAAGCATCACTGCCTAATTGTGATAATTTTCCTCCTATACCTACTTGATCTCATTTTAATCCTCACAGTCTAAATATAAAATAATGGTCAGCTATAGCAATTACTTTGCCAAAGCTAATCCATCAATGACATTTAAAAAACTAAGGATCTTAGGAGAGATTTTGTTTTTGTTAAATAGAGATTGCTTCCTTAATTTTTAACCTTAATCATGAATTGGACATTGACCCAACTAGTTTTCTAGGTGGAAGATGAGTTCTCATATTCCTACATTGTTACCTAGGATACCAGGCCTTTGCTACATTTAGATACCTGCATAATTGCTCTATGTACATTATATCAGATCACTTGTGAAGCAAATATAAGAAGAGTTTCTAGCCAGGTAATATTGTAAAAAAATGAAGTTTGCAAAATTATACTTGAATTATATTATATTTAACCTCGTCACAAAAGGAAATATGGCCTTTCTTTAGTAAAGATTATTAAATCAACCAATTTTGCACGTTTATTGCTTCTAGTTTCTAATAACCCTATTACCAAAACAAAAATAAAAATGTGCTAATTTTTGTTATCAACAATGATGTTGATGACAGCAATTTTAAAAAACAAAAAACACTATTCATTGCAATTTATATATTGAAATCAATATTAGTTTCTAAATGAATAATTTTAAATTAAATTTGAATATATATAAGTAAGCGAGTGAATGAAATCTCTATTAAAATTTTTAATTGTATTGAAATAATTTTTTTACCAGAAGCAGTCATCATATAAGCTATTCTGTGTTTTTATCGTCATGTCCTGGCCTGCTTACTTTATTGAATCAAACCAGGATTCAATTAAATGGTAAGTCCTGTGACTTCTATGTCCTGACCATGTTCACACTTCCCAGCATCCCCTAAAATATCAAATCCAAGTTGCAGTGACTCCTATTTTGGAATATTCTAATAGACTTTTTTTTTTATTAGTTGTTCAAAACATTACAAAGCTCTTGACATTTTCTAATAGACTTTTAACAGATATTATTACATCAGTTCTCTTATGATTCAGTTGTATATAGTAGCCAAAGTGATCTTTTCAAAAGGAAAAGTAGACAATATCACTCACCTAAGCTAAATTCTCTTAAATGTTCCTCATTGCACTTAATATAAAACCCATACTTTTTGATTGACTAACATAATCCTACTTGATCTGTTTTTACCATTTGTCTGAATGTATCTATAATTATGGTCTAGTTCACCATTACCCATCTCCCACTGGCTGTTGTACAGTACACACAAGTGCCAATTTTCGTTAAAGATAGGTTATTTTTCACTAGTCCTGTCTAGAAGTTTTTCTCTTGTATATTTCATAGTTAACTCTGTATTATCTGCTCTTTTATAAAAATTTACCCCAAAACTCTAGAATAAAACAACACATTACTTATCTCAGTTTCTGTGTCTCACGCATCCTGGACCAGGTTAGCTATTCTCTCACATGGCTGCAGTCAGAATGTCTTCCAGTTCTAGGGTCTCATCAAAAAGGCTAACTGGGAATGAATCTCCTTTTAAGCTCACATGGTTGCTGGCAGGCTTCAGTTCCTTGCAGGCTGTTGGACTAAGGGCCTTAGTTCCTTGCTGGCTGTTGGCTCAGGTTGGCCTCAGTTTCTTGCCACATGGATCTTTTCAACATGGCAGTTTGCTCCATCAAAGTATGCTGACCCAGAAGGAAGTAGAGAAAAATCTTCTAGCAACCTTAAATTCATTTTTTGTATTTCACTCAAAGAAGTGATAGACAATAATAACCTCTGCTATATTCTCTTGGCTTGAAGCAGATAATTCACACTCAAGTGAAGGGTTAATTACACAAAGACATGAATAATTGAAAGCTATTTTAGAAGTTGGCCTGCCACATTCCATAGTCCCTTCAAAATTCAGCTTAACATTCACCTGTTCTAACTGCTTTCTTATCCTCTCAAAGTTGCTGTTACTCATGTATAATGTAACCGAGTAAAATATCACTGTTTTAATCTTTGGTTGAAAACTAAGAACATTTTCATGAATTTTGTTTTCTATAAACAAGTGTGAATCTTGTTTGTTACCTCGTGTTTTCTCAGTACCCACACAGTGCTTGGTACATATTAATCACTAAATAAATATTTGTTGGATGAAATGATGGGGTTGTATGAAGAAGAAATCCTATACAGAATTGTAAGAGAATATTTTGATAGCCTAATATCAATTCAACAATATTCTAATTTATAAGCTCTTCAGAAATAATCAAGTAAAGCAGTAGGCTCATTTTTCAAATGATACCACTCTTTAATTATTGAGGGAGATTCTTTTTGCCCCATTTATCCATTCATCTATTTGTTCAAGAAATTTTGAGAGACTGGTTCTAGGCAATATGCTGAGAAATGTGGATAGGATGAATCTTGGCTCTGTGGAGCTTATAGTCCAGTATCAAATAATCATAAAAGGAAATTAATAACAAACTGGGGTAAATGTTGAGGAGGGAAGATTTAGGACATAAGAAAATGACAATAGTGGTATTTGACTTGGTCTTGAGAGGACTTCCATGAGAATATGACATTTTATTTTTTATTTGAAGCTAATCTGTGATTTGAAGATGATTAGGAGCTGATCTGTGAAGATTTTAATCCTTCGATACAATGTCTGCAAAATCCCTGATTCTTTATTGTAATGTGTTCACTGATAGATATCATTTGCTTGGGCCAGCGTGATGCAATGAAAGAAAGGCAAATGTTTATCAGTAGTGAGTTACCATCAGCCAATCATAGCAGAACTGGTTGAAGAACTTACAGTTCTAATTGCCTTGTATTTGTCAAGTCAAAGCTCTGCAAAGTAAATTGTTCCCCACAATTGGCTTTCAGGGCCATACCTGACTGTTCATAGCCCAGAAAGAGTATACCTTCAGTTTGCATTCCTAAAAAGTTGATTTTGTGTGAACCATGCATAGAATTATTTCATTATATTTTGAGTGACCCACCCCACTCAGTATGATCAATATTTTAAATAATCAAATGTGGATTAAGGAGGTATATCAGGGCAAAATTGAACAATATGTGAATCTGGATTGCTTGCACACCTTTTTACTTGTGGATCTACCTGTGCCCTGTTTATTATATAACTCTTCTGTCTTATGAAACTTTGATGTAGAGCCTGCCCAACCTTTTGGTAGACCTGACAAGAACTGTTCATGGTGGGCATTCTTAATTGAAGCTCCCTTAATATTTCTCAGATTTTTTATCTTTAACAGGGCTCAGTGGTATGGCAGGTGCTGTTTTCCTAGGGTAGCTAATTCTCTGCTTTTGGTGTCATGCCCTTTCTACATAAAATTATAGGTTTACATTATGATGTTATGACCAGGGATTTGTATACATGTATACATCCTAAGTAGTATGGTTTCTGTAGGGTCTTGGAGCATCCACATTCTAGCTGCTGCATTTTTCTTTTTTTTTTTCCTCTGAGTTTCACTAAAAGCTAGCCACTTTCAAATCACCTGGCAAACACTTTAAAGCAGCAATACCAAGTATAGAATATGCTTTGTTCATAATACAAAAATGTCTAGCAAGTTTTGTGGTTCCTTTGTACTTGTGATTGGTGCAGAATGAATCTAATGTATTTTAAGAAACGCGTACCCTGGGGTTTTGGAATTGTGAAAACATCCTGATATGATAGCGCCCGTAAGTCTTACACTGTTTATATTATATCCTTTGGAACACATGGGTCCTTACCAAATCTTCCAACAAAATTCTTTTGTATCAGCTTTCCATCACTGTGATAAAATATACAAAATTATCAACTTAGGAGGAGGAAAAGTTTATTTTGGATCACAGTTTCAAAGCTTTCCATCCATGGTCACTTTGGGCCTGTGGCAAGGCAGTAGGTCATGGAGAAAGTGCAAGGTAGAGGATGCCTATTTATTTCATGGTGTTAGGAAGCAGAGAAAGAGAGAGAAAGGTGCCAGGGTCACAGTATCCCCTCAAAGGGCATTCCTTTCATGTTCTAATTTTCTCTTAATAGGTCCTACTTATTAAAGATTCCACTACTTCCCACATCAGTTTGGGGCCCAAGCTTTTAATACTTAGGCCTTTGTTGGAATTCCAGATCCCAAGTACAGCATCCTCTTTGGGCCAACTGGTTTGATTATCGTGCCTTTAATATAGTGTATCAGTCAGCTTATTCTCTTGTTTGATTAAATTTATCAGTAGCAATGAATGAGAAGAGGAGAATGCTTATGTTGTCCTGGTATATCCCATAGAGATGTAAATAGATTCTAGTCCTCTTTAACAGTAAGGTTTAAGAAAAATTGATTGACCAGGTCAATGAATATATATTATGTACCCAAGGCAAAGATAACTTTTTTGGTACAAATAGTAATTTGTATACTACTTGCTTAAGTTTGAATAGTTGGTTGTCATGCTTTAGGATCTGTCTTTTTTGTAAGGACTAACAGGATAAATGAAAAAAGAATGGAGACTATAATCCTGGAGTTTTTAATGCAATGGTGGTGTTAATCTTTTCTATTTCCTTTGGTATGTGATAATGTTTGTATTTAATAATTTGGTTCAGAGAATTAGTAGTTTTGCAGGCCTTACCCAATGTACAGTCTGGGGATTGGTTTTTTGACAACTATGTCAAGTTAAATTTTATATTCAGGGTTTGAGTGCTAGATAGCTGTAAGTCTGAATTTAGTGGACTGCAATCCAACATGAGCTAGACTTGGACTATTTCTATTCTCCTTATCTGGTCCCTGAATTCTCCTACTATAGAAAGGTTAAGGATGTTTCAGGTAGCATATAGCAATATAAACTAGGATTGTGACCAACAATCCACCAAATGTTGTTGGATTTAAATTTTGCTAGTGTGTTGTTTTCTGATCTTTGGGGGAAGGGACTCGATGAATTATTACTGTTTACACATGTTGTGTTTTATGATCCTTCCTTGAAGGAATTTGGACTTGCCTTCAAATAGTTTTGGACCTGATAACTGCCCCTGCAATAAAAAGTGTGTACAGCATAATGGTAGTTTGGAAGAGGCCATCCTGTTAATATATCCTGATTCAACTTGATTATACAGATAGATTCCACAGACTGAGCCATCTGCTTTGCCATAGAGCTCTGTCTATATCTTTCTTTCTCCCAAAGAATCTGTATCACATTAAAAATTTCCCTGGTTTGGTATCAGACCTATCCCGGTTATAGAAACATTATTGCTTAAAAGAATAATTACATGAACCTTGTTTTCAATGGTGAAGAACTATCCCATAACATTTCATTCAGGAAACTCTCAGTCCTATTCCCATTGCTATCAAGGAATGAGTTGCAGCAGGCTACCCAACTGTCAGACTTCTTGTGCAGAATCTATAGGGAAATGGCTGCTCAGTGAATTACTGCTTTATTGTCTGGATAAGTGGAGTGTCCTCCAAACTTCCTTTAAAATATAGCATACTGCTGGATTCCAGCCTTAAAATATACATATCCCCTCCATCATCCCATTTTGATAAGTTTCTCAACTCCTTTTTCCACTGGTTACTATAATGGATATGGCCTCCCTCCCTCCCTCCTCACCCCCCCCCCCCCACATCTGTCTCTCCTCGTCCTCTCTCTCTCTCTCTCTCTCTCTCTCTCTCTCTCTCTCTCTCTCTCTCTTTGTAGGAAATATGCCCTCCCTAGTGTTTCAGTGGGCATACTGAAAGGTTAGTACTATCTCCTGTTCCTTGGGAGAGTTTAAAAACCTGGTCTCATAGAAGATTGTTCCCAATTTATAAACTCTCCATTTTCCAGCTTTCTGCTGTGACTTTCTTATTGATATAAGATTCCTTGTGCAAAGTCCCTTATGTAGTCCTCTGACTTATGCCAGTACATGCTGACTAGACATTGCAGCTCTTTCTGATTACTCTCCTCTTCTTTCCTTGGTAGATGAAGTGCCATCCCAGCTGAGTTATGTTGTCACTTAGCACACTTTATTTCTCTAATGGACAGAATGGGAGGAGGAGGTGGAGATTCGAAGCAGATTGTTCAAAGAAAGATCATGAAAGATTTGAACATGGATCTTTCCCAGAAGATTTAGGAGAGTCCGCAGCCTCAGAATTCGAAGAATGTAGACGTTCAAGATGTTCATAGGCATGAACACATGTTTTCACATGTTTCCATCTCAAGTGAAAGGGTCCCATTCCTTCCCTGCAAAAGCTCTGATCTTGGTATAATGGAAATACTAGGGTTGAGGAGTTAATCTTCTGTAGTGCTACATTGCCATTATAACTACATCTTGACTTTCAAGCCTTAGCTTTCTGCCTTGCGAAGGAGGAATTATTGCTTTTAAACATCATCTTAATTGGTGATGAATTAACTTAAGATTTTCTTTCTTTCTCCAATTTATTGATCATTCCAGTCACATGACAAGCAATATATGTCTTATAATTATTTACTTCCTCTGAACCTACTATATACCTGAGATATTAAAGCTCTACTGCATTCCTTACACTGGTATGCCACTTCAATTCACCTCTTGTGAGGGTATGAACACAGAGAGTAGTATCTTTTACCAGAGGCTATTAGTACTCTACCTATCTTAATGATGAGATCTGTATTCCCATTACAGGCTAATGAATAATCCATTTCCAAAATCCCACTCCGAGACTACTTGTTTTTCCTGACATCTTCTGTCATTAATCTATTTAGCAGACAATTGAGTTTTAAGAACATTGGGGAACACTTTAGGGAACAACAGCTTTAAGAGAGTGAATTAAGGAAGATTGGGCAAAGGGAACACCTGATCTGTAGTGTAGTTGTAACAGGATTCTCAACCAATCTGATAGTTTGATCTGAAGCTGATTGTATGTCCTCAGATATATACAGCATCAACTGAGAGGTAGAGGGGAAATGGAGAAGAATGTACCCCATAGAAAATAGTCACTGAAAGCAGGGTATTCCAAGGTAAAAACATAACTTTCAGGAAATAAGACTTTTGGTCGAAAGCAAACTTCACCAGGAGATTCAATTGTGATCCATTGTAGTCAACACTTTTAGTCCTGAAGGTAGTAACTGAGTGGAGTTACACAAATTTTACTATAAGACATATAGTGAAATGGTCTATCACAACATTTGCCCCACATATCCAGATCTGTAAACTTTCTTTCATCTTTCTCTTCCCCTCTCTTACAAACACACACACACACACACACACCTCTTATAGGAGCTCCTACCCTGATAGTTTTCCACATAAAACATTACATAATTTAGGGATTCTGGTGACATATTATTTAAAATATGAGAAATACAGCAGAGACTGAGTTAAAATTTCTTAAAATTTCTTAAAATGTCACATTCCAAAAGAAATGAGAAAGATGGTATTAGACTTGCCAAAAATAGTGGAAGTAGATGAAAGAATGAACAAAGGGGAATGAAATGAAATTAATTCCATTTTAGACTCTTCATTCTTTTTTCCCCTGTGGTTCTCAAATCTAACTGCACATTAGAATTCTCACAAACATATTTAAATATATTCCAACAACTTGTTTCACCACTGACCAATTAAATCAGAATCTCAGAATGATTCTCAGTCACTACTAAATTGTATGCTGAATAAATGATTGTAGAGTTCAGTCAGTAGTACATATTATATTAGACTAATTAGTTAGTCATACTATCAGTATCAACTGTTGTATCTGGTTTTCTGAGGAAAGAGACCAGAACCGATGTCCAAATTTAAGATTCAGATTTTTGAGTATCTATCACTATTGCTTTATGCATCTTTTTGGAACCACTGGAAGAAAGTTTTTTTTTTATTTTTTATTTTGTCCTTGGTATAGGCTTTGACATAGATCAAGGATATACTGTTCCCTAAGTGCAAATATAACTCTCTACTCTATTTCGTCTTGAATTGTTCCCAAACATAAATAGTATAGTGAGTCTAAATGGCAGCATAAAAAGTCTACAAATATTTGAAGATTGGCAAAATATAATAAAATCATTGAGTCCTCTGAAAATATTAGCATTCCATGATAAAATTTGAGTTCAAGAAATAAATTGTCTTTGTAATTTAAAGAAATAGAAAGTCTACATATATTAAGCATTCAAGCAAATTTCAGCCAAATTAATCTCATTGAGATGTTTGAGTAATTTTAAGCTTTCCCCATTCTCATTGTAATGATGTAACCTTGCAAGTCCTCTGAAGATCATCTTATCTCCAAATCCCTAACGTGGCTCCACACTTTAAAATCAGAAAGATTTATTATATAATTTAAAATTATCACACACTCATCCTCAAACAGGAAGTCTTGAAAATGCGCATTTCTAATTTTTTAATACACTCAATAATCTTTCAAGAATCACTGTTTCCAGTCAAAATCATAGCAGGGAATCTTGGATGAAATAGTAATATTGGATGAAATATAATAGAGAAGAAACAATTCTCCATTTTAACCTTGTGCAGATAAGTACATCTGTACAAGTTGCCTAGAACCTACAACTCATGAATTTAAGCTCAATTAATATAATTATCTATCAAGAGTTTAACTTGAACACTCTATAATCGAGGACAAAACTAATTTCCAAATATTCCTAATTTCTTAATAAATGGCTTCTTGTTCAATTTCCAATAGAGTCTTCCTCCCCTGAAACCTCATATTCTGTTTCACCATAGGGTTAACAATATGGAGTGGGCTGACTATGGATTGAACCCCTGAAACTGTAAGCAAGAATCAGGTTTTATTCCTTTAAATTGTTCTTGTCAGACAGTTTGGTCACAGTGAGGAAAAACTAACTAGATCAGAAATTGGCATTAAGAATCATGTTGTTGCTCTAACCATGTGGTTTGAAGTCTTTGGAACTAGTTTGCAGGAAGAGGAAATTTGAAAGCTTAAATATTCAATCTGGAAAAGATTTAGAATATTGTAAGTAGAACTTAATATGTGAATTTGGTGGGAGCCCAGAAGAGCAAAATGCTGTTAGGGCTATGGATAATAAAAACTGAGCTCATGAAATTTCAGAGGAGGATCACTCTATTAAATAGAAATTGGACTAGAGGTCATTTGTATAACATTCTGTCAAATAAGTTGTCTACATTTTATACAAATCCTGAGACTTGCCATGAGACTGAATTTAAAGGTAATGAACTAATTAAAATATGATAGAAAAAAATTCTAGGTAGCATAGTATTCAGTTGGTGGCATGGATATTACTGGAAGCTTTTAGCCAAGTTTACTGTGATAATCAAGAACAGAAAGCAGAGTAGAAATATTTAAAATCTTGAAGCTTAGCCAGAAAAGTATGAAAGTTTGACAGTAAGGGAAAGTGTGTCAATCAGAGATTATGGTCACTACAGAGACTACAGTACTTTACCCCCAAACAGTAGGAAAAATGCATCCCAGGCTCAAGAATGTAAAGTAAAAAAACAAAAATTCCTTTGAGAGGAGACCACGGGGACAACATTCTTGCACAGGAAGGCCTAGGAAATAATTTCTCCATGCTAGCTACCCATGTATTTAGAGGCTGTTTAGTCAGCGGTTTCACCGCTATGACTAAACAATATGACTAGAACAATAATAGAGGAGGAAAAGTTTATTTGAGGGTTCATGCTAAATCCAAAGAAGTCTGGCTCCATTTCTCAGGGCTGGAGGTGAGGCTGAACATGGCAGAAGAGGTGGCAGAGGGAAGCAACTCATATGGTGATCAAGAAGCAGAGAGAGAGTTCTCTACTTGTCAGATAAAAAAAAAAAATATATATATATATCCCAAAGCCACACCCCAATTCCTACCTTCTCAAGCCAGACCCTACCACTTCAATTACCACTCAATTAATCCCTATCAGGTGATTAAATCACTATTTTGATTAAGACTCTTACAACCCAATAATTTATCTTCTGAACCTTCTTGCATTGTCTCCATGTGAGCTTTTTGGGGAGAACCACAGCTAAACCATAACAGAGGCTTCTACAGCCAGGATCCCAATAAGCTTGGCCACTGCTTGATATGGTGGCAGAACTTAGCATCAACCTTGTGGTACTGGTCCAGCAGGGATACAGTGTGCTGGAGTTAGAGGAGTCTTGGAGGCTTCCACCCAGATTTCAAAGGAAGACCTGGGAAGCTAGGAAAATTGTAGTAGGGTCAAAGACACTGTGCACTTCCTCTGAGAGGGTGATGCATGAGGAAGTAAAAAACAAAACTAAAGTTGCTGAATCTGCAGTAGTAATCCCTGCGATTAAGAGATGCCAGTAGTGTGGGATGTCTGCTGAAAAAAGCTGCAGGAATCTAGCAGAAACAAGCCAGGAAAGAGGTCATGAAGTTTGCAACCAGCAAGTCCATAGCTGCAGACTGCTCAAATTCTTTGTAGTGAACATCACAATGTCATGTGCCCCAGAGGCTGAACGTGGAGCTACAGAACTTATTTGATCAGCTGGATTTCACTCTTGCTTTGTTCCCATCCCTTCTTTCTGTGCCCCTGTGTCTTCCTTTTGAAATAAAAATGTTTATGCCATTATGTATTGGATATATGTAACTTTCCTGTGACTCTTACAGAGGAAAAACGGTGTTTGCCTTGAGTCTTAGAAGAGATTTTGAACTTTGACTTTTTGTAATGCTGAAACTATTAAGACTATAGGGTTGCTTGGAATTGGACTACATGTATTTTGAATTGTGAAATGGGCATGAACTTTTGGTCAGGGTTGGAATGTTGTGGTTTGGATACATGCTGCCCTCTAAAAGCTCATATGTGAGACAATTGAAGAATATTTAGAGGTGAAATGATTAAATTATGACAGTTGTAAAATATTCAGTGGGTAAGTCCACTGATACAGATTAACTGTTTGGAAACTATAGGCAGGTAGAGTGTTGGGGAAGGTAGGTCACTAGGATGTGTTCATGAGGTTTATAGTTTGTTCCTGGTGAGCAGAATTTGCTCTCTGCTTCCTAATTGCCACATTCTGAGCTGTTTTCTTCTTCTATAACCTTCTGTCATGATGTTCTGTTTCATCATAGGATCAGAACTGTGGAGTGGGCTGACCATGTACTGAATCTCTGACACTGAAAGACAAACCCTTCCTCCTCTAAATTGTTCTTGTTGGTTCTGCCTTCTTGTTACCAAAATACCTAACTAAAACATTTATGGAACTACAAAATATCTAGAGTAGCCAAGAAAATATCCAGTGAAAAAAGAATGTTTGAAGACTTATACTACCAAATATCAAAACTATATATGGAGTTTAAATACTCCTTTATGAGGATCTGGGCAAATCTACACAAGGGACAAAGCAACAGATAAAAAGGATTCATATAAAATTATCCAATCGACTAACTGTAAGGGAAAAATAAACCTTACCACATAATATATACACAAATTAACTTGAGATGAACTAAAAGGCAAGAAAATGAAAGGTAAAACAACAATAACACATCCAGGAGGGAAAAAGCGAATAATTTCATTCCATTTGGTTGACAACATTTTCTGAACCAGAACACTAAAAGCCCTGAAGGGTAATTAGCTGGACTATATTGAAATGTTGAAATTACATCAAATGTACTATTGGAAAATGAAAAGGCAAGCCACATTCTGGGAGAATTTTACTGTACTGTATTTGACAAAGGAACCACGTCCTGAATATATAAAGATTTTCATCATTAACAGAATTCGGTTTTTAACAAATGGGAAAATACATAAAGAATTGCTTTGTTTAAAAAAAAAAAAAAGAAAGAAAAAAGAAAAAAAAATGAACTAAATGGCCAGCGTGAAAAACTTCACAGTTCTCAAGAGAATAGAAAAAAACATTTTAAAATTTTTAATGTCATACTATATATCCATCAGAATGTTTAAAATTTAAAATTGACAGTAGCAATGTGAAAGAGTTTGTTGGTGGGATTGTGTATAAGTACTTCCTTAAATTCTCAGGCAATATATATGGAAGCTAATATATGATTGTGCTAGATTCCAGAAATTCCACTCTTTGATATAAACCTGAAGAGTGTTACCTGTTTATACCAAAAGCCATTCAGATGCAACTTTATGCAGCATGATAGCCTATGACTTGATTAAACTAAATGTTTCTCAATATCAAAATTGATCATTACTTTAAGGAGAATTTACATGATTCAATACAGAAATACTAGTGCAATAGTTAAAAAAAAAAGATAATTTTTAATTTTCTAGGTTCTAATTTTTGAAGGTTTGTTTGATCATCACAGTTGTAAGAATTTGTGTTACGTGTTCAATTAACATCAATCTTTTTTGTATGTTAACCTAAGATTACATTGTTATATGATTTTATTTTTAATTTGAATTTAATTTATAATTTTCTTTATCCTTTCTAAGTGTTATAATTATTTAGAGTAGAATATATTTATATCAAATGGAAATACTGATTGTTTTATTTTAAGCTATTAACAATTTGGCGTTAGTGTTTTGTTTTTTTTTTTGAAGAGATTATTATTTTTTTACTTTATTAGTTTATAAGGGAATGCCTTTTAGTATTTTGTGAAGTTAACTTTTCAAAATTATAATGAGTGTTCAAAAAATTTTGTATTAGAATCAACTATTCCTCCAATGGGAGGATAGGTGGATCAATATCTATAAGTCTATTTATATTATTCTAATATTTTCACAAATTTATGTTTTTTGCCTTGTTATGTTTTAAAACATTGGACTAAAATTTACAACTATGGGCATATACTTTTATATTTCTCCTTGCACTGTTGTTAGATTTTTCTTTATTTATATATTCAGTCTATTTGCTTGGGTACATGCAATGTCATGGCTTTTTTATATTCTTTGTGGGGGATACTTGTGTGAATACAAAATTTCCTTTTATTCTGTTTTCTCCTTATAGTCTTGGTCCTTTAGTATGCAAATACCAAGACAGACTCAAACACAGAAGGGTGACCCTATTTGGAATGCCTATATTATAGAAAAGAAAGGGCTGAAGAACCTCTCTTGAGAGACAATGATTCAGTTCTAATTTTGAGTGAAGGGTAGAGGGAGAATTTTGTGTGAGATCATTTTGGACTTTTGTGCAGTATAAGGAAGACTGCAATGCCATTGGGGTCCTTGTATAAAAGTCAGCTGACAGAGGAATCCTGTCTATCCAAGAACAGTGCTATACTCCTGTGAGATGCTCTCTATACACATGGGGTAATCATCCTCAGCAAGTCTCATGCTACTACCTAATTTAATGATGCTAACAAAATTTTATATTATAAATGATATTGCCATAATTACATTTATTAGCATTTATCTGTTAAATGGTTTTTATGCCTCTATTTTATTTCAGTTATATCTCTTAGAAAAAACATTTTAAAACATTTTTTTTTATTCCTCTGAGAGAATAAAATTTATTCTGATTTATATGGATTATTAGAATTACTATGGCAGGTTTAACATTTTTCTTACCATTTTTTTTCTTTCCATTTTTCTCTTACTGATTTGGTTATTTTAGTACATCAATAGTTTCATTTTCCTCATTTGTTTTGCTGATTAACCATGTTAATTTCAGCCTATTTTTTAAAGAAGTTTAATAGAGGAAAAGACATTTATTTTTCAACCAGAGATGTGAATTAATCTTTATAATAATATCCACTTTACAACCAGATTGACAGGAAATTTTGTACATCCTTACATCCAACAGTATAAGAGTAATTGAAGAATTTTTGAAGTTTAGGCCCTTGACTTGATAATGTATTTTTCCTACAGTCTTGATAGCTTTTTACTTTGTTTTAGAAATCTGAGTTTAGAATATTTCACATAATGTATGTGTAAAATTTTACCTGTCTCACAAACAATTATGGTTTTTAATTGTCATAATTTATATAGAATAGGAAGAAGAGATTATCTTAAATATATCTTTAAATATAAACATTATCTGCCTAAAAGGATCTAATTCCTCTTCACAGATTTGTGAATATCCACAGAGTTAATGGCATCTACATTGTATAAATTGATTAATATCCTTGAAAATATACTTAATTACTCCAATAACAAAAAGAAAGTAATTATTCACATTAAACTGATGCAAGATCCTTTGATTCTTGGGACAAGGTTGAGTGCAGTTTTTTCTCCCATTCTAAATAACTGGATAATAATTTCAAATTGCCAATCTGAAAACTGCACCAAGAAAAATTACTCCATTGTTGTCACATTTTTCTGTCATATGTTCTTTTTCTGTGGGTGGTCTCTAAGCATAAGGTCTGTGCTCTGATTTTGAATGTCATCACCTAATCCTATTATTAGTATAACTCCATTTTGATTTTATTAACATCCACTTTCCTGGTTGCAAAGTGTATGATTTTATGTATTCTGTAGAATACCCAAATTTCATTCTTAAAATAGGCTATTATTAACAAACTGCATATCTAGATGTGATCTTTAAAAATAGTCTGATTATTTCTTCTTAAGACCAGTGTTATAACATCTTACAAGCAAGAATGTGAACAATACAATACTAGATCTCACATCACGCAGAGATAAATTCTCTATCCATTAACTCAGCAGAATACCTTTCGTACCTATTATATGTAATGTACCACATAGTTATTTGGAATATAAAAAAGACAGGTGAGTCACACTCTGATACACTAAAATAGTTGCAAAATATGACTTTGACTCTCTTTATGCATGTGATGAAAGTCTCAAAGATGTAAAGCAAAAAAAAAAAGATGCAAATAATACATTAATAGAGATGATTTCAATAATTAACAGAGGAAAATAGACATTCTACATTTAAATATAATATAAGACAATATGCATCAAGAACCTATAAGCAAAATGTTTAAATATTGGGGAAATTTTTGGATGAAGTCAATTCAGTTTAACCATTCCTTGCTGAAAGAATGGAACTTCATATCTATAGTTAAGGAATCATATATTTTCATGGAATATATTCTTTGTGGAATAATACTATTTACAGACACTAATTTGATTTTTTTTTTTTTTTTTTTTTTGCTTTCAGGGTACGTTTTTAAGATCACATTTTGTATTCTCCCAGTATCCCTGGATATTAAAACTCTATTTTTTCCCCACATTAAATGTTTTAAGTTGTCAACAGGAGTATGTAAGAGGAGAAAAATCAAAACACAGGGAATAGCATTATTTTTGTGAGTCTAAAAAATCTGAGTATGAATTTTTTCTTCATCCATTGAATTTTGGCAAAGCAATTTTACCTACAGTTATTTATTTAATATTAATTCCATGGGTATATATTTAATAGATGAATCTTAGAGTCTTTTAAGTCTCTAACCATTTTATGCCTGTTCTAACAAATATAAAAAGGGAGGTGGGTAGAGAAAAATGCAAGAACTTTGGATTGGGCAGAGGGGAGTGTTGGGTGGAGGTGCAGGAGTGGAATGATGGTGGAATGAGATGGACATTATTACCCTATATACATGTATGATTACACAACCAGTGTGACTCTGCACCATGTACAGTTAGAGGAATGAGAAGTTACACTCCATTTGTGTAGAATGTGTCAAAATGCATTCTACTGCCTTGTATAACTATTTAGAACCAATTAAAAAATAAAAATAGAAAAAATAAAATTATTTTTGTTATAGTAAATGCAAACCTTTAAATTTTGCTTATGTTATGATCTTTGCTCATTTGATTTTCATGATTTAATAAAAATTTGAAAGACAGTGGACAAGAATTCCCTTTTAAACCATTCTCTATTCAGAGGTATGGAGCCGCATTATTTTGTTTTCACTTTTGTCTTAGAAATTCAGGAAGAAATTTAATTATTCATGACTGCCAGTGGTATAGGTCAGCTGCCTTTCATCTTTATTTACTTATTTCCGTTTAGATTTCAAAACACAGGTAAGTGAAACTTACTCTCTAGTTGATTTTGCTCTGTTATAGCACCTTTAAAATTAAAAAATAAAATGAACACACATTCATGTGTTAAGGAATGGTTGGCAACCATGAGTCTTAATTTCATAGTTTATATTCTTCCTGCCTGGCTCTTACAAAAAATATTGTGATTTCTTTAATAAGTTTACCTTGTATTTGAATATATTGATTCATATGTATAATAGGTTTTGATTAAATGAATGAATTTTCTTTTCCACAATATTTCTTCATTAATATTAAATTGTGTGGACAAAGAGATACTAAATATTAACTGATTTCTGAATTCATACTTAATTACTTGTCTATTTGATATAAAATAATTAAAACCTCAAATAAATGTTCACCCCATAACTCTTTGTGTTCTATGTATACATGTTTCCTATAACAACTTATAAAATCCTCAGGTAGTATGGTGGAGTGGAAAATTTGCTAGAGAGAAAAAAAACAAAACTAGGTTTAAGTCAGTCTTATCTTTTGAAGTTATTATTGTTAATACTGGTATCTAAAGAGGTTTCATGACACTTGCTTTGATAAGTTTTAATTAAGATCATGTGTAAGATAAATTAATATAATTAGTTGGTAAATTATAAGGTAGTACATATTTGTTTATATTATAATTATCAAAGAAGTCTTCTAATCAATATCATGTTCTACAGCTACAGAAATGAGGTCTGATTGTAAGGTCAGAGGGATTTGGGGGTTACATTACATGTAATTATTTGAACCAGTTACTATTGGAGAATTAAGTAATGGAGGAAATGTGGAGATGAGTTCACTCCTAGAATGGGAACTTGGAAAGTATAAAGAGTATTTGGTAAGCTAATTATCAGTGGAGTAAGGACTAAATCTCCTTAGGAACTATTGCTTGGACTCCTTAAAACTAATTCTACTGAAACTAATCAACTGTGATTGGGAAAAAAGTTCACAATGAAATATGATAAACATACTTCTTGATGTTCAATACATGGTTTAATTGGATTAGATAATATGAACGATGAGTCTTACACTTGTTAATTATAAACAGATTATTGAAAAAGGCAACAGCTAGGCCAGACACTTTCCATTAAAGTATACAATGAAGCAGGATGACCTAGAGTAGCAGTGAAAAAATTAAGATCGGGCAATGGTAAACAACACTATTTATTTACTTGTTTTTAAAACTTCAAGTTTGTTACTGTGTTAATCTGCTATTCTTTAAAATTTTTGTTACTGTCAAGTAATTACATATAGCTCATAAACTCTATTATTCTAAACCACATTCCTTCATTTACTTCATCTTTTACATTTATTTATGTACTTATTCCAGTTTCTCTGTATTTCAACTAGACTGTACAATTTTTAAGCACAGGGATTATGTCTGCTTAGTGACCACCTATCATAGCCTATTCCACCCTTTAGCTCTCCAAGTACTATTTGTGTGAATGAATTAATATAGTCTCTATCAGTTTGCTTATTCTCGACTATGTTAATTATGTTGTTTTAAGACTTGTAAGTCTAAACATTTTACAACAAATTTGATATTTGACACAAACTAATAAAGAAATAAATGTAATAACAAAACTGCTTAGCTATGCATCCAGCAGGCATCTGACTGAAGATGTAAAAGCTATAGATATTTAATATTACTATCTACAATTTGGTGTACTATTTCAATTTTCTCCTCTGACAAGCATTAGTTCAAAGGTGAATTATTGAAACTAACATCAGTTGCAATGCTACAGCTATTTTGGTCCATTAAATTCCAAATATCTATAGGTTCTCCATTAGAAAGGATGAATAGTGTTTCACTACAGCATCAGCTAATGAAATTAGAATTCTCACTACACTTAATTAGCATAATGAGTATTCATTTATTATACTAAATTTAACAACCACTCTTGAGTTTTTACTCTCATTTTTTAGAAAATATATGAAGAAGTGACCCAGTATATAGTATTCAATAATTACAAATTTTATATGAAACTAATCTAACTCCTATAAAATGTCTTACAAACCTAATTTTTAAAAAGCAATATAGCTGATGCTAAAATTTAGTCAACTTAGTCAATCTGATCATCGCCTCTTATTTGTCTTCCACATTTTACCTATAAATTACGTCCATCTTGTTGAATTTGCATAGTATAATGGACTTGACTCAGTCTGATGCAAAGCATGAATAAAGAGGAGTCAAATTAATGGTCACTGCCATCATTTTATAAGTACATTATCTATTAATTATATCCATGATTCTGACCTCTTTAGAATTAGAGACCACTCAAACACCAATGAACTAATTGATTTACCACTAAAAGTTTGTGTAGAGTTTTAATTCATTTTAAAACAAACCTCTTGCCTCTAACCTTGCTTTGCAAGAATCTTTATAGCATTTCTCAGACTAATATGTTTGTACAGGTTGTGGTATCATCACCTATTCACTGATAGACACACTGAAATTCACAGTAATTTATTCAAACAATTTAGTCAGATTTTAACAGCGATTTACTAAAAGGTATGTAGGAACTTTGGATAAGAACTATATCAACCTTGTCCACAAATCCTTATTAAATAAATTTTGAAAAACTTTTAAAAGTAACTAAATGAGATTTTGGAGGTTTGTTTAAAATATTTCACAACTGGTAAATATGGCAGCAGTATTGTCATGGCGCCTCACTTGATTGGAGAAAACGAATATGATGAAGGGATGAAAGGTACAGAGGTCAGGTGTGACCTTGCAGCAAAAGAGAAAAAGCAAAGATTTGAGTTTTCTAGTGACATGCTTGGCAATATTTTCTCTATACTGAAAGTATCTTGCCAGCTGCCTGCGTTCGGAACTGAACACGCTGGTTTTCTTTGCCAGTGCATAGTACAAATCCAATATGAAAAGATAATACTGGAAAATCACCAAAGAAGATGTCTTCAAAGGGCTTGTCCTACAACCAATGAATTAATCACATAGTGCTTGATGGGCAAACATACATGAAACTTTCAAAAATGAGGAGATAAAGGACCCTACAAGTAACTGCAGCCTTTGCCAGTCAAGGCTCTCTCTGCTTTTGTGTTGTTGTTGTTACTGGGTATTGAATTCAGGGGCATTTGACCTCTGAGCTACATCCACAGCCCTATTTTGTATTTTATTAAAGAGACAGGGTCTCAATGAGTTACTAAGTGGCTTGCTGTTGATGAAGCTGGCTTTGAACTTGTGATCCTCCCGGCTCAGGAGGCTGAGCCACTGGAATTATAGGCATGTGCCACCACCACAGTGGCTCTCTCTGCTTTTTAATGTAGCATCCTCCCACTCCAGAGTGCCCTAACTGGCATGCTCTTGTTTGGGGGCAGGTTATAGTCACCACCTCCAAGAAGTCTTTTTTGATCTGTCTAAACCTGCTCCATTCTCCTTTGAGTTATCCATGCAAACTGTATCTTTAGCTGGACTTTTATCACATTATATTGGCATTTACAGTTTATTTCTTTAATAACAGTAACCAAGACTCATAATTTAGTTCAGTTTCTTGCCCACTGGCATCAACAAATGCTTTCTAAATTAATGAGTAAGCAAACAAATAAAGTAACAGAGAAAAAGGCATGTCACAGAATGTTACTTAACTGACTCTGTATTTGGAGAATGCGTGTTTCAATAAGCTTAGAATTAAGATATGATATAATGGCCTCTGATTCTAAATGAGAAAATAATTCAGAAGGACCTGGAAAATCTCAAAAATAGAATCTACAAGAATTGTAGATTCAAATTAGAAACAAAAGACAGGGGTCTCTAAGTAAAATCCATTTGGCATGGGGTAGTTCACTGATATTTTCTCTTAAAATAGATAAAAGACTTTTAAAATGTATAGTTATTCTTTAAAAAAACAATAAAAGATCCATTTGAGTCCTGGTTGTCAAAAGATCTAGACATGGCTATAAAAATACATTGCTAGGTTAGAGTTGGAATGAAAAATCTTTGCAAATTAACTTAAAGCATTGAATTGCTACCCTTAAAGGGTAGTGGAATCTCTAAGACTGATGATTATAGAAAAGGCTGAGATCTAGGCCTGGAGATAGGTAAACTCCAGGGAGTCTTTTGTAAAGACAAATGATAGATGGATAATTAAAATTGCTTGTTTAGGATTAAGGTCAATTTCAGACTTCTTTAACTTTCTCAGAGAAAAACTGTGTTGGAAACAGCCCAAGCATCTGAAGGTGACTATATTTTTAAAAGATTAAATATAAGCAATATACTTAATATAAATTTTTAAATACATATCCTCATGTATATATTTATTATGAACTCAGTATTGGATTTGTGTTTACTTTTGTTTGAACTTTTCTGTCTGCTGCATCAAAAGAGCATTGGAAAAGCAAAGGGGCAAATTCAAACTTGTGATCTCTTCCTACAATTAGAGTAGAACTTAGACATTTAATTCTAAGCTAAGTGAAATAATTGTTTATCTATTACTTATACCTAGTGTGCCAAAGACAACTGCCATGAATTATCGGGACTATACTGAAATAACACTGGATAACTATTTTAATAAAATATTCATGTATTTTATAAATCAATCATGGAGGAAGTCTGGGCTCCATATTATGGATAAATTCATAAAATTAAAATATATATGTTGTCACTTTCAGAGCATTATAAAATCTTTGGATTCAATATGCTTGAGTTTTCACACCTTTATTTTTCCTCTGAGGTAAATGCTAAACAGCAAATGGCTTTATAACAAACACCACATAGTATTCAGTTATGAAATTTAATATTATAGTTTGATATTTTTCAACTATAGGAAGAATATAAGATCATCACATTTTTTATAAGATGTATATATTAAATGGAGTGGAAAAAACACTCAGCTACTTCAGCTAAAATTATGTAATAGAAGTAAAGCCCCAAGCAAGAAAAATGATACAAAATAAATGTAACACATTTTGAAAATGGATCTTTGATCACATGTTAAAAGCAGCCATTTTTTTTCAAAGAGAATAAAACTGAGTTTAGATGGTGCAGAATGTATTTACCCTACAATTTACTTTATACTTTGAAATCATTTGAGAGTAATTAATGGCAGAACCCAAACTCCACAGCAAAGGTTTTGAGATATGGCTCTTTCTTTAAATTCTAATGTGCCAATAACTCATATCTACTCTGTACTTGTCATAGTCTATGCTGGACTCATTAGACACATATCTCATAACAGGAAGGCATTGTTGATTCAATTTTTTTTTTTAAGTCTCAGAATAATTAGGTAGGCTTCCTCAGGTAACATGTTTAATTTATGTCAGAATCAGAATACAAATGCAGGAATTTGGGGCTTCAAACTTAAGGCCATTTATTTTCTACTAAACAACCTGTCTGCTCACTATTAGTTTTCACTATTTTTATTACCAATTCACTTTTCACTTGAGAAATATAACCAATAATATACCAATTTTTCTGAAAATACCATGAACTTTGATATCTTGTTCTTTATGCACTTTTTTCTTTAGTTGATATTAAAGTTTCTTCTACTTTTGAAGAGTATCATCATACTCTAAACTGGAAACAAATCCTTTCTTGGCTACGAGCATTACTCTCTGTACCTTGTATATTCTTTGTAGTTTGTATTATGTTTTTCACATATTTCTAATTCATTGTCTTATTCAAAAAGCATGTCATATTATCCTGTATCTGAATGCCTAGAATATTGTCTGGTACACAACAGTTGCTGAGTCAATGTTGAAGCATATTAAAAGGCATCAGTGACTTTGTTTTTGTTTTTATGATATAATTTATAAGACAAGACAAATCTGGCTGGCATCATGAGGAGAATATCATTGAGTTTCGATCCTAGATGAAGAGGAATTATAAGTAGAATTTTTACAAGTTGAATATTACTTGAAAGATATATAACTTGAAATCAGAAGACCTCAATTCTTATTTATTCATATGACAGTTGTGAGAAGTTGGGCATTTTATTTCTCTCTAACTTATAGTTCTTTAATTCATAAAAGATGGCTTATGTAATTCTTTTAAAATCATATTTTGGGAAATCAAATGAAAATGAGAGAATGCATAGAACACTTGTGAACTGTTATTCATCATGTGTCATTTATATGGGTGTATGTATATTCCTAGTATTCCCAGGGGAGAAAGTGACTTAAGGATGGTCGTTTCCTTAGTGAACTAAGATTAGAAAATTTCTAATATTTCAGAACTATTACCCCAGTAATTTAGAAGAGTTAGGTGTAATAGACCATCTTAACAGAAAACTAAATGTTCCAGAGTCAGTGAAAAATTTTTTAAATGACTAACCTTATATGCATTTGTCAGTGATATACCATAAAGCTGAATTTAGTCCTCAACTATTTAAAAATTATATCTGAAGTTAAAATGAGATGCAAAATCATAAATGTCAAGGTGGTTATTCTCCCATTTCCAAGATCTGTTTCACCAAATGACACACTTTACAAGAAAAGGAAAAACAAAGAAAATGTGGCCAGAATAATTTAGGATCACCTCATAGCATAACCTCTTGTAGTGTATAATAAATATATTTCAATATTTACCTTCTAAAGTTCATCAAGTTTCGGAAACTCAGTTTTATTTCATGTTGTTCTAACCCAAGTTACAATCTTTCAAAAAACAACTTGGAAAAATCTATCCTAGACACGTTGCACAAATGAATAAAGAGGAGAGAACAAGGAGGTGAAGAGGATTAAGTGTAACTGGAAATCCATCCATATTCAAATTAAGAATGAATGAAATGGTAAGATCTCAGTTTATAATTGTTCCACTGGGAATGCTTCAATTTGAAAGTAGCAAAAGTGCTCTGTCAGTTATATTTAGCAGAGTCATATCAAGTCTGGGCAAGTCAACAGGCATACATTTTGTAACTATATTTTCTTGACTTTTGCTTTCTAGTAGATGAAAACTGGCCATACATTGAGATATAGTGGTAGTTCAATACTGTGTTAGTCCTCTTGAGCTGCTATAGCAAAATACCAAAGACTGGGTGACTTAAACAGTAGAACTTTGTTCCATAGTTTGGGAAACTGGAAGTTTAAGATCAGGGTCCCAGCAAAGGAACCTTCCACTTCAATCCTCTTCTCTTGGTTTACAGCCACCTGCCATTTCCCTGGATGCTCTCATGATTACTACTCAGGGGCTGTCAACCACTGAGCCAAATCCCAAGCCCTTTTTTATATTGTGTATTGAGACAGGGTCTCACTGAGTTGCTTAGGGCCTTGCTAAATTGCTAAGGCTGGCTTTGAACACTTGATCTTTCTGCGTCAGCCCGGAGCTGCTACTATTATAGGCATGTGCCACCACACTAGGCTCTCCTGACTCCTTTATGCAAGTGGAGAGGGAGACAGAGAAGGACAGAATGTAAATGCACATGCAAGTTCTTGGATGCATCTTATTGTAATGACACAAATCCTATTGGATCAGAGACCAACCCTAATGACTCATTTAAACTTAGTTTCTAAGTACTGTACAGTTAACTTAGTATTTAGACCATCAACATATGAATTTTGGGGGACATATACCCCTATATCAAAAGGGAAAATAAAGGCATACTATTACAGAACCAGTGCACAGCTACATGTATCATTATAAAGTAACTCTTATATATTAATCTAGAAGTAAATGATGATTATCTTAACATTGATTTAAAGGCAGAATTCATGAGTAGTACATTATAGAATCTTGTTGGTCATGTATTAAAATAACTATGCATAAACCCTACGTGTAGTAGATGAATATCTACATCTATCTATGTTGATATTAAAATAAACCAATTCATTACATTTCTTAAGGGAATATGGATGTAGACCAAAATGTAAGGGTCTTCAGGTCAAACATGGAATTATTTTAAATTAATTTTGTGGGACTAAACTCTAATAACTTTTATATAGTGATATATTTTACATTTTATTTATAGTGGTTCTTGAACTTTAATTTCTAAACTGATACAGCATGGTTATTAGTATTCATTTAGTGAAATCCATGCTCTCTTTGAGCATTTTAAATCTCTTAACAAGTCTCCCTTTTATGCAGAATTTTACCATCTGAATGTTAATATTCTTGGTTATTGAAAATAATATATTGAAGTTTCTTTGTCTATTAATATCTGTTTAAGAGAAACTTAATATTCAGGCAAAGAATTCAGATCTATGCCTATAATAATATTAGGTGCTTGAAATTTTATTACACAAAGTAAAATGACATTGGGTGCTTTTGCAAAATTCATTTTGTATAATACTACAAGTTTCTATTTAAGATTTTACATTATTTATGATTAGAGTTGTAAGTAAAAACAGTGGAAAGAGATTTTGATTTATACTTGTATATGATCCTTTCCAGTGATGTAATTATCACAGACCTGTTTAAAAGAGAATATAAGAAAATATCTGAAAAGAAATTATAAAAGGTCTGAGACAAGAAATCATAAGATAAATAAACTGATTTTTAAACATTGAGAAAGTCTTATAAGAAATCTTTAAAGAAATGGTTTTCACTTTGAAAAATACTTTTATTAAACTTTATAAAACCAGGGTTTCATTAAAAACACATACTAGTGTGGCACATTTTTTCTGTAAAATATTATGATTTATAATATATGTAATCATCTACAAATATTCTTGGGTATTTATTATTTTCTCAGTACTTCCTTAGTTGTGACAGACATAGCATTTTAAAAGGAACAAGTTAAATCATTCTTATGGAGCTTACCCTTTAAGTCTGGGGAAACATTTGACAATTCAATGTATATAATGTAAAAAAGAAGAAAAATAAAGTAGAAGGTATGAGTTAATTCCAAGAGTAACATAAGGTACAAATAAGAGAGGGTAGCCATGAGGGTCCTTACTGAAAAGAGGGTATTTTATCAAAGACCTGAAGGAACTGAAGGAAGTAAGGGGGACATTTAGGCAAATGTGTAAAAGAAAATCAATAGAAAGTCCCATGGTTACAATGAAGCCTCAGAAGATTTAAATGTTTACTATAGTTAAATAGTTATAACTAAACATAGAAAAATACATTTTCAAAGTGTTCACTAACAAACCAATGTCCACATGTAGTAAAGTAGCATAACAAAAATTCTGATTTCAAACTATATTCTTCATCATTTTAGGCAATAATTGGAAATCATGACAAAAAAGGCATCATTTTCATATGTAGGCAAGTCAAAGTTGTAGTTTTAGTTAGCATTGTGTGGATAAAATGAACTTCTGAATCAAATTGCACTTATATTTTTCAGATATGAATATAAGATCTTGTAATTTGGTGAGAAAATAATTTTTATAGGTAGAGAATTATTGAGGCACAGCTGAACAGAAATTTTATTCAAAGTATTTGAAACTTTTAGTTAACTATGAGGTTAATATTCCATTGTATTATGTAGGACAAAAATGGCTTTATGCTCTAAGTTCATAAAGCCATTTTTGTCCTACATAATACAATGGACATAATGTTGCCAGGAAAGAGGGGGAAAACTAAAAATATTCTTCCTACTGTCTAGCCATATCTAAACCATTGAGTCCTAGGGTTCTATAGTAGCATAAGAAAAATGACTTGCCTATGAAAGACTCATGGCAAGTACAAAGACTAAGGATTTGGGTCTGTTATCTTTTCCCAGCATATTCTTCCATAGTACTAACTCTGGCAAGTATAACTATATGCCATCTGAATCTTTGCTCACAATGTCTCTTCTGATATGTGCTCCCACAGTGCCAGTCCCCTGGATTTCTCCTACCCATTCTGCAATGATCTGTGTGGAGCTTCCCTGTCAATGCAATGTTATGCTTAAAAATTCAAAGTAAATTCCTAGAATAATTTTATCTTAGTCATACAAATTATATTCTTGTTATGGAATTTAATAATCATCTCAAAGTCCTCTCTTAGCAATAATTTTTTCTTACATTTATCTTTTCCAAAATCAATGCCTCATTTGTATGAACAACCCTTTGCAGCTTTTTTTAAAAACTGGACTTAACCAGCATGCAATAATTCATTGATCAAAAGCACTGTCCAGAGGTGAATGACATAAATACTTGTTTTAAACAGCCTAAGAAAACTATTGAGGAAATGGATAGTTCTAAGAAATTCTAAGTCAAGAATCTTATCTGTATATTCTGAAGAATACATCTAAAGTTTCTCTAAAGTTATTGTTTCTTCTGGGGTAACTTCAATATCGTAGTGCTCCCTTAAAATATCATTTCTAACACTGAACACATTTTTCCTGCTATAACAATAATTATAAAGAAAAAAAACAACAGTTGATTAATTTTCTTCAGTGAAGAAAACAAACAGAAATTAATAAGAATGCCTGTAGCTTTTCATACGATATTTAAAAACAACCACTCCAAACTTACTTGAAATGAATGCATATTCTCTGTTTAGAGACCTATAATGCTAATGTAAACATAGCTACTGTAATTTAAAATTTTAAATATAATTTCTAACTTTTACATTCCTAAAGGGGTAAAATTTGAAATAAGGAGATATGATTGTAAAAATAGTTTTAATAAAGCAAAGTGCTATCATTTTGACTTGAGAATGATTAGTGTTTTACATACCATGATACTAGAATGGGATGTAAAATACCTTTTGTACTACTCACTAGACATTTGATTAAGAATATTCCATTATTGACAAAGATTCTGGAACCCTAGCTTTTTACTCTTGGTACAATATGAAAATTGAAATTAAAACATTTAGTTCAACCTTTAGATTATAGTCCAGGTGTTTAATTATGTATGCTAATTTAGAGATTCATACTTATATAAATTTCTGATTTCTACAATGTAAAATATTTCTGGCATTGGTTATCATTTGATGTATCTTGATATCCTTCTAAATGTACCACGGTGATTGGTACTTAGTTTTACTCAGCACATATTCAATACATAAAAAGTAAACAAATAAGGAGGCAGTATAAACATAATAGAAATGCATAGTCTAGTAAAAATGCTTCCACTTAGTGGCAGCCTATGAGGCTTGCTATGAATTTAACAGTGAATTAATCTGAAAGGAGAAAATATTTGATGTTATGTGATGACTGCTTTGCAATGCACATACTAATATTTCTTAATTGAACTTTAGGACCTTGCTTGACTGACATATATTTAACTTTACTATGATGTATGCTCCATAAAGGCAAAAATTTTGTAGATAGTATTTACCCATCTACCTTCAGCATCTTAGTACTGATTAGATCCTTGACGAATAGTCAATAAATGGATTAATGGGTCAATTAGTACATCAGTGATTACAAACGTAAATGAGAAGATAATTTGCTAAAGATACATTGTTCATTATGTGAATTTTTGTTTATCTGTGAGTGCAGAAAAATCAAGTAGAGAATTTGAAGAGTATATACTTTTATTTGCAGAAATTCTGAGATGGTTAAGAAAGATTCATCCTTATCTCTGAATTCTGAAATTTTTATATCTATGTTCTTCTTGGTCTTCAAACATCGCATGTCTAATCCTAATGTCATCATATTGCATTCAAAATGAACTGCTCTTCTTGTCGTTTCATTACATTAGAGGTACTGCAATTTTCCTATCCATCAAATCCTTCAAACTTCTGATAATTTTGAAATGTCCTTTTGCTACATTTTATATATATATAACTAATTGTTTCAGACTTCAAGGACATTTTGATGACAACTTGACCAGATGTGGCAGAACTCAGTGTAGCAATGGGAAGTGAATGAGTCACTACTGCAAGATTTAACCATTATTTAGACCCAGAAAAGTCCACATTAACTCTTTTTTAAAATGTTATTGTATTTTTTATACCTTTTATTTATTTATATGTGGTGTTGAGGATGAAGCCAGTGCCTCACACATGCTAGGGAAGTGGTCTACCACTGAATTATTACTGCAGCCCCTACATGGACTCTTTGTACAGCATTCCCTATGATATTTCACTTTCTCTTGATATCCAACAATGCATTTTATCTCCTGTATAACTTTATGACTCTTATGTTGTAGTTGATTTGTTTCACTTGCACTGATCATGTTTCCTCAGAGGTATAGTAAACTCTTTGATGTCTCAGACTAAGGCTCTTTCTGGTAACCTCTAAAGGTGAATACCTGTAGCTTTTCCTGTCTACAACATTCTTTCTTGATGCTCCCTTGCTGGGCAATTACCTTCCTCATTTTGATCTAGCTTTATAATAATAGAGAAACTCCTAATGGGCATCTATAATCTTATATTTTAAGTTTTTCTAGTGGGTTGTATTTGTATATCAAAAAGAGTTTAAACTGTGAGACTGACATGAGTTATGCCTATGAACTCCAATCTAGGTGAACTCAGTCCACAGCAAGAAAACAATTTTGAGAGAATCTCCTAGAATCATAAAAGCAGACAAGTCTTTGTCTAGTTAAGTTCAACGTTTGAGCGTTCTCAGAGATAGTTTCTATTTTACTCAGCTTTTTGTCACTGTGACCAAAAAAACCTGACAAAAACAACATTGGAAGAGAAGAAGTTTATTTGGTGACCAAGGTTTCAGAGATTGCAGTCTACAGATTGCTGACTCTGTAGGTCTGGGTTCAAGGTGAGGCAAAACATCAGGGCAGAAGGGCTTGATGGAGGAAAGCAGTTCAGAACATGACAATTAGGAAGAAGAAAGTGACAATCAGGAAGAAGAAAGAGCTCTGCTCACCAGGGACAAAGTATAAATCCCAAAGGCAAGCCCCTTGTGACCTACCTCCTCCAGTTACTCCCTACCTGCCTTCAGTTACACGCATTTAATCCACATCAGTGCATTAGTGCGATGATTAGGATAAAGTTCTCATAACCCATCATTTCACCTCTAAACTTTCTGACTTTGTCTTACACATGAGTTTTTGGGAGATACTCCATATCCAAACCATAACATTTTACCCCTGGACCCCAGAAGCTTATGCCCATCCCATAATGCAAAATACATTTAGTTCATTTTCAAGAGGACTTAAGATTATCTTAATAATTCCAGCATTACCCATAGTCTAAGTCTAAAGTCTCTTCTGAGATGCAAAGCAAATTCTCAGTGTGAGCCCTGTAAAAATCAGAAGCAAGTTATCTATCTAATATGTAATGCCACAGAGTAAACATTTCCATTACACAGGGGAGAAATAGAGGCATATGAGGAAAGGAGAGGACCAAAGCACGGCTGAAATCCAGCTGGGTAAACAAGTTTTGTAGCTCCATGTCCGTGGCCTCTCCTTTGGCTTGTTTCTGCTTGGTTCCTATAGCTTTCCTTGGCAGACATCCAATGCTACTGGCACCAAAATCTTAAGGTCTCCACTGCAGCTTCAGCTTTCTTCTCACTTCTTCATGTGTTGCCCTCTCAGGGGCAGCTTGCAGAGATTTTAACTCTCCTGCACTTTGCCTGGCCTCCAAGTCTTCCTTTGAAATATGGATAGAAGACTCCATGACCTCCTAACTTCAGAAGCCTGCATTCCTACAGAACCAGTGCCTCTTGGTTGAGGCCAAGGTCTGCCACCAAATTGAGCAGTGGCTAAACTTCTCAGGACCATGCATATAGTAGCTTATGAGTGCTTGGGTGATTGGGCATGTTGAAAAAACTTCCTAGACACATTTTAGAAAAGATAGGAAAGATGCTCAGAAGTCTTTATGCCATAATATATTTGGATTTACTTTGAGCATTGGAGTCTTAATAATTTAAAGACTTAGGTCATTTTTGTGAACATTATAAAGGTTAAATGAGAGTGCATGTAGGCAAGAAATTTAGGTAAGGGGCTAACATAAAAATTAAAAATAAGGCAGGTGATGAGTTAAAGAAGTGACTGCTGAACTGGGGAAACTATAGGGAAATACTTTGGAGATAAATATTTATCCATTTTCCTCCTCTCATTGTAGTGTGATATGGAGGAGGAAAGGAATGTTTGGAGGAGGAAGGATGAGAAAATACATATAATGATGCTGCTATTTCAGCTTTAGAAAACCAAGAAGTCAATGATGCCATTAGATGAGATTAAGCATAAAGAACATGATGTAAATTTGGAGAAGGAAAAGACAGCCAGATGAATTACTATTTAAAAATGAAAGGAATTGTCTTGGCTAGCAAACATGTAAAGGTGGTATTCAACAGATGCTTGGAGACACAGATATAATTGTTAAGAGAGAATTTGAAGCTGTCAACTCAGATTTGAGATAGCCTGAGATACATTGTTATAATTTATATATGAGGTGTCCCCAAAATATTCATGTGTGAGACAATGCAAAAATATTCAGAAGTGAAATGATTAGATTATGAGAGCTGTAACCTAATCAGTGGACTGACCTACTGATATAAATCAAAAAGATAAGTATAGGCAGGTAGCACATGGCTGGAGGACATAGGCCAGTGGGGAGTGCCTTTAGAATTTATATTTTGTTCCTGGTGAGTGGAGCTCTCCATTTCCTGGCTTTTGTGTACTGAGTTTCTTTTCTCTGCCATTGTCCTTTTATTATGATATTCTGCCTCAACTTGGTCCAGCGCTGTGGAGTCAATCAGCCACGGACTGGAACTCTGAAACTGGACCAAATTAAACTTTTCCTTCTTTATGTTGTTTTTTGGGCATATTGGTCACAGAGATGCAAAGCTGATTAAAACATGCATATAAGTTATAAAGGAATAATGGGTATATAAAAATTCAAAACAAAATAATATGTAAAAAAGATAGTTAAGGGTAAACTAGAAAGCTTTACCATTTAATTAAATAGGCAATTGGTCAAAGTATATCATACAATTAAGGTCAATGAAAAAAAAGTTTTGTACCAGTTCATGAAAACTATTCTTTTTCCTAAATATGTACTTTAAATTTAGAATAGTTGGGGTTTCACATAGTCAATCCAGAAGGTTTTTTGATGTAGTACTAAATCTAGAGGAGGAGCTTTGTTTGAACAGTATAGAATCAAAGTTACTATTTCTACTGTTTTATTACAGTTTACCTGTAGAAAACCTTTTGTTTTTAGCTCAGTTATCAATAAAAATTTGATTTTAATATTGCCAGTCACAGAAAGTTAAATTCTTTTAAGAAAATAAGACATGAGAGTCTGAAAATATAATTAGGAAAAAAAAAAAAAACTGCTGTTGGGGAATCTGAAGATAGATAACATTAGCATTATTCACAAATTTAGCATTATTCACAAATTTAATCTATTCCAATATTGGAGATTAAAAAAAAATAGATCCAAAGACAATAGCTCATGTTTTGAGAAATAAATATTCCTATTTAAATGTGAAAGTATTTGAGGATGAGGACTACACTTTAGTTGTTTTTTTTTTTTCTTATTGGAAGTTTTATTAAATAATATCACAGATATAATAAAAAACTACATATAAAAACAGAAAAACATTGCTTTTGTCATTTTTAAATCAAGATTGTAACAATTAACACCACCGCTATTCAAAACGAACATCTAAATTTCTAATTAAAAAGAGTTAACAAAGTTTTTAAAAATGATTATTTCAATATGGTTGGTTCCATTCACACATTGGGATAGTTTTCCAGTAAAAGTCTCATATGTTAGTAAACTTTCTGTAAAGGCACAGATAGTAAATATTTTAGGCTCTCAGTTCATATGATCTTTCATAATTACTCAGATCTGTCTTTGCAATTCAAAAACAGCACCAGATAATGGATAAAGAAATTATCATGACTATGTTTTTAAAAAGCTTTATTACGGACACTGAAATTTTATGTCCAATAATTTTCATTTGTCATGAAATATTATTTTGATTTTTTTCAATATTTTAGAAACAATTCCTTAGCTCATCAAACATTCAAAGCATGTAAATCCAGGCAGAAGGCCTTGTGAACCATTTGGGCCAAAGGTTGTTGACCCTTGGCCTGGAACCTAGAATTTACTGTTTCCTTAAATGTTATATATCGGCAACACGAACACACACTAAGATCAAATTCTCTGGACCCTGAAACCCTAAGGCTGGAGCAGTGCCCTTTTTCCCTCAGCTTTCTGCTGCTTTTATTCGACAGAGTGATAGATTTTTTGTTTGTTCTTTTTGTGGTTTATTGGCTAAAGAAAATAGTTTGTAGAGTGATTTCGTGTCCATGTATGAATGAGTGAACATATTGATACCATTTCTATTCTGGCAGAGCACTGAAAAGAACTCAAAATAAAAATGATTCAATTTTTTTCTTTCCCAACATTTTTATAAAGCTTCATTATGAGAAGCCCAGTTAATTCATAGTTATTGACTTAGCCTACTGTTTAAGGATAACAAGTTTTTTGTTTGTTTGTTTGTTTTTTTAATAATTCCACATCCATTTCCATGGTCCACAAAAGAGCATGGTAACTGGTTATCAAAGGGTCAGGATAAATACAGATAAATTATCAATTCTGTGTTTCCAAAGTAATGCATTTTAAACCTTTGGGACTATTTTATAACTATAGAGCAGAATTCGTTAAGATGCTTCATGATTTAATATGTACCTGTATATAAATGTTAAAAATTATTAATATATGAATCAAAATATTAAAAATTATCAATATATGAATCAAAAGAAAATATTGATTTAAATTTACATTAGTGTTCTGAAACATTTGAAAATGTATCTTTACTGTATCATATATTTCATTGTACTAATCTTTTAAGATTTTTAATTCTTCAATTGATAATTTTTTAAAATAGAAGTTGGTATTATACAGTAACAGTGAAAAGAAAATGATCTGCAGTTAGTTAAAATAGCTAAAAATCTGAAATTGGGATTCCCATACTAGCTATGTGACCTTGGATGATTTACTCATCTGTGAATTATCACCCTTTCTTTGCATGGAGATGATAGTTGCTTCTACATAGGGTATTGCTAATCAAGATAGATAGCATGTGAGACTTATTTACAGCAGTTTTAAGTACATTTAATGCCGCAGTCTGTCTGGGCACAAAATCATGAGCCACCACACAGCTTGTAGATTCAAACAGCAACTCTTTATTCCCGAACTCACACCAGCCGTCTACAATCACATTCTGGGGAAATCCACGTTCTCTGCCCAAATCCACCCCCACTGCCCAAATCCACCCCCACTGGGCTTCTGTCTCCCCCCAAATACTGTCTGAATCCCGTGAGAACTCAAGGGGAACTCAGGCAGCAGGATACGCCCTATTCCCAGCAGGAATAACCTTAAACCTGGAATGTCCTAAACCAGGAACACCCTAAACCCGGGATCCGCCCTGGTCCTTGAGCAAGGTCACCTACATGCAATGTCACTGCAAAATGTCCTATTTCCATGAGTCCTTCCACTAAGCAACATGGGGTACGCTGGCAAGGAACTTGTCATACCTACTTGGCTAATGGCTCCCAGCAATTTAAGGTGCCTTTTAAGAATTCAGTATATGTAAGCTTTTAGCACAAATTTAAATTAGTTAATGAAATATTATCATTATTTTTGTTTTTTGTTTATTTTGGAATGTTTGTATTTTGGAATCTGTATCTCTTTGCATAGAACACTGTCTCACCCCTCCCTCATGAGGAGTTTTGAAGCAAGTCTCATTTCCTAAACAAAGTTAAATTGACTAATTTTATCACTGGAGTATTTTTTTAAAATACCTTTATTTTATTTATCTTTATGTGGTTCTGAGGATCAAACCCAGAGCCTCACCTATGCTAGGCAAGTGCTCTACCACTGAGTTACATTCTTAAAACATTAAGTAATGTTTTAAGAGCACGAATCTGATCATATTTCTCCCCTGCTGATGTTGTCTATTTCATCTCACCAAACAAGTATAAAATGGGAGAAAATAATTAGGAACCAGTAAAGAAAATTTCAGACAAATTGGTGGTTAAGAGTACTTTTTTTTTTTTTTTTTTTACATCACTCAAGTAACCTACATTGAAAATAAGATATGAAAGAAACTTGAATCAGCAGAAATTAGCTAAAGGCATAGTGACAATTTTACCCAAAATTGTAGAAGCAGGCAATCTTTTTCCTTTCAGAAGGACATACTCCTATTCATTCACAGGCACACATTTATTTGTATTTAGTTTCTTTATTTTTTTATTTGTTGATGGATATTTATTTTATTCATTTATTTATATATAGTGCCGAGAATTGAACCCAGTGCCTCACACATGCTAGGCAAGTGCCCTACCACTGAGCCACAACCACAGCCGGTGTATTGAGTTTCTTTTACTTTTCATATTTTATCTTAGAAGGCACATGTGTTGTCTTTTCATGTGAACAAATCACTTTTGGTGAATGCTACTGCTTCCTTAGCTGTAGCAACATTAATGAGAAGGTTATTTATAAAATTGAATTATATCACGATCACTTAGAACATATAGTGATTTCAAAAGTAGTAATAATAGGGCTGTGGCTCAGTGGCAGAGTGCTGGGCAAGTGTGTATGAGGCACTGGGTTTGATTCTCAGCACTGCATATAAATAAATACAATAAAAACGTCCATTGACAACTATTTTTTTTTTTAAGTAGAAATAATGAACTGTGATGTTAAGGTAAAAGTAAAGGAATAGAAACCATGAGCTTTTTTTCTTAAATGACTGCACTATAACTTTATTAATAAACATAATGGTAATAAAATTTACAGTTCATTTGGGACCTTCCAGAATAGCCATTTAGATAAATAGCAAACAGAACCTGAATATCTTCTTATAGTGCTGGAGGGGTATTGTCATTGCTATTGGATAGTTTCCTGCTGGACTGTTGTTGCCACAAGTGCACATTTTAAGTGACTATGTCTCTTAGTGAACAAACTGTAGGGCTGTGCATAGTTTGCAGTGTCTAAAGTAAACATCATCATCAGGGGAAAGATTTCTTTCAACATCCTATCCTAAAACTGGTTTCTATTTTATAATTTAGATGATGCCAACTCCTACATTACAAAATCAAATATTTTTTTTTTTATTGAAGGTGCCATCAAATGGTATCAATCACTATTAAATCTCTTCATATAGGGGCTAGGGTTGTGGCTCAGTGGTAGAGCGCTTGCCTAGCATGTGTGAGGCACTGGGTTCAATCCTCAGCACCACATAAAAATAAAATAAAGGTATTGTATCCACCTAAAACTAAAAAAATATATTTTTAAAAAATCTCTTCATATAAATTTTGGTGAAAAATCATATGTTCAATGAAAACATATGAACTCCCTAAACTATTAATTGATATTAGTTTGTAGTTAAGGTAGTGTTATAGATATACCATCCATTACCTGCCTCTTGCCAATACCTAAATAACCAGTATTATTACATTGTATTTTATTTTTTAGGCAAAACTAAAATTATATTGTTTAACTAATATATAACTAAATTATGTAGTTAATTTTTCAATTAAAGAATGAAGCCATAATTTACAGTCTTATTTGTCATTTTATTTATTATATTGTCAATTATATCCACAATGACACCTGTAATAAGTAAATAAATGAAAAACATTATTTACTGTTTTTATTTTTAAAATATCAATTTTGTTCCCTTGATAAATCAGTTTTGTTAAGGGATACTATAGCTCAGCTTGATAAAAGAATATCTCAATTAGATCAACTTAAAAAAATTGTACTAAAAATCAACTTTTGCCATGCTTACTTACAAAGAATTTCTATCAAACAAAACATTATGTAGCTAGACCTTTACGGTTATGTGCTTATAGGTGTAACAAGGTTCAGTGACTTCTAATTTAGTTTTAGAGATTGTACATATTTTACAAATAAATAGAAAAAAAATCCCAAGACTAATTTGAAAGCCCTTCTATATCTCTACATTTCATCCATAGTGAATTGGATAGATAAACTCTTTATCATAGATAACTAAATTTCTCCTAGTGGATTTAATGGGCTTTTACTGAAACAAAGGGCCATTTAATACTGTTCACAATACAGAATTTAGTAAGTAATACATAAAATGTTTAAAATTTAACTATCTCAATTTCTATCTAATAATTTAACACAAGACAGTAAGATTTTGAATGTCAGCTAAAATATATTCCAAAAGTAAGCTTTTGCTAATGAAGTCCAATGACAGATCATTATACAAATATAGGATTACTCAAACTTTTGTGTGTATTTTGGTAAAATTGGAAGATTGTTATTTAAAAAATGAATATTGTGAACCTCATTGTCAGATGTTTATTTTGTTGTGGGTGTGCATAATGTTGGAGTTTAGTCTTTCAGTGAGTAATCTAGATTGTTTAATACAAAATTTCTGCCCATATTACTTGAAAACTACCATGTTGAGTTCCTTCTCTGATCTTAACTGTAGTATTCTTCTATTGTTTATAAACAATGAATAGATAGTTCACTATTGCAAATTGTATTTCTAATAAGGAAAACAACAATTTTATGAATAGGTATAAAATGGTTTATATTTGTATTCACTGATATTAATTAAAATGGATTTTGTGGGCAAAGTATCAAATAATTAAGTTAAAAATCAAAATATCTTAGAGGTCTCTTTCTTAAATATCAAATTATCCTTAGAAATATTCATCTATGGTTTATTTTTCTTAAGCTTATTGTATTTGTCCATGCATCTACTATTTTTATATACAATATTCACATTAATTGATTTTCCTTGTTGAGAAAATAATTACTGCACATCTACAGCATACCATGAACAATTCTTGAGTTGCTGAGATGGTAGTCATAAAGTTCTCTCCTTGAGGAACTCTGATAAAGTACTATATCATGGGTAAAGAAGACAGACTATAAACCTATAAATTATTACATGGAGAGTGGTGATAAATGTTTTAGAGAAAAAAGACAAAGTTGGCTGGATCGCAAGTAATCAAAGAGAAATTATTGTCAGTGATACATCTGGTACCTTGCAGGTCAATTAAAAACTTTTGGTTTAATGTGCATGAGGGGGGCAACTTGATTGTTTAGGTGATATGAGATGATCTCTAGATGCTTGATAGAAAATGGTACATTAGGGAAAGGAACCCTAGTTTGGAAGCTATGGCAATAACTGAGGTGAGAATGATTATGTCTTCAACCAGTGGAGCTTCAGTGATGATGAGAAATGGTTGTATTCTGGATTTGTTTTCAAATAGATATGACAGAATTTTCTGGGGATTGGTTAGGAAATACTGAAAAGGATGAAAAAAAAAAAGCTTGAAAAATTTGAGTCTGGGAAACTAAAGGAAGAGTTTTCTATTTACTAAGAAATGTAAGTAACTATGGAAGCTTTTAAAAGTAGAGAAATAAAAATTGTTTTGTACATGCTGAGTAGGTACCTCTTAGATATTAGAAATTGAAGTAGACAGGGTATGAGAATTGCATGATAAATAAAACCAGAGTTAATTGTCTTCTGCAACCTTGAATAACTAAATATGAGCTAGCTATTAGTGGTAACTTATAAAACCAATCAAAACTTGGTCTTAAGCCTTGATTCTCAGGTAATCACCTTTCAAAATTCTGTTTCCAAATAGATACAGATTTATCTTAACCAATAAAAGAATAAAACTTTACCCTTCATTCCCTTATCTTTTCCCCCACACTAATCCCACACCAACACACAAATTCATGTTCGTTCTCTCTCTCTCTCTCTCTCTCTCTCTCTCTCTCTCTCTCTCTCTCTCATTCAAGTATATATTAAAATATTTTTCCGGTAAAAATTTTTCATAAATTTGTGTCTTTTTTCATATTATTGGTTTTCTTACTCTATTACAGTTCAATTAAGATAAAATTATGGAATGTATGTCTTAAAATCATGTCTGTGTTTCTATATAATTTTTGTGATAATTAAAAAAGGTGAAAGGTATCTGTCAACCAGGATTTGGGGTATTTTTCTATATGGTATGGATTTATATTTCCTTTTTCTACATTTGTAAATGAAGAAGACAGATTGGCTTAATGTTCAAAGAATGATTGTATTACATTTTTGTTTAACTATGGTGAATAAAGATTTTTGTATAAGTTAATGAGATATGGCTATAGAAATATTTTGCTTATAAGCAGAGAAAAACCCTCTTTAATAATAAACAGTTATTGAAAACTACTACATACTAGGCATTTTGCTAAGGACTTGATGTGAATTTCCTCAATCTTCACAAAACCCTCAAAGTCTTAGTCTATACCACTCATTTTCTATATTATAAGGGAATGGGAGCAATGAGAAGGTATTGCAAAATGGTAACACAGACTTAATGGTATACAAGTTAATTGTGAACATGTTACCAGTTGTCTTAGTTTGTTTTCTGTTGCTGTAACAGCACACCTTAGGCTGGGTAATGTATGGATGACATTTACTTTGGCTCATGGTTCTAGAAGCTGAAAAGTCCAAGATAGAGTTATCTATGTATGGTGAAGCCTACATTCTGTTTCTGTTCATGGTAGTAAAATGGAATGGAAAGTTATCACTTGTGAGAGACAAAACATGAAGAGGTAGCCTTGCTTTGTATCAATCAGTTTTCTTGGTAATTGAGTTCCATAAGAATTCTACCAGGAGAGCATTAATTCTGTTAGGGCTGTTAGTCCTGTTAAAGATCCCACAACTTCAATGATGTTATTTGTAAACAACATTTCAACATGTGTTTCAGAGGGCACAAAGCATATGCAAACCGTAGCACCATTTCCCCCTGATACCAGCAAGACAACTAAGTAGGCTAGAAGTTTCTTGTGACTGATCTATAAATAGCATCATATCTATAAGCCATTTTTAGGCTTAAAATAGTATCTTTGCATCCTTGTTTGCACTCAGTTATAGAACATATCAAACTCTCCTGCCTCAGGGCTTTGCCCATTTATGTCTCTTTTTGAGAAGGTTCTTCTTAGGATTCAAGTTAGGTAGATAGATCCATATGTAGATAAATAGATAAATCAGTCAGCCTTCTAAACTCAGTTTAGCTGCCTTATCTTCAAAGAGGAATTCCCTGAACAAGGAATCAAGAAACTTACCCTCACCAGGTATATGGTGGCATTATTATTATTATTACGATGATGATGATGATGATGTCCTTGTGTTCATTTCCTCAGAGTACTGTACTTTGTTTATATTTACTGTTTCCAAGTCTCTTTAAAATGTTTCTGTTAAGTGTTTAACTGTTGTTTGTCATGGCATCCTACACATGAATAATCAATAATTGCTTATTAAATTAATGAATCAATAGTGTTGTTCCTCTTTTGTTGTCTTCATACTATACCCAACAAATAAGATTTTGCATCACTTTTCAGTGTTTGATATTAAAGAGTACTTAATTTGATTGACAGATGCATCAGAATGTGAGAAATTAAATAGACTTTCTTTAAATTAAGTTAGCTCAGTAACCATTTGCTGCAAACAGATTTGTAGTTTATATTGAAATTAGCCCAAATTGCTAACTAAAAGTCTTTCCTAAAAACCTTATTATCACCTCACATTTATAATCATTAAAACAAGACTTGGCATGTGGAACCTGAAATGTTCCTCCACTCATTAAGCATGTTTTGATCACTCCTTTATTGGGCCTGAAATCTCAATACCTAATCTTCATTTATGAGTTCTCTCTGTTCCTTTCTCTGTAAACTCATGTGGTCATAAAAACTTTTACCCACTCATTTAGCTTTAAATATGTTATGGGGGTCACAAATACATTATTCTGGAATTTTTTTTTAAAGTATCAAATCTTATCTCTGAGCATACACAAGTTTTAATATCTCCAAGAAGGCCTAGATTATTCATTGACATGAAGAGAATGATATTGTCTGATTCTAACAAGTGTTAGAATGAGGTCTGCAATTAGAAAAACTTTGATTCAGGTCTTGCTATTCCTACTTAACGACTGCATGTCTCCCTAAGGACTCCAGCTTGAAAGCCTAAATTAGATATAACATCTACTTCATATTATCATGGTATTTATTTCATGTATCAAGGAATGAAAAAGGCACTACCAGCACATAGTAGGCACTAAATGATAGCTAGTAAAGAACTTTATGACTAGAAAGGAAAGTTGTGCATAAAAATATGAATGTAATAAAAAGATTATATGAAGAATAGAAACTATTTTCATAGAGTTATCACAAAAAGGAGTAATCTGTTCTGATGGAGGGATTCATTATAGGTGAAAGAGTTGAAATGAATTGAGAAAGATTTCACTGATGGTTTCACTGATGGATAAGAGAAATGCCTGCTATCAAGAGGAACTGTGGTAGAGAATTTGAAACATTAAGTGGTATAGTTATCTTAGAGTTCAAGTTTAAACTGAACTTGAATGGAAATGCACGAGGGAGGAAAGAGGAGGAGTAAATATGTTTCAGATGTAGTAGGGACCAATTATGAAGGACCTTATGAAATGTGATTATATTTTTATAGAGATAGAAAACAATTGGGATTTGAAAAAGGGAATCACCCAATATCAGAAAACTTTGAGGCAGCCAATTAGTTCCTAAGCAGTGGTGCGGTGGCAATTTCTAGAATGGCTCATTACACTCATATAGATTCAATTGAGAGAAGTCAGTGAATTCCAGTGAATTAGAACATAGATTACTCACAGTACAGCAGCTAGCATGAGCTGCTTATTTGCAAAATTTCTTCTGATCTTCCAAATCTCCTAGGAGCAATGGAGAGGTGGCCTAGTGGACTTTATAAAACCATATATGTCACAGCTGAGGGATTCTGAATTTAGAAATCTCGTAATCTTATAAAGTAACTGCTAGAAATATGTACAAATAGCATCTTTGCCTCCATAGAGAGAGATTATCTTTATCTCCTTGGAATATAAGCAAATATTTCCTGGGGATAAAAGATCTTTATTCCAGAAACCTGGGAATATATTTGAGGAGGGAGCCAGTCTCTAAATCTGAGTAAATGTTCTGTGAGTACCTAGGCATGAGGAAATGTAAGATATTTATTACAACTTTTTTCTTCCCAACCATGAGATTTCTTGAACAGAGATTTTAATGAAAGTGAGGAAATGAGCTTTAGAAGAATTGAAAAAGTGTTCCTGAAAAGAAATTTAAAATTCAATCATAATAGATGACATAATTGAGGAAAATAAGGTATCATATTTAACAAAAGCAGAGTAAATAAAAAATATAGTGGTAGGAAGTTAGTTCAGAAGAATAGAAATGGGCTAAATTACATAGAATGTATTGTAGATTTGAATTGGAACCCCATGATGACTCTATGCTGGGGACATATGGGATAGAAAATTTCATTTGGATTTTAATAATCATTCTGGATGCCACATAGCTGTAAAATTTGAAGGAGGACCAGTAGATGAGTACAATAAATTTAAGTGAACTGATTATGGCATGTAAAACATTAGGCAGATTAGATACATATTTTGAAATCAGAGTTGATAGTTTTTTGATAGATGAGTATAAGAAAATGTCAGGATCATCTTTTTTCTTGGTATTCCCTCACTCGACACCTACTTTTCAGATTTGAGACTTAAAAGGAAGTAGTATTAAATTGGTTCCAGACCCAGTGAACCCATAAAGAATCCAATACAGACCCACTTAATGGTCACTTGATACCAATAAGTACATAATCAAAATGGATTTATCTGATATATGGTACAACTACTACATTTGGTCCTGAGCCTGTCTCTTTATATTCTGAAAGTTGAGGTGGTACTATACCTAACACTACTCTTTCAATATTTTGATTCTTTAAAAAAATCATGTATTTGGTATAATGGCAAAAATTGATAGCACCTTGAAGAACCACCTGTTGGATAAGTGGCAGAATTGCCATATTTGAATTTAATCTACACAGCCAAATCTTACAAAAATCGTATGAAATCTGGAATATGACAATTGAATACCATCATATCATGCAAGTTGTTACTTTAATTTCAGACATAGTATCAAATGGTATTAGGGAGAGTTAACATGATCTCAGATACAAAGTATGAGACTATAGAGTTATCAAATTTATTTGATTACATTTCCATTACGATAGAGTCAGAATGGGTTCACATTTATTTAGAAACAATAATGGTACACAGTTGCAGATTTTCCCAGGACCATATTAACTAATCTTCCTGTTTCATAATATCTTAAGAGATCCATGATGTCTGAATATTCCAGAGACTGAAAACTGCCCAGTATATTACTGGTACACCGAACTGATGATATCATTAAAATAATATTGGAGAGCTGAAAAAAAATGACTCATGGAAGATCTTGGTCAAACACATGCTCCAAAGGGTAGGAAATGAAGCCTTAAATTTCTGCAATGTTATTAAAATGGTAGGAGGCCAATGCTCTCAGCATATTGGCAAATCCCCTCAAAAAAGATAACAAAAAGCATTTCATCTGGCTCTCTCACAAGGAAGATTTCTTAGATTTATTTCTCCATGTTTCTAGTGGTGATTCTAGAAATAACATTTTGGGCATTATCAGGTTCTATCTTCAAATAGCATTATACTACTTGATATACAATATGAGGAACTTATATAACCCCATTTACTCCTCTCCCATAATTTCTCTTGATGCCATCCATATATTTTATTTCCACACATACTATAAATGCTATTAAATATGTAAAATTTCTTTAAAATACTTAGAAGTTCATCTTTTGAACATATAGCAGATTTTGGTTCCATGACCTTTGCCTCACGGTGTCACTCCCAAGGATATGTCACATGGAAAAAGGAACTTAGCCAGTGGTATTAAGGTCACTAACTACTTGACCTTAAAATGAGATTATCTTGGATTATCCAGCAGATTTCAGTATAATCACATCAACCCATAAAACTAGATGATAGGAAAAGAGGAAGTCAGAAGCACATGAAAAATTTGACCTTCCGTTTCCAACAAAATGATGGTGAAACGTATGAGAAGGAAATGAAGTCTGGCAGCACTCAGTGAACTTTAGAAGTGGATCTCAGGTACAGCAGATGAAAGAATCTGGCCAGCATGATCTATTTTATTTATGGAGTTTGAAGTGCTGATAGGCTGAGACAGGAAGAATAACAGTTTGAGAACTGCCTCAGCAAACTTAGACCTATCTCAAAATAAAAATAAAAATTAAAAATTAAAGGACCAGGGGTGTAACTCAGAAGTAGCACACTTCTGGGTTCAATCCCCAGTACTACCACCCACCCCAGCAAAAATTCCAATAGTTAATTATGTCTACATATCCTAAATCAAAAGTGCATTTACTATACCTAAGGAATATGAAAGCTATCATATTCCATAGAATATAGACTACCTTAAGCATTGGCCTATTCTTGGGAAAAATCATCTAAAACACAGCTAAATATATAATGAAGTACTGAACATTTCATGTGGTTTATTAAAGACAAGTTAGGATGTGAAAACACAATATCCAAAAATAAAAAAATAAGAGCACGTAAGTCAAACCATCAAAAAGTGGGAAATATATACATATTACGCATAATATATATACTATCAATAATATATAAACATGCTGTAAATTATTATGTACATATGCATATATATAATTCTTTCCTAATAATAAATAGATCCCTTTATATTTTTCCTCATTTCTTCTCTGAATGGATGTGGGCTTCCATCTTTTATCACTTCTCATTTATCTAAGGAATTTAGAAGTTATGAAGAGCATATCAATTAGCTGTGAAATTTCCCAGACTGTGTTTGTCAGAAAATGTCTTCATTTTTTCCCCCTTGGACATAGGATTCTATATTCAATTTTACTTTTCCTATATTTTAAAGCTATCTTTCTATTGTCTTTTTAAATTGACATGAACATTAGCTGTCATTTTTCCATTTGTAGAATATCATCTTTTTATCTTGCTGCTTTTAAGTATTTTCTCATGACTTTGATTCTTTAAAAAATCATGTAAAATATGCCTACCTGTACTTTTATTTTCACTTTCTTTGAGGTTTACTACATTTCTTCAATTTGTGATTAGTTTTCCACTATTTTTTTGTGTGTGAAAGTCTCACATTTTCACATACTTGTTATGTCTTCCTTTCTTTTTCCTCTTCTTTAAATATACCAATTATATACATGTCAGTTCATTTGATTTTTTTTTGTCTCAGAAATCTCTAGCATTCTTTTTAAATTCACTTATTTTTGTATTTGTTTGAATAGTTTTTACTTACCTATTCTCCACTTCACTGATCCCTTCTGATTCCATCATGTTACTAGTCATGACAAATATTTTATTTCTGATAAATCTATTTTTTATCTTCTAATCTTTCATTTTTTTTCTGATTTCTATATAACAGAAGATTTCTCCATTTGTTCATGTGTGTTTCTAACCATTTTCACTATTATTTAACTCATTATTTTTTTATTAAAGATCTTATTTAAAATATATATATATGGTTTGAATCCCAAATGCCCACCCTGTAAGATCATGTATTGGGCAATGAAACAATGTTCAGAGATGAAAACATTGGATTATGAGTGTTCTGACTTCATCAGTGAATTAATCCATTTGACATATTAATAGTTTGAATAGACCACTGGGTGGTAACTGTATGCAGGTAGGGAATGACTGGAAGATATTATTCACTGAGGGAGTGGCCTTGGGGAATATATCTGTCCTGAGCCCATTCCTTACTCTTGCTTCCTGGCTGCCATGAACTGAGAAGCTTTCCTCTGCCATGCCCTTCTGCCATGATTTCTCTTCCTTGAAGACAGTGCACCATGGACTGAATCTTTTGAAACTATGAGCCAGAATTAATCCTTCCTCTAAATTGTTCTTGTCAATTATTTTGGTCATAGTGATACAAAGTTGGCTAACACAGTATATAATATGATATTTCAAGATACATATATAGTGAAAACAGTTACTATAAAGAAACAAATGAACATACTCATCATCTCACACAGTTATCCATTTTTATCTCCTGTGGCAATAGCAGCTATAATCTATTATTTAGCGAAAATCTTGAATACAGCATATTATTAGCTGTGGTCTTCATATTGTAAATTAGATCTTTTCACTTGTTTACCCTCGTATTTTCTATTTTGTATCTTAATCCTTAGATTTTCAAGATCATTTCTTGGTCTGCTTCTATTAAGTATTTCCTCTCCTGTCCTTAGGCTACAACTCTTGCTTTGTTGCCTGACTCGCTTGTTATTATTTTATTCTCAACACTATGTAAAACTGTAAAACCTCAATAGAGACTGAAGTCAATAATTACCCTGAAGAAGGACTCATTCTTTCTTTTGTCAGGCTGCTGTAAGATGACTGGATGACTGAATCAATGTAATTATTTTTGACCAGGGTCTGGTAAAATCAACAAAGAAACAAAAATACTGTCTCCACTTATTTTTGAAGGACTGTAGGGTTATGGTTTCTATCATAAATCATGAAAAAATATTATAGACTACTATATGTAAGCTCTGTTTGTTTATTTTTTCAAACATATTTGTTTAAACATGTTCTATCTAAGGTTGAAGTCTGAGCACTAGGAAATCTTTGATCTTATACTTTATATAAGAATAAAGCCTTCAGGTTCCTAAAGCACAGTGTAGTTCCTCCTACGCAGCTTTCAATGCCTTCACATTTCTTGCTCTCCAGCCTCAACTCTCCTAACCTAGCCATTTAGTCAGCAGTTGATCTCCAGTCTGTGGTTCAGCATCAAACCTTTGGTCTATTGTGTCTTATATAAACTTCTTCAAGCTTTTCTTAATAATAGTAGACTTCAACAGGTAGCTACCTTTCACTTGCTATGGCAGGCACATTTGAACATGTCCCCCATGTACCTTACCTCCTATTATTCATGTCTTTTTGAAATTCCTCTGATTCAGTGGGGACGGGATCTGTTATTTCTTTTAACAACTGGATGTGGCAAATATAACAAGATGCATATGATCATCTAAGAAAATTGGAACAATGTCTAGAATCATTTCCTGTTTGTCCTTTCCCTCACCTTTTTTTCTCTTTCTCTTTCCTATCTCTTCCTCAAGCCACCTGCTGTTAATTCTACAGGCACAAAATAATGAAATATTCCAGTGGCTGAATGTAGTTTAGCTATGAATTATTTCTTAGTTAAACCTCTGATAAGATCCAAAAACTGGGGAAAACCTTAATCTTGGCCTTGAGTGGACTGCAATTAAGACAAATGTAGAGAACTCATATAAGGAATTTTGATTTGTGTAACCAGAAAAATTATGAAATAATAAATACATAACGTTTTAAGCCACTAAATTTTATGTTGATTTTTGTGCCACATAGTCAGTTTTGGAATCCTGGTGTGTTGTAATGATGATTTTTCTTTAGTTCTCTTGCCCTATCTCCAGCTTTCTGTGTATTACTTTCAAACACTTGATGAAGACTTAAAGAGTTTTTGGGCTAGTGAGGACTTGCCTTGTAATTGGGGAACCTCAAAATATAAATTTAAGATTTTAATGAGTCATGACAACCAAAACATAGACTATTTAGAAAGCGTAGCAGAATTTCCATTCTCTGTGGCATTTCCTTCCTTTGCTGCTAATCCATCAAACTTAAAAGTAGTACTGGTATCTCTACTAGAAAAACATCTCATTCTGGAATTTAGTTCATTTAACATTCATACTACATCTTGAACTGCTGTTTACAATAGGGGACAGTACCTTGTTGAGCCAATGTATACTAGTTTAGAGTAATTTTTCATAATTTTTGATAGGAATCACCACCCTTACAGCCTTTATTCCTTCACTAGTATCTGATGTTTCTCTAGATTGTAATAATTCTTTTTATTTGCCATCTTGGTCTGGATGGAGGACAATTTTATAGGCTTCAGTTTAGCTTTCTACACTATGATAGCATTTATTGCATAAGCTATTTAGACCATTTTAAATTATCCCTCAAGAAATAACCACTGGATGATAGATTCATGGGAAGTAGACCCAATGTAAGTTAAACATTGATGAAATATCTGTTTATTACATGACAATTGTGGGTCTTATTCTAACAAAGGATTCAACAGATAGCAATGTCAAGTAAGAGTTTTTAATAGTCTTTAACATGTCTGAGTATGGCATTCTCCTTTCTCCAGTGTATTGTCATCTGAGTAAATAGAATGGAAAAATCTGGTAAAAATCATTATGGCTTGTATTTTTCATGGTACTGTAAACTTACTCCTCATAAATCCTGTGCAAATGACAGGGAATAGGAATAGACCATGAAAATACTCTGAAAACAATAACAAATTATCTTATAAGTGGAGAGAAAAAAGATGGCACACATGGTTAGGAAAAGCCTCAGACTACAACACAGTTCCCAGCAAATGAGTAATCCCCAAGCAGAGATTTCTCATTAGAGATATGCTTCATTTGGCAGTAATGGCTTAGACATAACTGGGAGCAGCCAAGAGAAAGTACAGCCTCAATGTGAATACTGGAGTAGATCCAAATGTATGGCAGCTGATGGCTATCATTCAAATACATTTCTCACACACAGCTTGTCTAAAGGGACATCTGAGTGGCACATGTCTATGGACACTACAGAGAGAAAAGGGATTGGCAATGGGGACATGAATTACAAGGCCAATATGTTATCAATAATGAAAGACAGCAGAGTTTGAGAATGCTAATATAAGTAATAGATACAAGAGAAATTTCAAAGGTATGATTGTTAAAACTTCACACTTAGTTGGATATTGGACTTTTAAAAAGCAGAAAAATTCATGGATAACTCACACAAGCCTGTCCTCCCAAATCAGCAATACATCACTGCCTAAGATGACAGAGACGTTTAATCTTTCTAATTTTTGGTACATTTTTTGTACACGTGGTCAGTGTAAAAATGTATGCCAGGTTTGTGTTTGTGTCTCATAAAAGTGTATTTCAAGACCCAAATTAGCCGCAGGAAAATTGAGATCTGCGTCTCTATTTCACTGTCAAGTCTCTATAAGAGGGGAAAGGAGGGGAGAAAAATCTTTTCAGAACCAACCTCTAGCATCTAACATTTTTTTTTTTAATTTTTAAGATCGACCCAGTATCTTTATTTGTTTTCATGTGGTGCTGAGGATCAAACCCAGTGCCTCCCATGTGTGAGGCAAGTGCTCTATCTCTGAGCTATAATCCCAGACCCTAGCATCTAACATTTTGATATTCATAATGTCTTTAAATACTAGAAAAACACCAATTAAGGATATAATTTAACCATTTTAATATACTGAATTCATTTTATTATACCATTTATTTAATTAGCTAAAGTGTAATCCTGATTTATTATATTACATTTTGGAAAGATGCCTCGTGTATTTGCACACATATTTGAAGATGTTATAAGGATGTATATGGCAAAAGAGAGAGAGAGTCTGACTGAACCATACTTTCAAATCCCAGTAACTTAGTTTATACTTAAGCTTATATATCAGAGTACTAGAATTTGATTTGTCCTTAAAGTAACCTTGAGAAAAATCGAATCAGAATTTTAGAATTAAGGAAATGTTTTTAATGTCTTTGCTTTATACAACCTGTGTTGTCCAATACGGTCACCATTTACTTACAATCAATATTAACCCTATCAGAATGGAAATATTCACTTTACAGTTGGCATATTAGAATGTCATAAAGGCAGGGACAACAACTTGAGTAACACTTGAGCAGAATCCTTCTCAAAGATACAGACCTGGAGATTTCACAAAAGCTGGGTGTAAATAGAATGAATAAGCATAAACCTACTTTGATTCATTTTTAATTTAAATACTTATGTATTATGAAAGAAATAAATTTTAATTTCCATATGCTATGTTATAATGTGGAATCAGTACTCAAGATTAGGTTTTATTGATGTAAAAACTTTAGGTGATTATTTTCCATGTATTTTTTTGCCTTTAGAACAAGTTTCACACAAGTCTCTACTGAGGTATAAATATAATTATACTTTGTGTAGATTTTATTAAATATTTTTGGCAAAGGAAATATTTAAGGAAACAGTTAAGGCTGAATTTAGATATTATATGGCCCCAAATCATCCTTCAGTCTCTCTTGGCCTGTAGTAATGAAATCATATGAAACATTTATCATAGTCAGTAAGAAAATAAGGATAGATTAGCCAGAAAAATTCAATCAATGAACCACTAGGCAGGAACTAATCAAAAATAATTTTAAAGAAAATGATATTAATGCTAAAGAAAATAAGAATATACTACTTTTCAAAATGCTAAAAACTCATTTTTATGACAAAAGGAAATTTGAAATCCAGTTTTCAAACTGATACAAACCCCCAATAATAAAAATGACTAATGTTCAGAGTTTGATTTGTTCATTATTACAATATTGAATTTTATCTTCCATTTATCATAAACTTTATTAATTGCTTATTGAAATATATAAAATACATCAAGAGCTAAAAACTCTTTGACATTTGCATTGTGATAAAATGGTAATAATATTCATTATAACTTTTAACAGTGGCATTTTAAGGGAAGTTTTCCTGTAAATTTTATTATTTTTAATGTGATAAAACTTTATGATTTCTAAATAGAGATAGTCTTGAAAAATATGATATTACTTCAGTGTCATTCTTTTTAGTTAGAATATTATGATTATGGAATTACCATATACAGTACATTCCATGTGTATAGCATTTCTTATTTTCAAATAGAGACTATTCATCATGGAACTAATTGGTAAGTCACAAATCTGACAGTTCTTCCTTTGATTCTATTGCTTTTATTGTGTACATATAAATGGGAAAGACTCATAGAAGAAGCAGAAGCATATAAAATGCTTATGATTGTGGAGATATGTAAAGTGTGGATGCTAAATGAATTTTTATGACATATTTAGCTTTAAAATATGCTTAAAATATAATAAAACTTCTGCTTGCTCTATGACTCTTTATCTGTTGAAGACTTGAAAGTGGCTTTGAATTCCTAAATTACATTAGCAGCAAATGCTTAGTGTCATATAATCTGTGGTTGTTGAAACTATTAAGGTGGTATCTTCTCCCCCAAAGACTCTATCTCCTTTTTTCTGAGTTATTGCTGGAAATGTTTCTTCTTTGAGTAATTCCTTCTACTCCACAATTTGGCAGCATTTCTCCCAATGTCTGGGCAGATATTTGGCAATTCAATTCTATCAGCTGGAAAACTTTCTAGGATACAACACTTTTGTTTTTTTAATTTTTTTAAAAATTGACCATAACAATTGTTTCTGCTTATATATTCACCAAATAGTGGTAAAACTACCACATGCGAGGGAAAACTGAACTAAGCTTTTAAAAGTACCAAAGTCTATTTAATTTCATTGCAAACTTATATAAAAAGATTTTCTTGTAAAGAAGTAAACAAAAGAAAGGAGGTAAATCCTCCAGGAGGGTGAATTTTAAAAAAATATGTATGCTGAACTTTAAAAAGTATAAGACACCTTATACAGAATACAAATTCATACTATAAATCATACAACTTGATATTCAGGTTATAAATTGCTTTCTTGACCATAACCCATTTAATGATTATGAGTTTAAAGGAAATGATGCAAAAGATTAATAATCTTAGTGTACATTACCCATAACAAGTATATTATCTAAAAAGATTTTCCTTATTTCTCTGTGATTTTGTATACATTTGATATGATTTTTGTTGGAAAATGATAAAATATTTGCTTAAATAATTTCATAGTATGTGAAATACTGCCATCTGCCATATTTTTATGAAGCTTAATAATACAAGTTCATGTAATTTGAATATTGTAATGTTTAAAATTTGAATTTTTCTACAAAATGTTTTACTATAAATTGAAATTTAGTTGGTGGGAAAATGTTATAAAATAAAAAGATGAAAATTTAAAGAAAAAGTTTGCTTTTCTAATGATTTTACTGTTTATGAAAAAATCAATATAAAATAAATGCTTTGTCTGGAGTATGGGTCATAGTTAATAGTACCTGCTGACAACATGAAGCAGTTATTGTATATAGCTTTAATAAGTAGCTGACAACATAAAGAAAAAATTACATATCCTTGAAATTGACAACAGCTGTCATTACTTATTTAGAATATTTATAAACTCTTAGCTATTATCAGGAAATCTATTAAATAAAATGAACACAGTATATGACAATGTAGTCTTTCCCCTCCCTGTCCTTGTAGGCCAGTTCTTTTAGGAGAGACCTTATTGGTCCTTTCAAAACATACAAGGTATTTGGTTAGAACATATATATGTTAATGCAAAATCATTTCTCTGTTCTTTATACATATATCTATGTATAAACTGATATAAAATAGTGTCTAAGTAGTAATAACATAATTAAAATAGTACAAAACTTGAAACAGAAATACAGAACATATAAATTGAAGAAATAAATGAAATCCTATGTTAAAATTTAAAATTTTGCTCAAGAACAAAATTGTCACATTGAGCTGGGCTGAGGATGCATCTCAGTGGTAGAGCAGGAGCCTAGCATGCATGAGGTCCTGGGTGGATTGATCCCCAGCATCTTAAAACAAAACAAAAAAAGTTACAAGATAAGATTTTGGAGCAAGTATTTAGCTAAATATTAAATCTAAACAAAATTGCTATAAGATAATCAAATATTTCAATATTTGCAGGAATTTGGGGTTTCCTGAAAACACTGCAGTGTCTAACATAGACCTTTTTTAACAAGCCTCACAAGATAAAGGTTGCATTGCCAACCAACCTCATCTCTCATCATTGTCTTCTTCACTCATTGGATATATTCCTATTTTGGGTCATATAGACAAACATTTCACATTTGTTAATTTATTTAAATCTTTATTTTGCAATCAGATTCCTCCCACTAAAAGATAAAATTTAGCTTCAAAAAAGAACATTTATAAAACATTAGTGGTAAAATACAAATATCTGAATAAAAAAAAATAGTACAGATACACAAGAAATAAACATTGGCCTGGTTGATACAGAGAAAATGAATGCCAAAATTTTTGTCATAGTAGACACACCAAATGGATAAGCAAAATGTTGTTCATGCATGTATAATAGAATGTTATTCAGGCTTAAAAAGAAAGGAAAATGTTAAACATGCTACAACTTGGTTGAATCTGGAAGACATTATGCTAAGTGAAATGAGCCAGTCACTAAACAGAGAAATAATATAAGATTGTACTTATATGAGATACCAAGAGAGGTTGAACATTTACACCCCCTGGGAATTAAAGAAAAGTGAGGAAAGGGCTTATGGATTTGGGATTTTGCAATAGCATTAGAAAAAAGGTAGTTTGGGGGCTCCCAGCTACACCAAACTTACAGTTTATGTTCCACCCAACTCCTTTTCAGGGATATGAGGATTTGCAATACCCACTGTATCTCCCTTATATAGGATGTTAGAATTCATCAGGTAGTGATGAATAATACCTAATAAACTTCTGGAGTAATATTATAAAAGAAGAGAAAAGTACTTGCGTTGGCAACATCTTAAGGCTAAAGCAAGTTGTGGAAAACATTCTTGAGTTTTATCTTACAACATTACTATAATGTATCTTTCAAAACCAAATGTTTCCTGTAGAATACAAGTGTCGGAAATGTAATACCAGTTCCTTAAAGGGACTATAACCAAGACATTCTCCAGGGGGCTGAGGAATTAGAAATGTTATGCTTGAACTAAGGTAAAGGATCTATTTGGTTTCATATTCAGCATTTACTGGAAGAGGTAAAAGGAACCCATAAATACATTTATTATGCCAAAATAGAATTCCCTAGAGATTATTTGTTTGGGAATGGCAATTAAGAAAGCACTGGTATGGCTGAGGATTACCTGCTACCAGGAGGTATAGATATGCTGTGCCTGAGTCTCTAAACAATGACAGTGTTTAGAATATCTGGTCATGATTAGAACACTGTATAGCGATGTTGGAAGAGAAGCATTAGAGGAAGGGACAAAAGATGTTAACTAACAAAGGTTTGAGGTATTCAATAGGAGTCACATGGTCTCCAAACTGCCAATGTTTGAAAGCTGTAAGTAAAATTATTGATTAAATGGACTATTGTGTATGTTAAACAAACAAACATTCAGCATATATGGAACTTGGGTAGGTCTATCAGTGTTCTTTAGCTTCTTAAATCAGGACTTGAATATTATATTTTAGTTTGAAAATAGTAATACATTAGCTCTCTGACTTTTTTATTCTTCCTCAACCTTTTATCTATTTAGCATTCGACTTTCAACCTTGATTTCCCCAAGCTTTCTCTTTACCCACCCTTCAGTATTTTTGTGTCCTTGTGCTTTTTGCAAGGCTTCAGTAAGCAAAGGTGAAAATCATACACATAACTTTGTACAGAATCTTGAATTCTCACAACTTTCACACAAAATGAAATTAAAGATGGAAATCAATGTCATTTAAAACTGGGAACATAAATGTAAAATCATGAAATTCAGCTTCTCTTTAGTCTTCATTGTTTACTATGTCATATTTTGAACTTATTCAAGTATCAAGTTCTGTGCTCATAGTAATTGTAATATTGGCCTAATAATCATACCAGGGTATTTCAAGTCACAGAGGAATGAATCTAGCTAAAAATTCTCCAAAAATATCATATAAGTTTAAGGGCTAATATCTATAGTTTAGCCATTTGACAAAAATCCCTGTGTTTTTTATTTTATAACACTACACAATGATTATTTTAATTGACTGTCCTCATCAAAAGAATTGTAAAAATGAAGCTTATACTTTCCCCCCACCTTATCTGTTATCCCAGTGTGCTTAATAAAGTATTCAAATATGCTGTAAATCTAGGATCCCTGTGCTGTTTTCAGGATCAATTCCTGTGTTGAATCAAGGGCTCTCTCCCACTCTTAGATTCTTCCCTTCCATATAGTAACTCTTTATTCCATTGAGATTGTGATCTCTTGTTTACATGACAGGTTTTAAGTCACTGATTTATAGCTGGTTGTTGCAGTGAAATTCTAACTTACAACCTCTTGATCACTAAAGCAGATGCTCTTGCTTCTATTATTGCTGTCTTACTTGGTAACGGGCTAGAATGAAAAGCAAAATAGACTGGGAAAATATAAATGATTGCCCAGGATAGGTTACACAGCACTTAAGGATACAGAGTCTCCAGCAGTGTGAGATTTGAAATTCACAATAATGGACATCTCACTTTGTGAGATTTTGCTATTGTGGATAGAATATGCTATAACAGAGAATGGTAAAGGAGAGCTAAAAATAATTCACTGCATTGTGCAGGTATCTATGTGGCAGTTCTACTGTTTAAAACTTCTGCCACTTTGTATGTGGAAACCAATTAGATATAGGAAGCTTTTTGGATGGTATGCACAATCTAGCTAGCCCCATTTCCTTTCATGAGGCATGACAAGAAAAACGGAGTGAAGAAATATCTGGAATTTTTGAGTGTGGGTGACAGCCCAGAGGCTAGGAAAAAGATCCAATTTCTACCAATTATCCTTGTTGAAGTGTTATGGACATAAGTGTGCTATTCACACATTTATTTTAGTAGTTTTGAATCTAATAGCATGTTTTAAGGAAAATGAGCCAAGGCTACTATATTATATGAAAATAATCATTAAACTTTCCTATTCTTGAGAAAAGCATGAAGATAATTTCTCTAAATTTGTTTTCCTAATTACTCAGATACCTTATGGATTTTTAAAGTAATTAAATGTAGACATTATAATGCAAACTCTGTTTTTTTAAAAATGGATAACTTGGCTTTAAAAATCAGTTGTAAGCTAGAATTTAGCATTGTGTGTACTTAGAGGAAGGAGGTAACATTTCTAATATAATTTTCTTTATAACATTATGAACTCAATTTTAAAGACATTGCCTAATTTAGTACCAGAAAAATTCAATGCTCCCCCCCACAAAGAAACATTGAAACTGGCTATCCTGTTTATGAATACTCTCTGATCTACATAAACACTTCAAGTATCTTAGAGTTCCAGAAATGAATAACTCTGGGAAATCTTAGCAGAGCATAGAGAACATATGGGTAACTTATTCTGAAAAGTTGTTGCTTCACTGAGCTAAATCATTATCTTTTATTGGGGTTGTAGGATGTTTCAGGAAAAAAAGTTGGAAAACTTTAGCAAATTCCATTTGGTACTATGGACAAAAGATTACATTTCACACTTTTTTAAGTGAAATTATGTCAGATACACCAATTCAAAATAATGGAAACATAGTGATCTATGTACAATGTTCGGTTTCCTGTACTTCAGTTGAAGAACAGATCAGTAAAAGCAGAAAGGTAATCAAGGCAGCCAATGAGGGTGAGAAGAGCACCATGGTATGAGAACAGAAGAATCAACAGATGGAATTTGAGTTATTAAGCTATAACTTATGGACAGTAACAACAAAGCAAATCATCTCCCTTTGTAGATCTGTTCTAAAACATTCAATACACGGTCATCTAACTGTACACAGAAATTTGATGATTTAATTCTATGCAATGTTTTGATTTCTTTTTACTTCATAAATGCTATCTTAAACCCCTATAGTTTTAGAACCAATTAAGAACTTTATGCTTATGAAAGAAACTATTAGAAACTAAAGCATGTCTGATTTTATTACTTAGCTTTTTTGATCATGAGTTTTTTATCGCCTGTGATGAATGGTGAGGTTTTATAATATTGTAGGGTAGTATGGATCATGAAAGTCAACAATGTAAGATTTAGAGAACAAAATATGTAATTAAAGTTTTTCCTCTCTCTTTCTGAAAGGTATGAAAGGTTCAGGAAAAGTTATTTTCACATAAAAAGAATGTCCTGGAGTCATGGGGCACTTGAGACTTCTAAATTCAGGCAGCTGGGCCATTCGGGCCTGCAGGCATTTTTTGGCTGTACTTTGTAGCTTCATCCATAATGTTTCCAATTCATATTGTAGGATGTTACTATAGGGACAATTTAGTGTGTGTGTGTGTGTGTGTGTGTGTGTCTGTCTGTCTGTCTGTCTGTCTCCTATTTAATTGTCCCAATTTCCATTTTATTAAGCACACTATAATTTTTCTGATAAGTGTCAGTCTTTCATATCTGAATATTGCTTTTAGTCCATTTGTAGAGAAGACTGAGGCTGGTCTCTGTTCTCCCTACTAGGGCCTCAGAATACCCAAATGTCTGCCTTTTGCAGATGGAATCACTGGAGCAAACCAAAGGGTGGAGTTCTGCCTTTAGCTTGGTTTTGTTTACTTCTTTCTTTTAGGGAAAGCTATTTGCTGCAAGATGTTTATTTTTGTTGCTTTTTGTTTTCTTTAATTGCTTTGCCAATGTTTATTTTCTAAGTGTGTTATGGGTCTCCCCCACCTGCATATATATGAAAGTTATAAATACGCAATTATTATACTATATATGTATAATTCTCAAATATAATATACGTATTCAAATACATGTTAATGAAAAACAAGCATTCTAAGCCTCAAAAAGTGACCTATGGCATAATATCACAAGGCATATTTTTAATCTCCCCTCCTCACTGACTGGTTACTTGTAGCAAATCTGTCAAGCTGCTGTTCCAAGTTCCTGCCTTTGCCAAAGTGGATTAAAGCACCACATCCGAGATTGTATTCTCTTCCTGCAATGCTGGAAATGGGCCCACAAGTCTAAATGTAATAAAATGAGAATATATGCCTCAACATCCAAAATCGGGGAAAGTGTTACACTGCAGATGGCAGAGGTTTGAACACTTATTAAATTGAAGTGCAAAAACATTTTTAAAAAAGTAAATGAATAGCTTTGGTGGTCACTCCTCTGCCAATTTGGCTCTCTCTATTGAGAGTTGTATTAATTTAGTGGCAAGTAGTGAATATGATAATAAAAGGAAGTCACTGGCAACGGAATAGTTTATAGTTACAAGGAATGAGAACTGTGGCAAACATGGATTTGTCACTGAATTTAAAAGCCTGGCAATTTTACAGCTGTACTGTTTAATGAAAAGCAAAACAAATACCAATATTTATTGAATATTATTTTAAAAAGTGGTATTATGATATTTCTTGTCCTTCCATACCAAATAAGGATAAGATACAGAGTAAGGCTAATCAATAGATTTCTTCATACCTTTTATGCTTATCTACTACCTCATTAAATAAAAATAAGTCAGATTTTAGTTCTATCAAGAAAAGAACTTGATACCTTTTCTTTCAATAAGAAAAATGTAGGCAAACTGAAGATCATACCTTTTCTTTCAATAAGAAAAATCTGAAAATCAGTGGAACTAAGATCACAGAAAACACTACCAGCCCAAAATGCTGGAAGACAGATGTATCCAGAAAGTTCCATTTGACATCTGATTACTAGAGGAATGTATGCTGGGACCTTAAACTTGTTGGAATACTTAAAAGATAGTTTTGATGAAATACTGAAGACTGAGTGTAAACTATGAGATTGAGAAATGCCTGGAGGCTCTGGTTTTAGGGTAACTCCCAAACACTGCTACACCTCTCTCATGGAACCCCACCACTTCTCATGGTAAAGGTCTGAGAAAGGTGTTTTCATGGCCTAGAAGTAGAAGGGGCAGATGATCCTCATGAAATAAATCCAAAATCATTTCCACATCAAGAACCTTCTCTCCAAGAAGACAGACTACAAGTCTTGGCTAAGGACAGGCCTTTTCCCTAATCCAGCTGCTTTTGGCCTTCACAAAGTTTGCAGAGAGAATATGGTGACTAGGAGTTAAGACTTGAAGAATCATTTGGAAATGCAGCAGCCGGGAAGGGAACTAGGGAGGGAACAAAGTAAACTATACCATGGGACAAACACTTGGCAAGCTCATATCCCAGAGAGAAAAATAAACACATCTGAATAACTAGTGCTTCAGAGACTCTGTTTCAAGAAAAATTTGAACATTTTTTTGAACTAAATAAAAATATATTATTTTTCCAAAATTTGTGGAATGTAGCAAAAGCATTGCTTAGAGGGAAATTTATAGAATTAAATCTACATATTAGAATAGAAATTCTAAAGTCAATCATCTAAACTTTCAAAAATTAGAAAAAGAAGAACAAAAGCAATAGAAGATAATGAAAAGTTACCTAGGGTAAAATTCAATGAATTTGAAATGAGAAAAACAATAGAGAATATCAATGAAATTAAAAACTGGCTCATTGAAAAGACCAATAAAATTTTGATAAATGTCTGGCAAGAATTTCCAAGAGAAAAAGACAAGAGAGACAAAACACCAATATCAAATATAAAAAAGAGGTTAATATCACCGATTCCTTGAACATTAGAAAACAAAACAAAATCTATGGTATACTATGAAGCAGTCTATGCTTATGACTTTGATAAAGTAAAGGATGTGGGGAATTTGTTGGAAGACACACACTATCAAAACTCAAAAAAATAAATAGGTAAACTCAACATTTAAAAAATAATGTAATTGATACCAGTAACATGAAAAAACATAAGACAAAAAAACTTTTAACATGTGGAAAAACAGATCATCTATCTAAGAAATTGATTAGGTATCACATTTCCATTGATGATTTAACAAATAATCTCCTACTTAGCGTTTTAAAACCACATACAAAAAAAATGGTTATATATGTCAGAATTCCAAAAACCTTTCACAGAAATTACTCATAATTTGCTTAAATTTTGCAGGACTGGTCAAAGTCAGTGCTGTAGAAGAGCCTCATTTAAAAAACTAGTTACTGCAAGATTTTAAAATACACATTAGTAATATTAGCATAGTGCAGTTACTTGATTTAATAGGGACTTTGAGTTTAGTTAGTATTTATTAAATACTTGTGTGTGCTAAAGTTTTTATAACACAAAAAAAATCATTTCTGGTTTATTCTGGCCAACAGAAATGTGCAATTAAAGCTACATTTACAATTGCATTTGTCTCAATTAGAATGTCTTGAATTCTCATTTTCTTTTGCTCTTGTTTTTTTTTTAATTTTTTTCTTTTTTTAGTTGTAGATGGACACAATACTTTTATTTGTTTATTATGCAATACTCAGGACTGAACCCAGTGCCTCACACATGCTAGGCAAGCACTCTACCACTGAGCTACAACCACAGCCCCTTGTTTTTGTTTTGATAACTTGAGGTTTTATTATTTTTGACTATTCAGAAGGGGCAACTGTGACTGTCTCCATATCCCATATGTAATACACACCCATGCCAACTGTATACAGTGAACAATGTTTATTACCATAAGGACATTCAATATCTTTAAAATACAAAATAATTTTAATTCAGTTTGCAGAGACATTTGAAATGTCACTAGAAAACAAGCATATATTTCTACTGTGGGGGCTGTGGAAGATATCAGGGGCAGGCATGGTCTTACAAACAGGGAAGCTACAAAATTCTCAAGGAATGGAAGAGCAACTTGTGTTCTTGTTCCAACTGAATAGCAATCTTACTTCTTGGAGCCACTTAGTCTTAACAGAGAGAACTAGGGTACATGGCAACTAAAAGCACCTTCAAAATAGCTGTTTGCCTTTTCAACTGAGAATTATTAGCTCCAGGAAAATCCATACATGACACAACTTTTTGAAAATACACTGCCATAACTTCCAGACTTTTCTACTACTTGATTTTGCTTTTGCTCCTACATTCCATATATCCTTGCCATATATATACCCAGTCCATCCTGGTTCTATGTTCCATAAAGCATGTGAATCAATTTCGTTCTTTCCATGTCCTTTGAAAATGTACTTTAAGCCTGGGGTGGGGGAAATTTGCCTACCTTGAATGTGTCTTTATTAATTGTTTTAACAAAATGAACATAAATGATTTAAATATAAACAGAATTCACTTAAACATATGTGTAAATGTAATAAATGCTAAGTTGCTAACTTTTTAAATACTTTTTTTTTAATATAAAGTGTAAGCCATCAGGGTAATTTCACCTTACGATGGATTCCGTTGTGTTATGATCTTGTATTCTTGGGAATAGATATTCATTTTTTCACCTGGACATATTTGAGCTAAGTAACTTCATCTAACTGCTTACTTGACATTTTCCCTTGGCTGCTACTCAGGCATTTTAAACAGAGGGGTTTTGTAGCATGGATAGTGCTATGAGTCACCATACATATTTTTTTTTTCTTCTAAGCAGACAAACACACTGTATTCCCTGATCTCTAATGCAGTTAGGTGTGGGGCTATGTAACTAAGTCGTGACCAATGGAATATGGATGAAAGAAAGTGACTTCCAGGCCAGAATCTGGGAATACCCCTTCAGATGCTTTAGCTCTTGAGCCACAAATTTGAAAGTACTGTGCACTAAAAAGGCATAAAGATAAAATGGCCAATGAGGCACAGTTAGGAAGAGAGCCACCTAACAATCAACATGCTCTGTGACATGAGTGGAGAAATAAATTTTTATTGTTTTAAACCAATTAGATTATACTGCTAGTTTACAACACCACAGAGCCCTCTTTTAACTCGGGGAGCGATTGCACTTTCCACCCAACACATCTTTTTTTCTAATGTATAAAGACGCCAAGTTCTTCCATGCATTGACGAATCCTAATAGGAAGGTTCCTTTCTCTATAATCTTAACTCATTTGCCTTTTTCAACAGTTTGGTCCTTTTCATCCACTCTTATTTCCTCTACAGTATTCAGTTACATATTTATAGCTGTATTTTGTTTGTTTTATAATCAGTAAGTGGTTTTTTGTAGAGAAAATGGTGTATTTTTTTCATTTTAAAAAATAGTGTATGGTGGAGGATGCAAACAAATAACAAAGGAGCATTTTATGACCTTATTTTCCCTGTTTAGAAAGAAAAAAATTCCAATAGTATTGAAAAGCCCAAATATGAAGTAATTTCTCCTTCTTCTCTAAAGGTTTATAAAAGTCTCCCTGCCTATTGATTCTATCCCTCTTTTGGATCCAGTAGCGTCTACTTACTCTTTAATGACACAGGTATTTTATTGGTTAATAGGCTTGTCTTATGTTTTTCATGAGAGCAAGAATTAGATTTGGCACATTCACTGAAGTTAACTACAGAGATTAGAGTGCCTTCCTTCATAAGTTCAGTATAGATAAGAGTTCAATAAGCGAGTTAATAAGTGAATTTAAAAAACACATTTAATCAATTCCATGATTAGCATGGCTTAATATGTTAAATTTTTTATTTGCCTTAATAAAAAGTGGCCATGGAAAAGTATCATGTTTGGAGCTTTGAGCAGGTCCCCCCCTTTCTCTCTCTCTCTCCCCAACCACCCCCTCTCTCTCATACAAACACACACACACACACACACACACACACGGATTATTTTACCTCTTCAAAAACAGGAACTCAAAGTGAAGGTATAATGTTGGTATGAATTAAGCCTGAATTATATAGAGAAAGAAAGGTCTTTGTCTCTTTGTTCTCAAAGAACCCTTAGCAGGGCACAAAGGAGAAACCAGAATCCCATAAATGTGACTGCCATTAACCACAGAGCTACTGACTCGCAACAAAGGAATTCATGAGCAGAAATGACATTAAACTGAGACTTCCACCTCTAAACAGCATAAGCAAATGGAGAAGAAATATTTCACTTGTGTTTACCTAGCCTGCTGTAGGGAATTCACTTGATGCTTGTAATGTGGTTTCTGCCATCAAGAGAAAGTCAGGACTGCTCTCCTTCTACTATCACCAATTCAGAATCTAAGTAACCGTGACAGCATTCATTCATCCTCAAAGCTTTTAAGAGGATTTGAGCTTAGGGCTGGAGAGAGAACACAAATGTTCTTGAAGTTACAATCATACACAGAATAAGAAAAAAAATTCATAAGAGACTATGTTTTTGGTAAAATGCCACAAGTTCCATATTCATAGGAGTTAATTTTGCTGGACAGTTTTCAACAAACTTGATTGAAACTAATACTTTGGAAGTTACATAGTGATCAGTGTTTGTTCACTGTCAGAAGTAAGGTCTGCAGAATTAGCACTGACATGAGTACATGGAATTGGCTGAAGAAAACATGTTTTTAATAGTAAGGAAAAATATCATTGTCTTCAATCAGCAAGGAAAATACATAAGGCTTTCTTATAGGATGGGCATAAGGCATATCAATAATAGCTTTAGTTACACAAAATAATAATGTATGGTTCAAAATGTAACATTTACTTTGTATGCTAGCTGTGCGTAATTTTTTAGTACTTACATATTGGGAGTAAAAATGGTAAGCAACTAGTCTGTGTCAGGTACTATATTTTATTTAGTACATTCTGTGTGGTCAAAGTATTCAGTGGACAGCAAACATTTTTTTTAAATTTGTGAATTCATACAAATGAAAAGGCATACCCTCATAGATATTCTATCCTGGGCTACTAACTTTATGGAATTAGGTATGATTATCACAGGAACATTGATGAGGTTAATTATGACTAATAAGTAACTGGTGAATTATTTACTTTCAACTGGTTATATTCTCAGCAAAGGGATCTAGTAAGAAGGGAGTCTCATTTGAAAATAATTTTATATAATTTTGCAGAATAAATTTACATAATCTTACCCCTAAAAGTAAAATAAAATAAGAATATCCAACACCAGTGATAACAAAGAGGAGATTAATATCTGAATTCACAATATTGATAATAACCTATGTCTAATATGATCTAATATTTTTGTAAAAAATCATATGTACAAGTCTAACATGGATTGTGCACTTCTGTGTTGTCAGATCTTTCATTAGTTGTCACACACATGTAGGCACATGTTTCTTATTTGGAAAACCTAATAATCTTGTGTAAAAGGTTAATGATTTCCATCATTTACACATTAGGGGAGTCAGATACCTTAGTTGTGTTATATGGTTATATGAAAAATCTGTTTCTTGCTCTTAAAATTAAGAAATTATGAAATATATAAATATTCTTTCTACTTTTGATGTGTAAAAAAAACTGTAAGATAAATAAACATACTTGTACAAAAGCTAAACGAAGCTCAAGTGCCTTACATTAGCATTTGAACTCTTTGCTCTGCAAAGAATGATAACCTAACAAAGTTGGACCTGTATATCAGTACAGTATATGTTAATCTACATTTTAACTACCTTCGATTATCCCCAGGAAGAACATGGTAATATAAATGGAATGATGTTTATAACTATGAAAGTTAGAAAGTTGCTATCAATGAACATGAAGTGTCTGAGCATCAGTACTCAGACATCCAGTTGGAAATTCTGCATCTTGGCACTAATTTTGGGATAATGGGTTTCTTCCTAGAAGATTTATTTTTATAGCAACTGAATTGTTGACATATTCTGGGGTTGGAGTAATTTAATCTTGCCTCATTAGTCACCATTATATCAAGACTATCATCTTTCTAAATGTATTTAGTAATGGAAGATAGTTTTCTCTCAACTTGTACCTTTCAGTACTAATAAAAAAGATACATTTTCCAAGATAAATTTAAAATGTTTCAAACAGTGATGGAGGCTAAAGATAAATGTTATATTTTGAACTGAGAAAAATAAGTCTTTGCTATTAATCTCCTTTTATGAAATGCATAACATTTCATGAGAGCTCAGTCAGTATTTAGTTTGTGAATTAATGAATGACATGTATTCATTCCCATTTCTGTAACTCCCAAGGAACTCTGTTTTTTTAGTTCTGTACCAAGGCACATAGCTGGTATGATAGAAAATACTTTATAACACCATATGTGGCTGTCATGGTATTTGCTAGCTATATGGAAACATTGAAATCAACTGAACCATATGTATGTTCTCCTACTGGTGATTTTTAAAATGGTTCTATGGCAAAATTTTTTAATGAATAATAAGTATAATGAGATATAAAGTTGGTGCTCTCTCTTGAACTGTTATAAATAAGGAACACTATAATTATTATAAATATCTACTTTTGAGAAGTTAAAAATAATAAGCAAAATAATAGGTAATGATTAATACAAAAATACAAAATGTTTTATTTTTTAATTCAGAAACACATGCAGATAGCAAGATCAAATAAAAAGAATTTTGATAGATTTCAGAAAGGGTGTTTGATTGATAAAAAATGTTTCAGACAAGATTGTTTTTTTTTTAAGAAAGAGAGAATTTTTTAATATTTATTTTTTAGTTTTCAGCAGACACAACATCTTTGTTTGTATGTGGTGCTGAGGATTGAACCCAGGGCTCAAGCATGCCAGACGAGCGGGCTACTGCTTGAGCCACATCCCCAGCTCCAAGATTGGTTTTTGAAAATGTTCAGTTACCCATTTCTCACTTTCTATTACTTTGTGCTTGGTGATACAACTTGCTTTGACTACTAGGTCATTGGCAGATATGACCTAAGTTGAGGGTTGCTTTCTTACATTTGTGCTACAGCCAGAGGAAATCACGCCCTGCCTCAACTATTGATCCTACAAGCAGGATGTAAACCTTTAGGGTAGAGGTAATTGTTGTCATCTTTGCCCAGGCTAGATCAGCTCTGCATGAATAAAAGACAGTGCTTTTTGACACTTTGACTTTTAGGAAATTTTGTAGTCTTTTTATGACAACAGCTAACTGATTACCTTGAATTCAAGAAACACTAAATTATTCAACATTTTTACAGTGGTCTTGACACATTAGGTTTTCTTGGCCTGAGATTCTCATGACCTTTTCACAGACTGTCATTCATGGTCATCTGCAAATGCCACATTTCTATGAAAGTACCTGTCTATCAGTTTTTATTTACAATCAAATATCTGTATCCCAGAACACAAGATTTTGTATTAATTTCCCACATGCACTATTATAATTTTCTGCATCTTCTTTTTATATCTGCTGTAGGGCCATACCTATGAAATAGAGCTTCTCTATTATTTGTTGCAGTATTCTCTGTTTTTAGAACCTGGATATTTATTATTTTGTATATTTAACAAATAGTTTTAGAATGTAGTAACCACTTGATTTTATAATGTGTTTGGTAGACCTAACTAACCAACATACTTCAAGATCACTTCTTTAACATGTAGTAATAAGTTGATTTAATAATGTGTTTCAGAGTTCTAACTCATGTAAAGATCATTTCTTTAGCATATTGATGTTGTTGCCAATTAAACAAAACTGAGTATTTTTGAGCTAGAATATTGAAAGATCTTTAAGTATTTTTTTTTTCTGCCACAATCCTGAGATGCACAAGAAACTTGGGTACATTGTTGTTGGAAAGTGGCATTTAGGCACCAAGATGTAGGCTATGAATGTTCATGCTACTACTAGGATGGCCTGGTTTCCAGATATACTCAGGATTCAGAGATAGGAACATAAATATGTAAACTATCCACATAAATAAAAATGTCTATATTAATCAAGAAGTATGTATGTAAATATATAAATATACATACATAAACACACACATATACACACACAAATATACATCTTACTATAAGTTTGTAATGATGGAAAAATTGGAATTACAATACAATACCACAGAGTTCACTTTAGTTTTTCAACTGTGATTATTTGTAAATTCTTTCTCCATCAGTGAGAAACTTGGTTCTTTTAGCTACAATGCATATATTTGATTAGATCTGGTAGGCATTTAAAGCAGTTTCAGAATTCCCAACCCACACTTCTGGGAGGAAATAACATACATTATTACCTTTATATAGATTTTTTAAATTCTATAGTATTCAGTCAAGAAACAGTTTTCCAAAGTTACTTATGATAGTTCTTTTCTTCTCCCCAGTTTATTTAAATAGAGTTAAATTTATTTATGAGTATTTGTGTTCTATTCTCGGTTTTACCTACATCCTAATTTTAATTGTACAAGTCTCTTTAGGATATGTGAGGATATTTGAAATACTACTATGGTTCTAAGAGTCTTATCCATTTAAATGATATATTCATAAGAACATCACTTACACTTATACTCTGCCATCTTATTACTGATACCTACTTCTTTTTACTTTTTTTAAACTCATCCTTGATAGAAAACTAAACTCTAATTTATAATTTATTCTTTCTTTAATGCTAAAATGTTAATACATGCACAAGAATGCAAGTTTGTTGAACAACAGAAGGAACCAACCTGAAGTAGTACTACACATAAAACAAGACAGGTACAAGTGTGTTTGCATGTGTATACACTGCAATAGGGAAGACCACAGCTTTATAGTGGAGGCACTGAGAAGGCCACATCATTAGTGATACCATATTGACGTCATGAGCCTTATGGTATGATGTCCTGAAGAACTCAACATCAGCTCTGTGACAGTCCAAATAAAAATGCACATCATCATCACAGTCACAAGGAGTATCAAACACTTCCAAATTGACTGATATCAGACAAAATACATGGTCAATATTTTTTGAAAGTGTCATGGGCATGAAAGACAAGGGAAGCCTAAAGAATTATTTGCAACCTATAGGAGACTGAGGAGAAAAAAAAATGTAGTGCAGAAACCCTGGATTTGATCCTGGAGCAAAACGAGACAATTGGTGGGAAACTGGTATAATTTGAACAAAACAAGTAGTTCAAGTTAATAGTGTTGTACCAAAGTTTATTTCCTGGTTCTGATCTTTGTTCTCTTGTTATGTAATAATAGAGACAGATCAGGGAGGGATAAACAAAAACCCCTTGCAGAATTCTGTAACTAATTTATAAGTCTACAGTTAATTCAAAAAATAATTTGCTTAAAAGACTTCTAATTTTCAAATATTTTATTAAAAACTATGAAAGTTGTGGATAGCTTTAGATATTTTTTAAAGTCAAATTTGAAGTGGAATCCTGTTCTGATTCCAGGTTCAATAATCTTTCTAATACTCTGTGTCTTTCAAAATCTTTTGGTGACATTTTTACTCAAGTACAATTGATTTGGTAATGCATTCAACATAAAGTCTATTATTTGGCATTGAAAAATATAAAGTTCATTTTTATAAAGCTTTGTATGTTCATATTACTAGCTCCCCTAAAATTATATTTGTTTGTAAATATTAGAACTATAGAGCTAAGGAAAGCACTTAAAATACTTTCATATTCCTTTTTTCCTAACCTAAGCTGGTTCTTAAAATTTGTTGCTTCAAATTATTCCTATAGTTTTATAATGCTCTTCATGCTGCTTTGGGGTCATTTAAAAAATTCTCCTCAATAATACAATATATTAAAAAGAAAAACAGTATCAGTAGAGAACAAATGGTAAGGTCCAATAAATTTTGTCTATAGGTCCAATAATTCCCCCATTTCCAAAATCAACACTGTCATTTTTTAAATCCACAATTAAATTAAACTTCTAGGGTATTAAATTATTAAATAATAATATTAGGAATTACTAGGTATTGTCTCTTATTTGCTTTTGGATTTGATTGCATTTTCTAGCACTATATTATCATCTGACTGGCAAAAGTACTAAAATGACATCAATGTCTATTAAAATACGCAGAAAATTAAGCTCAGAGTTACATGCTGAATTTTACAGATGGTTCTATAGTGTTATTGTTGTTAGTATTGAGCTATTGAAGTTTCACAGCAATTAATGAAAGCAGTACTATATAATCAGTATACAGAGGTAAATCCTTGGCAACAAAGGGGAAACATTATTTTGGGACTTATTGGTAAAATATAGGTTTTATTAAGTTATTATTCCAGGTTGTAAAATAATTAGGCTGGCTGTGACAACCTGCCATATTTTTCTATCCTCACAAAAGTAATTCATTCCTAAAATTCCAAACTATTTCCTATGTCTTGCACCATAGTACTGTTGTAATTTAAATAATTGATTTTACTGTAAGTTTCATTCTGATTTTGATTAGCTAATTGAGAAGATTATAATTGTCATTTTAACTTAGAACTTGAAGTGCATTTACTTCAGGAAAGATCCTGGATAAAAACACATAGAGACAGATCCATTTAAACAGCACATTACTTTGAGGATCCCACAGAGCTGAACTTGATAGGAGCTGTTGGTAATGCAAACCCTGGGGACATCCTTATTAGTCTACCACTGAGTGGACTCTATGTGTGTTGTGAACTCCATGGGCTAGCAATAGCTAATAATTTAAAGCTGATAGAAGAGTCACTCCAGACACTTAAAATGCAACCACCTCTCCTTTGCTGGCATTTAAAATAAAATGAAACCATGTAAAGCTTGTGAACTTTCCAAAAGGATTCATGAAGTTGCCATGAGGCTTTATATTCCCAAGAAGAAGTTGAATGAATGTGAAACTTCAGGGAATTGGGGCATATCCTCTTTTTTGAGACAGTGGGAATGAGGATGTACTATATTATCAAATGATTATTAGATAACTGTATTTTCAGATCTCTAGATGCAGAAAGTAGAGAAGGATGTCTTAACTCATTTGGGAAGATAAGTCATGCTTTAATGAGGTTAGTTACCAAATGGTTGCCAATGTTAACAGTGATAAAATATTTAAAATTGGGTAATAAAAGAAATATAAAAAAATGGAAGTCATCAATTTAGATAGGGTAGTGACTGGGAAAATTCAGAATAAGTCTCCTCTGAAGATCAATGTCCTCAAACTTGTTTTCTTCTGAGTTAAGGAGTACCAATGCTTTTAATGAAATCACTTTCTCTAACTTAGACTGCAAAGCGTGAAGTCCTGGTTAAGCTTGCTTTCAATTAGTTCTTATTTGTATTATAAATAACGAGTATTTAACATTTAAAAAGTCACATAGAGTTTATATTTATAGTTTCTTAGAAACTAGGGCCAAATTCACTATTTTTATTCTCTGAATCATTTAATAGAGAATCTTGGAAAGAATAAGGAAACAAAGATTTTTTTGTATGACTGTATTACTTGGAAACCTATACATTAGGTTACCCATTTTCCACTAGAAGGTTAATGTAGTATAGTGAACCTCAAGATACAAATCACACAGGATCAGTTTGTTCAATTTACATAAAATCCATATCCCTTAATAGAGAACATCAATTAAGATAAATCTGATCACAGTGACATTAGAAGAGGCATAAGGCACAAGGAACACATTCACATTTCAGCTTTGTTTACAAGATGGAGACCGAGATTGCAAGAATCCTATAAGCTTTTCATTTCATATTGTTATATTTTATATATTGTATGGTTGTGGAGGCAATTTTAGTTACCAGTGAATTATATGACATTTCCTTTTACCATCTCAGAAAACATACCATGTAGGTTTTTAAGCTTCACCTTCAAGTGAACTTAATATTTAAGTGTATATTACCTCCAATTCCATGTTAGATTTTTTATTCTTAAGCTTCAGTGGATTTCAAAGTGAGGGGGGGGGGGCATCAGAATCTAGTTTACTTTGGTATTACTAGAAATACTATTTATTTTATATCCATTCTTTATGTCCTTGCTTTGGTAATCATGCATAGTATTATGACTTTAATAGCTATATTTCTGAAGAATAATTATTCATCAAGAAATGTTGTAGGTACTTTAGTATATTACTTCATCAAATCTTTTTCTGATCATTTTATGGATATTGAGACACAGGTTGAAGATATGATGTCACAAAACTAGTAGGTAGGGGAAGATTTAAGCAGAGATCTGACCTATTGTGAACTCTGTGCTTTTTAACCCTTTATAAAATAGTTCATAAAATTATAAAAAGTTGAGAAACAATTTGATTAATATTTATGATCTGTCCTTTAGGTTCCCAAAGACTCAAAGGGAACCATTTATTGGTAAGGTATATATTTTTTCCCTTATAAATTCTTATGAACACACTCAGCATTTTACTTGCAATGCTGCCTGCTGGATCTCTTATTTGCAGTCTTTTGTTGGCCAGCAGGTATACGATTTAAGTGCTTTTCTTTACAAGAAAATTGTAGTTTTTGGACTACCATTTCCATAGTCCTACTGAAAACCCAGGGTAGTGATCAAAATTTATATTGCCTGGCCAAATTGAGGAATTCCTCTCTAGTTAAAAGAAAAATGTGCCTTAACTTCTAGTTGGATAAGAGATAAACTCTTAGGAAAATTGTGGATTTTGATGCTGATGGTGTTTACATTTTAGGTCCATAAAAAAAGAGTTTATTTCTACTTAGAGAATAGATGTTCCTTTGGGAAATGGCTCCCCATCCATCATTGATTATGATTCACTACCATTGTCACCCCTCTCCTTAAATAAATGTGGTAAATTCTGAGAGGTTATATCAAATCCTACTTGGTCAAAAATCCTATTTCACTTCTTCGATGATTTCTAAAATGCTAATTAAGAAACTAAATTAGTGTCTCTCCTAAAAATAATTCTTCTAAGGATAAAATATAATAATATTTCTAATAAACCTAACCCTATTTATATTAGAAGCAATGCATGAACATGATATATTCACTAGATTTTTGAGTTAATATTTTAGGGAATGATATGAAGGAAAAAATTACCTAACAATTAAATTTTATTTTAGGATACTTTCAAGAAATGTTTCAAACTTGACTGTAGCACCCAGTTAAAGAGGAGTACTACTGAGCTGGTGACATAGCTCAGCATGTGCTAGGACCTTAATTCAATCCCCAGTACCTCCTCCCTCCCTGCAACAAGGTGAGTATTAACAATGTGGAAAACAGGCATATTGAGGAAAGAAATTCTTTTAGTTCAAATTGTGATGTATTTAATACATACATCCTGATTTACTGTTTGAGAATTAACAAATTGGCATGCAGATGTTTGGGGGTTGGTCTAGATGGCAATTGGCAGTGATGAGATTGCAGGATCCGAATTTCAATGTTCCGGAAGAACGTGCCTTCAAGAGCTCCTGAGTGTCAGTTTAATTAGAAAATGAATTTGCACAGGTTTTTTTAATGCAGAAAATCTTCCGCTATGATTGAAGAGTCTCACAGATAGGATACAATGTGGAGATAGTAGAACTTAGACTGATGAGTGGTTTCATGTAGAAGGGACATGCTACAAATCCTTCCTGAATTGAAATAAAAAAGCAATATTTACCTCTTATTAAACTAGAGTTAATGATGAATTTTCATAATTTTCCTGGCTTTCCTCTTAGCTTCCCCTTTTAGTCACAGTAATTTGTTTTGTTTTGTTTTGTTTTTAATTTTGGGGAATTATTCATTGTCTTTATTTATCAACCATTATGTCCCTCTCCTGATCTTGTATGCAGGCCCAGTTTCAAAAATCAGAAAGAATGACAAGTAGAATTTGGTTTAAAGTTACTTTCACTTTAGTTTATTATCAGACCACCAAAAATTCAGTATAATTATTTTTTAAAAAATCAAAAAAAAAATTGATCTGCATTCTATTTCTTAATGCTTCTTCAGCTTTACCACATTATGATCACAGACTACAACTTTTGAGTGAGTGGTTAACATCTGGTCTTAGAAAAACCAATGTAATTTTTTCCTCTTATAATTTAAACATGGGCTAACAGCAGTTGATTTTTCCAAAGCTGTCAATCCAATATTCTGTTGAAACTTTCTTTTTCATTCCTTTGTTGTTCTTATATATAAGCTTCTATTCTAAGGACTGCCTTTTAGTTTTCATATTATAAGTTTTTTTTCTTTGCTTACATTAGTTTTTGTTGATTGAAACCCCAATAGCATAACCCCCTTTTTTCTCTTATACCAATCTACTGCTAATTTTTTTTCCTTCTAAAGCTAGAAAATGAGGATGCATTTAAATCTAAAATATTTCCTGGGAAACATATTGACTTGAGATTTGTCAGTCATCCTTAAACATCATAGTTCTCTACATCAGTGATTTTCCTGTTGAAAATGAACTTTCTCTGTTCAAGAATAAATTTTGGTATTAGTTTGAATTTTAGTGCCTTGATTTTTAGTCTAAATACAATTATGTCACATTTCCAAAAGTCAGCTAATTTTAAACAGTTACAGTTCCTAAGTTAAATCCCTTAGTGTTAATATTTTTTGCATATAACAATAGACTCTGGTCACTAAATAAGTATTTATAAACCTCAATTTAATAGCTTTACAGCATCATATTTTAAAAAGATAGTTCTGCTAATCTATTTTCCTTTCTAACTATAGAAAAGTCCATTATTTTTCCCATTGTAGTTTTGATGTTTTAGGAGATTATTGCCTGATTAACAGCCATAGTGAATATGGCTTAGTTATTGTGTCAGTCAGTTTTTTATCACTGTGATTGAAACACTTGGAAAGAATAACTTAGAGGAGGAAGCGTTTATTTTGACTCTTGGTTTCAGAGGTCTCAGTTCATGGTTGCATGATTCTATGGCTCTGGGCCCCAGATGAGGCAGGGCATCTTGGCAGAAGGGCATAGAGAAGAAAGTTGGTATCCATTTCCTCAAGCCATGCCCTACCTGCCTAAAGTTAGTACTCCCTAACTCATTCAAATTATTAATTCATCAAATGGATTAATCCACTAATTAGGTTACAGCTTTCATAATATAGTGTAACTCTTACATTAATACAGGAGTTTTATGAAGATACTTCATATACAAACTACTACAGTTATATTTCAGATTACTTTGCAAAAACTATACTGATTTAAGATAAATTGTGATTACCTAGCAATAATTGCCTTAAAGAAAAAAGGGTTGGCACTACACATTAGACTGTGTATAATTTTTGTCTGAATGAAAGAATAAATAAATTGATACCAAAATGAGTTTACCTCTGTAGTATTTTAAGCAAATAACAATCATCATTTATTTGAATGAAAATTAAATCCATTGCAATATTTTTTAAAAAAATCAATTTAAAAATGCTTAAAATACTAATATAACATTTAGATGAATGACTTACACACATGTATTTGTTTTCAGGTGAAATAATAAGTTCTAGTTCAACATTGTTTTAACTATGCCAAAGAATTCTGTGCCTAGATTTCAATTTGAAAAGTTATAAGCTTCCATTTATGTGTTGCTGTAGACTTCTTATCACACAGTTTTTATTCTTTAGTTGCATCTAGCACTAGATTCTTGGACCTTAAAGATAAGGATTATGATGGATTAATTTTGGATCCTTAGTTTTTAGAATGGAGTAATGGGAAATGGGCACTCAATAATCATTTAGAGATTAAATCAGTTAATTAACAATGATAAATATTTCTTCATAATCCTTTCATATCACAAAGCTGCACTGGTATAATCCTATTTAAAAAAATACTATGTCAACTATTGATGTGTACTTTAGTAACAATTGTATTGTGGTCAAAATATAACTTACATATGTATTCAGTAAATAGGTTATATTTATTAACTCTTCTTTCAGCTTTCTCTTTACTCAATATCTTCTTAATATTCAAACCATAGTTTGGCATTATTTCCTAGAAGAGTGCCCTGAATACCCTGCTTCCAAATTACTTGGTTTTTAAAATTTTCCCTGAAGAGAAATATACTTGTCCCTGAAGGGCTCTCTTATTTACACTTTTCACAGCTTTCTAAGTTCATTACTTGACTCCAAGTCAATTTCTCTTCCATATAATCTTCATGCCAATTCCAGAGATCTGCTTTCTACTCTAGAGTCTGTTCCTGAAGAGTTTTGTTTTAAAATGCAGTTTAATTAGTATTCAGGGATGATAAGACCAAGAGATCAGGAGTCTTCTTCCACTGTTGAAAAGGTAGTTGGTGTTATGCTCAGATCCCAAGAGAAAAGGGCAGGCCACCAGAGTCACCCAGGGGAGCAGCAGGTGGGTCAGGAGACAAAGGCAACACCTGTTAAGAGACTTTACTGTGGTTTCTGTGGCAAGCAACTAGTAAGGCAAAAAAAAAAAAAAAAAAAAAAAAAAAAAGCAGATTTACAACTGGCTAGTTTGAAAAATTTCAGCAGACTTTGTTAGGATAGGGGCTTCGCCTAGCTGTTAGATACTTTGCCCTCCATTTGTAAGGCATGGGGGAATCTTGGCTCTTGGTATGAGAGCAGGATAAGAAAGTGGTTGGTGATGAAAGCAAGAATCAGAGTTGGGTTATCATCTCCAAGAATTAGCTAACCCTCGGAGGGGCAGATATTTCTCTGTTTATAAGACTACTTATGTGAATGCACTAAAATTCAGGTAATATAAAGGCCCTACTTAATATGTACTTGCTCTGTTCTTTTACAGTTCTACAAATTTTTATTTAATTTGATCCATCACCACATTATATATCAATTCAAGTACTCAAGTGGTGTTAAGCACACTTCCCTTCAGAAGTGTGAATTACAATTTAGTAATAGAATATGATATATTTTGAATAGTGGCAGACTTTTACTTTTTGGCTTCCTTTACATATACTGGATGTACCTTATATTTTTCATTGTTATTTTTTAATTGACAAAAATTGGATGTATTTATTATGTACATCATGATGCTTTGTGGAATGTTAGATTGAGTTAGTCAACCAATTAATTAGTCTTTATATTTATTCCTACTAACAACATTTAAAAATCTATTATCTTAGTAATGTTAAGGTATACAATACATTGTTATTAGATATAGACACCATGTTGTACAATCAGTCTCTTAAATCTATTCCTTCTGTCTAACTGAAATCCTTTGTTTTGGCCAACATCTTTCCATCCCTCTAATACTCTCCATTGCCCTCCTGCCCCTGGTAACTGAAATTTGATTCTCTGCTTCTATGAATTCAACTTTTGCAGATTCCACATGTTAGCAAAAGATCATGCAGGATTTGTCTTTGTATACCTAGCCTCTTTCTCTTGACATAATGTCCTTGAGGTTCATCCATTTTGTCACCAATGACACAGTTCCTCCTTTAAGGCTCCATAGTACTCCTGCGTGTGTGTTGTTGGAGCATGCTATGCATATCATATGTTCTCTGTTTATCTCTTCATAGACACTTAAGTTGCTTCCATTTTTTGGCTTAAGTAAAAAAAAAAAATACTATAATGAACATGGAATTCAGATATCTCTTTGACATACTGGTTTGTCTTCCACTACATATGATTATTGATCATAGTCTGGTTGTATTTTTAATTTTTAAGGAATCTCTATATTGTTTTTCATAAAAGTTTTACTAATTTGAATTTTTGCCAACATTATACAAGGATCCCCTTTATTCAAATCCTTGTTAATCTTTCACCTTTTCCCCCCAAAGGTCAAAGCATACACCTGTATTACCTAAAGCAAAGACTAAAAATAAGCAAGTATCTTTAATTCTAAGAAGGACAAAAGTTGTTGTTAAAACATCTAAATTGTTATCAAGATTTAAGACATTATGAATATTTAATATTAAAGTGGAGTATTCTTAAATTTTTAATACACAAACATTTTAAAAGGACCATTAAGTTGATTATTGCCCAGCTTAAAAATGCAGCATCCCTCCTCACCCCATACCTACCCTCATGTCTGCCATTGCTATCTTGCCCCTGCCTGCTAGGGATGGCCACAGACCATTCTACATGAGAGGATACTTCATTGTCATCTTACTCTGCATTTTCCTGATGATGAGCTATGCTGAGAATTTTTTCATTACCTATTGGCCTTTTGTGTGCTGTCTTTTGAAAAATATCTTCTCAGGTTCTTTGCCCATATTTTAATCGAGTGATTTATTTTCCTACTACTAAGTTGAATTCCTTATATATTTTGGATATCAACATCTTATCAGCATTTGGTTTGCAAATATTTTTGTCTCTTCTCTTGGTTGTTTCCATTGCTGTAGAAGAGGTTTTTAGTTTGATATATTTCCCATCTGTCTATTTTTGCTTTAGTTGTCTGTGCTTTGGAGACCATATCCAAAACATTATTTTACAGACCATTTCGTAGAACTTTTCACCTATTTTTAATTATGGTAGTTTTACAGTTTAAGGTCCTATCTATAAGTGTTTAATCCATTTTGAGTTGATATTGTAGATAGTGTGAGATAAGGGCATAATTTGTTTTGCATGTGAGTAGCACATTATCTAATGTTTCTCTCGAATTTAGCTGGTTTTATTTGGTAAGTTTGCACAACTTGAATTACGCTAGAGTTTTAGCATTTTTTTCCAACAGACACTTAAAAAGTATTTTGATTCAGGATATAGTTTAAGATGGGTAATGCAAATATTTCACCAAGTTTATTTTTTCCATAATATTTTTATAAAATAAATAATTTTTATAAAAAACTTATAAAATATCTTTGTCAGAATTTTACCTTATGATTTTCTGATTTTTGGCCAATCTTTTGAAAGAACTTCCATACTTGAAAACTATAAAGTTATTTAAGCAGGCTTTCTTCCAATAGTTTGTTTCTTCTCATAATTTCAATTTGTATCTTTGATCTATCTGGCATTTATGTTGTTTATAAGATATCATTTTAATCATATGGTACATTTTTGTGTGTATTTGGGACTATTAATAGACTCTTCATTTTCTCTCTTGTTGCAAATTTCAGTAAATTTTAACAAATGTTTTTGTAATTGATGGTTCTTTTGTTCCTTTATTTTTTATCTTGAATATTTTCTGATTCTTCTTAAATCATGAATTATAGAACTTGAACAATTTTTCAATTCCTAAGTAAATTAGAGGTTCTTTTAATTGGAATTAAATTCATCATATTGATAATTTTGAGAGAATCTATGTTCTTAACTATTTAGTATTTTAATGCCAAAGCATTTCTTTTAGTTAGCTTCTTGTCACTGTAAGCAAATTACCTGACAAGAACAGATTAGAGGAGGAAAAATTTATTTTGTTCCCTGGTATCAGACCTTCAGTTCATGGTTAGCCCATTCCTAGCTCTAGGCACCATGTAAGACAAAACATCATGACAGAAGCAAATAGTACAAGATAGCAGTTCAGACATGGTAACCAGCAAGCAAACAGTACAAGCCCCATTAACCAGGAATAAAATGTAAGTTACCTACTTCCTCTAGATACATCCTACTTGCCTACAGTTACCACCCAGTTAATCAATACTGGTAGATTAGTACACTGATTAGGTCAAAGCTCTCTTAATCTAATCACTTCACCTCTGAACTTTTTTATATTATCTGATACATGAGATTGTGGGTGATACCTCATATCTGAAACATGGTTCCCATGTGGCCCCCTAAAAGCTCATGCCCATCTTATAAAATAATATGCATTTAGTCCATTTCCAGGAGAACCCATTAATTGTTCCAGCATTGCTCAAAAGTCCAAGTTCATAACCTCATCTGAGACTCAGGCAAACTAATGGATGTTTTTCCTTGTAAAGATCAAAAACAAGTTACATATATCCAATATATAATGGCACAAAGTAAACAATTCCATTCTAGACAAGAGAAATAGAAGCATAGAAGAAATGATGGGACCAAAGCAAGATGAAAATGCAGGCAGGGAAAACAAATCCTGTAGCTCCATGTCTAGCATCTGGGACACATGACATCATCATGTTCTCTCCAAAGGACTTATGTAGCTCCATCCTTATGACACTGCTGAATTCATCCCATGTGGCCTCTCTTGGCTTGTTTCTTCTCAACTCCAGCATCTTTCCTCTCCTCAGTAGATGAGAGGCATATTTTCATCTCAAGTGTCCACTGTAGCTTCAGCTTCCTTTTCACATCTTCATGTATCACACTTCCAGAGACATCCTGAAGGGAATCTGAAGCTGCTAGATTTTGCATGGCTTCCCAGGCCTTCTTTTTTTTTATTTTTTGACTTTTTATTTTGAACAAATTTTAGATTTACAGAAAAATTGCAACAAGAGTAGAGATTGCATACATCTATCATCTAACTTCCATTAACATTAACATCTTTTATGTAATTATGATTATCCAAACAAGAAAATTAACAATGATATGATACTATTAACTAATCTACAAACCTTATTTGAATTTCTTTTTTTTTTTAATATTAACTACTTTATATGATATCACAGAAAAGTACTTTCCAAATTAAATATCAGAAAATTTTAGTTCCATATATTTGAATGGCATAAATAAAAAATATACTAGGGTCAAACAAATTTTAGAAATAATGGCTTAAGCAAATTTTTTTTTACTCTAGATTTGGGTAATATTAGAGGGAGCCATTCACACTTGTAATTATTATGAATTTATGTAGTTTTTTTTTTCCATTTTTATTTATTTATTTATTTATTTAATTTTTTATTGTTGGCTGTTCAAAACATTACATAGTTCTTGATATATCATATTTCACAATTTGATTCAAGTGGGTTATGAGCTCCCATTTTTACCCCATATACAGATTGCAGAATCACATCAGTTACACATCCATTGATTTACATACAATAAGAGAGGTAAATAGAGAGCCTACATCCTGGGAACAAATCTTTACTCCTCACACTTCAGATAGAGCCCTAATATCCAGAGTATACAAAGAACTCAAAAAATTAGACAATAAGAGAACAAACAACCCAATCAACAAATGGGCCAAGGACCTGAACAGACACTTCTCAGAGGAGGACATACAATCAATCAACAAGTACATGAAAAAATGCTCACCATCTCTAGCAGTCAGAGAAATGCAAATCAAAACCACCCTAAGATACCATCTCACTCCAGTTAGATTGGCAGCCATTATGAAGTCAAACAACAACAAGTGCTGGCCAGGATGTGGGGAAAAGGGTACACTTGTACATTGCTGGTGGGACTGCAAATTGGTGCAGCCAATTTGGAAAGCAGTATGGAGATTTCTTGGAAAGCTGGGAATGGAGCCACCATTTGACCCAGCTATTCCCCTTCTCCGTCTATTCCCTAAAGACCTAAAAAGAGCATGCTACAGGGACACTGCTACATCGATGTTCATAGCAGCACAATTCACAATAGCTAGACTGTGGAACCAACCTAGATGCCCTTCAATGGATGAATGGATAAAAAAAATGTGGCATTTATACACAATGGAGTATTACTCTGCATTAAAAAATGACAAAATCATTAGAATTTACAGGGAAATGGATGGCATTAGAGCAGATTATGCTAAGTGAAGCTAGCCAATCCCTAAAAAACAAATGCCAAATGTCTTCTTTGATATAAGGAGAGTAACTAAGAACAGAGTAGGGTCGAAGAGCATGAGAAGAAGATTAACATTAAACAGGGATGAGAGGTGGGAGGGAAAGGGAGAGAGAAGGGAAAATGCATGGAAATGGAAGGAGACCCTCAGAGTTATACAAAAGTACATACAAGAGGAAGTGAGGGGAAGGGGAAAAATAATACAAGGGGGACAAACGAATGTCAGTAGAGGGGGCAGAGAGAGAAGAGGGGAGGGGAGGGGAGGGGAGGGGGGATAGTAGAGGATAGGAAAGGCAGCAGAATACAACAGACACCAGTATGGCAATATGTAAACCAGGCCTTCTTTTGAAATTTCAGAGGAAGGCTTCATGACATCCTAACTCCAGCCTCCAGCATCCTGCATTCCTGCAGAACTAGCACCACATGGTTAACACCAATGTCTGCCACTATTTCAAGTAATAGTCAAGACTCCCTGGACCTTGACTGCAACAGCTACCGAGTACCTGGGCAACTAAGCACAGTTAAAACAAACAAACAAACAAACAAAAACAAACAAACTTTCTACACCCCCTGTCCAAGCAAGGTGTCCTCGTGGTCTCTTCTCAAATTAATTTTTATTTTTCATACTCTTGAGGCTGAGATAGATGGGTTATTACCAATTCCAGAGATGCCTTCAAGTTATCTTCCCTTTTATCTCTGTGCAAATTACTTAAAACCTTTGTCTAGTAGCTGTAATGTCTTTAAGAACCACAACTTCCTTAGCTCCTGTTTTATTCACAATTTTTTTGACTAAAATAAAAGTTTTTATAATCTGTGTTTTTCTCTTTCTTCCTAATTATCACAGTAAATTTTACTAAAAGTGCCAAGTAATTTCCATCCGATTGTTGTCCTCCTGTGAAATTTTCTCTGCCAAATTAAGGAGTACATCTCCTTTAAATTCAGTGTTACAAAAAGTCTCAGCACATAGGCAAAATGTAGACAACTTCTTTCCTAGAACATAATATAAATGGCCACTAGTCCAATTTCCAGTAGAATCCTCTTCCTCATGAGCACAATTTTTACTTTTCACAGTCTTATTGGCATTCTGGTTTTTTGAGCTCCCACAAGAATCAGTCATTCAGGTCCACTTAAAACATTCTAAAGCTTCTCCAGGTTACATCTCTAAAGTTCTTAAAATTCCTCCCTCACTAACAATCTCCAAAGGCTTCTGAACTGCAAAGTCATGTTAGTCACAGCAATGACTCTATTTCTTGGGTACAAAAATTTTGTTTTAGTCCATTTTTTTATGGTTGTGACCAAAATACCTGACAAGAACAACTTATAGAAGAAAAAAATTTATTTTGGCTCATGGTTTTAGAGGTTCAGTCCATGTTCAGCTCAACTGATTCCGTAGTTCCAGGCCCAAGGTAAGGTAGAGCATTCTGGCAGAAGGGCATAATGAAAGGAAGCAAGCAAGCAGTTCAGTATGTGGCACCAGAAAGATAGGAGCTCTGCTCACCAGGGACAAAATGTAAACACCAAAGGCATGTCCGCAGTGACCAACTTTCTCCATCTACATTCTACATGCTTATAGTTATCTCCCAATTAATCCATATATCAGTGGATTAATACACCGAATAGTCTACAACTCTCATAAATCCAATAATTTTACTGTCAAAGATTTTTGCATTATTTCATACATATTTTTTTTTGGGGGGGGCAGGGAAGTACATTCACATCTAAACCATAAGAGCCTTATTTAAATACTGCTTTTTAAATGTGGTAGGAATTATAAAATTTCTTCCCAAGTGGTCTCCAAGTCCTAGATTTACATTCTTGTAATCCCTTTTCTTTTAACATGGATGGGGTATGTAACTTGCTTCTAGCTAATAGAATGTGTCAAAGGTGAAGGCATGGTACTACCTTGGTTATGCTACCTGAGATTGTAATTTTCATTTATGAGAAGACCCTCTGACTTACTGACTTAAAGCAAATTGTAATGTGTACCCTATGTAGAAGGGTATGGGACAAGGACCAAGTGCAACTTCTGGCTCACAGCCAGAAAGAAACTGAATGAACCCTAGTCTCACAACCTCAAGGAACTGATTTTTGCTAGAACTAGGTGATGAAGCAGGGGGGTAAAAATGCCCTGGTATATGATTTACCAATTTTAAAGGAATTTGGAGGACTCAAAAGAAAGATTTTGTACATTTTAAAAATCAGTGCATTATAGTCATGCATAATATTGGAGTTAATTTTGACATAATTGTATAAGCATGGAATAAAATTTGCTCCAATTCAGTTCCCAGGACTTTCCTTTACTCTTCCCTTTTTTTCCTTCATCTGTTCCCTTTCCACTAATGTATTGGTCTTCTATTTATTTACAGTTTTTAAAAATCAGTGCATTAAAGCTATGCATAAAGGTAAAATTTACTGGGGTGTATTGATAGATGTACATAGCATATTTTAGTCAATTTCATTCCACTGTCCCTCCCATTTACTGCCCTTTCTTCATCTTCTACTCCAGTGATCTCCTATTTTCATGGAATTCCTTCTGATTCACTGCTTTCCTTTCTTTTGGTGGAACTTTCATATATGAGAGAAAATATTCAGTCCTTGATTTTCTGAGTCTGGCTTATTTCATTTGGCAGAATGTTCTCCAGTTCCATTCATTTACCAGAAAATACCATAATTTAATTCTTCTTTATTGCTGAGTGAAACTCCATTGTGTATATAAATGATTATTTCTTTTTCTATTCATCTTTTAATTGACACCTGGTCTGGTTCCATAAGTTAGCTTTTGTGAATTTTGCTGCCATAAACATCAATATGGGTGTATGACTAAAGAATGATGATTTTAGTTCTTTTGGATCAAAACTGAGGAGGAATGGGCTACCTGGGTCACATGGTAGTTCTGTTCCTAGCTTTTTTTTTTTTTTTTTACATTTTTTCATATTTTGACCATTTGTATTTCTTCTTTGAAGAAGTTTCTGTTTAATTCCTTTGCCTATTATTGTTGTTATTATTATTACTATTATTATTTGGTGTGTGTTAAGCTTCTTGAACTCTTTATAAATTCTAAATATTAATTCCATGTCTGATGAATAAGTAGCAAATTTCTTCTCCCATTCTGTAGGTTCTCTGATCACATTCTTGTTTCCTTGCAAAAGATTTTTAATTTGATGCTATCTCATTTGTGGATTTTTGGTTTAGTTTCTTGATCTTTCTAGTAAAAGAAACTGGTTCCTGTTTCAATATGTTGAAATTTTGATCACCCATATTCATCTAGAAGTTTCAGCGTTTCTGTTCAAATTTCTAGGTGTTTGATCAATTTTGAGTTGGCTTTTGTGCAGGGTGAGAAATATGATTATACTTTCTTTCTCTTAGATATGAATATTCAGTTTTCCTAGCACCATTTGATTATAAAAAACACTATCTTTTCTCTAAGTTATATTTTGGCACCTTTGTTGAATATCAGATGACTTTATCTATGAGGAATTGTATCTATCTTCTATTAAGTTAATCATCATGTCTTTTTTGTACCATTCTGGTTTTGTTACTCTAGCTCTGTAATAAAATTTGAAGTTTGATATTGTGATGCCCCCAGCATTGTTCTTGTTGAGCAATGCTTTGACTCTTCTGGGACTCTTATTTTTCCTAATGAATTTTAGGGGTTTTCCCCCCTAGTTTTGTGAAGAATATCATTGATATTTTGATGTGGATTGTTTTCATATCTATAATATTTTTTTGCTAATCTGGTAATTTTGATAATTCTGGCTATCGAAGAACAAGAGAGTTCTATCTATCTTCTAAGGTTTTTCAATTTCTTTCTTCAGTGTCCTGTAGTTATCATTGTAGAGGTCTTTCACCTCTTTCTTAGGTTTCTTTTTTTTTTTTTTTTTGGAAGGGGGTTAACGTGAATGGGAAAATTTCCATGGTTTCTTTCTCAACGGATCATTGGTATATAGAACAGCAATTGATGTATATGTGTTGGTTTCATATTCTGCTACTTTGACATATTTATCAGTTCTAGAAGTCTTCTGGTAGAGTTTAGTGGGCGTTCTAATTATAGGATCTTATCATTCACAAACAGAGAAAATATGACTTCTGCTTTTTCTATTTGTATCTGTTTAATATCCTTCTCTTGCTTGATTGCTCTGGCTAGAGGTTCAATGACTGTGTTGAATATGAATAGTAAGAATGTCTTGTTACTGATTTTAGAGGAAAGGCCTTCAGTCTTTTTTTTTTTTTTTCTATTCAGTATATTGAGCTTGGGTTTGTCATATATACTTTAAAATCTTAAATGTTCTCTAGTGTTAAACATGAATAGGTTCTGGACTATGCTGAATGCTTTTTCTGCATTTATTGACATAATTCTGTGATTCTTGTCCTTAACTCTATTTATGTAGTGTATTACATTTATTGATTTGCATATGTTGAACCAACTTTGCACAGGTGGGATGAAACCCAGTTGATCACAGTGTACTGTCTTCTTACGGTGCTTTCTAATGTGGATTGTCATATTTTATTAGAATTTTTGCATCTCTTTTTATCCAGAATATTTGTCTAAACTTTTATTTCCTTGATGTGTTTTTGTCTGATTTTGGTATCAGGGTGACACTGGCTTTAGATGAATTTGGCAGTATTCTCTCTTTTTTGTGTGGGATAATTTGAGGAGGATTACTATTAGTTCTTTGGTCTGATAAAACTCAGCTGAAAATCCATCTGGTTCTTGGATTTTCTTTGCTGGAAGGATTTTAATTTTTGCATCAATTTCATTGCTTGATATTGGTCTATTTAAGTTTTCCTCTTGTTTCAATTTTGGTGGGTCATATGTCTATATACATTTGTCTAGTTTATTACAGTATAAATTTTCAAAACTGTTTCTAATGATCCTCTGGATTTCAGAAGTATCTATGGTGATATTTCCTTTATCATCCCTAATTTTGTTGATGGGGTCTTTTCTCCTTTTCTTTGGTTAGTTTGGCTTGGGGGTTGTCAATATTGTTTATCTTCTCAAAGAAGTAAGTCTTTGTTTCATTGACCTTTTGTATTTATTTATTCTTAATTTTGTTAATTGACTTGCCTTGTTTCCTGTCTTTTACTGATCTGAAATTCATTTGTTCTTTCCTAGTGCCTTGCAGTGTAAAGTGAGATTGTTTATTTGGAAAATCGGTCTTCTTTATTTTTTTTTGTAATGCGGTGCTATAAACTTTGCTCCTCAAATTGCCTTTATACTGTTCTAGAGGTTTTGATATGTTGTGTCTCTATTCTCATTTGTTTCTGAAAATTTCTTTATTTCTCCCAATTTCTTCATCATTCCAAAGTATATTATTTAATCTCCAGATGTCAAAATGTTACTTTTTATGTTATTGATTTATAAACTTATTCCCTTATGATCTGGTAGGATGCAAGGAATTATCTCCTTTTGTGCATTTTTTTTGTTTTTATTTGCTAAGACTTGCTATGTGCCACAAGATATGATCTATTTAGGTAAAGTTCCATGTGCTGCTGAGTTGCTGAGAATAAAAGTGAATTCAGCTATCCATGAATATCCTTAGGCTATTCCTGCTGGGTCTCTAACTTTAGGACCCTCTGATTTCTATGATATCTTCACCCTCAACTTCAGCTTCTCAGTCACTGGAACTAGTGGGCTCCCTGAATGGTTCCCACATCTAAGGAGCCTAGAGTTTACTTATCACCAATGCCCCAATATGGACTCTGGCCCATGATATGTCTTCAGTTTTAGCATAATTGTAATCCATGACCTGCAGACATTCATGTGCAAGTTCTAAGCACCAAGATAGCCCATCCTTGCTGACAAACTGTTAAACTAGCTTCTCTTTCTAGCTTTAATTCACATACTCTGGAGATCTGAGCCTGAGTGGCTAACTCTGCTAACTTTAATGCACACAGCAGAAAATTTGCCACTACTGTGGTAGCATTGTCTCTTTTTGATTCTCTGCAACTACTCTGGATTCTTTTTGCTTTACCACAGCTATTTTGGATGCTGCTTTCAACACTTGCAATACGCTTCTTTGCATTTTCAGGGTGCTAATACTCAGATAGTATCGCAACCCTCCCAACAGATAAGTCACCTTTAAGCCAACCCAGGATTTTCCCCACAAACTCTATGACCTTTCCTAGCTCCTGAGCCAAATCAGTATGCCCCACTTTGGGATCCTGCTAAATAAACCAGTTGTACAACTCCAAGACTGACTCATCATATTGTGTGCCAATCCCAGAAAAAAAAAAAAAATTGGAGTATTCAATGGAGAGGTTTTAACCATTATGGTGACAGGCTGGTGTAACACGGAGGGCTACACCATACTACAAGCAGGAGGAATATATTTGATAGGTTGTATGCCCATTGCACAGGTGGATTTCCCCAGATGTTTTATGAAAACATTTCTTTACAACTAGATTGATTTTGTTTAGATCCTCTCCAATGACAGGAGATAAAGGAAGTGGCCACCTCCATTTCCTTTGCTGTTACATTTGTAGAAACCTTATCTCACTGCAAGTTTATCTAGATACTGATTAGTATTTAATCTAACACCAAGTGATCTTCAAAGAGTACCCTTAGTCAGTCAACCTTGAAATGTACTGTGATCCAGTCAATAAATTTGTTGCAATTTTGTTGAGCTGAGAGCCCACCTAAGTTATAATGGAACACTAATTTGAACAATAAAAAAAAATGATGAAATAATAAAGTGTGTTGTTGACCACTATGTCTGTTTAATTTATTATGACACAATAAAAAATAGCAAGTTATACAGGTGTTTTACATATACTTAATGTTTCATGTTGGATTTTCTATTTTAAACATAATTTATTTTCCTATTGTAAATATAATATTTCCTTTCTTTCCATTTCCTAAATGGCTATTTTTATATAAAATAGTATTGATTTCCTGTTTATATGAATTTCATTAGGACTTCGCTTAGTTGAACATATTATTGTTTCTATGAGTTTCAGTTTAATCAGGCTTTCACTAAAATGCTATTATACTTTTTGCAAATCATAATAGTTTTACCATCCTTAAGTATTTATACAAGATTTACTTTATATTTAATAATATTACCTAGTTACTAGACTAATATCAGGCATTTTTTTCTTCTTGACCTCAATGGAACTACACCAAAATTTTCATCAGAATCATATCACATGGTAAAATTTGTTAATCCATTTAATTTTGAAACACATCATTATTCCAGAGAGAAAAATTTGTTTATATAAAATATACAGATGTTTAATACAATAATGAATTTCATAAGCCCATAATTTTAGTTTATTTTGTATTAGAATTTTTTGTTAATGTATAATTTTCACTAAATAAATGGCAATTTTTTTCTTTTTTGTAATCTGAAATTTACATTTAATTTTTTTTATTGGTTGTTCAAAACATTACAAAGCTCTTGACATATCATATTTCATACATTAGATTCAAGTTGGTTATGAACTCCCAATTTTACCCCAAATACAGATTGCAGAATCACATCGGTTACACATCCACATTTTTACATAATGCCCTATTAGTAACTGTTGTATTCTGCTACCTTTCCTATCCTCTACTATCCCCCCTCCCCTCCCCTCCCATCTTCTCTTTCTACCCCATCTACTGTAATTCATTTCTCTCCTTGATTATTTTCCCATTCCCCTCACAACCTCTTATATGTAATTTTGTGTAACAATGAGGGTCTCCCTCCATTACCATGCAATTTCCCTTTTCTCTACCTTTCCCTCCCACCTCATGTCTCTGTTTAATGTTAATCTTTTCTTCCTGCTCTTCCTCCCTGCTCTGTTCTTAGTTGCTCTCATTATTTCAAAGAAGACATTTGATATTTGTTTTTTAGGGATTGGCTAGCTTCACTAAGCATAATCTGCTCTAGTGCCATCCATTTCCCTGCAAATTCCATGATTTTGTCATTTTTTAGTGCTGCGTAATACTCCATGGTGTATAAATGCCACATTTTTTTTTATCCATTCATCTATTGAAGGGCATCTGGGTTGGTTCCGCAGTCTAGCAATTGTGAATTGTGCTGCTATGAATATCGATGTGGCAGTATCCCTGTAGTATGCTCTTTTAAGGTCTTCAGGGAATAGTCTGAGAAGGGCAATAGCTGGGTCAAATGGTGGTTCCATTCCCAGCTTTCCCGGGAATCTCCATACTGCTTTCCAAATTGGCCGCAGCAGTTTGCAGTCCCACCAGCAATGTGCAAGAGTACCCTTTTCCCCACATCCTGGCCAGCACTTGTTGTTGTTTGACTTCATAATGGCTGCCAATCTTACTGGAGTGAGATGGTATCTTAGGGTGGTTTTGATTTGCATTTCTCTGACTGCTAGAGATGGTGAGCATTTTTTCATGTACTTGTTGATTGATTGTATGTCCTCCTCTGAGAAGTGTCTGTTCAGGTCCTTGGCCCATTTGTTGATTAGGTTATTTGTTATCTTATTGTCTAATTTTTTGAGTTCTTTGTATACTCTGGATATTAGGGCTCTATCTGAAGTGTGAGGAGTAAAAAATTGTTCCCATGATGTAGGCTCCCTATTTACATTTCATAATTGTATAATTTGAAAAAAAATCATAAAAATTTCTGATATAAACTTCATCAGAAGCAAATGGAAGAATCTGTGAAGTTATTTACACAGAGCTTAGCATGTTTGGTATCAGCAAATGTTTATTTTATTCATGATATAATTTTGAGAGTTTAATTAATTGCTCTATGCTATTTAGCTGCTTAGGTTTTCCATTACAGATAATATTTTAAAAAGTTATACCTGTTTTATCTAATATTTCATAGGGTGTCCATGAGTTCTACAAAATACTCTTTAAAGTATTTCATTTTACTATATAAAAGCTGTGAATTTTCATGTTCATATTTCAGTGTATGTGTGGATTCTCCCTGTTCTAATTTTTTAGAATATATTATTATTATATACATTTTTGGTCTTTTAAATAACTGATTTTGTTTTATATAATTCACTTTTATAAAAGATCTATATTATTAAAATAGATGACTAATTTAATTTTATTCTCCTGTTTAGTAATATAGCAAGTTAAAAGATTGATTTAAAAACAGAAGTAAAAGAAAAACTTTTGGAATATTCACATTTAAACACATACTATATGTCAAGTGTTCAATACTTCAGATCCTTTCTTAAATTAAGTATATTCCCTAACATGAATGAATTGGAACATGTTAAAGATCTTTACTTCCATTGTCTTATTACCATTTTTAATTTTTCTTATATAATTATAATACTTAGATTTTTAGGGATTCATGGCACTTCAATCCTAACTTTGGACATTATTATTTATCATTTTATAGTACCCTCTCTTGGCTTCATTTAATAAATTTTTCTTGAATTCAAACTTATACAATTAGATGAAATTAATATTTTAAACTAGACTTTAGTTTTCGCTAATGCTTTTCTAGAAATGTTTATCCCTCTTTCACTAGCCTCCTTATTTCCAAACCTGAGTTAAATTGTAGAGTAGTGATGAGTATCAGTGATGAGTATCTAAGTAATTGACTACTCACACTCTTTATCCATTAAAATAGATGTGTTCTGAAACTATCATCAATATATTACAAGAATGGCAGTTTTTATGTCAATTACATTAAAGATATTAACAAATATAGGTCTCCCTGCTATCAGAACCCATAAGAATCCAAAGAACAGTTGTAGTGTGATCGGCATTATTTTTTGCACTAAAGGGCAAGTTACTGAACCTATACACCCCAAATAAGAGCAGTACAAAACATCCTTGGATTTTATGTTAGTAAGTATTCAAAGTGTCTTTTGCTATATAACTTATTTTGTAGGATCAAAAATAGCAAAGTGTTTAAAAATAAATGTCTTAGAAGTTAAAAAAAAATGCTTTAAACCCTATGCATCTTCCATAATATGTTACTTCTGAATTTTTTATGTGATATGGTCTTAATATTTTATTGAAAGACTATTGCAAACTATAGATCTGACATAGTGCTTATATCTAGAATATATAAGGAAGTACAAAAACTAAATTGCAAAATAACAATCTAGTTTTAAAATGGACACCTGACCTAAATAGGTAGGACTCATAAAAACCATACAAATGACCAATAGGTATATGAAAAAATACTCAACATCACAAACCATCAGGGAAATGCAAGTGAAAACCGCAATAAGTAGGTCTCAGTCTGTAAGAGTGGCTATAATCAAGAAGACCAACAATAATAAATTCTTGCCAGGATATGGAGAAAAGCAAATTGCCACACTATTGGTGGGAATGCAAATTACTACTGCCATTACAGAAAATGGTGCAGAAATTCCTCAAAAATTAAATATAGACCTACCATATGATTCAATAACCCTCCTATTAGGTTTGTATCCAAAGAAATAAAATCAGTATGTTGAAGAAACATCTGCCCTCCCATAATTTTGCAGCACTATTTATAACTAAGCAACCTTAGTATCTATCAGCTGATGATTGGATAAATAAATGTAGTACATATACACAGTAGAATAATATTCATATGTAAAAAGAATAAAACCCTGTCATTTATTACAACATCGATGGAACTTGTGATATTTATGTTAAGTGAATTAAGCCAGGCACAGAGACAAGTACCACATGATCTCGTATGTGAAATTTAAAAATGCTTGATCTCATAGACATTGAGAGTATAATGGTGATTACCAGAGACTGGAGAGTGTAGAGGTAATGAAAGAATGGGGAGAAGTCAATCAATGGATACTAAATCACAGGTAGAAAGGAGTCAGAAGTTCTGACTGTGCTACTGTAAGGTAGGGTGACTATAGATAACAATAATGCATTGTCTATTTCAAAAAGCTAGAAGGAATGATTTTGAATGTTTTTATCATGAAGAAGTGATATATACTTGAATAAACAGATATATTAACCTGATTTAAATATTATACAATATATACATGTATCAAAATATCATATACTCAAGTACTATGTACATTTTTTAGGTATCCTAAAAATAAATGTGAATTAAAAGATGGGAAAAATATGTAGTTGTCTTCTTAAAATATAAGACAACAAATAGACATTTTCCCCTTCCTTAATTTAAACTTTTTAGAAGAAATTAAATGTTTCTTAGATCATAAATGAAACTGATATAAAAACTACTCTTATGATAAGAGCTCCTGATGGTTTGGAACAGTGTAACTCAAGAGGCACAAAAGTAAATGTCTTTTTGACCTAAATATGGCTGAATGAACCTGACCCAAGGCGTATCTGTACTTGAGTTTCCTGGTTACATGCAGATGAAATTCCATCTCCTCTTTCTTGGGTCAAGTCAAGAAACTTCTTGTATAGATAAGTTCTACTTAGATCTGTTCCTGAGGTGTAGAGGTTGGCCAAGTGAAATTAGAAGTGACAAATATAAATTATATTATTTTTTTTAATTTTTATTGTTGGTTGTTCAAAACATTACATAGTTCTTGATATATCATATTTCACACTTTGATTCAAGTGGGTTATGAACTCCCATTTTTACCCCGTATACAGATTGCAGAATCACATCAGTTACACATCCATTGATTTACATATTGCCATACTAGTGTCTGTTGTATTCTGCTGCCTTTCCTATCCTCTACTATCCCCCCTCCCCTCCCCTCCCCTCTTCTCTCTCTACCCCCTCTACTGTCATTCATCTCTCCCCCTTGTATTATTTTTCCCTTTCCCCTCACTTCCTTTTGTATGTAATTTTGTATAACCCTGAGGGTCTCCTTCCATTTCCATGCAATTTCCCTTCTCTCTCCCTTTCCCTCTCACCTCTCATCCCTGTTTAATGTTAATCTTCTTCTCATGCTCTTCGTCCCTACTCTGTTCTTAGTTACTCTCCTTATATCAAAGACATTTGGCATTTGTTTTTTAGGGATTGGCTAGCTTCACTTAGCATAATCTGCTCTAATGCCATCCATTTCCCTGCAAATTCTATGATTTTGTCATTTTTTAATGCAGAGTAATACTCCATTGTGTATAAATGCCACATTTTTTTTTATCCATTTGTCTATTGAAGGGCATCTAGGTTGGTTCCACAGTCTTGCTATTGTGAGTTGTGCTGCTATGAACATCGATGTAGCAGTGTCCCTGTAGCATGCTCTTTTTAGGTCTTTAGGGAATAGACCGAGAAGGGGAATAGCTGGGTCAGTAATTATCCCAATATCCCAATCATGGTGTTTCTTAAGGTGCCCTCATTCCTTGTTCCACTGATTCCCACAAAGGTTTATAGTAAATTCTCAGGAAAGATAAAGCTAGTGTATAACCCAGAATTCCATAATGTAAGCATCCTTCCATGAATCCTCCTTTTCTGCTTAGTATTGGTTTTGTGAAATTTATCCACATTGAAATAGTTACCTCAGGCTCATTTATTTCATAGCTAAAGTGGATAAATAGATGTTCTTTTGTTGGTTGGAGTTATAAATTGTTTACATTTTTGTTATGAGAAACAATGTATCTGTGAATATTTTTGCATTTATCTCTATGAACATTTAGAAGAATTGCTCTTTGGAAGATATTGCTAGATTATGTTGTTTGGATATAATTTAATGGAAATTTCAAGTTTTCCTAAGTAGGATTTACAAAATAACCCTCCATCAACACTTAAATGTCTCTGGTGCTTTACATCCTCAGCAGTCATTTTTCTTGCCCAAAGTATTAATGTTTGCTAATAAATATGTATGTTAATTTTGGCTCATGGTGACTTAACCCCTGCTAACCTCAGAGATCTACTAATGCAGTTAACAAATCTCCAGTAAATCTATTCCTTGTATTTTCACTGACTAATATTGGGCATAGTACATGGTAGGTTCACTGCTGTTGCTCAATAAGAATTTTTTTATTTAATGACTGAATGAATGTTTGACTGAAGTTGGCTACTATCACCCAATCTACCACCCACAATTAGAAACTTGTTATTACTGATTAGAGAAACATTCTATGACCTGGCTTCTAAATTATTAGGAAATAGTTATAGCTTAGTAGTAGAATGTGTGCTTAGCATGTTCAAGGCACTGGGTTCAATCCCCAGGACCAAAACAAAAACAAAAATAAAAACAAAACAAAAAAAAAAGCGCGTAGTAAAAATTGTGACTTTGTATGTTCTAGGACTTCTGGTACTGAACCTTTATGTAAAATTTTAGCCACTTATTCAAGAATAGAATTAGTACCACTTTGTTATGTTAGATTCCATAGATCTTCAGAATTTGAAAAATTACATCTAGGGTAAAGTTAAAAGTTAAAAGACAGATGACAGGTGTATCATTTGTTGAGAAGAGCTTTTTTGTCAGTGAGTGCCAATTAAGAGTTGTTCTTAAGAAAGGAATCTATTTATGTATTCTACCTTTTTGATAAAGTTGAAGGTATTCCATACAAATGATACTCACAAGATACTTAGTGAACAAAATGTCAGATCTTCTTAATGCTGTTTGGAAAAAAAGTCCAGAGAAATCACAGATAATCTGGATAGTGGAGATAACATTGGCCTGGAGAATGACTTTCACATAACATACAAATATGTAAGACAAAGTCATTTAAAATGTATCTTAAGCTTTCTTAATAAACTTTTAGAATGTGTATAATCTTAGAGACAAGAATATGTATTTAAAAGCCAAATTGTAATGCATAAATAAATAAATAGAAAAAAATAAAAGCCAATACATTTTTATAGAAGTTAGAAATTGATGCTTAAAAGGATCAAGTTAAGAGTTGTTTAAAAGAAGCTATTGGTCAGTCTTTATCCACATGATGGCAAAAGCTAATAGCAACAATAAAATTAGACTTTTGGTGGAAATGATTACTGAAGTCTGAAAAGGTGAAGCAAGTCTACTGGGAGAAAGTAAATCCCACTTTTCCAAGGAGAAAGTATTAAGATTAAGTAGAGACAAGAAGCAGAAGAGTACATGTGTTGAAGTGTGATGTGAATGGATCATGAGGAAACAATGATGTAATCAACATGCATGCAACTTAACATCATATCTTTACACTCAACTACCTTAAAGAAACAAACAAATAAATGTGTTCATGAAAAAAAGCAAAGGCATATACTATGATATGTATGGTGTTATGTACATATTTTATGACAGTAGGCCATATCATAATAATAACTTCCCCTTGTGTTACACTTGTTTTTACTTGAGCCTTTGGTCTAATTCAGCCTAAAATGTATGAATAATGAATAATCACCTATAATTTGATAACAGATGAACTATTTTTATTTTAGTAAGAACAATAGCAAAACTGACCATTTCACAACAAATTATGTGATACTCCTTCCAGTCGTGTTTCCAAAAATTCTACATATGTCTTTTCAAGGGACTTCCACTCTTGGATCTGACATATTGTCAGTCTATTTACATACACATACACTAGCCCTTGACAACAATTAGGAATTTTGATGGGTGCAATATACTAAATGTATATTATAAGAAAAGAATAATGAGAACAAAATATTAGAAGCTTGATGTTTGATTGGATATAATAAATTCAAAAGCAATTAGCTTATATTTAAGGTCCTGGGCAAAATTATATAATAAACACAAGTAGATAGAACATAAATTTCCACTGACACCAGCCAAACTAAGAAATGTATATGGGACTATATAAAATGTAAAAGTGTCACAAGTTTTTTATTAAGAGACTGCTACTACAATAGACAACTAGCTGATTTTTTTTAAAAAGTAGGATTACAAATATCATGCAAAAGTGGAAACCTGCACTGGGTCCTAAAAAAAATTAGTCAATATTTTAACTAACACAATAAGAATAGGAAAGGTCCTGCTAACAGAAAAAAGAAATGTAAACAGGCAAACCATAATCCAGGGTGAGAAATATTCAGGGAGTCTCAAGGAGTGCCACCTGTTGATTAGGAGAGCAAGAGAAAACAATAGAAGGAGTTCACATCATCAAGATTCGGGACATTAACATGGAATTTATTTTTCTTTGGTCTGGGAGAAATTAGGGTAGGAATTAAACATGATTTCAGCATTTGAGTCATGTTGGTAGGACATTTACTTGGAAAAGTTATCCTTTCAAAATAGCTGGAGTAATGGCTTTAATATGCTTATTTTAGAATGCAAATGCAACTATTAAAATTATAAACATTAAAAAAATTTAAATATTTTAAAAATTTTAATGATAATAAGAAATCATTAGGCTTAATTATTATAATGTGCTCTGATTTTAGCTGGTTTTCTTTGTAATATTTGGATATTTTAAGACACTTAGAAGGTAAGAAGTAATCAAGAACAAAATGAAATAGTAAACTAAATTCCACTACTCAGTTGAAACCACAATTAACATTTTATACATTTTAAGGCTTGTTTTAGTCAGCATTTTTGCTGCCATTAACAAAAGACCTGACAAGAACAATTTTAGAGGAGGAAAAATTTGGTACTGAAAAACCAGCCTCTCAGAGCAAAGCCTGTTCAAGGAAGGGGGCTTGACCCTTGTCCTTGGAAAGACTCACAGTGCACTCCTAGGCACATACCCACCCTGTTGAGTTGTTGATCTACAAATTACAGGAGAGATCTGCTGCGCCAAGTGTCCCTGACTCAGGCTAGGTGGGGACCCATAGCAACCCCCTAGCAGCCACCAATCAGCATGAGTCAGGGAAAATACCTGGGATGCCAGATGACTTTCCCAGTAGTTTAGGGTGGTTAATAATGTGTGTAGTTCAGCACTTACTCCCCTGTGGCTTAAACAATCAATTCAAAGGAATCCCCCTCTTGTAATAGCCAATCACCCTTACCCAACTTGTTCCCACCAGTGAATGGGTTAATCATGTTTTAGAGTTGTTTTATGATTTTCCCGAGGTGTGTGATGATTTTCTAAGAGATGCTATGATGTATTTCAAGTCCCTACCTTCCCCAAAGAGTGTAAAAAACTGCTGCAAACCCTGGGCTCAGGCCTCTCAGCGTCACCAGTTGCTGGGTGCACGCGGAAGACCAAGCTAGCTCGCAATAAACACTTCTTTGCTGCTTACATCAATCTTACTCTTTGGTGGTCTTTTGGGGGTTCCTAATTTGAGCATAACAGTACTCCCAGTTTCAGAGGTCTCCTTCCATAAACGGCCAACTCGATTGGTCTGTGCCCAGGGTGAGGCAGAACATCAAGCAGAGGGTGTGATACAGGAAAGATGCTCAGGACAATGCAAGAAGCAGAGTTTGAGCTCAAGAAAGACAAAATATAAGCTCCAAGATATCCCCCATGACCCACCTCTTTCAGCCATACCCCATCTGCCCACAGTTATCACCTACTTAATCCTTGACAGCAAATTAATGCACCGATGAGGTTAAAGTTCTCAGAACTCAAATCATTTCACCTCTAAACTTTCTTGCATTGTCTCCCACATGAGCTGTTGGGGGCACCTCATATATAAACCATGATACTTAAGTTTTTTGAGTATTCATGTATATTGCCATTTTACTTTCATCTTTACTTTCAGTCCTTGTTTCTTTCTCCAAATTAGAGACAACTCTAAATGTGGATTTCTTTTCATCACACAGTATTTGGATAGACTTTATATTATGCCAAAAGAAACATTCTAAATATATTTTAAGTAGGTATTATATTTTTTACTATATAGGCTTCTTGTAAACCTGTTTAATTATTAAACACTAGATATGAATTCTGGATTTTATTTGTTTGTTTTTGCTTTTTATTTCTTGGTGCTGGGGGCTGAACCCAGTGCTTTATGCATCCTAAACTAAGTATGTGCTCTACCACTGAGCTACTTTCCTAGCCCTGTGAATACTGTTTAAATTTTTGTTATTATAAAAGGTAATAGTGATACTGCCAGTTATCAGTAAAGAGTACTGCTTTCCCACATGTTGAAGTATGAACATTAGAGAAGCAGGCCAAGGCAAGCATATAAAGCAAGGTTTATTTAAAAAAGGGGTAACATAGATTTCTCCTGAGAGGGAGAAGGGGGCCATAGCTAGTATTCTGGTATCCCAAGAAGGGAGGTGTTCTGCCCTTTTTATTTGGCCTCCTTGATCTGACCTGACTAGATTTACCTATCTACACTGACTGCCTGTCTAATCTAATTCTGGCTTCAATAGGTTCTTTGTATAAGTTTATTATTATGTCACTAAAATAAATTACTAAATATAAAACATATATCCAAAATGAAAATATTATATATATATATACATATATATACACACACACACACATATATATATATATATACCTATATGTACACACATATAGAGTTTTTTATCTATTTTTGTAAAAGCAAAACAAAGAAACCTTGCATTCCATTCTTAACCATGTTTTCAAGTATTTTATATATTCAAATCTTATAGCTAGAACATAAATATAAAATATAAATATACAATATAAAAACCCATATTAAGTTAAAATATACATGACAAAAATGCATAATTCTGTTCATGTTCACTTGATATTTTGGAACAATCCTCCTTCAGAAAGTAAGCACAAATTTGATACCAAAAAAAAAAACTTCTTATAAGCATTAACATACTAACAGGACAGTGAAAAATTACTGAACAAAGATGACAGGAACCCTAATAGTGAGCATACTTCAGGGTCTCTTTTTTCTCTCCTGGTGATCTGTGTTAATTAGCAGGAGATGGCTGAAAATTCTAGAAGTATAGTGTAAACTGATTTTAAGAAGTAGACCTGACTAGTTTTGCAAATTTATTAGCTTTCTGGTACATAATAATTGAAAAGTGCCTGCTTTTATGAAGCTTAAAGTCTGAAATAAAGAATGTAGTATAAATATTTGATATACTTTATAATAAATAGCAAGTACTATGATTTAAATGTCAAATTAGTGTTCTAAGGAAAACAATGTACATATATATAAAAATATAAATATAGTTTCTCTTTTTATAAGCCATAAGGAAAGCATTTAGACTGCCAGAGATTCTAAGATCTAAATTGCATCAATTCTAATATGATGAATAGGATTTTACATAGTCTTATCTTAAATTTGTGTAGACTTCTACAGGTACAAGTATAAGGAGTCTCAATATATTTGTCCCATGCAATCATATTGTCTTACTCAGGAATAAAAACCATAGACATTTGATATAATGGTCAATTGAGGCTGTGTATTCATAAAAATAAAGTGAACATTTTAATACCATAGCCAATGAGCTGGTAAGTCTCCATCTTTACAGTAGACTTTTATTTATTTATTTTTTTCCTTTTTCACTCCTTCAGGGAAATTGAAACACTAGGTGATTAAAAATGTATATTACAAGCTTAAACCAGTGTATTATTTTTCTGACAGATTGAATGCCTCCTTAGGGCTAATGTGCTCATTTGTTTTACATTATATTTGGAATTGAGTGATTCAGTGTCCACTACTTTCAGCACTCCCAAACCATGGTTATAAAAACAATGAACTAAAACCGTCTCTTTTTATTAGCAGGAAGTTAAAAAAAAATCAAAGTGCCAATGAAACTCAGAATCATGAGGCCCTAATAAAAAATGCTTTACTTGTTCTTTAAATTAATAGAATTACCTGAATGATGTGGAAAATAATAGAATACCAAACATACTCGTGGATCTAAGTCAGCTATAGTGTTAGCAATGTATCATTTATTGAGCAACTATCACTACATTCATTGCTAAATGCAATGTAGAAATGACTACAGCTGTAGTGTTACTCTAGTTCGCTCTAACAAATTTATCTGTTTGCCTATATCTTTCTCAAAGAACAAATTGAGGATAGAGCCTCAATCTATCCTCTCACTAATATTAAAAACAACAACAGTGATAATAAAACTTATAAATGCTGTTTCATGCACATGTCCAAAACTGTACAAATGGCCAGGCACAATGGCACACGTCTGTAATGCCAGTGGCTCAGGAGGCTGAGGTAGGAGGATCATGAGTTCAAAGCCAGCCTCAGCAACAGTGAGGTGCTAAGCAACTCAGTGAGACCCTGTCTCTAAATCAAATACCAAATAGGGTTGGGGTATGTGGCTCAGTGGTCAAGTGTCCCTGAGTTCAATCACTGATAATAGCCATTAAAAAAAAAAAAAAGCTTTACAAATAATAACTTACTCAGTACTTGGAAAGACCAGATGAGTAGGTTCTCTAATAAAGTCTGGACTCAATTCCACTATTTGGATTCAAAGTCCACAGTCTTAACCACAATATTATGCACTTTTTACTACCAATTTTTGTCAGTCAATAACTATTTCTTCTAAATATCTCATGAAGTGAAAAACATGGATTTTTTAAAAAAGAAATGACTGAATAAATTAATAAATACAAAAGTAAAACAAACTTTGTTCTCTCTAGGGTCTCACAATATAGAATTAGGAATCTACCTACATATATAATTATCTTTTTGAGCTATATTTTTCATTTTTTTGTTTTGTTACCTAAGTTCTGTGTTTTTCCTGTGAGGTATAGATAGAATTTTTCTGAGTCTGGTTAATTATTAGTATCAGGGAAGGTAGGATTTTTTTTTCTATATAGAGAAATTTATTCAAAGTGCTCCCTGTTGAACAATGTCTACAGTGAAACTATAAAAATTTTTGGCATTCCTTAAATATGGAAAATTGAGAATATTTTTTTTAAGGATTATAGTATCTCGGTGTAAAATTTGAATTGTGATTTTCCTGGCAATTACATACTCATTGAAAATTTACATTGTAACCAAATTAATCATTTCCTTTTTTTTAAAAAAAGGATAACTTTTGTCTGTAGTTTACATTCTAAAAGCACTTATTTTTAAAAAACGTAAGAAATCTTAACACTACATCTCTGAACAGATGAATGCAAAATTATGTTAAAATGTTTGTGATATAATTTTTAAACTTATTAAACTAATGCAGCATGGTATAATTTACTGTGTAATTTCTATTGTCTTCCAAAGATTTCTCTACATATTTTCAAACATTTAAATCTAGATATAATATACATGATGTCTTTTTAAAGATTATATTTTTTATATAATCATTATTTTTGTCTATACTTTTCATTTTTACTTTTACGATCCTTTTTCTATTTCCCTTTATCCTTCCTGAGATGGGTTTTATAAGTTTTGTGTACTAACACATGACCTACTGAGGATCAATTTAATTACCTGAAGAGATGGATAGACAAATTTGAGCTTCTAGCCCAAAGTATGTGTAACAGTGACTTTAATTTTTTTTTTTTGTCTAAACTGAGCCACTATTGGGAATCAAAAGAGAATTATTAGTAATTAACAAACTTTCTGTGGAGCCAGTTTTTAGATACACAGTTTTGTGTGCCTGAGGCCATTCTCATAAAAGAAAGCAAGTGGGGTAGACTTGACAGCCTTCCCATAAAGAAGTACCTAGTGTGAAAGGTTATCCATCATTTTAATCTCCACCAGTTTTGGGGGTAACAAAATAACTCCTTTGCAATTGGGATTCCTTAGTTTTCAAAGTGCAATACCAAATGCTCATTTTTATTTTATTTATTTTTCTTTATGCTTTTCAAAAAATTCCTTATATATTGAAAAATTAGAAAAGTGGTTTATCTATGTAAGAACTACATTTTCTCAGTATAAAATTTGAATAGTGATATTAGTGGTAATTATTTAGTCATGAAAAAGTTTACATTGTCTGTACCCAAATTAATCAATCTTTTCCTTTTCATTAAAGAAAGATATAGCAAAGACAAGAAGCATAACTTAGGTCTATCCTGAGACAACTGGAATATATATTCACCCTATATATGAGTTTTCCAAATCTATGGAATGTTACCTACCATAGGAGAGAGAAAAGGCAATCACAGGTATCTCACATTCCTAAAGAAGGGATTTTACTTAATACCCTCCCCCCTTAAAATATCTAATGAGAATAAATTAAAAAGCAAAAACATGTTCAGCCTTAGCAGTATGCTGACCTAAGTCGCTGCATTTTAATCAATCAATCAACATATTCATGTGTTCAACAAATATTTACTAAATACACACCAGGCTTGTACTGAAACCAGTACTCTAATACTTAGGATTACTCATTGAACAAGATGAGATGTGACTTAAAATGGAGTTCTTGGTCTAATGGAGAAAGAAAACAAGTAAATGTAATATAAATGTACAATATGATAAAGCACATGACAAGGGCTAGGAGACCAACAGATAAACTTAATTTGGTTTTGATGAGCAAGAAAAATCTACAGAGCATAAACTTAAAGGTTAATGTGATGTTTTGAATTGGTCAGATAAAACTGAGGAAGACTATTTCATTAAGATGAGCCTTAGAGGCTATAAAAGCCATAGGATATTTGGAAGAAACATATGCAGTTTGAAAACATGGGGACTAAAATATGTGGGGGAAATGATGAGAAACTTCATCAATAAGAAAAAAAAAAACTCATTCCTAAAGAAATTTATAAGCATTTTACAGAATTTGATTTTTATTGGAGTCTACTAACAATGAACTGATTTTAATTGAATAGTCCATATGATTAGATTTTTGGAGAGACTACAAGTATGTGCTGTTCAGAATCTTGCTGTGAGGAGCATAATTGACAGAATGTCTCAGGTACTGCCATTCTGGAGCCACCATCATTTTTGTGGAAAATGAATTTCTTTCTGTGTTTTCCAGCCATGGACTGAACATGGTGGTTATGCCAGTTTGTACCTCTTCCTTAAGGACCCTTCTCCACTGAGCATTTTGGTTCCAGAACTCTCTGTAAATCTGATTGAACATTTTTGTAACTATACTTCTGAAATTCTTTGTATCTAATCTCCTCCTTCCTATCAGAAAATCTCTTGCTCATCTAACCAAATCTTTATCATCCAAATTAGCACAACTACTTGTCTAGTCATCATTTTTTAAAATTTCTGTTTTATTAATTTTCAATTTTATTCATGCAATTTTATTCATTGTACAGAAAGGCGAGAACAGTGGATTTCATTGTGGCATATTCTTACATAATAAAATATAACTTCATCAATTTCACTTTCGGTTACTCCTCTGTGCTTCCATCTTCTGTCTCCTTAACCCTCTTCTTCTACTTGGATGGTCCCTCCCCCCCATTCTCCCCTCCTCCAACAGAAAGAATGGATAAAGAAAATGTGTTATGTGTACACAATGGCATTTTATTCAGATATAAAGAACAAAATTTTGTTATTGACCTGGAATTAGGTGAAACTGACGACCATAATTTAGAGCATGATGTCTGACTCAGAAAAGTATCGTGTTTTTTTCTCCTATGTGGATGTTAGAGGGGGAAAATATGTATACTGATATGTATACATATGTATATGTATACTGATATAAATATGTATACTGATATAAAATATGTATACTGATATGTAAAATATGTATAGACAAGTATGTATACTGAGATTCTATAGATGTGTCAATTATGACTGAGTTACAGACTCAGTTGTGTGGAACATCATGACCGATGCCATGGACACTACTCACATTTTATGGCTCAGAGTTAATTTTAGATGTTAAATAATCCCCTTAATGAGCATATCCTGATAGATCCTCAACTGTTTATCTTATAATTTAATAAACCCAATGTCTATTACACTATATTTATAACCCTTTGAAGACAGAACTTTTTCCTTTCTCAGTCATTAATGTTTATTCTGCCCAGAAATGTAATTAAAGTTGGTATACTATCAACATTTATTCATGGCTATTCATATCATATAGTTTTTTTTTTTTTTTGGTACTGGGAATTGAACTCAGGGTCACTCAAACACTGAGCCACATCCCTAGCCCAATTTTGTATTTTATTTAGTAACAAGGTCTCACTGAGTTGCTTAGTGCTTTGCTTTTGCTGAGGCTGGATTTGAACTTGAGATCCTCCTGCCTTAGACTCCCAAGCCATTGGGATTACAGGCATGTGTCACTGGCCTGGCCACATTATATAGTTTTTTATTTAAAATTTAGACTCTGCACTTATTGTAAGGTGAACAAATATCATATGTATCATTAAAGAAAAATAATTGCTGTGCAGAAATGATACAATGACTATTCATCTTTATTAGATTCCTTGTATATACTTATTACATTAATTAGAATGTTTATTGTATACTTGTCAAATATAAAATTTAAAAAATGAGGGAAATAAATTGGAAAATTGGAAATAAATTCTAAATCTATTTTCACATTTAGAGTCCTACTCTTTATATTACTTTTTAAGTCACCTTTTCAATATCATGTTTCAAGTTTGTTTTTGATCCCTGTGCCTTCTCACAACTTAATTCTATGTCTCTTGTGAATATAGATGAAACTTAATATAAACATAAAAATAAAGAGCTTTCATAACACATCTTGAAATCAATGAAAATGGGTTCTTAGGCTGGCTTTGCAACCTACCGGAGTTAGCTATCTTTTTCAATTATTTTTCCTTTGTATATACCATCAATGAAATTAAGTTTACAACTTGTAAGTATACAAAAGTGAATATAACTATCTTCCAGATCAAGATATAGAATACTACTAGCAAGCAGAATTTACCTTTCTGTTTCTTCTCAATCATTACCTCTCAAAGCTATGGTCTGTTTCTATCACCACAGGTTAGTTTTTTATTTTTATATACATACATAAATATGGATCGTTTCTTCTTTTCTTTCTTTCTTTTTTTTTTTTTTTTTTTTGGTAATGGAGACTTAACCCAAGGGTGCTTTCCTACTGAGCTACATCCCCAGCCTTTTTCACTTTTTATTTTGAGACAGGGTCTTGATAATTTGCTTAAGGACTTGTTAAGTTGCTGAGGCTTACTTTGAAATTGTATTCCTCCTACTTCAACCACCCAAACCCCTAGGCTTATATGTGGGAGCCACTATGCCTGGCTTATCTCTTTTTTTACCAGTCTTTTTTGTCCATAGGATTCATCAACATATATACATATAGCAGTAGCTTGCTTTTATTTTTCATTGCCACATGGTATTCATTATATAATTATCTCATAATTTATGTAGAATTTCTATTGAAGATGGATGTAGATTATTTTTGTCATGGAACTAGTTAATTATTCTCTGAAATTATGAAAAAAATATTTTAAACACATGTTTAAGATATATAAAGTTTCAACTCTTCCTTATTTAGACTAGAAGTAGGTATTGTGTATTATATATTTAGAAGAACTGTATTGATTGTAAATTGCCATTAAATGGTGGTCTATTTGACATTTGCATACTATGGTGCATTTATTTGACATTTATAGAAGTTAAATATCATCTTACATGTTTTTGGTAATGTTCATGCTCTAATAGATAGCTCATATAGCTATACATTTATTAGTAATCCTGAGGAAAGAAAATTTATGGCTCCTGTAACTGAAGTTAGAAAACAAGACCCAGATCACTGTCCTTGTCCTCCTGTTAAACCTGAAATAGAAAAGTTTAAGATGGATACTTCTTTATTGTGTAGAGCTGAGTTGTGCTTTGTAGTACATTGAACTACATCCTTGACTTATACCACTAGATGCCAATAATCCCTGCTTTCTTCTTCAGCCTCAGATTTGACAACCTTGATATTGCCAAATGTTCTGTGGGAGGCAAGCTCACCCAAGGTTAAGAATTATGAATATAAGGAAGAATTCAATCAGCTTTATATTTGGCATTAGGAAAAGCAAATCATTTTTGAAATTTTATTTTAAGAGAGTATCATGCCGAGAGCATACTCTAAAAGGAAAAAGTGGAATACTCAGGAGTTTCACACTATATTTACCAAGAAAATAGAGTATTTCTTAAAAGACTTCTAGCCATGACAAATATCTTCAATATAACTGATTACATCAATGAGAATGTTTCTAATACCTGGTTTATGAATTAGAAATGAATTAAATTTTTATTATAAAGGCGTTTGTGGATTTTTCGAAGGAAAAGGATCCTGAACCAGTCTATAAAAGAACTTCTGGAGTGTAGGTTTTGTAATGAAATATTAAATGGCTGTTCTTGGAGTGTGGGTTAATTATTAATATGGATTAATTATTAGGGCAAATAACTGCCTTAAAATATAGCTTAAATAAACAAGACATACATAACATCCCACTATTTATTTAAAAGTAAATCACAGATAAAATAACTGGTAATAATTTTTGCCTTTTAATGATTAATATATATGTATGTATGTATATTTTACATACACACATGTTTGTATACACACGTATATATGTATATGTGCAGGCGTGTATGTATACGTGTGGGTGTGCATGTACACGTGTGGGTGTGCATGTACATGTGTGTGCGTGTATGTGTGTGTGTGTGTATATATATATATATATATATATATATATATATATATATATATATATATATCAGGTTTTATTGAGGAAAAGATCATTTGGAGATATTCATAAACACTTAAATATTAATTTGTTGCAGGACTTAACCTTGTGAAGTTGTAGTGTTGATTAAGCAATCTCTGTAAATCTATTGATCCATGTCTCCTGCTATACTCTGGGGTCCACAGGGCATGCATTTGGAAAGGAAAGATGTATGGAAAGACATTAAGAGCAAGCTGAATTCCACAAGCACAGGGTGGAGAAATGATGATGTGAGCACATATTAGTTTGGGCCATTCCAGTATGGAGCTTAACAGAACTGTCCCAAGAGTCAAAGAAGCTGAAGAAGACTCAGGAGCAGGTATAGCTGTACCCTCATGCAAATGATGTGAGGTAGCAGATCTACAAAGAGTTGTTTGAATTGTAAAATGGCTGCTTTTTTCTTTCTGACATTTTGCCTTGTGACTACCTTAAATAGAAACATACAAAAATGAAAATTCTAAATAATGTAGTGCAGCTTAGCCAAATGTAACATTATGAAACCACCGAGGTTTATTTTACAACTTGATGTATCTTGACTTTAAACATTACCTTTTGATATTCCTACCAATTGATAAATAATAAATTAACTAATCTATACTACCCACCCTTTCTCTCTTTTGAACTTGTTCTGTGTTGGTTAGCTTTGATTCTTTACATATCATGCTTAAAAATCTAGCTCACATTTTTATGAATTAGAGCAATTATATCTTGACTCTTAAAGATAATTATAGCAATTATACTTTATTTTCTATTTCCTCTACCTACTTATTTTATTTTCCATCATTTGTCATCTGTATTTTACCAAGGACAATTTAAATGATGATTATCTTGGTTTTCAGTTATAAAATCTTACTTAAGCGTGACTTGTTTTTTCCAAAATGAGTAAATAAGTGTGTTATGAATATCTAAATGTTCATTGTTAAACAGCCAAAGTATGCTATAATTTCTTTTCTAAACATTTTTTTCATATTGCTTTCAATTGCCTTATTATCATTTTTAAATTTTTTCTTTATCATGTTCATAAATTCATCTACCTATAGTTTTAATTATGTGCTTTTCTCCCAAATGCTTCCTTTCTAGAGCTCACTGTTCTGCTCCAATTAGGATAGGTTGCTCCTTAACACCTTCTGGGTTGGATACACTGTGCTCTGTGTCTTTTGTTTTCCTCCTTTGCTTATTCTTCAGTATCAAGAGAAGCAAACCTTCAAATAATGTCCTAAGAAGAAGAATTGCTGGGTGTTAACCCTGTAAAACTTTAAATTTTAGACACACCACACACACATACACACACACACTCATACTCATACCTTGTTATGTTTTATTAGCTCTTGGCTGATAATTTATGCATAGCATTCTAGGTTCAATATTATCATCTCTAAGAACATTTAAATTGTTTCTCCAATGAATTCTAGCACTGTATGACATTGATTAGAACTTTGGACCAGTCTCTTTCTTTTGACCATTAAGGTGGCAATTATTTTTCTCTTTAGAACTTTATAGATTTCTCTATTGTTGCTCAATGGCACAGCACATGCTCCACATGCATAAGGCCCTAGCTTCAATGCCCAGCACCTTGCCTTTGTTGTTGTTATTGTGTTTTCATCCTGTAAGCACTTCCATTATCTCTTAAAACATGCAGAATCACTGTTCTATTTATTTTTCTTTAATTTCCTTTCACTGAAAATTTTTGCTTATTTTTTTCTTGGAAATAATATTAGACGATTTTACGTTGAACCAATTCTATATTTTACTTTTATTTCATTTTATATATCAGAAGAAAATAATTTATATCTTTAACAGTTGCATAGTTTGTGTAATCATTTTTTCTGTCTCGTATCTTTGTTGTGGATAACTGGTTTTGGCTTATATTTTTTTTTGTTGTTGTTGTTGTTTTTGTTTTGGTGGTGCTCCAGATTGAACCCAGGGCCTTGTGCATGCGAAGCAAGCACTCTACCAGCAGAGCTATATCCCCAGTCTGTGGCTCATATGTTAATAACACTCTGTACATGTGTGGATTCCTGGTTATCCTTTCAAAGCATACACTACAGCTGCTAGATTCTCTGTGAATAGGGTTTAAAATGGACAGACAGATAAGAGTTAAACATCAGGCCTGTTCTTAGATGAGAGAGTAGTAAACTGATCACTATTGAAGGATATCTCCAAATTTCCTGATGAAATACGTCTTCTGTTGGGCTCAAATATTTCCAGTCTTTATAGCCTTTGTTAAAATTTCATGGGTAAAGGAAAATATCTTTTTCATTACATTTGTCTTTTGCTTTTTTTATATTCTATGGAGTACATATATCTGGTAGCAGGCACAGTTGTACATTGGCTTTTCAGAAGAGAGGAAACTTACAATTGCCCTTATATACATATTTTTATAATCTTCCTCATTATCACACATTGTTCACTCTTTTTCATATACATTTTGAGTTTCTTCATGAATTATAAAGCTCCCTGTGAAGACTAGGTTGCTGGGTTCTCTGCTTTGATTTATCTACTAATCTGCTTATTTCTGTATATTCAAATTGTCAATTTGAAAGGTATTTTCAAAGGAGATCAATGATTAAATTGGTGAACTTTGAGAAAAGCAGATTTACCTTCTATGACATGACTACATACTGAAAGCACACAAAGGAATAAAGGCCAGACCCACTTGATAATAAGTAATTCTCCAGCGGACTGCCTTCAAATTGGAACCTAACTTTGGTTCTATCTTTCATTTATTTTAGTCTTTAGAAATTGTTGTTATATTTCATCAATTTGCCTTGAACTCATGGATCCCTAGAAATATTTTGGCTTAATTGACCCCTTTGACTTCTATCAAGTATATCTTTGTTTTATTCATATTTTACCAATACAGAGACAATCCATGAGCCTGAGTTGTTAGGCCAGGATCTCTCTTCACTCCAAATGAAATGCAAATCCAAGTAACAAAACTCATGATGAACAGGATTCCAAAAGGATCTGTTTCACTGAATTGTCCATCTGTGTGTACATAATTGCTTTTTAGTCTATGTCATATACTCTGTGATCCTCATCTTATTTAATTACTTAATTAAACTCTATCATTCAATTTCCCAGATAACTAAACTCTAACCAAATGGAAATATATGAGACATTTGCACCCATCATAAATGAATAATGTTAAAATAAATGGAATGTCAATAATTCCAGACAGTCTTAAGCACTTTACATGAAATATTAAATTTGAAACTCATCATATTATGAAATAAGCAACAGTTTTTAACATTGTTTTATCTATGAGAAAACTTAGACTTGGTCAAAATAAATTAATTAGAAAGAGTACTTTGCCAGCGCCACCTATTAAATCTAAAATTAGATTTTATTAGCAAATCAATCATACTTGCATTCCAAATTTCCATATTGAGAAGTATTTCCCAAGCTTATGTTAAGGAACAGTCCCCAAATATCATTGCATCAAATCAAGAAAGGATTTGCTTCTCAGTTATGCAACAGGTCCAAGGCATGTTTTCAGGAAGTTCTGATCCTCAGTATTACCCCTATGAGAAAGACAGAGCACAGGCAACTTATATTTGCTTTGTGCTTTATACATGAAATATTATCTCAAATAACCCAAGAGCCCAGAAAAGTGTAGTCTTTTGTATTCATGGAACAAAAACTAGGTATATGCAACCATTAGTAAAGGACACTCTGATAGAATTCCTAGAGTTCAGGGATGTCTGACACTAAACACAATACTCTTCAGCACCGGGTTACCTTTTTCCTATCAGGTATTGTAAATTTGATGAAAATACTAATTTAAAATTATTTAGAATAACAGAAAAAATTAGAAGAAAATCATTGTAAAAACTGTTGTAATCAAAATAAGGAAATATTTGTTTTTCATATATTTTCAATATGTAAAATTTTAATAATTGATAGATATAATTTTTGTATCCTGTATTTGTCATTTATTAACATTTTTCCAAATTCAAAGTTTGTGAAAAAAATTATATCTAAGATGGCCAAATATGTCAAATACTTAGCTTAACTAATTTTTGATGTTGGATAAATATGTAAAATACTTAGATTTACTCAGTTGTACACTATTAAACATCTTGAAATCTGAACATTTTAATATAAATTCACAAGTATAACAATACTAAATCTTGAGATCTATTATTATTTTACATTTTTATAAAAGAATCCTACATTTAAACTCTTACTTTCACTTATGCTTTTACTCTTTAATGGCTGACTAAATTCATCAGAGAATTTTTAAAATTTTCAAGGAAAAAAATACTTCACTCTTAAGAAGATGTTTGTAGTATCAGTTTATAATTGCCTAAAATTAGATTTTTTAGTAATAGTCTTCATCAAAATCTCTAGAGAATATTTGTCTTTCTCTGATGCAAAGAAAAAAATTTTCCCACAAATTATCTACTTTACTGGTTTATTTTCCTATTAGTGAATCCTGTTTGATGTGTCTTTTTGCATTCTCTCTCCTCTTGGTGTTTTCCTGGTGATTTTGTGAAAGAATATTTTTCCCTCAGCTGTTCCTGTAGAAAATTGCCACCCCCAGAATAGTTCTAACCTCTAAAAATTGACCTTATATTTGATAAACAGGGAATCCATGAAACTTTCCAAGTAACAGATGAAATGAGTACCTTAGTAGCTCATGAATTCCAAAATATTCTATGCCTTTTAGTAAGTGGATACTTAACACAATCAGACCTCTTTTTATAACAATAAGTTCATAAATCAGTTTTCAGTGGCAATCTTGTAAAGATGTGCCAAATATATTTGAACAAAGTTATTAGTGCTGAAATAATAACACTAATTTTAAGAGCACTCATTTGTAAATATATTGGATCTGCCTTATTACTAACACATTGTACTAACAACTGTATTTTGCCTATGAACCAGTATTTTCCAACTCTAAAATTTGTCAGATTGGTTTATTTTGGGGGGACAGGGGGTTATACTTCCTTTATACCTTTGGCACAGGTGTTTATTTTCTCCTTACAGTGGTGTTTAAATTTTTAAATAAAATGATGTCCTTTCACATCTGCAGTATTTCATTTAGCAGGCTATAATTATTTGAACACAATTGTCAGAGGATGTTTTGGTTAGGAGACAATAATTGCTCTCTCTTTAAGATATCAGGGGGTGTAGAACAGACATATAGACAGCTAAGATTTATTCAAGAAAGGAAAGGTCAATATTACCTCCAAATTAGTAAGTTGTTGTGATCAAACAATTCTGCTTAAAGGTGGGTTTTAAATATGAAGATATTTTATACCTAAATGTTGAGAAAAATATCATGTTTTGAGAAGGATATATTTAATGTCATTTTTCATATATTGCTCTAAAAAGGAAGGATATTTTTATGGACTTAGAAGCTCAGCTTTCAAAAGATTAATACAACTCATTCTTACATAGGGTCTGTGCTACAGATAAACCAAGTACTTAAAAAAATTTGAAATCTTTTTCCTTTTGATTATACTATCAGCTCAACTAAATCACTGTTGTGCTATAAGAATAACGGGAAACTGAATTCTATGCATACCAATACTGGAACAAACTTAGATAATAAAAATGGCAGCCTGATAATCCTATTATTAATTTTTAGTTGTGTTGATAGAACTTTTATAACCTCCTTTTCAAAAGTTTCTAATAATAATAACAAAGCAATGCTGCAAAATATCTCATTTAGTCTCCCTAACTATCTGGTGTTAATGCTTTCATTGTCCATTATTTACCCAAAAGCTTATCTTGACTAATTTTTCGTGGTCAGACTTCTCTTCATAGAGTCTTGAACTTTGGCTTGCCCTGAAGTTTGAAAACTAATATGCAGAATACCTCCCTCAATAGCTCATTCTAAGAATTCTTGACTACCCAGAAAAATAGTTTCTATTAAGATACCTCACTCATGCTTTCTGCTCATCTGCAAGGCTTGTCCCCTTCCCCAGAAACTTTTCCTAGCCTTCCTTACTTCTACAGATAAGAGATTTCTATTTAGTTTTGAAAAAATCTGAGATTTTTTGTGCTCAGAGCATTCTTCTACTCAAAATAGTTTTTTAAATAAAATCAATCCTTACCTATGTCCAAGTTGTTTTTATTTAGTATATTCAAAGTAATTATCATTATTCTCATTTTTACTTACTGGAAAATTTCATATAGAAAGTTATAGTAAATATTACATAATAATATGAACATTGGAATGTTAACGTAGTCCTGTGCCATACTTATTCTCATTTTTACACACTTTCATACAGCCTCAAACATAATATTCATTTGTAAGATTCCCAGGAGACAGGGGAGGGGAAAAACAATTGGGAATGATATTGGCGAAATTATATTGTGATATTGTGTGCATGCACGAATATAGGACAACAGATCCCAACATTATGTACAACTAGAATGTACAAATAAAAATATGAGAAAATAAAATACTTTTTGGAGCTTTCTTATAAGCTTTGAATGTATTTCCAAATCTCCTTTAATGGTGGATATGAATCTTACCAATCCACCCTTAAGCAGAATTGTTTGGTGCTCTTGACCAAGTATTTTGATATCATAACCAAATAATACAAACTGAATGCCTCTGACACTCAGTGCATACATACTGTCTGTTGACTGTAGATATCTGTGATACTCCATCCTCATCAGGTGAGATAATTTGGGTCTAGATCTTCATGTAGTCTCTCCTGCCATCTCCATGCTCAGAACCATAAGAAGTGACATAATAATCATACTCCAGGAGTTGATAAAACCAATAGGAAATGGTAAGAGACACAGTTATCCTTTTTATGATTTAATGAGTGCATTATATTAATACATGATATTGGGGTTCACATTGACATAATCATACATGCAGGGGATATAACTAGCTCAACTTCAGTCCCCAGTATTTTCACTTTCCCTCATCTCCTCCTTCCCCCTGCCCCTTCCTCTATTTGTCTTTCTTCTATTTATTTTTAGTTTTTTTTTTCAAATTAGTGCTTTACAGATATACATAATGGTGAAATTCATTATGGTATGTCCATATATGTACATAGAATAACTTGATCAATTTCATTCTGTGGTTCATCAATTCTCACATTGCTCCTCCCTCCCCTAATCCACTTCCTCTACTCCACTGATCTCCCTTCTATTTTCATGGGATTTACCATTCCCCCTTTTTAAATTTTTGGTCCAGCTTGAGCATATGACAGAAAACATTCAACTCTTTGAGTTTCTGAGTATTACATTTCACTTAGTATTGTCTTCTCAGTTCCATTTATTTACCAAAAGATTCCATAATTTTATTCTTCTTTATAGCTGAGTAAAATTCATATATATGTGATATATATATATATATATATATATATGAATTATATATAAATGAATTATATATTTTTTGAATTATATATATATATATATGAATTATAGATATACACATATATCTTATTGATTTTTTGTTTTATTTCTTGTGTTTGCTGTAGGTGTCTGGTTAAGGAAGTGATGCCTTCACTAACATGATGGAATGTGGGCCCTAGGTTTTCTTGAAGCATATGCAAAGTTTCTGGTATATGTGTGTGTATATGTATGTGTTTGTATACACACACACACACACATACCAGAAATATATATATATATATATATATATATATATATATATATAGTATTCATCTGCTGATAGGTACCTGGACTGGTTCCATAACTTTGCTACTGTGAATTTTTTGTCATAAACATTGATGTGACTGTATAACTATAGGATGCTGATTTTAGTTCTTTTGAATGAATACCAAGAGTGAGCTGGGTCATGTGGTAGTTCTATTCCTAGTATTTTCAGGATTCTATATACTGCTTTCCAGAGTGGTTGTACTGATATGAAGTCCTACCAACATTGTATGAGTATACCTCTTTCCCTACATCCTTGTTAGCAATTGTCATTATTTTTACTCTTGATAAATTACCATTCTAATTGGAGTGAGATGAAATCTCAATGTAGTTTTGGTTTGAATTTCCCTGATAACAAGATGTTTTGAACAATTTTTCATATATTTTTAGGTAATTTGTATTTCTTCTTTTAAGAAGTTTCTGTTTAGTTCTTTTGCTCATTTATTGATACAATTATTTATTTGGTGTTAAGCTTTTTCATTTCTTTATATATTCTGGATATTCCTGTCAGAGGAGAAGCTGGCAAAGATTTTCTTACATCTATAGGCTCTCTCTTTGTGCTCTTAATTGTTTCCTTTGCTGTGCAGAAGCTTTTATAATTTGATGCTGTCCCACTTATTGATTCTTGGTTTTATTTCTTGTGGTTCCTTTAGGGTCTGGTTAAGGAAATGATGCCTTCACTAATATGATGGAATGTTGGCCCTATATTTTCTTATAGCAATTGCAAAGTTTCTGATCTAATTCCTAGATCTTTGACATATAGATTTGCCTTTTGTACAGAGTAAAATTGAGGAATCCAGTCTCATTCTTCGATATATGAATATCCAGTTTTCCCAGCACCATTTGTTAAAAAGTCTATCTTTCCTCTAAGGTATAATTTTAGCATCTTTGTTGAATATAAGATGACTATGTCTATGTGGATTTGTCTCAGTGTCTTCTATTTAATTGGTCATTCTTGCTCTTTGGATGCTTGTGTCATGCTGCTTTTGTTACTGTAGCTCTGAAGTATAATTTGAGGTTCAACATTATGGTTCCTTCAGCATTGCTCTACTTGTTCAAGATTGCTTTGACTATTCTGGGTCTCTCATTCTTCCTAATGAATTTTAAGAGTTTTTTGTTTGTTTGTTTTGTTTTTTTTTTAGTTCTGTAAAGAACATCATCAGTATTTTGATAGCGATTGAATTTGTACATTACTAATGGCAGTATATTTATTTTGACAATATTAATTCTGCCTATCCAAGAACATAAGAGGTTTTTCCACTTCAAAGTTCATTTTTTTCTTAAGTGTCCTATAGTTTTATTGAAGAGTTCTTTCACTTCCTTAGTAAGATTTGCTCCCAAAGCTTTTTTTTTTTTTTTTTTTTTTTTTCCAGTTTGGCTTATTGGTTGGTTATTGTGAATGGAATAGTTTTTCTGATTTCTTTCTTTCTTCTCAACATATTCATAGTTGGGAGTATAGGAAAGCAATTGATTTATGAATGTTGATCTTATATCTTGCTACTTTGCTGAATTCATTTATTGGGTCTAAAAGTCTTCTGGTAGGATCTTATGGGACTTTTGGACATAGGATGATGTCACCAGCAAACAAATAATTTGAGTTCTTCTTTTCCTATTTGTGTCCCTTTAATTTCTTTTTCTTGCTTGATTACTATGGGTAGAATTTCAAAAATTATGCTGAACAGGAGTTACAAGAACTTCATTTATGCCATTTTGAGACATAATTCTAATACTCAAATTAGAGAACCTATGTCTCACTGGATAGCTTTTCAGGAATTTGAGCAAGTGCAATTTCTTAGAAATGAAGGTCCTTAATTTTCCTATTCAAGTGATACTATAGAGAAGTTTTCTAAAAGGTCAAATTATCTGTAGTTTTTGCTGAATATTTTCATCTCTAAATCTTACTACTATGCACTTTCATAGCAAGATAAATGAATTAGTGCTTATTAGTTTTTCAGCTGTTATAGAGAAACCAAAATAAAGTATATTTACCAACTTTCCTCTTATGTATTTGTTTATGGTAATTTGATCATCATTCTGGGTTTTGATTATGTTTAATGAATTTGTTTACAAAAGGACTTAAAAAAGGATATAAAAACCTTTCTAAAACAGTTCAAACTAAGCTAGCTATTAAAATTGTTTATCAGGTCCATAGTATATAGTTCTGTATAAGTGTTACTTTTGTTATATGACCCATGCAATTTTTGAACAGAACTTCCTTTAGAAAAAACAGAAGTGTGAGCACACAAAAAAAGGAAGATGTAACCTTACAACAAAATTAAAATATTTCTGGGATTCTAAGGTTAAAGTATGAACTATAATGATTATGCTTTCCACAGAGAAGTATATGTCTACTTTTACTCTGGGATAAAGAGGTAGTCATTGGTGTGTGACTATGTGCAAAGATTAAAAATGGAAAATTACTTTTTCATGTTTATTTATATCCTCTAGAAGTTGTGCATAGACCCAAAAGTACAGAATTACAAGTATCCTCAGAAAAAGTGACATTAAAACTACTATGAGACATTATTACCCAATATACATGTATGATTAAACCAGTGGTGTGACTCTTCACGATGGATAGCCAGAGGAATTAGCAGTTGTGCTCTCTTTGTGTACAAGGTGTCAAAATGAATTCTACTGTCATGTATAACTAAATAGAACGAATTTTGAAAAATCCTATGAACAACTGAAGTGCAAAAAAAGTTAAATGAACATAAATATAAAAGTGGGAAATAAAACTTTCAGTAGGAGAGTCTAGCTAATTAATAGATTTTTGAACTAACTTTATTATCCACTTAAAGAGATAATTTGATTTTCTGGTTTTGACATAATTTAGAATTTAAAATGTGAGTGAAAGTGTAAAAAGTAAAGTATATACTTTTTAAAGGGCTTTTCTCACTTAAAAGATATACAAAGTATTTATATACATTTCTTTATATATTTGTAGGTATAGATGTATATTTGTATTCGATTATAGCTTTTATTATATACAAATTAATTTTAAAAAGTTCGTGGCCATATATTAATATTTGAAAACATGTATGTTTTATCATTTGACTTTCAATTTTCCATCCTTATTTTCAATACATGCTTCTTTCCTCTTCTCAGAACCACCTAATCTGTAAACTGTTATTTTGCTAGAATTCTAGAGTTAGATGATAGTTATGAAATTACTAACTTCTATTCCTTTTGTAGAACTTAAGAATTTTTTTTTTACATTAATCAAATATGTAAACTGTCTTCAGGTTTTCCTTAGAAGTTCTGTTTGGAGTGAATGTCATTCATTTGAAACATTTTGGAACTATTAGAGGCAATGTCTGGTGGCTTAAAATGTGTTCAAGGTCATGTATTTGAGAGTAGTTAAAAATTAGGAAAAAAAAACAGAATATTCAGCATATATGTAAAGTAAATCTTTTTGTTATATTAAATATGTATTTGTCTATAGATAATTCTCTGCTTTCTTTTCAATTCTTCTAAAAATGTGTTAGGAAGAAATATCCTTCCATTAACCAAAAAAGGTAAGGTTGTATGGAAATAGTTATTGCAGATATATACTATGACCTTGTTTTTTACAGAGTAGTCATGTGGTTGATGATGAACAGATAAAAGGATAGGAAGTCAAGAAGTCAGTGAAAATAATTCCCTTGCAAACTCAGGAGAGAATTCTTCTGCCATAAATATTAAATTTGGGAATTGAATATTTGGTCAGTAAAACTTTATTTAATACTTACCACCTTTCTATATACTAGGGATAAAGCTTCATTGAGGTTCTGATTTTAGTGAATTGAAATTTATAATACACAAATAAAAAAACATGTGAGCAAATCTGAAGTAATTAAAATTGTAGGCTTAAATAAGGTGACTCTTAAAGAGTAAGCAAGGAGACAGACTGTGGGAGAGGCATTTAGTTTTGGTAGTCAGTAAAGTCTTTCTGAGGAGATAACTGTTAGAGATTCCATCACAAACTGCTGGAAACTCATAAAAGTTAAAACAGTATAGTAGGAAAAATTTGAAGATGATCCTCAAGACCTATGTCCCTTTATGCACATGCTCTGCATAGATGTAGGAATATGAATATGATGACTTATGATGAATTTTAATATTGTGATCAAGTTTATTGTATGTCACTATGGTTTTAAGAAATGTGGACTATGCAGGTATTCCTGGCCTAATACATGAGCTTTAAATCTGGGTCCAACTAAAAGAATCGAGAGATTAAAGCAAGAGAAAGACTGAATGTCCTATATTCAACTTGAACGCAGAAGGAGTCACATATCTAGGGATGGTAGCAGCCTCTAAGAGTTGAGACTGGCTCAGAATGAGAGAAATTGGGACCTCAGACCTATAATGGGAAGGAACTAGATTCTACCAACCCTTCAAATGAGTTTACGTGTAGATTCTTTCTTATTAAAGTCCCTGGACAAATTAATCACACCAATGCCTTCATTTTAGCTTTATAATATTCTAAGCAGAGACACTAATCTACTGAGTAAGACTTCTTACCTATAGAATCATGAGCTTATACATGGATGTTGTAAGGTGCTCTGTGTGCAGTAATGTTGCACCACATTAGGACACTACCATAGATAGCTACTGGAAAAGCCCTAGGGTAGAACAGATCCTAGAAGGTTCCATGGATGGAAAGGAGACCAGAGTGGTTTCAGCATGGGGAGTCCCAATGGGGGGAGAAATCAGAGTCAAAAACAATGTAAGTGCTTAAATAAAGCCCTGCTGATGAATAAAATTTCATAGGAGTCTTTCAGAGTGAAGAAAGAGAGTAAAAGAACAGGGAAGAGTAGAGAACAGCATGCTGTTAGGAAGAAATTAACCAATGGAAAAAAAACTGAGAAATTTCAATAAAATTATTTGGAAGAATAACTCTTAAAGCATCTTGAAGCCATGGAATTCAAGACAGGAATTTTAATTAAATGCATGTATAAATATGCATAATAAATTCCATTATTATGAATGATTATTATATACCAATCAAAATGTCAAAATGTCAGAAATGTTGAATATCTTAGGGACAACAAAGATGCCATCAGATTCAGTCACTAGGATGCTATTTGCCATTAGTTTTATGTCAATTCTTTTGCCTATCTGTGTTTGTCCCTTTTTAACCAAAGCAGAGAATCAGCAAGCACTATAAATCTTCAAAACTTGGATAGTATGTTTAGAATGGTCTAATTTAAAATGTGCACAGTATACCATCTTTTATTATGAGTTATATATAGGTTTGTGGGTGGGGTGGAAATATTTCAAAGAGGTAGGAAGACCACCTGCAAATGAATTAAATCAGGTCAAGCACCTTCCCATATGTATAATTCATAAATAAAAATTTAAAGCAAATCTATGGCTTCAAATATGGAATACAAATTGAATGTTCCTAGGCAGACACTACGAATTTTAGCTCTGTATTTTTGGGTAATTATGTCACATAGTTCATGGTTACTTACAACTGAGATTTATTCATTGCAATTAATGAAAACTCAAAATGGACAAAATGTCAATATGTACTAAATAAATAATCTCAGGGGAGAGTGGTAAGAAAGTTGCAGGGGGAAGTTAGTGGAGATGCCAAAAAGTTTATGAAGTTCATAAACACTAACCATGATTAAAAACATGTTGCTAGGATTGCACACATTAAAACAAAAAAATCTTAGTAGAGATATCACGGCTGGTACTATGGATTGAATGTATGTATGCCTCCTGCCTAATGCATATGTTGAAATATAATCCCTAATGTGCCCTCATGTAATAATGTTTGGTGGCAGAGGCTTTGAGAAGTATTTAGGTCACAAGGGCTTTGTCTGCATGAAGCACACACTCTGTAGTGTGCTTAAAAGATGGGACATGAGTAAACTCTTTTCTCTCTGTTTTCTTCTGGATCATGATACAAGGAGGAGATGGATATTAGCAAACCAGAAAATAACCCTCATCAATCAATGGGTATTCTATAACCTTGATCCTAATCTTCCCAACCTTCAGAACTTGGTGTTTAAGCTACTCAAGTTTATGATATTTTAATATTGCAGTCATAATTGACCAAGACAGCTGGTTATAGTTTTTTATATGCAAAATAAACTATTTTGTATCTGCCTAACTACATCACTCACTAGCCTTATGACCTTGGCCAACACTTTTAATCTTTTTACATTTCAGTGTCCCGATTTGCTAAATGAAGGCAATGATATTTAGATTCTAATTAAGAATAAATTAATAAGATTAAAGATATAATGCTTACAAAACACTTAACTGGTGGCCTAATAAACAGTGCTTGCTATCAGTAGCATCAGTAATTGTATACATTAGCTTAATTTCAAACATTTTAAGCTTCAAACCCTTAAGTAAAGTAGCTAAAAGCCTGATAGGTAAAAATTAATACAGATATTCTTGTTGAATGGGGGTAGGTTAGGGTGGGAGCTGAGCATCTTATTGGCCTCTTGCTACTTCTTTAGGTGTCCCACAATACTCTAAGGGGCACAAAGAGAATACTATTAACCAGAGAAAGCAGATAGTTAACAAGGTATCTTTTAAATGCAAGACAGTAGAATATTAAGCATAAGCCCATATAAATGAATCAAGTCATGTTGCTAAAATTGAGATAATTATCACCAATCTTATTATTTAAGTCCCTCTTTCTTCCATTTTTTTTTCTTAAGACTAGCACTACAGCTTCTTCAAAATCATATATAAGATTAAAACAAACCTATCAAAATGACCTCTGGCTTTTAAAATAACAAGTTATAATCTTTTTAGACTCGGATCCATGGATTAGTTCTGAACCATCTGAATGTTCACTTAAAGGTCTAGTACTTGCCTCAGATGTTTTCTTTGGCCACCCTGGCCTGATTTACATATATCCCTATTGATATAGCCCAGATCTTTTAGAGACAGAATTTTCTATTAAATGCAGTATATCCAATGATAAAGTTTCTCAGGTGAATTCTTACTAGGCTTTTTACTTTGGTTGTCTTTTCTTCTAAGGAGAATGAAAAGAGATTGTAGAAAGCTATTTTTGCATGAGCATTGTCCCACTCCATGGTATTTCTGGTCCAATGAGAGATTAGTTGCCTACCCAAGTGATTAAGTTACTAATTTGGCAAGTCATATGCCTTTTTTTTTTTTTTTTAAATCCCTGTGCTTTTTTGTCTGTTACATTCCCTAGGCCTTTCTTAGGAATGGCTTCATTAACATTGAATTGGTTTTCTTTATGGAGGCTGGAGCTCACAGCAGCTTTTTAAAAATATTTTACAAGCTGTGCAGCCCTCTGCTAATTGATGCTTTGCCCTTTTCCTAAGCAGCTTTAAATAGGTGAAATCAAGCAAAAGCCAAAATATCTTGAATTTAATATTAAATCATTAACTATGTAAGAGTGTAAGTACTTAATATTTTTCATGTTTTTTAAAATAATTTTTTTTCATAATGTTCAAAATATACAAATTATTGTCTATAAGATACAAAATGTAATTGTGATAAAGCACATTTGGAGTAATCTATCTTCTCAAAGTTTTAGTTAATTGATCAATTAATGTTTATTTAACAATTCAGTATTAACTCATAGATATGATTATGCCGGACTGTTTATAAGAATTAAGTTATAAACCCTGACTTTGAGAAACTAGATTTCTCCTGTGGAGATTGCACTAATGCTTTTTAGTTCAATTAATTGAACAACATTAATTGAGATGATCTGTAAATACATATTAAATTCTGTTTCATGAGTATAGCCTCACAGAAGGTTCAGAACATGTATAAATTAAAAGGAAATATCTTATTAGAATATGTTCTAGGTGTAAAGAATCATGGAAATTAAAGCTGGTTAGACAAACATGAAAGTAAAAAATCTTAGAGTCTGGGGTTTAAGGGAAGATCCTGGATTGACAGGGGAAGAACAGAAATCAAGTGGAAAGTGAGTCATGAGAAATGATCAGACTTGCACTTGGAGCATTGTCAACATTCTAGATCTGTAGATTAGACCTTTTTTTAAAAAAAAAAAATAGTTGTAGTTGGACACAATGACATTATTTTATTTTTATGTGGTGCTGAGGATGGAACCCAGAGTCTTACAAATGTGGAAGAGTGCTCTACCGATGGCTCCTGTAGATTGGATCTTTAGAAGGTGGTGTATACCTGAAATCCCAGCAACTTGGGAGACTGAGGCAGGAGGATCACAAGTTTAAAGTCAGCCTTGGCTACTAGGTGAGACCCTGTCTCAAAATTAAAAAATTTAAAAAGTCTGGGGTGTATCTCAGTAGTAAAGTAAATCTGGATTCAATCGCAGTACTGGAGGGAAAAAAAATAAGTAGATATTTTTACAACTCCAAGAATTCACAAATACCTAGAATTCCTTTCTGGGCCACCGAATTCTGTTTCTGGTTGCATGATCAAATACAATTTTCTTGAATGACTCAATTACAAGACTGCATAATTGTATAGTCAGGACAGAATAGGGCTGTGGCTAGTATTCATTGTGAGCTTGTGGATATAGTGATATACAGGCTGTGATGTGATAGAGAGTTATATGATGCATGATAGCAAATGAGACATTTTTAAATTATGTGTTTAGTTCTCTTACCACTTATAATTTATTTTTGGAAAAATATGAAGAACTTTCAAACTAATTTTTTTAACTGCATAGGACTCAAATATTATGTTGAATTTACCACTTAAATCAGATTTCAGCACCAAGAAAAGTGCCTAGAATCCCTAGGGAATAGCAAATGTGTGTTAATAGATGAAGAAGAGATTTATGGCTAATAGATTTAAAAAAAAAAAATAAGCCAAAGATATAGACTACTTATCCAAATTACACAATATTTTGGATACATTTTGCAAAGAAATGTATATATAGCTAAATGTTCTGTAATAGTGCTCTAATTTCCTTTCTTTTGGTCTGAATATATTGATTCATATAATGAAAAACTTACAGGTACATTTTATTAGTAGCCATGTGTGTTAGCTTTTCATCACTGTGACCAAAATACCTGACAAGAACAACTCTCAGGAGAACAAGTTTATTTTGGTTCACAGTTTCAGAGATTCGATTCATGGTCCCTGGTGGTCTTGCTTTAAGGCAAAAATACCACCACAGAAGAACATGTTGGAAGAAGGCTATTTACACCCTGGCAGCAAGAACAGCAGGAAGCAGAAGGAAAAAGGGAGGCCCAAGGAGGGAAGAGGGGGAAAATTTTATATATATAAAATTGACCTAAAATCCAATCATTTTCAAAGAGCCCTTTCGCTGAACTTTGTTACATCTGGAACCGTGTTTTTGATGCATAAACCTTTGGTGGGAAATTCATCATCCAAACATAACACCATGGTGGTCCATTCAGGCTGCCCTAAGAAAATATCTCACTGGCAATTTATAAACAATAAAAATGTATTTCTCACAGTTCTGCAGACTGGGGAGTCCAAAATCATGTCACTGGCAGATTTGGTTTCTGGTGAGGCTTCTTTGCTTCAAAGATGGTACTTTTATCACTGCATTTTCACACAATGAAAAGGAGGATCAGAAGCACTTGGAAGCTTCCTTTGACTTTTTAATCTGGGCATTAATCACATTCTTAAGTGCATAAATTTTTCATCATTTAATCACCTCCTAAAGGCTCCACTACTGAAGCTATTGCCCTGGAGGTTAGGTTTCTATGTGTGAACTGGAGTGGGTATCAACATTCAGGCCATAGCAACAGCCATGTGACCACATATTAGAAATAGCAAATATGCAATTCCTAGCTCACTTAGAACATATTTGTTACAAAATTTATAGGAGCGATCTCCTTTAACAAAAAGATTGGTACTCCTGATGATAGTATTAATAATAGATCTGTTTATCATCTTGAATGCTTCATAAAAAGAATTTCTCTTCATGTAAACCTAAAGTAATAGTGTATAAAAACTTCATCAAATTTGGATCAAGGATTATTCTTTTGAAATGTAGTAAGGTAATATGTACCAATACATATAATTTATATTATGATTAATCAAAATGGATATTTTACTAATATACTAGAATAAAATATAAAAATATTGATGAATGTAAAATATTTCTTAACACTCTGAGTAGTAGGTTTTTTACTTCCATCCTATGTATATTTTACAGCTCAAAGAAACTTAAAAATCATTTTCATAAATACGTATTTCCTGAAGCTTTAAACAGCGGTTTATATTAAAGCTAAAGCCAACAAATGCTCATTAAAAGCTACAACTGTTACTATTTCCTTGACTTTGAAACTTCTATGGCTCCTTGCATATTATAGCATTACTGGCTGTTATTTCTGATTTATACACTCTTCAAAATAAACCACTACATAAGAAACCATTGATTAAACCCTTAATTCCACCTTATTCAAAAATAAAATATATTTTGTTTATAAAATATTTTTCCTTCTGTAGTCCTTTAGAATATAAATTTTAGTAACAAAATGGTTTATTTTGTTGTTTTCTTCTATAGAAGAGAAGTAATGTTAATCTTATTTTATTCATAGAAACTTATACTAATTACCAATTTTCTCCTAAAAAAAAATTCAAGGCATTTTTCTTTTTGTTCATATTCATAGGCTTCATCATAATATTTGTCACAAAAATAAAGATCAACCATTCAAAATAGAATGGAAATCCTGTATTCTATTGCCGAAGGCCAATGTTAGAGTCTGTAAACAAGTCAAGATGGCACCTGGCATTTTGCAGAGGGAGTGGTTTGTGAAGTAACACCAGAGAGCCATTAAGTGTGGAGATTCCTTATTGGTTGACTGCTGTATCTAGTTTAGTTAATTAAGATAAGCTGTGTGGAATGTATATATACCCCTCCTGTCCTACAATAAATGGCTCCCACTCCTGCTGTATCAACCTACACAAGTTGCTCGTCACCCCCCCCCGTTATTTTGCCCAGCCAGCCGCATTCTATAAAGCAGCATTCTATAAAGCCTTAGCAATTATGAAATGATAATAATTCTTTACATTTTCATCCTTAGACATATTTTTTTCCTATAATAGTGTCATATTTTATAACAAAGGATTAAGGGCTTTCATTAATATTTAAATTTTGAACTCTATTTTATTAACAAGTAGGCAAACGAGCCATGCCATATACAAAAAAAAAATTCCTTAAAATCAGCTGATTGATATTATCCATTGATTAGTACATGAGACAAAGACAACTAATTGAAGAGGAAAATACATTTCATTATTAATGGACAAATAAAACATTTGACAGATTTTACCATTTGACCAATTCACCAAATTAGAAGTTTATATGGGAATCTTCTAATTGTTTCTATGTAGAAGAGACAGGGTGGACAAAGAACAGCCATGTCAAAGCCCTACAATGGCAAATGATGAAGTTAGCAGATTTTTCCCCCAATGGAAAATAATTGTTTTTAAAAAATATCAGGGAAATGTAATGAACACCCTTGTAGTTATAGTCAAGGTCACTTATATCAAAAAGAAAAGCTGTGTTTATTCTGTATATGCCTCTTACTAGGTTGCACCAATTAAGGTAGCTCTCTGGGTTTTTCTTAATTTTCTCTATTCTTTTGAATTCATGGCCTGCATTGAAAAAAAAAAAAAAAGGTATCTTGTCAACCTACAACAACTTGATTTTTTCTCAAGACCAATTCCAATTTTATTTATACACTAAGAACTTTGATACCAATTAATAAGTGATACATAGTGACATTAAAAATCAAAGAATAAGTGGGGAGATTTTAGTTGGTTTGAAAGACATTTTCATGTTTCACATAATCCTATATCTTTTTAAGAACTTTCATTTCTTTGCAAATATGTTTTTAAAGCAGTAGTCTGAAGTATAATAGCTTTTTATACAATGGAAAAAAATTGTAAAGTGTACAAAGGATCTCAGATTAATAATAATCAGTGGCTTAATCAGACTTTTAATTTTACTGATCTATTAGCATTTATAATAATAATACTTAGATCAAGTTAATTCCTAAAGAGGCTCTGCCCCTACATTCTTCCACAGCTAATATCTGCCAGGTTCATTCCATAAATTTCTATTCTGGAGGTGAAGACACTTTGCTTGTTCCTCCCTGTCTCTTTCAGTGTCCTGTTTGCCCCATCTTCTCTAACATTCTTTTGAAATTATGTCTTTAGTTTACACCAGCCACTAAATCTTTTGATTATTGTAGTCTCTGTGGTCCCCTTAAATTTCTCTATTTTATCTTCTGCCTAATTGTACTTCTGTCTTCCAAATTTCCAATTCTCTTTTAGAAGTAGGTTCACTATCATTAGGGATAACTCATCTAGTATAGCAGCCACTTGCTTCTCTATGTTTTACTCTAAGATCTTGTCTTCCACCCAACTTTTCCAATCCAGTTCTATCACAATATTCTCAAATTATTAAACTCTCAGTCTCTGACCAATGCTTGCCAAGTTATAGCCCACTTCCACTTAGTAGTATGCAATCTGATAAAGTACTGGACAGTGATTTGACTTTATCCTCATTTCCTCCTCTAGCACTTGCCCTTAAACTCCCTTTACATACGACTGACAGCTCATGATCCTTCACTATGGGCATAACCCCCATTTCCTTGCATTCCCTATTTTCCTTCAAATGACTTACTTTTAAAAAATGTAACCTTAGTAAAGCCATATCTCATATTTAAAAAATATATTTAAATAGCTAATTGTGCCCAAAACAGAAGAGAATGAAAAATAGGAATAGCAAATTAATGGGGAAGTAATCCAGGCAAATCTTTTTTATCTTGAATTTATGGCTTCAAAGAAACCCTTCCAATTTTCTGGTCATCCTGCCATATTTTCATAATCAATCTAATTTGTCAATCTGTGGTAGCTATTTTAAAGTTTATATTCTCCCAATACAAAAAGTCCCTACTCTCTTCATCCTTACTAATAACCTTTCTTTAAATTAAGTATAAACTACCTAATCTTCCTACCTCTAAATAGAACACCATCTAGTCTATAGTGCTGTATTCTCATTTCTTTATTACCATGCATGAACTATCCAAGGTTAAAACTTTCAACTGCCATAGATTTTATCTTACCAAAGTTTGTTCCTGAAGTGATCTCTTTTCCCTTCATTTTAAAATTATGACTCTCAGCTAATGCACACCCTCCCTCCCACATATTTCTGCTATAATATTTCTCATGTTTAAAGTATTTTACATTCTTCCCCAAATTCCTGTTAAATGAGAGGTGACAAATCAATGGTTCACACAAATAGTCCTTGCAATGTTTCTAGTGCTAAAGTTGATCACATCTTCTCCTCTACTCCCTATAGCTTCTACTCTTCACTAATTTTTGGAAAGGAAAATAGACTTTTTTTTCCCAAACATTTGGGTCCCTATTTCTAGAAATACTTCTAATATATTAAGCATGATGTAAAGAAGAATAGTGTCAATTAGTTTCTTAGTTGACTATGAAAACTTTGCATTTCTGACATTTGTAACTGTGAACGTATTTCTACTGACAAATATAAACAGCCTTTGTGCAATAGTGCAGAACAATAAAATGCAAATTGAAACTGCAAAGTCATCACAATAATAGAAAAAAATATTTTTCTATGAATTTAAAAAACTGACATCATAACAAAAAATTGTTCATATTGGTGCATAAGTCTGGAGAAATATAGTATAATTGATATTCCTTTTGTTTTCTGTAACTTAAAACTTTAGATGTGTTTGGAATTATTTTCTTTCTTTGGAAAAACTGATCAAGTATTATTTGAAACAATGCTTGATTTAACATGAATTTCTTTCCATAACCTGATAAATTGTTATATTGATTTCTCAGTTTAGATCAGCTATCAAAAGTTTACACTTAGAGCCTTAAATTTCAAGAAATAGCATCAAGAGGTTCTTTAATGTGAATTGTTCTGCTGCCTTAACAATCTGTAAGACATCTCCATGATTTTTGTCACAACCACCTTCCTCATTTAGGTTGATAAGTTCACCTTCACGACATTTCTTGAGGAAGACAAGATTCTTTGTAATGTAGAGATTGTCAACATTCCTACCATCCACTGTTTCCTCTATAAGTCTGCTTATATCCTATTCAAATTTCTTCATATCCAGTATTATCACTTCTTGTTTATTTAATGAGTTATTATCTTTGTTGGCTAGATATCTCTTCTGTCTAACTATTTTCATAAAATGCCCTATGTGTTTATTATTGGAAGACAATATAACTATGCTTTTGGCTATTATTAAGTGAGATGAATAAATGATGTTCAATAACCAGTTATTGACAGACTTCAGAAGAAGTGATATAATTGGCCACTGACCATGATGTACATCCATTTTATGCATAATGATTTGTAGACAGAAGAACTATAACAAAATTTGTCTTTATGTAGTTATTCACAATCATTAATATCCAGCAACTAAAATTGAACAGGATTGCTGGGGACCAGTGTTAATTAACTAAGCTACAGTAGCATGCAAAGCCAAAATTGCCTTATTCAGTTTTACTTCAGAAAGTGTTTTGCTGTAGGGACAATATTGAAAATGTTGCTGTTAATTTATTTCACGATATACCTGAGCCTTTTTGTACTCTTACAAATTCTCAACTAGTTACAAGGGGCAATATTGTTTTTATGGTAAAAGTATCTTTAATTCCTATTCTGAATTGCAATAACATGCTGTTATACCATGGTAAATAAATTTTTCCCTTTCCAACTCTGCAGTATAGAATCAACAGACTTGTCAAGTACCATATGATATATAGTCTCCATGATTTTGCAGCCTTTCTGCCATTGTTTTGCATTAAAAAATGAACAATAATATGGCCAAATGTAGGACTAAGAGATGAAGTTTGAAAGGAGAGTTTAAGCCTTAGGCCTACACTGAAAGCTACAAAAAAAAAAAAAAAAAACCCAAAAAACAATAAGATGTACTCATATAATGCTGGACTATTCTAAATAGGGATTTGAAAGATAACCATGGCTTTCTCGGAGCATGCATCTCTCTCGTTGTTTTTAATTGAAATATTTTAGTAATCTTAAGTTTAAAATGTGTAGGAGATAATCATAATATATAGCTTAATTTTACAAAATCAGCATTGGGGATATAAGGTTATTCACATAAATTCATTTCCTTATGAGTTTTTGGTAATTATTAGATGATGTTGGATGGTTTATTGTTTTTTTCTCTTTATGTTTAATATTCAAGTTGTCATTGTTCCTGTTTAGATCTGGGGTACACCATAACTGCGATAAAAGATGCTGATCATTCTGAGCTTATGTAAAATTATGGTCTATATGTATAAAAATTGTTTGTATTAAAGGTCATTTTCCACTGATTAATTTCTTTTTGGTCCTGAAGGTCAACTCACAAAGTAAATCTTAGAGCTCCCTAGGCTAGAAAAAAAGTCAACTTACCTGCATTATAAATATGCCATTTCAATCTCTTACCCTGAATTATATACATTTTACTCTTCAGATAGTAGAAATAACTACTTCTTCATTCTTTGCCATAATATCAGTAAATTCTTTCACCACAGCCAGGAAAATATAAATATATACAAACCTTAATTTAATTGCATAAACTTAGCACTAATTGATGATTTGGAAGGATTGTTTGCAGGGACTGCTTTGGAGGAACAGGAAAAACAGAAATGGAAGTGATAAGACAAAGAGAAAAAGAAAGCAGAGGGTTTTTTAAAATATGGTCAACATCAAATTTTTGGACTTCTTTTGATTTTTTTAAGAAATAGGAAAACCAAATACCCTACCAATAAGAGATACAGAGAGTCCTTCCTTCATAGTCTACTGCCTTCTGAACTGGAAGTTTGAGCCACAGTAATGTAAACTGTGGGGCATTTGAGAAGGAACAAATAGATCATAGAATTTATTTGAAATATAATCATTTTTGATTCAAAATTGTTAAAATGGGAAATAAAAGGAAAAAAAAAAGTATTTCCCAACATGGTGCTGAGAGAATTAACTGACATAGGAAAAATAAAATGAAATTTGATCCCCTTTCACACCAGCCACAAATATATTGTGGTAGATTATAAGTGTGAAATATTTAACACTGTATTCACAGAGAAGATACAGAGGAAAACTTGGAGTGTGGAACTATTTCTTGAGGACAGGTATAAATTAATTTTATCTGAAGATACCAAAAAGTAAGATCTTTTAACAATAAATAAATATTTAACAATAACTTGCTTAAATATTAAAATAAACTTACTGAGAAATAAGAAAAAGACAATTTTTAAAATGAGGAAGAGGCTTAAAAGAAAGTACTTCACAGAAGGCCAACAGTCATATGAAACGTCAATTACTCTCCTTCGTCATTGATGCAGCATAGACAATCTACAATCAGATGCTGCTATATACTCACAAGAATCGTTTAACAGACTGACATTCTAAGAGCTAGGTTAAGGGGAGCAACTAGAGTTCTGTCATTAACAACATATGGTGGGTGAGTTAAGAAATAAGCAAAATTATACTCTTTATTTCAAAACTGTGATAAAATCTCATAACATTCAAACATATACTTACCATATAGTTCAGCAGATTTTCACCTCAGTATCAACCTAAGAGAAATGAAGTGTCTCATGAAGACTAGTGAGTTAATTTTTATAAGCACAGTTATTTGTAATAGTCCCAAACTAGAAATAATCCAAATATCTATCAACTGTAAGTTTAAAAATATTATGATATATCCATACAACATAATATTACTTGGCAGGAGAAATTAGTACTTGTAACAACATGAATAAATTTTTGAAAACATGGTAAGTGAAAAGAATCTGTTATTACTTACTATATAATTTTCATTGTTACAATATTCTAGAAAATGCAAATATCATAACAAAAGAACAACAAACATACCACATAGAAGGAACAATTGATGCCCTTAAAAACCCTGAAATATGTATTAATAAATTTTTTGATCTTCAAATTAAAAGAATAATCCTTTGAACAGTCAGACAAAATGGTTAATTTATTTCTTAGAGGAAAAAAAAATAACTGTGCAAAGGAAGATTTTTTCCATATTAGTATTCAGTATGTGGAAACAGTGACAAAAATTTCAGGGTAAGACTTTCAGCTTTAAAAAGAATAAAGAATCTGCTAAATATTTTATATTTCACTGAGCTTATTAAGTGGCTACCAAAAATTTTGCAAAAGCCAGGAATGCTTTTCCCCATATCTTCTTAGATAACAACTAAAAGGTCCTATTAAACCAATCAACAATTGATTGAGGAAACTAAAGTAGAAGGACTAAGAATGAGCATAGACTATGGGAATTAGGGTGGCAAAAAATGGTATAGACAGTTTATGCTAGAAATTATAGAAAAGATAAAGAAAAAAAAAACAAGAATATAGGAGTCCTGAAGTATTTGTTCATATAGTCTATGTGGGAACCTTCCAACAAGTGGTTGGTATTAAATACAGGGAAACAAGCAGGAGGGAAAAAGTGCAACAATAAAAGAGATCTTTGAAGTATGTACTAAGAGATCTCAATGTGTGTTTTGATCACAAATTTAATGGAATTATTTATACGACCTTCTGCTACCCTAATCCCCATATTCTATCTTGGTCTTAGTCCTTCTTCAATAGTTTTCTTAGTAATTTGTTGATTGGTTTAGTTGTTACCTAAGAAGGTCTGTGGGGAATTTAATGTTACTGAATTATAAATTTCTTTTTCTTTTTTTTTTTTTTTTTTTTTTTTTTGGTACCAAGGATTGAAGGCTCTTAACCATTTAGCCACGTCCCCAGTCCCTCATTTTTTTAAATTTTGAGACAGGCTCTCACTAAGTTGCTTAGGACCACCTGAAATTGCTGAGGCTGGCTTTGAACTTGCGATCCTCCTGCTTCAGCCTCCCAAACTGCTGGGATTACAGGCATGCTCCACCACATCAGGCTTGTATTGTAAACTTCTGAAGATCAAAGATGCTTCACTTAATTCTCATTTATATATTTTATGTTTTCTAATAGTCCTTTTTTAATTTTCATAGCAGTCCACGAATTAAAATGTTATGACTTAAAGTTAATTCCTATGACTTTAATTTTCTTATTTTAAAAAAGAAAAATTTTAAATCAGTGATTATTAAAATTTGATTTTGAAAATAAAATATTACAACTTATTTAATTCCATTATAAAATAAAATAAATGTATGAATTTAATATGAATAGTACTAGAAAGGAAAATTGCAATTTAAGGCTTTTAGTAGGACATATTACATTGGCTTGGAAAAGATGACCAACTAATTTATGTTAAACTTTGATTCATTTTTTAATAGTCTAAAAAAATCATTACACCAAACTAATCATACAAAATTACCCATTGGTAACTTTTCTACCACAATATAACCTCTTGGAGGAGAAACTGAACTCTCTTTACCATGTCATCTTCTAATTAAACATGCTAAAATGAAGTTTCTCTTGCACTTGATATGATTTTATACAGGGTAGTGTAGAACTCTGTTTAAAGTTCAAGTATTGCATGATACGTTTACTTTTTCATTTGGTATGAATGCATAATATTTTTTTTAGAGAGAGAGAAATTTTTAATATTTATTTTTTAGTTTTCGGTAGATACAACATCTTTATTTTATTTTTTTATGTGGTGCTGAGGATGGAACTCAGTGCCCCGCATATGCCAGGCAAGCGCACTACTGCTTGAGCCACATCCCCAGCCCATAATATTTTTATGATGTGAACATAGGCAGTTGACCTTCTGAAAACCAATAGTTCTAATGATGGACAATTGTTTTATTTCCAAATTAACACAAGCCAAAATTAGTGTAGTCACATGTAGTTATCAAACATATATACATTAAATAAATCCATTTAATCATTTAACATTCATACAATTCAAAAACCCATACTTTAATCCTGAGACTGGATAGCACTTTAAGACCATGAAATTGCCATCTGGGGGAAGCATAGCATACTTACATTAATTTGTCTTATTGTTCCATCAGAATTTTAAAATATTAAAATTATTACCATCTACAGTTTTAAAGAATGTAAATATCCATGAAAATATATCCATATATGGAATGATAATGAACAAGGTTTTATCTAAGGTTGATCCCAAATGCAATAATTAGTAATTATTTTCATAAAAATTTTGAATTCACATAGCAGTACTTAAATAATCTATTAGTCAACCAAAACAATTTGGCTCCATTTATACCATCTGAATATTTTTAAAATATTTAATTACATCTCTTTATTTTCTAAGGGATATCTTTAAAATGCGGGCTTCTTAGTGCGCTCTACTCTCAGAAAGAACAATAAGCTGTGCTTATCCCTGGGTCTTTGGTGTCATTATTGACTGACTTCTGAAAATCCAACCTTGGAAGTAGCTTTATATTTTTCACTCTAGGACTCAGTCTGTGAGTACTCATCCATGATTGCATGCTGAGATATTTGCAAATCTTCATTATGCTGTCTTAGACCAAGTTTATATGATAATGAATATGTAAAACAGAATTAAAATACATGACCAGGTTTTCTACATGGAGGAGCAATACTAGAAATATATCTAGACCTGGTGATTTTACCACTCATTTAATCATATAGTTTGTTCTCTTAATAATTGTATAAAAGCTGCTAAATATTTAAAGGTAATAAATAAACTTCTTCGACTTTATAAGAGAGTAATAGAACAATATTTTTAAGTTTTGTCCTATATATGCATAACAAATTTAAGGAATATAGTGACTTAACAATAATAAACAGTTGTTTAAAAATGTACATGATTGTTGCTTCATAAAAATACATTTCAAAATGCTAAAAATTAATTGGAACTCAGTATTCATTAGTGGAATATTCACTCTTACGAGATGAAATGATGGTCCATGAAGTGGAACAAAATGATAGAATTAAAGAAAATAGGTAATGTACCAAGAAGCATTTTATGAAATATACCACTGTTTGACATTTTGGCAATTGTTCAGATCCACTTTTCTTCTCCTTGCAACCTGATGCTATCTAGAACAGTTGGTAATAATTCAAGGGAGGTCTCCTCTGTTTCTTTTTTTCAGTTTTTCAAGGACGATATGATGTTACAACTTCAATTCTTAAGTTCAAAAGAATTTTTGACTTTCCAGGAAGCTTGTGAATGGCAGGCTTAGAAGGATTAGGACACAAGGTTAAACAGCTGAAGTCAAAATAATGACTTTGATATTTCTCTTTACTTCTCCTAATAAAGCAAGAATAGAACTCCTTGGTGAAGAAGAATGAAGGTCAATAGACGGGAGGTGTTTGGTGGCCTCTATTTAACTAATATGCAAATGCTTAAAAATATTCTTTTTATAGCACTTAGGTCAATTACTAAATCTGACATGAAAGGTCTAACTTTCAGGAAAACTAAGCTTAGGATTCAGTGTGCAGCATGATGAAACCAAAGGACTAGCCAGGACTCAGCATGGAACGTGATGTTGCATAAGTAAGAAAATTGAATTACTCTCCTGAACTATGGATTTATCGTCTGTGAGGAAATGACTTTCAATGTGGAAATTATCAAAGTGAAGCTCACTGCAAGGAATAGAAAAAAATATAAGAAAAAAGAAAACTTCCAAGAGAGTTATTTTCTACAATAGAAAGATATTATAGTATTTTGTAATTTTAGATGATATATTTTTTTTTCCATTTGAAGACAGATGAATTTAGGGATCATTTGCTTATAGGAAAGCAAATGATTGACTCCTTTTATTTTATGAAATACTATCTTCCATTAAATCCTAAATTGTTACTAACTAAAAAATCAAGTGTTTGGAGGAGTCAGTAAGATGCAGTAAAATGAACATGGATTTTGTGATACAGCCTAGAGAATTTTAGGCAGATGACAGGCTTTCCATATCTCAGGTTTCTTATTTTTGTAATGGTGTAATGACACTTCATTAGATTGCTCTCAGAATTTATTGAAATAATACAGTAGTTATGCCTTATCCATAGGGAATAAAATGTTGTAAGAGCTCTGCTAATTGCCTGAAGCCACTGATAGTACAGATCCCTATAAGTACTATGATTTTCCTATATGTAGGTACCTAAAGTTCGATTTATAAATTGGGCACAATGAAAGATTGACAACAGTAATAAACTAGAATAATTATAATATAATATAATAAAATTTATAATAGCATATGAATTATTTAGTACCAAAATTTTCTATTCACTACCTTCGTAGATTTTGATCACAGGAAACAGAAACCATGAAAAAAAAATCATGAGTAATTGGAGGATACTACATTTAGACATCCTGGTGATTTGTGGACATTTCCTAAATATTTATCTCTTTTTCCTTTTCAAAAATGCAGCTCTGTGTATTGAAATGTGTGCTAAATTTGATATCAGAAGACTTTGTTGAACATTGTCATTTTTAAAACTGTTTATCGAAAAAAAATGAGTACTAAAAAAATGAGTACTAAAAAATGAGTACTAGCTCTCTCTAGATTCAAAGATTTTCATCATCCCAGAAGAACATTCAGTCTCTTTAAGTATTTTTTAAATACTGTCTGGAGTTTTTAGTTTATAATGCTTTCATATTTATTCGTGGGTGTTTTATTTTACTTTTTAGATGTTATTGTAATTGGATTTTTCCCCTTTTTTGGATTGTTCACTTTTATTGTATTAAAACATAATCTATATCTTTGTCTTTACAATTTTTTTTTACTTTTTAATTTAATTCTACATACTATGGTTTGCAATTTGAGGTTTCAATTCTTATAGATACTGTATTTAATCAAATCAAAATAATTAGCATATATATTAAAATAAACATCCTTTTTGTACAGTGAGAACATTCCTAATCTTCCTGTGAAATCTAAAAATGTTAATTTCATAGAAGTTGAGAGTACAGTAGTAGTTAGAGACTGTAACACAGGACAGATGAGATGAGAGATTGGTCAACGCTACAATGTTACAGCTAAGAGGGATAAAGTAAAATATGTTTCATTTGACATGAGATCTATTTTGTTGATAGAATTCAAAAATCATTAATTTTTCATTTTTATTGAAGTATAAAGACACACTTTTAAAAAGATATATATAATATATTATATACAAACTGGTGTGTATATTTTTTATTATATACACACCAGTTTGTATATAATATATATAAAGTCTGGTGTGTTATTGCACAACAGAGTGGTTTACAGCAATGCATTGTGTATCTCAAGTTAGCTGGAAGAGAAGATTTCAAATGTAATTAGAGCTGATTTTTGTATTTTAAACTTGTTTCCCAAGTCAAACCAAAAACAGAAATAGTTTTTCTTCTTTTCCATTCTAAATGTTCTTTATATGATTTATCTTGCCTAATTGCTCTGGCTAAGACAAATTATAATGTTGAAGGAGGCATCCTTCTCTCACATCTGATCCTAGGGGAAACATTTCAGTCTTCCACCATTGAGAATAATGTTAGCTGTAGATTTATTTTTTATAAATGTTCTCTGTCATTTTAAGGATGTTCCATTCTATGCTTCATTTATTCATTCTTGCCACTGTCTTGAATATGTATAAAGAAAAAAAATAAAGTGAAATCCAATTTTTAATTTTTCTTTGCCTTCATTTATTTCGTTGGCCTATATCACAAAACTTCACAAAACATAGGATGGTGAAGATAGAATCCTGTTTTTCCCTAAAATATAAACAGAACCATTACTTTACTTTTTATATTTCAATCAACACTTACATAGGAAAAATATTTATTCCTTATCACATGAGATTAAAATTCTAATTTCCTCATGCTGTCCAATTTTGACTCAAGGTGATTATCGAATGTCTTTATTTTTCCTCACTTTACTACATTTTCTATTTTGTCCTACATCTGGTGACTATACGTGCATTTCTGCTTATACAATTTTGTATTTTGCTTGGTTGAACTTTTTAGAAGCCAATATAGCAACTGTTACTTACAATGTAAGTTATCATATTTTTGTTGTTATACAAAAGTTCTTTGGCTTTTATTGGTCTTCTGCATTTTCACATGAATTTTTATGATCAGCTTGTAAATTTCACAAACAGTGTAAGTTCTGGGATTTTGATTTGAGTTACATTGAGTTAATACATACATTTGAGGAAGATTTTATAATTTAAATACTTATAATTTACAAATAAGGTCTATTGCCCCATTTAGTAGGTTGAATAATATAAAATGATTATTTCTGTTGGTCAAAAATGGAAAAGTATCAGAAAACTCAGGTAGTTTACATTAGTTCTTCCTTATATAATGTTTTCTAAATTTTGGCATTTGGGATTATAATACTATTGTAAGTGTTATCTTTTGTAATGTTTTATTTTCTTAAAAATGTCATTGCTGCCTATTATTTTATTGAATTTTATCCCCTACCCTGAAATTACACTGACCTGTTTTAGGAGTTTGTTTACATAAGTTTTTGCATTACCTACATAGACAGTGTCATTTGTGAATCATAAATATTTGTTTATTCTTTCCCCATTCTGACCCTCACTCCCCAAACATCTGGACTTCTTGCAATGGCCAGTCAGTAAAATGTTGATTATAAATAGCGGTAATAATCTTTTTTTTAATCTCAAGTAAAAAGCCCTGAAAATTTCATCATTAATTATGACATTTACTATATATTATTAAACTTTTTTTTTAAAAAAGGAAGAAGTTCCAATTTATTCCTTACATACCATTAGGAGGATGATAATTATTATCACTAATATTGTCATCATGATTTTGTCTCTGGTTTTTTCACATACATTTTCTCTACCATCAACATGATTCTTTTTGAATTTTTTAAAAAGTATATCCTGTTAATATTGTGAATTATAGTCATTGATTTTCATGTTAAATTCCTTTATATTCCTTGAATAAACCCAATGTGGCAAGAAAGATTATATTTTTAAATGTCACTGCATTCAATTTCTAATACTTTGGTAGGATTTTACAACTAAATTTTGAAAGACAGTGATCTATAATTTTTCTTTCTTGAATTTTTCTTGTCAGAATTGGTATCAACATTATATTGGTCACATAGAAATAGAACAGTTCTTATTCTCTGCGTATCGTAAGTTTGGTGTTACAAAACCTTTAATGATTGGCAGAAATCACCACTGAGCTAAATTTGTGTGTATTTTCATTATGGAAAGTTTTTTCTTTCTTTCTTTCTTCCTTCCTTCCTTCCTTCCTTCCTCCCTCCCTCCCTTCCTTTCTTTCCTTCTTTTTTCTTTTCTTTTTTTTTTTTTTTTTTGTTACTGGGGATTGAACTTAGGGCCACTTAACTACTGACTCACATCTCCAGCCCTTTTTTATATTTTATTTAAAGGCAGTGTCTCACTGAGTTGGTAAGGGCCTCACTAAGTTCCTGAGACTTGCTTTGAACTTACAGTGCTCCTGCCTCAGCCTCCTGAGCCTCTGGGATTATAGGTGTGCACCACTGTGCCTAGCTCTTTATGGAGTAATTATAATATTTAATATATAATTATAATATTTAATAATTATAATAATTATCAGTAGATATAGACACATGCATGCATTCTATGCTATTTTTTTCTTTTACAAGGGGTAATACATGACTTCAAGGCATTAATTGAATGATATCTGTTTTTAATATTATATATTTTATATATAAGCATTTAGAAAATCTACTTGACAGTCTTTAATATGTATCCTGAAACCTTTTTCCTGTTTAACATTTAATATTATTGGCATATTATTTGGGATTATATATCCAAGTTTCTTATTTGTTTTCTGTTTGACTCACCTTTGTATTTTGGTCTTTTTCTCTCTTATGTTGTGTTAAAATATCTACTATTTCATTTTTACTTTTCTGTTTTCTTGACAGCTACATATTTTTACTATGTAGTAAGTGTTTACTCTAGAAATTAAGCATTCATGTTTGACTTATTATAGTTTGATACAAGTTATAGCACTTCTGCATAATATGTAGTAAATTTAATTTTCTTCTTCTTTCTGCCATATTGTTTCTATGAGTTTCAATTATGTCTACATTTTAAACTCCAAAGACATTACTATTATTGTTTTGCTCAGTCACTATCCAGTCGATATTCATTTATAATTCATGTTTTGCCAAAATGATCATTGTTAAAATTTCCTTCCTCTAAAATCATTTGCTCTGCTGATAGTGGGTATTTTTTGGCATTTATTTCACTGCAGATGTAAGTGAAAAGTTCTGGGTGTTTGAAATTAACTTTAGTTTATATTGACTTTTTAAAAGCATATTAAACAAGATACAGATTTTGGAGTTGACAGCACATTTCATTTAGAATTTTAATGTTTTCACTCTGTTTTTTGCCTTTTTTCTTTTGAGAAGTCAGATCTATGTCTTGTGTTACTCCTTCGAAGAATATGTGTACTTTAGTTTTCTGCTAAGCTAATGTAAATTTTTTCTTGATCTTTGGTTTTCATAATTATCTTTTTTGTAGTTTTTTCATTCCCCAAATTTTGATTAGGTTTCAATAGAGCATCTTGAATATATGGGTCTCTATCTTTCAGCAGTGTTGGACAACTCTCATTCAAGTATATCTTTAAGCATTGCTTCTCCATCATACTTTTTCTCCTTTTCATTCTTCATGCTAATAGTATGTACACTAGACCTCTCCAATATCATGCTAGTTAGACCTCTTTACTTATTCTCACATTTCTCTAATTTTTTAAACTGCATTTATGATTATCTATCTCTTTACTTCAGTTTGAATATTTTCTGTTGAAGACATCTTCCTGTGTACTAAGCTTAACTTCTGCTATATCTATTCTGCTGTTAAAGATGACATGAGTCTTTAATTTGGTTTACTGTATTTTTTCTCTTTTGGAATATCCACTAATTCTTTTCAAATTCAATTAACTATAAAATGTCTGCATTTTTCTGTTACTTTGAACTCCTTTACTTTCTGTATTCCAGAACATATATTTCATAAGCACTTAAAGTCCTGTCCTTATCACCTAGTTCCAATATCTGAACCACCTGTAAGTTTGATTCAAGTTTATGTTTTTACTTTTGATATTCAGTGTTATTATCTTGTTACATGGTTTACTTTGGGATGTTTATTTAATGACAGAATTTTATGTAAAATGTATAGAAAGCTCTGAGTAAATTATCTTCCTCTTAAGACTATGCCTACTTTATTAAGTAGAAATAGAGCTGATTGGTTATTTTGTCTTAATAAAGATCTATTTTTTTTATTATAACTCTGGAAATCCTCCATCAACTTCTCATTCATTCATTATTTTTTTTTTAATTTTTTATTGTTGGTTGTTCAAAACATTACATGTTTCTTGATATATCATATTTCACACTTTGATTCAAGTGGGTTATGAACTCCCATTTTTACCCCATATACAGATTGCAGAATCACATCAGTTACACATCCATTGATTTACATATTGCCATACTAGTGTCTGTTGTGTTCTGCTGCCTTTCCTATCCTCTACTATCCCCCCTCCCCTCCCCTCTTCTCTCTCTACCCCCTCTACTGTCATTCATTTCTCCCCCTTGTATTATTTTTCCCTTTCCCCTCACTTCCTCTTGTATGTACTTTTGTATAACCCTGAGGGTCTCCTTCCATTTCCATGCAATTTCCCTTCTCTCTCCCTTTCCCTCCCACCTCTCATCCCTGTTTAATGTTAATCTTCTTCTCCTGCTCTTCGACCCTACTCTGTTCTTAGTTACTCTCCTTATATCAAAGAAGACATTTGGCATTTGTTTTTTAGGGATTGGCTAGCTTCACTTAGCATAATCTGCTCTAATGCCATCCATTTCCCTGCAAATTCTATGATTTTGTCATTTTTTAATGCAGAGTAATACTCCATTGTGTATAAATGCCACATTTTTTTATCCATTCATCTATTGAAGGGCATCTAGGTTGGTTCCACAGTCTTGCTATTGTGAATTGTGCTGCTATGAACATCGATGTAGCAGTGTCCCTGTAGCATGCTCTTTTTAGGTCTTTAGGGAATAGACCGAGAAGGGGAATAGCTGGGGCAAATGGTGGCTCCATTCCCAGCTTTCCAAGAAATCTCCATACTGCTTTCCAAATTGGCTGCACCAATTTGCAGTCCCACCAGCAATGTACAAGTGTACCCTTTTCCCCACATCCTCGCCAGCACTTGTTGTTGTTTGACTTCATAATGGCTGCCAATCTTACTGGAGTGAGATGGTATCTTAGGGTGGTTTTGATTTGCATTTCTCTGACTGCTAGAGATGGTGAGCATTTTTTCATGTACTTGTTGATTGACTGTATGTCCTCCTCTGAGAAGTGTCTGTTCAGGTCCTTGGCCCATTTGTTGATTGGGTTATTTGTTATCTTATTGTCTAATTTTTTGAGTTCTTTGTATACTCTGGATATTAGGGCTCTATCTGAAGTGTGAGGAGTAAAGATTTGTTCCCAGGATGTAGGCTCCCTGTTTACCTCTCTTATTCATTAAATTTTATTTCTAGTTCAACTTGTCTTTCCAAATTTTTCACACGATGAGTCTACTGTATTCTGCAAATTTTTGTTCTTTAGGATAACACCAACATATGTCTGTGTACTAGGCTTTGCACCAGATTCATAGACTTCTGCTGACAATTTTTTAATGAGTGCATACTTTAATAATTCTGATTTTTCAGGATTTCCAATAAGTAATATTTTAATAATGTCTATTTTAATAATTTCTGTAAATAATTAATCTATTACAGTATTTAGAAAGGTACTATCCACAGGTCAAATCCCTAATATTTTAGTTCCCCATGGGATTTTGGTAGCTTAAAGATTAAGAATTGTCATACATATTGCAATGTGGGAAAAAACTGAAAGTAAGAATATTTCAGGATACATGAAAATTAAATTAAAATGTCAGTGTCCATAAATATAATTTTATTGGATCACTTTATTTAAGTCTTGTCTAAGGTTTCTTTCCTGCTATTTCAGAATTCTTAGATAGTTAAGACAGAACACATATGTTCTTGGCACTTTGTACTCCACTCATGGCACTACATACAGTGGGGAGGATCTTGGGTGCCTAATGCATATCCATGTGAAAACACATTTTTACAGATGGAATCTGTAAAAGTCTCTTTAAAAATCACCATTAGCAGATGAGCATTTACAAGCAATTTTAAAACAGGAGACACAGATTTTTGAATCCCAATTAAGAGAAATGTTCCTTCTTTTAAAAACAATTTACATTCTGATCTAGATTTGTATTACAAAAATGCTCAATAATTTTTACTGCGATATTTTGAATTCCATTAAACTATTTTGATATTTGATATTTTGATAAGATATGTCTGTATGGAGTATCCTTTATTTTGTTTCTTGGTCTATAAAAATTAAAATATACTTTGTGGTTCTTCAGAGAAAAGTTTGCTAAAGCCTGTTATAATGGATCCTGAATATTATTATTTTTTCCAATGATAAAATTTCTGCATTTCTTTTCAAGTGATTTATATTTAGGCTTTAAACAACTTCTTATTCAACAAATATCCTGAGTCTGTGAATGCAAGAAAAATACCAGAATATTTGAGAACAAAATGATGGCACCTTTAAAAGGGAAGAAACTCCATGTAGTGAAGTTGCTACCAAATGGCCAGCATTCATCTCAACATTGCTGACAAGTGGAAAATCCAGGGGTAGATAGATTGAAGTGTGAGTCTGTCCTGCTGGGTCCAGGTTCATCACCATCTCTGACCTTGGCTGACACATCTTGCCCATTCCCATTAACAGTTTTGAGATGATAAGTAACACAAGCTGGCTCATAGCATTTGGCTAAAGTTTTTACATCTGTTCAGTTGTTTAGTTCCTTTTCTAAAGGAGATGATTTTTTTGGTGTAAATTAACATACAACAACAACAAAAATCCTCATGCTTTCTGCCCACTCCCAAATATTTTGCACATACCTATAACCGAGACCTATTTGTATCTGATCTTCTAGTTCTTTGTATTCCAGGCATGTATACAAATACATCTTTTCTGTATATAAGTATGTGTGCCAGTGTGTGTGTGCACGCATGCACGTGTGTGTGTGTATGTGTGTGTGTACACACTGTATATCCCTCTATTCAAAATCAGGTAAGAATCAGATCATCCCCTTTTTGTCAACCTTATGTGAACCACTTTCATATCTTCCCTGTATTATTGCACAACTCCTATTGGATCTCCATATTTCTTCCCTTCCACTATGCATTTTCATGCTTATTCAAAATACTCTCAATTACTAGTTATATTTCCAGACATTTAGTTTTTTACATCTTCTGCAAAGAAAAATAATAGCAAGTAAGTTGTGATTCTCAAAACCTGCCAAAACAATTTAATGGGTGAAAACTCTTGGGTAATTCTCTAGACTAAAATAATTTAACATGAAGAATATGTTGAGTTAGTACATTATATTTAAGTGTATAATTTGTCTATAATTTATTTTGGATTAAGGTATAAGTGGATATAACTTTGCATTTTAATTATCATTCCTTAATTTTGAGATCATGTATTGAATAATCAATAACTATCAGTGGCCATTTTCTGTTGATGATGTAATTAATCACTGTCTTTTCCTAGAAATAGTATATTCTGTAGGCTTCTCAGAGACACAAGTGTCTTCTTCACTGTGGCATCTGACATTCCTTTTAGGTCCAGGCTAAAACTTCTCTAGCACTCAATTGCTCGAGCACCGTGGAGGAGTTCAGCAGTAGTGCTTTTTCTGCTGTATTTTTCCCTATATTTTTCTTCACATATTAATTATACACTGATTCCTCTTAATTTTTCATTTCCAACCCAGAACCCACCCCTATATCTTAACTTGAATATCTAGTTGCCTACCTAACATTGTTGTATAAAAACCTACAGAGCATATCAAACAACTAAGCCAAAAGAGAACTACAGATCATATTTCTACTACTACCTCTTTCCCTGGCATACCTGCTAGGGAAATCCTTGCCCATCTCGTAAATAGTACAACCATCCACCCAGTTTCTCAGCCCCAAGGTACTGGCATCATCACTAAATCATTCTCTATTCTCAAACCCCCAAATCAGTCTATCAGCAAGACCCCAAAGTCCATCCTTTGAAATATAAATTGAGCTAAATCTCTTTGGTTTCATTTCATCAGCTACAACCCTAGTCCAAATCATCATTCCTTGATCTCCTACCTCAATATTGTTCAGAGAACAGTCACTAAAACCGAAATCATGTCATAGCATTCTGTACCACTTAAGATTAAATCCAACTTTAATTGGCAGAAAACCATAATAGCGACTTAAGGTGAAATCTTGTTTCTTTTTTGCATAACTCTGGGCAGACCAGAAGTGAGGCAGTTCTAAGATGCTGAAAAACTCAGACCCTCTTAATTGTGTTGTTCTGTGGTCCTAAGTATACAGATTCTACTTCATGATCTGAGATGGTTTTCCAAAGTCCAAACATCATTGACCAGAACTTAACCATAGTTTACGTCTAGTTACAAAGTGAACTTGGAAGAGCATTCTATATTCTAGGCCGCTAAGTATCCTAATAGAATTTGAGAGTTCAATTTACAAGGAAAAAATAAAACATTTTTCAGAAAACAGCCTCTCTGCCATACTGTGGCTTAAAATCTTCTAGTAGCTTTTTATTACACTGCATAAAATCCAAACTTTTTTCTGTGTCCTATGAAGAACTTTATAACTTCATGATCTGACTCCTGGTTACCTCCATGACCTCATTCCCATGCATCCTATTTCTAATCTTTTATTTTACTAGAACTAGCCAGCTTTCTGTTCTTCAAATAGAACATTTCATTCATATTTGAATCATTGAACTCATTTTTTAAATGTTAAATCTTTTCTCTTTTTTTTTTTCCATAGCTCAATCCTTCCTCCAAATCAGAGGTCAATCCAGAAATAACTTTCTAATAAAGATTATCTCTCCATATTACAATAAAGCATCCTCTGCTATATCACATTTCATCCTCTTTGTAACACCATGAATATCTAAAATAACCTCATATACCCCATATATATGTTTTGTTTTTTATCTTCTATTACTCCAGTGAAATGTGACTTATGTCTTAAAGCCTAAAATTTTTCCCATATTTTTAAAATCACTTTTATCTTCTACCTGGCATGTGTTGGTATATTTAAAAATATTAATAACAACTGGCTTATGTTTCTAATTTAATTATATATCCTAACATGTAACTTGAGATGTCTATTGTCTACTCCTATGTCTTTTTGTACCTGTTTCTAGAAAAATATTATTGTATTTCATGTATTATGATTTTAAAATACTTGCTAATATCTAATGAGTTTTGTAAATTATCTTTTTGTGTTCAGAATTCTATAGCTAAGTCCAAATGTTTTATAAAGATTAATTTCATAATCAGCGAACAAATTTTCAAAGAAGCAATATTTTTTTGTTTTTGCAATTGTGATGGTGTTTTAAATTTAGTGTTTAAACTGGAAAGAATTTAAATTATCATATTATTAAGACTTTTCTCCAGGCAATATGGCATAACACCTAACTTATTTATATTTTATATTGCTTCATAAATTTTATAGTTTTCTTCTCAAAGACTTAAACACATTTCTCAGTTTATTCTATATATTTGTTGGTTTTGAGAAACAAGTTGTTTATGTCATAATATATTATTTCATTTATTTATTTTTGTGTATCATGTATTGAACTCAGGGGCACTTGACCACTGAGCCATGTCCCCAGCACTATTTCATATTTTATTTAGACACAAATACTCACTGAGTTGCTTAATGCCTTGCTTTTGCTGAGGCTGCCTTTGAGCTTATGATCCTCTTGCCTCAGCCTCAGAAGCTGCTGGGATTACAGGTATGCACCTCCAGTTCCGGCATATCATAATATTTTAATCAAAAAATTAAAAATTACTAAAATGAATATTCTAACTTCACAATGTACTGCCTAGAAAATCTGATTAACTCTATTATTCCATTCACCAGTTCTTCATATTTTCCAGATAGACAATCACAAATCTTCAAATAAACATACCTTTCTTTTGGTTAAAAAAATTGATTTTTGTTTTGGGAAAAAATGCATTTAAAAAATTAAAAATGTATTAGTGTATTTTTCTAGATATCAAATAATTTTATCAGAAATTAATATTCTTTATTAATTTGACATCTTTTAATACCTTGTACATTTTAAACCAATAATACAAAATATATAATTACACTTTTTAGTATTGAAGCATCTAGTTTTATTTATTAAAATAGAAATAACAACATTGCTGCTAGACTTAAATGCCAATATTCTCAAACCTCATTATAATATAGATAATTTCTAGAATATCATTAAATTATACAGCATATGTACATCCAAGATAAATATAATCAATAGATTCCTTCATTAAAGTGGCAGAGATAGGCCCAGTATGGTGGCACATGCCTGTAATCCCAGTAGTTTGGGAGGCTGAGGCAGGAGAATCAAGAGTTAAAACCCAGCCTCAGCAAATCGAAGCCCTAAGCAATTCAGCAAGACCCTGTCTCTAAATAAAATATAAAAAAGGGCTGAGGACGTGGATCAGTGGTAAGCATCCCTGGGTTAAATCTCCAGTTCCAAAATCACACAAACAAAAAAGGCAGAGATATTGGAATTATATGACAAAGAATTTAAATGTTCTAATATGCAATATGAATACTATTGAAATAAATAAATAGAATCTCTACAAAGATGTGAAGAAATAGATGGAAATTAGAAATAGAAATTAATAACTATAATAAAATATGTTTAATAGAATGGATGTTAATTATGGCCCTAAATTCATCCTCTGTTCTAATAAGACCAAGAAATTGAAGTCATTTAGAGCTTTTCTTCTCTTTTACCATAAAATATTAATATTTCAGAATTAGTGCATAAGAACCTCTTCAGTGTCATTCTTAAAATGAATTTCTTGTGTACTTTTTTATTTTTTATCAGAAATTATATGGAATTAGAAAAATCTGCTATCTGCAATCACCCAGGATGCATCTGATATGGATTAAGGATCATATTTCCCTTAATAATTCTTATATAAAAGCCATTCATGTATAAATTCTATGCTGATGTATAATCTACATATCTAGCAATAATCCAGAAAATAATTCAGGCATCTTACCTGTTTCCCTTTATATAATTTTTTCATTCCATCTGATATTTGTTTCCATGCCTATGTTAGTTATATTTAGAAAGTTGAGACAAGTCACTCAGAAGATTTTTAAGTAAATAAAATGTACATTACATTTGGAAACCTTCATTGAATTTTAGAGAAAAATAAAGCTGAAGCCAATCACATTGTGATCTTATAATTCACCTTGCTTTTTTAAAAAGAAGAAAATAACAACTATATTGTATGGATAATGTCTCATCTAATTTTTTTAGCAATTTGTAGCTTTGTGTGTTGAGGAAAATAATGGCAATGTGGGTTTATTTATATGTGACAGAATATATAGCTACTCTGTCTCCTTACTTTCATGGCTACTGAAATATCAATGTGTCAGCTAACAGTAGACACAAAAAATGTGTATCACCAATCAGTATCAAAAACTACTCTTGCATTTATTTTTCCTGATATGAATTTGTTTTGACATCTCTTGTTGAATATTCTCAAAATCTTAGAACAGCTGGGTGTGGTGGCGCATGCCTGTAATCACAGTGGCTTGGGAGGCTGAAGCAGGAGGATCACAAGTTCAAACCCTGTCTCAGCAACAGTGAGGTGCTAAGTAACTCTGGGAGACCCTGTCTAAATAAAATACAGAGAAAAAAAAAAGAGTTGGGAATGTGGCTCAATGGTTGAGTGTCTGAGTTCATTTCTCAGTACTTAAAAAATCCTAGAACAATATTATTTCTATTTTAATTAGGTAGCATGGATTCATGGATTATGGAATTTTCTCATGATTACAAAGCTTTGTATGAGTCATAATTTAAAAATGTTGAGTATTACTACAAAAATGATCATCTTAATGTCTATGTGATAGTGCTTCAGGATTATGAGAACAGAATTACTATCCAATCTCACAAAAAATCCTATATTCCCAATGGTTAAATGCAGAAAAATATTGACCTAATTTATAATGAAACTGAAATTTTGAATAAATAATACATTTCTAATTTCCAAACCCAACAACTAAAGTTAAGTTATTGAACAACTTGAAACTATGCAAATATGTCTTTTGAAGAGGCATTCACTAACTTCTAAAGTAGCATATTTTAGTTAAAAAATATTTTTCTTAAAATATTTGAACAAATACAGCATCCACTAATGAAAAACTAGGGAGATGAGGATCATACCTTAGTGTTGTAAAATTTATATATGCTACACCCAAGGCCAACATCATTCATTCTAAATGGAGAAGAATTGAAAACATTCCTTCTGAAAACTGGAACAAGACAGAGATGACCACTTTCACCAGTTCTATTCAACATAGTCCTTGAAACCTACCCAGAAAATTAGACAAAAGAAAGAAATTAAAGTGATACAAAAAGGAAAAAAAGTTCAAACTCTACTTAGGAAATTATTCTATAATTAAAACACCCCCAAAATTCCACCAGAAAGTGTCTAGAACTCATAAATAAATTAAGCAAAGTAGCAAGATATAAAATTAACACCAACAAATCAATTGTGATCTTATACACCAATGATTAATCAGCTAAAAGAGAAAATAGATAAAGTATCCCATTCACAATAGCCCCCAAAACAAACAAATTAAAAAAAAAAAACACTTAGGAATCTATCTAACAAAAGAAGTAAAAAACCTCTATAATGAAAACTACAGAAAACGTAAAGAAATGGGAAACCTTAGAAGATGGAAAGATCTTCTATGTTCTTGGATAGGCAGAATTAATATTGCCAAAATGGCCAGACTACAGAAAGCAATATACAGATTTAATGTAGTTAGTATTAAAATTTCAATGGCATTCTTCATAGAAATAGAAAAACCAGTCATTAAATTCATTTGGAAAAATAAGAGACCCAGAATACCCAAAGCAATCCTTAGCAAATAAAGTGAAGCAGGAGGCCTCATAATACCAGACCTTAAATTATATTTCAGAGCTTATAGTGTTAAAAAAAAAAAAAAAGCATGGTGCTGAAACCAAAACAGAGATGAACCAATGGAACAGAATAGAAAAATATATTTATGTGGGCTTGTCTCTGTGTTATCTCATACTAGACAAAAGCACCATAAAGATACATTGGGGAAAAGATAGCCTCTTCAACAAATCGTGCTGGGAAAACTGGAAATCCATATGTAGTACAATAAAATTGAACCCCTATTTCTCACCTTTACCAAACTGGATCAAGGCTGTAGGCATTAGACAAAAAACCCTGTGCATACAAAAAGAAAAAGAAGGTCCAACTTTCCATTATATTAACTTAGGAACCAACTTCCTTAACAAGAGTCCTTAAAGCTCAGAAAGTAAAATCAAGAATCAATAAATGGGATAGTATCAAACTAAAAAGTGTCTTTACAGACAAGGAAAGAATCAAGAATGTAAACAGAGAGCCTATAGAATGGTAGAAAATCTATATCTCCTGCAGCTCAAATAGAGCATTAATCATCAGGATATACAGATAACTCGAAAAACTTAAAACCGAAACTACAAATAACCCGATCAATAAATGTGCGAAGAAACTGAACAGGCATTTCACAGAAGAAGAAATATGAATGGTCAAGAAATATATGAAAAAAATGTTTAACATCTATAATAGAGAAATGAAAATTAAAACTACACTGAGATTCCATCTCACTCCAGTCAGAATAGCAATTATAAAAAATACAAGTAATGATAAATGTTGGCAAGGATGTGGGGAAAAAGGTACACTCTTACATTGCTGGTGCAACCACTCTGGAAAGTAGTATGGAGTCCTAAGAAATTTGGAGTAGAACCACCATTTGACTCAGTTATCCCATTCCTTTATATATACCAAAAGGACTTAAAATCATCATACTACATACATTATGTACTATATATATGCAGCCACATCAATGTTTATAGCAGCTCAATTCACAATGGAAAATCTATGGAACCAACCTAGGTACCCTTCAACAGATAAATGGATAAAGAAAATATGGTATATGTACACAATGAAATATTACTCAGTCATAATGAAATTAGGATGAAATTATAGCATTTGCCCATAAATGGATGGAACTAGAGTCTGTCATGCTAAATGAAATAAGCCAGTCCCCAAAACCAAAGGTTGAATGTTCTGTTTGGTATATGGATGCTAACACACAATAGGGGGGAGGAGAAGAATAGAAGCTCCTTGGATTATACAAAGGGGAATGAAGGGAAGGGGGAATTGGAATAGGAAAGACAGTAGAATGAATCAGACATAATCTCTATGTTCATATGGAGTTTCACTAGTCATATATTCACATATTATTCAAATTGTTATATATGTATTTATATTATGTCAAATTCACTCTATTATCATGTGTACCCCAAAAGAACAAATGAAAAGAAAAAATTAAAATCATATTTCTTAGGTTTTCAAAATCAATACTATAGAAACATACATTCCATCTTCCCATGAAAGCATCATAGACAGGATGTAGCATCCTTTCTTTGTGTTACAGACTTTAAACAATTGAAAGCAGGTCTCATTCTGTTCTCTATTTCACATTGGTCTTTCCTTTGTTCAGTGGATATGTCTTCTGGTCATCTCCCGCTTCTCATCTGACATGCCTGGACACACACTCCTAACCCATGTCCCTTCAATAATAAGCTATGCAGACACAAATACTTCATATTTGTCATGCCATAGGTTGCAATTTTATTACTAGGGTTTCAGATTTATTGTGGGATAAAATTAAGCACAAAATATGGAGTGCTTATGTAAGTACATTGTTGTTATTTATCAAAAATAGCAATGGTGGTGTGGGTACAGAAAGTCACTCAAGAGCCCCAACTGCATCCTTGAGATAGGAAGATACAGATCAGTTTCAGATTTGCTTCTTACATCTAATATCTCTGAACATAATTGGGAATTCTAGAATCCTATTACTAAGATGCATCAATAAAAATACAAAAAAAAAAAAAAATCTCTTTCAGTCCTTTTGTTTTTCCATTCCTGTGGTCCACACATATTGATGCATCTTTTTGTTATGGAAAACACGAGATGGAAAGGATTACTCTCAAACAAGTTCCATCTCCATATCAGTCCTCTAGAATTTTTGTTTGGCATGGGTCTTACTGAGCAGGATTGTGTTTCAGCTGATAATTTCTAAAGGAGTAAAATGTCATGCATAGTTGTTGGGGATGCAAAACAAGTCAAGATGGCACCTGGCAGCTTGCCAGGAGGAGTGGTTTGTGAAGCAACACCAGGGAGCCATTAAGATGGTGAGGATTCCTTATTGGCTGACTGCTGTATCTAGATGATGTTAATTGAGTCAAGCTGTGTGTAATCAGTTGGGTATATATACCTCTGCTGTCCCACAATAAAGTGGCTCCTGCTATCTCAGGTGCCCACTACTTTGAGTTCTCACTCAGTTCTTGCTGAGTTCACTCGCAATAAAGTAGTTCCCGCTTCAACTTTCAAGTTGCTTGTCACCTCTCAGTTATTTAGCCCAGCCGGACTATGGCACATAGTCTCTCACTGATCCAATATTAATAATAGAGAAGAGGGTCTTTTTAGGGCAAAATGACCAATTATGTTACAAATACATGAACTAGTTACGTTTTACTTTGTTTTCTCACCCTTCCTACGTTTCCAATAAAGTCCATCTCTTTCATTTGCATTTGTTCATAGATTCTGTTTTGAACTTTCTCATTATCCTTGGATACATAAGATTCTGTAATACTTACTTTGCTTGTGAGATAGCAGAAATAATGTTAAGTGCCCATCTATGGAGTTGAGCTCCTTTACTTGATTCTCAGGTATGCCAGTGACAGCAACTTAACTTTGAATATATAATCTCTATAAGCCCCAATTTCTTTCTTTTAAAAGGGAAAAACTATGTCCTGGATCAGAGCCTTAATAATTACATGGCAGTTTATGTAATATTATTATAATAACTTACTTATAAAAAGCTCTCAATAATTTTAGAAACATTTTATTAAAAATTTTATTAAAAATTTATTTTAGTTAACAGACAATTGAATCTTTTAAGTGTAAAAAGTTTAAATTATGAGTATATAATGGATTTCTATCTTATGGACTTATGAAGCCTAATAGATTCTTACATTAAAAATATATACAATTTTAAGTAATAGCATAGATCAATAGAGAAGAAAACCATATTAGCAGTAAGTCACTGGATGAAGAGTGTTTCTTAAGATAATGTTAATCTTGTTACATTCTAAGATTTATTAAATGTTTTGTGAAAATATTATATGGTACCCAGAGGCTTAAAAACAATGTATCCTGAGATTCTTAGAACTGCCATTAAATATAATCATCTATTCAGTCAGTTTCTGTAGGAAGAATGAATTCTGTTTGTGTTTCTAACAATAGCAATTGAATCCTTAAATTCAGTGCTTTAAGGAGACCATCTTTCTTCAAATACATTCTTTCTCTCTGGGAAGTTCATTGACAAATTTCCTGGTAATTATAAAGCTTAAAATTATTTTTTTATTTTTCATTTTTTAATTTGAAAATGCTGGAGTACATTAACATTTAAAGCTTTTGCTTAATAAGTCACAAACAATGTATATAAGGAAAATCTTTCTATAATTATTCTTGGTCAGAGATCAGCAAATCTTTTTTTTTTTTCAATAACAAACCAGACAGTGAAATATTTCAATTTTGAAGACATTGTGGGCATTTCTTCTCCTTTCCTTTGTGTCCCTTTAAATCAAGATAATAATTGTTTGCTTTTTCCTGGGAAATCAACAATATTGTTGGGCTTTTGTTATCCCCAAGGGTTGGTTACTAAGGCAGTATGACCTTCAGTTTTCTGGTGGTTCTACTTTTGCCCAGTATCTGGATGACCCTGTGTTGCTTTCTAAAGAGGAGGGACATCTAATATTGATCCTATCTATCTACTTTGATTTTTAGTGAAAAAGGGCACGTTTGCCAAGAAAAGTAATTTTTTTTTTTGAAGTAAAGTGTATTATATGGGATATGATTTATCCAAATTATCCCTTACTCCTAACATACCACAAACTCATTCAAAACTTTCCAGGACTGAAATGAAGGAGTAATTATGAGTATTTCATGGTTTTCTTGGCCACTGATATCAAAAGAACCTCAAGTTTTCTGAAATCACCATACTGCTATGTGACTTAACCTAAATTGTGTGTAATCTAAGCTCTTCCATGGAAGCCAACACATTAATGCAGTCCTTTATAATTTCAAATTAGCTCATCAGTGACCTCCTACTCAGTCCTAAACCTTTCTACCATTTTATGCTGAATAAGTTTGGCCTAGCCCTTAAATTCTCAGTTACATGACTTATACCAAAAGCATATTACAGTGGCTATTTGATACAGCAGCAAAAGACTTCCCATGTTATCTAGAGGAGAAATAGACACAGCAGCTAACTCTGTCATCATGGTTTAGAATCTCTTTTAAACATGAGAGTTTTCATTCTGTAAAATCTTTTTCACTCATTGAAGAAACATAAATATCTGTGTAGGCAGCCTTACCTCCTGTCAAATCCTATTACTTTCTCCTCCATGCACTTTAATTCATTGTTGTAATATTTTACTTCCTGCTACTCTTTTTTCCATTACCTGAAGAAGCAGGAATAGTGATTTACGATCTTCTATTCACAAGCTATTTTATCTCAGCTAGATTTATTAAAATCTTTAGAAGAAGGCTGGTTATTTTTGGTTGATGGTTTGTTCCTTCAGATCAAAATTTAAAAATATCAGAAAGGATGCGTGATAGTCAACTCACCCCTGGAGTATTGCCCCTTGCTGGAAGCAAATTCTATCTAAGTGATGGAAGTCACTGCTCTACAAGAACTTGTCAGACATAAGAAGGCTTATCCACCAACATGAAGAGGGCAGATCATTTGGGAGTGCCTATGCTTTGAGGATGTTTTGGAGACCATACCGGACTCTTGACTTCAGCAAAATTCTCCAACTAAGAATGGTTGGTGATATAGGAATCTTCACTTTCTTTGATTTTTAGTGATATATGGATATTGTAAAGTTAGGAGCACATGGAAAATGAGGTAAGATGGAATCTGATAACAATTTCCCAGCTGACCATTAGACCATCAGACCCACCTTCATTAAGGCCTTACTTCATATGAAACCTTAAGAGTTACTAAGACTTTGCTGGCAAGTTTCAGTGAGTCTATATTATATAATTCCAGCAATTTAGTAAGAAAATGAATTCAGGGAGAAACACAGGTACATATGTCATAAAAAATAACTTCTTGTGTTCTCAGGAAGGTTACTTGATATCGTCACAGGAGTTCATGAAAGGTTAAAATGATTTTACATGGAATTACACACTTAAAGAATGAAATTGAGTACTAAACCTTAGTAGGCCAAATTCACCAGAATTTGTTAGTAAATTTTCATAGTATATCACATCTGTCATCACTACAATCCTGGTTAAACTGCAAATTGTGCCACACAGGCAAGATTTCAAACTCAAGGGCCCTTTAGAGCACCTCCAAATGGACATCATACCATATGGTTCTGTAGTGGGTTTTGGAAATCATCTCATTGCCTATCATCGGGATGCACTGAAGGCTTGCTTTGATGGAGAGCTGTGGCCTTAATAGTAATAAAAGTAATAGCTTGATTTAGCATTCTCACCTTGAGTAGCATCAATCTTTAGTGACCATAGTACCCAATTAATTGGAGTAATTACTGAAGGGTTTTGTAAATTCTTTGGAGTTCATACTCTATATCTGATTCACTATAGAATGCCTATATATCCCCCAATCTACATGAATCTTAGAATGAACAAATGGAATTCTGAATCTCAAAGCTCTCAGAGACCCTGATGCTTTTGTACTTTGATGAATTGTCATTGTCTTGGATGACAATGAAGTTAACTCTTTCTGGAGTTTGTCAACTTTTTGGTTATATACAGTCTACCCATAACTATCATAACTAGAAATATCATTTCTGTCTTATTACTTCTAATCATTGCATCACAAATTGGCAAATATTGAAAAACTTATTAAATGGGATCTTTAATAGCTTAACCCTTCTTTCTTCAATACCTTCAAAAATAACCATTGTATGTTCTAAAATCTAGAAATATGTTTTCAGGACGTCAAAGAAACGTGTCCTTGATTTTCAATGGAATTTGTACTTATCGGATACTGTGAACTTGAGCACAGTAGTCAAACTCTAAAATGTTGTCAGTTGTGACTTAACCATAGGTTCTGAAATGTCCTGTGGCAGAGGTCATGCCCTCTGGAGATCTCTCTGTGCAAAAGTGCTGAAGGGATGGGCCAGTTGCTATGTTGATGCCCTGATTTAATAGGTGTTTCTGTCTATAGAGCTATTTAATTTTTCACCTTGAGTTCCAGATACCAGCTGCTCAAAAGTAGAAAGTTATGGGCACAAGCTGATAATCATAATTGGGCTGCTCATGCTCATGACCTTGGCTTCCCTTGGTTTGAAGAAACTTTCCCACTCTTTGAATTAATAAACTTACATCATAAATATGCTGAACTTGCTTGTCGTCAGTCTTCCACCACCAGAGGCTGGCTGAACCACCAAGATCCAGATTTTCTCTATTCATTTACATTTGTTTTTTCTCCATCCCCTGGCCCAGTTATCTCCCTGGAATAATCTGTCATGTAGGTCATGAAACCAAAAGTTTGATTCATGGATTCATGTTTGTCAGTTAAAAAGAAAACAATGTTAAGTCAATTCTCTCTAAGAACATCCTGACTCAAAAAAATCAACATTTTTAGGAATTTTGGGAAGAGACTTCTAAATGAGAAAGCTTCAACCCAAGACCTCTGCACCAAATATATAAGTCTATGTAAAAAGAGATTTCTGTTTCTATCTGTGGAATAGACCATAGATATCCATGTGTCAATTTACATTCTTTTTTTTTCTGAGATATCTTCTTTCCTATTTGGGGTGTTAAGTTCTCTTCATCAGTCTCTCTGTAACATCCCCATTCTTCATATAGGTTTTTGCATATTTAGTCACACATTATCTAGTAGTAGTCGAATATGTAAGTACATTTTTTGTACCTAAATTAGATAAAACATAGGATCAAAATGAATGTTTTTTGGGCTTGTACCTGTTTCTATTTAGAAGGTATCTAATTTCAGGTAATTAATTGATTTCCTAGTAATGAAGCTGAACCATTAAATAACGTTTTAGATAACAAACATCACAGAAAGCCAGACAACTAACTGCCTGCAACTTCCTTCCTGTCATACCTAGGAGATATTTCTGACCTCCATAATGTCTAATCCTTTCCTTGGTTCCCAGTTTTGTGACCAAATATTGCAGAGAGGCTGGATGAGAACAAATGGCATATATTTGAAAGTAATGTCATTTTGTTAGAATATGAGATATAGTCTCTTTTGTTTTATATCTACCCCATGATCTAAGTTCTACATTTTTTTATTACCTGTCCATTGGATTGCTCTTAATCTTTAGAGTGTCTTCAATTATTGGAGACTTATTTTGTATTCTTTCATCTATGTGGAATTTGTTATTTTTATCACTGAAACATCAAGTGAAACTCAAAATCATTCTATCTAGCAAAAACAAAGATTCTGTGATGCAACAGACACTAAGAAATCACAAATTCTCTTTTGCTAATGAGACTCTTCTGAAAGATTTCATTTATGTTTTAATTTAGATCCCTCCTCCCCAGATGTACAATCTACATACAGAAAATAACATAAATTGTAGGTAAAGATAATTTGTAATATTTCTCTCTGGCTCCTGGATACTGGTAACCAATTCTCCACTTTTGTTATTCTGAAAATGTTTATTTTTTTCTTAATTTGTGGATTCTATTTTTACTGGGCCCCAAATTGTAGGTTGGCAATTAGTTCATTTCAGAACTTGAAAGTTGTGATCCCATTGTCATTCTCGTTGCTTCTTTAAAGCAATGTGTCTCTGTTCTTCTGACCTCTTTTAAAACCATATCCAACTTGATTGTCAACAATTGTAATGTGTGTGCGTGATTTTAAATATTTTTCTTTTAACGTTCAGGAAACTTCTTCAAAATGAAGCTTGAACATCTCAAATGTTGCTGTCCTGCCCTGCACCACCATTCTCTTTTCAACTTTAATTTCACATTATGTTGTAACTTTTCATCTTTTTTCATATTTTTCTTATGGTCTCTTCTGACATTTCCATCATTTTCCTTTTTGTTTTTGCCATGTTATGTGCTAATATACTTTATCAAACCTCTTCTTTATATTTCAAAACTCCTATTAAGCTTTTGATTAGTTTTTTTTATTTTAGTTATTATATTTTTTATCTTAAAATTTTCACTTGATACTTTTTCATGGATTTTAGTGTCCTGATAGATTGTTCCATCTTTTATCCATTTTCCAACTTACCTTGTTTAGATAATTTAAAGTTCTCTCAATTCTCCTAAGGTCATCTTGGTTCTGTTTCTAATTGTTTCTTTATCAAGTTTATTTCTTTGTTAGAATCAATTTAATCGCTTTTTTTTTTTGACATCATTTGTGAAAAAGCTCACGAGACCAAGATGTTGCCATTCATTTTCCTTGGCTTTTTAGTGCAATGTCAGCCCACTTTCTTTAAGGAAGAGTAGATACTTTAATCCAAAAGGGGTTTAAGCTGATTCTGCTGGTGTGTATTTAGCATTGCTTCAATCTCTGTTTTACCTCTTCTCCTAATCTATAGGTCTCCAACCCTCACATATGAGTGTTTTAAAATTAATACAATCACCTTCTTTGTGAAATGAAGCAACATTAAAGTTTACTGTGCTTTCAGAAAGTTTTGCTTAGCTTGTAGCTTCTTCTTCAGTGCAGTTAAAAAATAATAATAATAAAGCCAGGAAACCATAAGTGGTGGCTCTCTTCTCTCTGGATATCCTTGGAAAATCAAACTCCAATATATTTTCTTGCCAGTCCCTTGAGCTTCCCCCAAAGCAGTGCTAGATTTTCTGTGTTTAGCTCTCCTCACTTCTCTTGATTCTTGGCTTCTTGCCTTGTGTGAAGAATCAACAAAAGCCCTAAAGGCAAAGGTGGTTTGATTGAGGTTTCTCAGATGTTGGCCTCTGAATCCTGCTTTCCTTGGGCACTGTGTAATTTTTGAAGCCTTCCCTTAACCTATACCATCCTAGATGGAAAAAGACAATGAGGCTTACAATGACTATGTGTTCCCCCCACCAAAAAAAGCAAGTCTTTCTTAGATAGTTTAAAGAACTCATCTTATTTTAGAGTTCCAAAAATTAACTGCAAAAGGTATTGGTGCTATCTCTGTTTCTCTCATTCATATATATATGAATATATATATTTATATTTCTGTGTTATATATATATGTATATAAATATGTGAATGAGTATAACTATAGAAAGAGCTTCTAAAATTATCATTAAACTAACAAATATACTTCTAAACTATATTATGGTAATTCATAGAGATTGTTTTTGGGTTTTTTTTTTTTTTTTTTTGGGGGGGGGGTTTGAGGGGTTACCAGGGAATGAACCACAGCGCTTAACCACTATGTCATATCCCCAGCCTATATATGTGTGTGTGTGTGTGTGTGTGCATACATATATATATGTGTGTGTGTACACATAGATACATATATATAATATAATATATAATATGATGTATGTGTATAAATATATAATATAATATAATATATATGTGTGTGTGTTTAATTTTGAGACAGGTTTTCTCTAACTTTCTCAAGGCCTTGCCAAGTTGCTCAGGCTGGCTTTGAACATGCCATCCTCCTGCCTTAGCCTCCTGAGACTCTGGAATTACAGTCTTGCTTCACCACACTGGCTCCTGCAGGCTTTTATGCTAAGGAAGTTGACTGTTTAAAAAAGTGATTCATATTTTGGTATTTTGTTATTGTTGTGCTGGATATTGAACTCAGGGCTTCCTGCATTCTAGATAAGCTCTCTACCACTGATCTACACCCACAGTCCAAAGGCTCATGGCTTTTCTAAATAAGGTTGCTTATTAAGTTATAGGAAAAATTTACATAAATTATACCATTATGGTATGAAATTTTGAATTGTTTGTTGCTTTTCTTGTAAAATAATAAAACCAGTGGTATTTTAAAAAGAAATTAATATCTTCTAAAAATTAATTGGTTATGGGAAAGTAACTATAAAAAACTTAAAGTAATTTTAGAGGAGAAAAGGAAGAGAAATTGACTCTCATATTAATTTGGCCATCCTACCATGGACAAAAGAAGTAATGGAACTAACTGTGATGAAAAGAGTTGGGCATCCCAGGGATTCCTCATGCTGTTCTCATCAAAATGTGATAAAAAATCAAAATAATGTTATAGGAACCAAACTTTAATGTGAGAGGCATTTTTCTGACATAGGAAATCTGGAAATGTTTGGTAGTAAAGTTTCTCTAATAAGGCAACTAAATCATGAGGAACAAGAAACAAACACTTTTTTTCCTCAGTATAAAACAGGAAAAATTCTCTGTGCATTGTAATCAGGACCTACAACAGGCCCTTGAAACAAAAATTGGGATTAATTGGAAGACAAAACACATGTGAAATGCAGTTTATTTACATTTGAGATTGGTTGAATTATGCAAATTCAATGACTGATCTATGAACACACACATGTAGCAGCATAGAAATAACAGCTTAATTTTGTGATGATGTTCATGCTTTCACAAGTTGTGTGAATCCTTCTTGAGATACTTGTTTTTATTTCTGAAGTTCATATTGTTCATTGTATTTGATACTATACTCACACATTTCGACAAAACATAAACTGAATATATGGAAAAGAATCAAATGAAATTTCTTAAACCATAAAATACAATGCAAGTAGCTATGTCATCTTTCTAGAAAATTCCACACCTATAATTTATTATCTCTAATTTTCTATCAAAATTTCTTTGAAGTAGAAGGAATATGTAAAGCATTTTCAATACATTCCTTGCAGAATCCTTTCAAATATGTCCATTTTTTTCAGATTAATAGAGCTCAATTTTTTAAACTAAGTTGTTAACACTTTCAATGATATAAATGTTATGGTTTTAAAAACAGATTCAATTAGTTTTACTTTACAAATGGCATTTTTTTTGTACTGAGTTCTATTTATTATGCAACAGTTTGTTAGAATATGTGATTATAATATAAAATACAATCCATAAAATAAACTTCAGAAATAAAAAGCAGTATCTATCTTGAAATACTCAACCAACTTGTATGCATGTGTGCACCATTATATAATTTGGCTATTTCTATGCTGCTGCACATATGTATTCACAGATCAATCAGTGTTTTTGTCTGATTAAACTAATTCTGAAGTGTTTGACACAGAAAGGTGAAGGATGTCTCACTCTGTTCAGAGGAGCAGTTTTCTGAGAAAGGGGTACCATCATTAGATTGTGGGGCTAGCACAGAAAGCATTCTGTGGTAGAAAGATCCAGGAGAAGAGAAAGGTTAGGAAAATAGAGAATATTTATATGTGTACCATCATTGCAAAGACCTAAGCCATAGCCTTTCCTTTTTTTCAGTTCTATAGAAACTTTATTACAGTAGAATTTCTTCTTTTATTTTTCCATGATGTATAAATGGGTTAAACATGGTGCCTGCATACTAGAGTTACAAAAATGTCATTTAATTTTTCATACTAAGCTGAAACTCATTAACAACCAAATTCAATTTTTATACATGCAGTTATTTTAAATCAACTCAAATAATCAGTTGGTTAGCAATTTGGAGCCTGCTGTCTTTGTATACCCTGAAATACTGCAACAAACATCTTCTAGCCAGAGATAAGATAAACCTTTGAACTATAAAAGATTACCAGATGCTGCTGCCCTTTGGAGTTGTCTGGTGTACTCTCCCTATCATACTGCTGAGCGACATCATAAAGATACACATGCCTCTTGTTAGATTTTCCCTCTCTCCTGGGAATTCTTTTATCTTCTTCCCTTTCTGGTAGGAGTCACATATTAGCTGGCCATTCCCTCTGAAAGTTCTCATGCTGTGAGGGACTTCCCAACATGCAAACCTATCAAAGAACTCCCCTCCCCCAAAGCTTCTTGTGCTCTACTGCCACCTTGTGGTGATGTATTTTTCCTTGATAAGTCTCAATTTCTAACACACTGCATTAAATTATATAAATACCATTATAAGGGTTAAATTACTTTTAACTCTTACTGATAAGTAGTGTTTGAAGAATGAAGTAACTGTCATGTTTATAAGAAAGAAGAGCTTTGTTTCATATGTTGTGAGTTCACCTTGAATCTTCTGGACAAATTATGGTACAGACTTATCATGAATTATTGGCAAAAAAAAAAGAGTGCTAGAACACTGGAAAGCCAAAGCCATAATAAGAGCCAGTTGAATTATTACACATAGAAAAGCATCTTGAATGAGAATTGTTGCAATTGAACCAATGAGCTTGCCTTCAGAATATAACTAGAAATAGAGCTGTGGTTTCAGTAAGTAAAGACAATACAGATTATATCAAACTAACACTCAGAGGAACAATTATAACCTTAGAATCAAATAGAAAAAAGAAAACAAGAGCAAACAATACATGTATGTTATAAGGAAGGAAATGAAGGTGATTTGACCCTCATAATAGGGCATCACTAGATGGAGCCCACATTTATACCCCCTCCTTTTGATGTCAAGTAAAGGGGAATTAAAAATATATAAAAAGTTCAGTCATAGTAATTGGAAATGTCATGCAAGAAAATTAGGAATGCCAGAGCATCTGCATATTAAGGGAGAAAAAGTACTGGAAAAGAAAGTTTCAGAAGGAGAGGACAAAATGTCAACATTAGCAACCTTCAAATTCCAAATACTGAACAATATAAATTAACAGACTCTAAAAAGCAAACAAAGACTATAAGACCTTATTGCAAACAAAGAGAAAACAAAAAGGCTAACAGCAGACTTAGCAGAAATAGTAGAGGGCAGAATTTAGCAAAATGTAATCATTACAGAGGGGAGATTAAAAGAAAAAAAAAGGTGTTAACTCAGAATTCTATATCTAGTAAAAATGTTCAAAAATGAAAGTGAAATAAACATTTTGATTATAGAAAGTTGTGAGAATTTGTCTCCAAGAGATATGCACAAATGAAATACTAAAGAAATAATCTTAGAATGAAATGGAATGACAAGACATGGAAATTCAAATTTCCAGATAGGAACAAGAAACTTGAGAATTAACTAAACCTAAAATATTTTTCCTATAGTCTTTGAAAGTCAGTTTACTGTTGGGTTGGGGATATAGCTAAGAGGTTATTTAAAAATGAAATATAATGTAATCTGTGGTGTATAATATACAAAGAAAATTATATTTCACTAAGTATGGCAAGGATGTTATTGGAACAACATTATTTATGTATAAATATGTACACATACATTGTTATATACAATAGTATAATGCTAATTCAAGGCAAATGGTGATGGTATAGAGAAATATTTTCATTCCTAGAGATTTAACACTAAAAATATATAAAACAGTAGAGCTAAACATCTAAAAAAAAGATATATCAAAGCATAATTAAAAGATGTGTTCAGCTCAAAAGAATAAAGTACAAAATGAAGTAAATATATATCAAATAAAAAGTACAAGTCAAAAGCTAATAGCATGATGGTAGATATAAAACTATATTAATAACTATTGCATTTGAAAATGAATAGAACATAACAATTAAATTTCCAATGGCATTTGAATTTAATTAAATTGTAATTGTATACCTGAACCAAATAATGACAACTATATGTTTTCTGAAAGGGACAATGAAAGTATGTTAAAACATACCCTACAAATAATGATCACAAAAACTGCATGCTGAAAACTGAGAAACAATACCAGAAATAAAGAGGGACATTCCATATGTCTGAATCAATTAGCATATTAACAGTTTTAAAATTGTATACAGCAAAAACTAACAGAAGTGGAGGGAGAATTAGGAAATCTGACAATTTTATGGAAAAGTTTCAATTATTTTATTTTGTTATTTAAAAACAATTCAGAAAAAAAATAGATTATTCCATGTCATAGTCTACATGTGTAAGTATCTTCCCAGATTCATGTGTTGAAACCTAACCCCCTAACTGATGTTAACAGATGCTTTTTTGGGGAGATGATTAAGCAATATGATTAGTTCTCCTTTTAAGAGAGACTTTAGAGGGTTTTATTGCCTCCTTCTCCACAGGAAAAGGAAGCAAGAAGACATCTTCTATGAAGAATGAGCTTTTATCAGACACTAACTCTGCTGACACCTTGATTTCAGACTTCCCAGATGTGCATCTTCCTTGGTTCCTTGTTTAAGTTACACATTGTTAGTAAAACTTTCTTTGACCAACACATTTAAAACAATCACTTTCTCCATCACTCTTCATTTTATACCCAGCTTTTATATCCAGCTTTACTTACCATCATACCCTACCTACAGAGTTTAATTGTATGATTATTATTTGTTTACAGGCACTGGTATGTAAATGCTATGGCAACTTTAAAGATTTTGTTCCTGCGGCTGGGGATGTGGCTCAAGCGGTAGCGCGCTCGCCTGGCATGCGTGAGCCCGGGTTCGATCCTCAGCACCACATACAAACAAAGATGTTGTGTCCGCGGAAAACTAAAAAATAAATATTAAAAAAATTCTCTCTCTCTCTCTCTCTCAAAAAAAAAAAAAAAAAAGATTTTGTTCCTAATCCTATCTACAATGCTTAAAACAGTGCTTATTTAAGCCATTGCATGAAAATTAATGTTTAATAACACAGTATTCTTCTAATTCAATTAAATATGTAACATCTATGTATCATGAAAAAGTATAACATATTAAAGGAATTTAAGAGATAAATTGAAAATAATTAATGTTTGTAAAAGAACATTTTGGCCTAAATAATCCTTTCATTTTACCATTGAGAAAACAGATCTGGGAAAATTTTCCAAAAATACACAGTAAGAGCAAGTGGCAGAACACACTGATCTATACATTTTTTACCTCAATGTTGTGACTATCCCAGAACATGTGATAATTATAGGGTTCAGTTTCTCTGATATAATTTTTTTAAATAGAGAATTAGCTGCCAATGTTTAAATATTAACATATTTCTTAGAAGAGTTTAAATACTAGTTTATTTGGAAAAAATGGTACATTTACCAAACAGGATCCATACAACCATTTGGTAATATTTTGTAGTGCTTAACACTAAGTCAGCTTCCTGTTTTACCATGTCTTCTGGATTATGGACATGACACTGCAACTTCATGTTCATCATTTATTCTAATATTTTATGCATTTTCATAAAATGTATAATTCTGATAATTATGGCCTAATAGACTGAGAAGAAAGTTAATTGGGATTAATGAAAGAAAATGTAAATGGGAGTGTCTCCAAACCTCTGCCTCAATGTTTTATGAGTGTAATATCCATATATCCCTGGTTAAATGCTCGTTTAATGTTTCAATTTCCAAATCAATTGATTCTACTCAAAAAGTCACCTTGGAAATATTACATATGTCATTTATGCTTTATTATAAATGGCATTAGTAAATACCATACATTTTTATCATCTGGTACAGATAGGTTTTATTGATTAAATATATCTTTATTGAGAGATGGGAAGATTGTTGGTTGGTTTGTGTATAATCTGAGATGCTAGGAGGGAAGCCAAAGCCAGGCTAATTTCATGAGGGTAGTTTTTGATAGTCATAGATGAATATCCCTACTCAAAAAGTTTCAGGACAGTTGAAAGAGAGGTTTTAGGATGTTGGGAGAGAGAGATGAGGGCAAGAGGAGAGATGTTATATTAAATTTCACCAGACTGGTTTTGTTGCTTGTCCTTGGTGTGCATGGCTCATGCCAGATTACTGAATTTGCTTTGTTGAGCACAAGTTTGCATTTCTATTTCAAGTGGTATAGACAGTTCTAGAAAAGACAAGTCATATATTATATGAATCAAATTTTCTTTTATCAATTTTGCCCATCACTTAATTGTTGGTGATGTCAAAAATATATCCAGCCTGTTGGCTCTTGGTTGAAGGCAGCTTTATTATGTGCATTTTTAGGGAAAAATGGGAATTAAGAGAAAGCCAAATCATTATCATAGTTTCTGTTTTAATGATACCATAAATAATTTTATGTGGTTGTTTCTTTTTTCTTTATTGCCCACACAGCTTCCTACATGGCCAAATTCATTTCTTGATGGCATGCTGGTGATTGAACACGTAGGTGCTTACTAAAATAATTGTGCTGATGAGACATATGGGTACAGTTTTCTTCCAGCTAATTTAGTACTTTTCCTTTAATGTCTACATAATATTTTGCTTTCCTAAACAGTATAACTGGCATTGATAATTACCAATTCTGCAGGATTTTCTTCCCTGTTCTCAATACTCCTATTGTCATCTGTCATGTAGGATTTTGTTTTCCCACTTGCATTAAAAAACATTCAATATGACGTTAAAACTCAAGACATTGCAGCTTAAAGTCTGAAATATTCTCTTTCTCATATTCTCTCTGTTCCCTTTTCAAGAAGAAATATCTTAGGGCACAGGAAAACTTTTCTTCCAGAGGAAAGATTCTGTCAGTGTCACTGGTAGGGACAGACAATATGATGGCATAATATGCTCCAATTGAATAGAGAATAATTTCAACTTTTTTCCTTAAGTTTGCATCAACAAAACATTGACACTACATTACTAAAAATATCATTGCTTATGATACCTCTAAAATTGGGGTGACAAGATTTTAGAAAACATCAATAGGTGTTAGTTATGAGGATTCTGTCATTTGTTTTTTTTTCTCATGCCAAATACTTAGAGTAAAAATATGACTAATCACTCTGAGATTTTTCTAAACTAACACAGGAGAAAATAAACTAATTCTGTAACTTAAGAGAGAATATGTTTATGCACAATAATAATGCATGTGATGATGATCACTCTAGCCTATTTTGAATTTATTATTCTATTTTGTTCAAAATTATGTATTTTTAGCTTTTATATTTGATTCATAAATTCACATCAAAGAGGGATAATATTTAAGTCTGAAAATATTAGGAATGCATTCTTACACAGTGTAGACTTACTGTTGAGCTCTAGAAAGAGTACTGAAATATAAAATGTATTGACAAGAGATAAACATGGCTTATAGTCTATTGTACTAAGTCCCTTATCTCCTGTCTTATCTTATAGCATCTTCCATTTAGAACTCTTATTTGATAATTGCACAGAGTACTCTAATTTCAGATAGACGTTTCTTAATTAATTATAAAACTATCCTTATTGAAACTATAAAGAATCAGGTGGCTAATAATATTATCAAGACTCACTGGAAAAATGCTGGGTGAGATATTTAAAAACTTTAAAAACCTAAAACATTTGTGTAAAATGTTTGTTATTAATTAACTTACTTGTTTATTATACAAGTTATATATTTGGTATTAAGGAAGAAGCTATAATACCAGGTTGCCTGGGTTCAAATCCTATATCAGACATTTAAATGTGGAAAGATAAATACTTTAATGGAGGTGAGTGTTCTCAATCACAAGGCTTTTGTAACAACTTTCAAAAATGTGAGGAAGCATGCATATTATGTTCAAATAATGAGTCAGTAAATATTTGTTATCATTAGCAGAATAATATCAATCATAAAGACACCAATGATTTTGTTTATATCTAAATATATCTGTTTATATTCACTTTAAGAAAGTTGGTAAAAAATAAATTCACTTTATTGTATTTATCTTGGAAGGTTTCTAATGAAACTTGAATATTTGGAAGTCACTAAGTGAACAAGAAGAGAAAGGTGTTATAGGCAGGAGGAGTAAGAAATTTAAAGCCTCTGAGGCAGCACCCAGAATCAAGAGCAAGTAATGGATAGATTTTACTGGAAAGAAATCTACCAAAATAGGGAAGGAACAAAAGGATTATGAAGGAAGAACAAGAAGTCTGTTATTAACTCTGGAAAATTATTGAGTCCTTTAAACAGGACAATGATATGATTTTATTTCTTTCAGGACATGCTGTAGGAACCCTGAATGAATGCAGGTGTGAAAGACAAGAGGTAAGTCCTATTACCTGGGAGTGTTTTGCAATGGTCAATGTGAGATTGATTCTAACTTGTGCTAAACAAAATCATAAGAGGAAAAAATAAATGTGTACATTTGAAATGGAATCAACCTCACCCAAGGACCATGTAGTGAGTTGGGAGTAAATTAAATTGGAAGTCACACACAGGTTGTGGCTGGACGCTCCCAATTAAGCTTTCTTATGAGTAAAAAAGATAAGTTGATTTTTGTTATCTGTTGCTTGATCTATTGGACATTTGGAAAGAATACACACACACACACACACACACAAAGTGATCCAGGAAGGATCAGATAGTCATCCCAGAAGTATTCATCTCAAAATGGTAAAGGTAGTTAGCATTTTAATTTTTATTAATCCATTTTTATTTCCATTATTCCATGAGTGGGTAGAATTTTCTAGGAAGGGCCCACCAGTAATGGAAAGTTATAAAGAATTCATAAGAGAGAGAACTGATAGTAGGGAAGAAGAAGGTCAGGAAATGAGTGATAAAAGTAGGTACTGCTAGAAATTCTGAAATGTGTCCCTTCTACCGGGAAATTAGAAAAGCAGTGGTGACACTGCAAAATAGTTTCAATAGCGTGTTGCTGACAGAACAGGATTGCAATGATAGGGCAGAAATGTCCTGTTGCCAAAAAATATTTAGTGCTATACATTGTATCAAATAGTGTGTGTGGTGAAGTCTCATGTCTACTAAAATATTTGTTTATTTATCCATGTAGTCAGGAATCTATGACTTCTAAATATAAATGTTAGCCATGGTTCTTTTACTAAAGCTAGTGGTATTCATTATTTATTCATCGAATTCTCTGAGGTGTTCATTTCTATAATACCCGAAAATTTCTGTAGAAATTAAAAAAAACATTATTTAAACATTAATTGCTAGGAAAAATGTAAGAACTAAAAAAAATATCCAGAGTCTGAGGGATTTTTAATGAAAGAAATGAAATGAAAGACATTTGATTATGTCTTTATGTTACTAAAAAAGAAATCCATGGAGAGAGAAGTCCAAATATTTGAGAAGAAAGAACAAATATGGAGAGAACAAACTCTGAAGAAGAAAGAGAGGGCAAGATTGAGAGCATGGGGAAAGAGATCAGTGTTGGATAGGAAGACAATTTTCCTCATAAGCAGTAGGGAGAGATGTGAGCTGAAGAGGTATATGTAGTCTTTTTACCATTATGAACATTAATTTAAGTAAAATGTCACCTACAATAAATGGTAAAATACTAATGAATGAATTTATTAACATATTAGTCAGTGATAAAGTTTGTTTTAAATCAGTTTGGTTCGTTTATGTAAGATATGTGTAGGTAAAGTTGCTAAATAAATCAGACTGGGAGTAAAAACATAGGAATAGTAAGGATTAGAATTAAAACTTTCTAAAACTTAAAGGAAATAATTGTAGAGAAATAGATAATCCAACCCATATAAATATGAGGTTGGTATCTGCAAATAACCCTTCATTTTATTGAAAATACACACTAAATTCATTGAACATATTCAGATTTATTTTAATGCCTTCATTTATACTTTATACTTAAACTCTGTTTAATATAAAGCAGATTACTCAAGATTTCTTCATTTTACACCTGTGTAGATTAGGACCCTACCTTGGAAAAAGCTTCTGTTTTCTTAGATGTTTACACATTTGACAGCTTTCTGAATAACAGTTCATGAATATAAATATGATTTTTTCAAATTACATGGTATATTTTCATAGTAATTTTTGCTAGCTTTTAGCTAAATAAGATTTTAAATAATAAGAATGAGAAACCAATACATGTTAGAATTCATTTTGAACAAAATGAAGTGTAATGTAAAATATAAGACTAATATCTAAAAATGGCATTTTTGGAAATGCATGAGACATTAATGTTCTCATTATTGTTTTAAATAATAGTATAAATTGTTCCATACCTTTTGTATTTGAAGGCAGAGATAGTGGGTTATAATATTTTATATGGAGTATGATGTAAGTTCACAGACACCAGAACACAGGAAAAAAGTGGGTTTTGCCAATGTATTTATATTATTATTATTTAGGAGGAAAGAATTGGTCAAGTATTTGCTCAGTTTTCTATCATAACAGTTACACTTTTATATTTGATATCTAGTTCAAAGGCATACAGTATAATAACCTGCAAATACTCTTATCTAGGCAGAGAAGACTAGAACAATCATTAACAGGGTTAGATCATTTTAAACAAGTTGACATTTTTGCTTTAGAAATTAGAAAAACAGTGCTGTGAAAATTGTGTTTTTCATGTCTTAGAGTTGATTGATAATGTTTATACATTTATATTTCACTAATGAATTTTTAATTAGCTGGTTTTTTCAGTACTTTGCCTGAAAAGAGCAGGTTTCCTGAGATTTACTCTCTGAAATGAGGTAGTCACAAATTTCAAAGTAGTTTATGGTGATAACGTAGCCATTTTCTCTACCATATAACAGAAACAAACTCTAAAAATAAGATAAACACTTTATTTTATAGATTTCTTAATGAATTGCATGCTATTGACAATATAGTACTTTCTTTTATATACCCCATTAATGAGAAGAAGCTCTGAAGCAGCAAATACTTTCTTTGATTCAATTTGTAGGCAATTCTATATCTTATCTGTAAATTGAATGTTTAAAATAATAGTAATTGCTATAACAAGAGGTTTATTTTGTGTTTATGAATACTACTAGTATATATGCATCTTAATTTGGTAAAGTACTTGGAATAATAGTTTTTTATTAAAGGATTTATCAAAAGATAATAAGCTATAATAACATTAAATATGGATAGTTTTATTAATTTTAATTAATTTTAACAAATATAAGTACCACCTGTACTACCTCTACTGCTACTATTGCTATTTATATATTATCTAGTTGTTTCCCAGTTCTTAAAATGCATTGTGCTAAAAATTACTAATTCACAGTTTCAATTATTAATTAAGCAAGCCAAATAGATTTATGACAGTTCTTTTGAAAAACTTACTTCAGGAACAACATCAGAGACTCTGTGGTTGTATATCACATTTTAAATTTTTTTTGTATGCCAACATTTTGCTGGATGGAAAATTTATTTAACACATTTATTTTGTATTATAAGAAAAACTCTTAGAAACTTATTGATATGTGGAATTCTAAAAAAATAATTTCAACTTGCCTTCACTTATCTATATTCCATAAATCTATATAATCTCAAAGTAACATCCTAAGGACAGGAGTCATTCACACAGGAAATGCAATAGTTATCATAGTATGATGACTTAAATTACTTTTGCTACGTTTGAAGCACTGAACCAAGTAAACAATTACAATTGCTCTTTGACTTATGTTGGGGTTTTGTGCAAATAAACTCAAAGTAAGCTGAAAATATGACAAGTCCAAAACACATTTAATACACCTACCTGCAGCACATCATAACTGGGCAACAGAGTACACCAAAGAGTATTGGTTGTATACCCTTGTGATCACGGGCTCATGGGGAACTGCAGCTCAATGCTATTGCCTAACAATGTACTGCAATACTAGCCTGAGAAAGATGAAATTCCAAATCCAAAGAACCATATCAACTGAATGCACACACCATTATGTATCATTGTAAATTCAAAAAATCATAAGTTGAGCCATTGTGTAAGTTGAACCATTGTTAAAGAGCAGTCTGCACACTGATTATCAAATTTCATCATTATTTATGCCAGGAAGAGATAGGTAATATTCTCATTTTTCCCATAAGGTATTGGGGTGTTTCCCAGATTAAAGGCCCAGTATATGCTGATTTCAATATTTGAACTGGCAGTCTGTCTTCAGAGCCCACTTTCTTACCCATCGTGTTCTACCGCCAAAGAACAAACCTTTATTCTTATGTTGCAAATTCTGTGTCTAGTTACTGAGTAAAATCCAAATTTCTCTTCTGGTTGTTCTCTTGGGATTTTTCATTAAATTGTACTTGTTTCTTTTATTCTTTTAGCAAATGTTTCTTTTCAGATATTGAATGTATTTTCTGTATCTCCAGTTCTGTTTCTCATCTTTTAAAATAGTACTTGTCTATCAGAAGCAGATAGATTTGAAGTGTACACATACATAATTTATTACATATATTTCCCATTAACTATGTATACATGCATATGTATATGCACATAAGTATATGTGCACCTTTGGCTTTTTGTTGTTTTTGAACTGTTATTATGATTGCCAATATTTCAATTTCTTTTAATCTTCCCTTGAGGCAGGTTAAGAAACAGCATCTAACATTTATACAAACCAAGTATGAAATTGTGAACTTTGGGATTTATATTTATTTTTTTATTTTGTATTTCTTATTGCCCAATAATGCTAAGCAGTGTCTGTTGGTTATGAAAACAATAGAAAGTAATTTGAGAAAAATCTTTATTTGCCTAAAAAATTTTATTTTTTCATCATTTTTCAAATTAAAATCTTGCCAAACTAATATATTTAAAAGTTAAAAGCAAGTAGAGTTTATTTTAAGAGGCTGTTGACCTAAATTCAACTTGGGGCATGGGACAAGGAACATTAAAGACGAGTATGAGAAAATCAATAAGATGTCTATTTTAAGAGACATTACAGGACCAGACCAGAGACATAATCATGGGTTAACAGAAAAAGTAGCCCAAGTGTGCAAGTGAGATCCTGGTAATGAAGTTAAGAGTGGCAATTGAAACTTGGTTTCAGAAAAATGTGCTGACATAAGGGGCTAAGAGTATCAGACAAAATGATTAGGACAATACAACTTTTGGTTAACAGCATGCATTTGTTTTCATGAAGCATTTCACAAGCCAAGTGAACACTGGCTAGGAGGTACCTTAAAGGTTGTAAGTCACCCTTTTCAGTCAAAACCTTGCTAAAGAAACAGTGCATTATGGATATTTATATACGATTATTACTAGATACATTTAAACAATGATAGTAGACTAGGTTTTGTCTGTTGCAAATTAGATAGTTAAAAAAATAACTATTTGGACTTGTTTTAACTTCAACACTTTTATTTAAAAAGTGGTTGATTTTAGCCAGAGAAGGATATCAAATTCAAGTTTGTAGGTTAAGTTGGGGCTATATTCTAATTTACTTATTGATGCAATATATTACATGTCCAGATTAATACACTTACAACAGTATTACAGTATGGAAATATCACACTGAACCTATTAATATATGCAACTAATACTGTTAAAATTTAAAGGAAATGTTCTTATATTTTTAATCAAAAGCAAAAGAAAATAATGGCTATACTAGTAAAATTCCTTGAGTTGCTAAGAATCTGATAAAATTTTTCATATTTTTATTTTAGAGATTCCCTACTAGGGAAAAAAAACAGTAAACTAAAACTTAATTTTTGACATGAGTGTAATTGCAGGTGTGTAAGATACACATACACAAATATACGCACGCAAATAATTCCATATATATCTATATAATATATACATGGAAATATATATGTATATATATATGGAAATATATATAAAAAATTCATTATATTGCAGGTGTATTTTCAAAAATACACTAAACTCCACAATTTCCTAATTTAGAATAAATGAGCAGTAGACAGAAACTGGCTTTACAGTTCTAGGAGTCTAATTTCAATACTAAAGTTGAAGAAAATGGGTTCCTAACTAAATGTAAAGTTAGTTGCTCTGAACTCTAAAGCAATGATTTCATGAATGAATTCTTATTTTTGTCACAAAACACTGAATAGCCTTAATGGTAACCTTGTGAATGCCCCTATCCAAACTGCTGCAGACAAGAAGAACATAAAATTCTGCCCAGAACCTCAGGAGATTAAGGCAGGAGGATCTCAAGTTCAAAGCCAGTCTCACCTATTTAATGAGGCTCTAAGCAATTTAGTGAGGCCCTGTCTCACTAGGTGATATGGCTCTGTGATTAAATACCCCTGGGTACAATCTCTGGTACCAAACAACAACAAAAACATAAAATTCTGGATGAATAGTTACATTCAATGGCCATTGTTATATAGACAACCCACCTAGCCATTCTTTTCCATTGGAAAGACATAAATAGTAAAAATTAACAGACAGGACTCACCTGGTCTGGGACCCTGCACACAATAGGTTATATTCCTTTTCCTTAACTTCTTTTCTTCCGTTTAAAATGTCTCCTTTGCATCTGGTCCTTTCTCTTCTACTATAGAAGTGGTCTATGACACAGATAGAAGGCTTAGGGAATTAATAATGATGCTGGGAAAGACAGAATCTATCTTTTCAGTAGGATTCAATCTCTAAGGAACAATACAGACTTAACTTTACAGAGGGGATTTTGAAAGATGTGAAGAGTTTTCATGAGAATAAAGAGGTAGGATACAGAGTAAAACAAAGAGATTCTGACAGTTTTGAAGTCCCTGATCCACAATGCCTAGATATAATTGTGATTTTCATACCATGTAGTCTATTAATAATCCTTCAAATATTTGTGAACACCTATTATGTGGCAGGATATTTAAAGCACTGGTTGGTTATACAGCAAGGGATAAGTAAGTCCCTAGCACCACACATTTCTGGTGGGAGAAACCCATGAACATTACTATGTAAGATTACAACAAAACTGTGCTGAAAAATATAAAGCAGGAAAAGTGAGTAGGAAGTACTGATAGTAGGCATGGGGTGGAATTTTAAACAGCATCATTATTGAAGGCTTAGTTGAATTGGTTGTTATCTGAGAAAAAATCCATAGGTTTTTTATGGATTCCAGACTGGTGGAGAGCGAACTAGGAGATTAATATATCTTCTACCAGGAGAAACAGGTGGGCACCACTTTTATTTATTGTCTATCATTCTTTATATAAGGGCATAAACTCCATGAAGGCATTGGCTTTTATTCTTTAGTTTACTCCTGTATTCTCAAACACCACCAAGTTAGTAGTAGCACTAAGTTTACAGTATATGGTTTCGTTTAATATAAAAAGGACCATTACAGTGAAATAGCCAATTGCCATCTTGCCATTGTGCACGAGTACACACACACAAACACACATTTTATTTGATAATAAAGACAAGTGAGTAAAGGCAAGTTGAATCAACTAAGAAGCCGAAGGAGAGTTCTAAATGCATCTGACTATATCTAATACTTGCATAATCTCTTTAACTCTTTGTTAAAGCCATGAATTATTTCCAGTTTTTCTGCCTCAAAAGATTTGGTTGGGTTTCTGTAGCATGGTAATAAATGAGTTCTGAATAATATACTGGTTATATTTAGCCTTAAAACTGAAAAAATCTTTTGAATTGGTCATTAGAAGTTTATAGGGTACTTTAGAGTTCTGATAAATGTTAAAATGTATAATTTCCCCATTGCATTTTTTTTCAGAGAAACATTTTCTTAAACTATAACTAGGGATGAAGCTCATTTGTCTTAGCTGATAGAAACTATCATTGCAATACATTTAAAAACCTAAAAAGAAATATACTTTGATTTCTGGAACTGTCATAAAAACATTTTTCTTAAGAGACAGGTTTATAAATTTTTTCTTATTCCTTTTCTTCTTAGAAGTCATGGGTACAACATAAGTATAATATTCTGATGACAGAAGTTCTTCTTCTATTTATTTATAGCCATAATGTGTTTTTATGAGGCCATTATAAGTTTTAAATGTTTGGCAGGAAAAAGGGAAGAAATTTAGCAAGGAAAAATCTTCCAGTTTTTTTTTTTTTCATTTATAACAATTGTTTTAAGTTGGATCATATCAAGTATATAAAGTTTATTGTTTTTTAAAGAAGTGGAATATATCTTAATTTTTAAAATAAATTAGTAATAACATCTTTTATTTCAAAATCCGTGATAACTCAAGACATTCTGTCTTAAAAGCAGAAATTAAATATCTTAGTCAACTAATAAAAATTGTTTGGAATGATATATATGTGTATGTGTGAATATACATATATATACATATATGTGCAGATATGTGTGTTTGTGTGTGTATAATTTTTTCCTGGTGACCTTGCTTTTATTTAGGAAAAGAAAAGGCATACTGTGCAAATTATTTACCAGTTTTAGTATCTCAATTAATGGCAGCTGCATATATTAGAAGTGAATAGTTGTCACAATTATACATCTTTCCATCAATACAATAATAAGGTAAATAATTATAGACCCCTGTGTAAAAATAGAGAATCAAACTTGAGAGTTAGGTAGAACTGGAGCAAAGCCTTTAGAGAGTTTGTGGACCTAATATAGTAATAACCAGAGTAGGGCAGTGATCAAAAATAAAACACAAAGCAATAAATAGAGAGCATGAAAATTAAAATATAGATGGCCAGTAAGCTCTAAGTGTTAGAAAATTAAGACAGCCAATCATCTCACTAACTGCAATTACTTATAATTTGTACTCCCAAATAAAATACAGTCTTTCTGCAATATAACATTCATAATTACAGCATTCAGCTGCCCTCCTACCCAAAGGCTAGTTTTTCCCCCCAGAACTATTATAGTTATGAGTCTTTAAAGATTAGTTTTCTACTTCAAAATCTAGGGTCTCTAATTATCTCAGAATGTGGGGGGAGTCTGCCACTTCTCTTGATTTAAATTCTAGGAGAGTCTGACTCATTAACGTATTTTTAAAATCTCCTTTTATTTACCTTATTATTTTTTTTTTACCATTCTAAAGCATCCTGTATGTGATATATACCATGTTTTATACTCTATTCTATATTTTATTAATTTGTCTGGAAAGCCAAATGTTAACAGGGAGAGATTAACCTCTAAATTCTTGTGATTTGAATTGATAATTTAGAAACAAAGATAGCGGAGAAAGTTGCTCTGTTTTTAGGGCTGACAGAAAAAGATGAGATAGAAGAGTTAATTTCTGTATCTTTATTTCAATGATCCATTGTTCTTTCTTTCTTGAAAATATAATAAAGAGTGAGAGGATCTGCTGCATTACTAACAAGTAGCAAGTAAGTGTGTGCTTGAATTGAACTACTGGTTTTGAGGTACCTGAAGGTAAAATACCAATTAGTAGAAGCCTAGAAGCAATGCTCCAGGGAAGAGCAGAAGGGGAGAGTCTCAGTCTGGAGAACATTAAAGTCACATGAATCATAGGATTTTTTAAGCATTGTATGTGTCTCAGATTGTGGAAGGTTCTTTTCTGTATTGATAAATAAAGAGACATGTAAGCAAATAATTAATCAATATGTAAGAGAGGTGTTAAAAGATTTATAAATCTTAATGTTTCAAATGCAAACTCAGTTTGTGATATATATTTTTAAATAATCTGAATTAAATATTTTGAACTCTATACCCCCAAAACCATTTGATGTGACCTCAAGTATTGCATTGCAAGTAAATGCACATTTTCTGCTTAGATATTAGTCTATGAACATTTTGATTCTAAAGACTTTAGCTTATTCATATCTGTATGTGAGAATTTAGCTCATGTGTTTGCTTACTCAATAAAAGATGATGAATGAATCAACAACAACCAACCCTTCCTGTAAGACCGACTTCCAGAGAGGAATATGGCATAGCTGATATTGGCCCTTTTTTCAGAACTATAAATGGATCAAAGAAAGAAACCTTAATAAATTGTTTCTTTTTAAATCCATGTTAGGGAGAAGCAGAACTGTAAACAGGCAGAAAATATGAAACAAAGTTTTAAGATCAATTTCATAACTTATTAAAGCCCACAGTTACCTTTTACCCAGTGGAAAATTGTTTCATGTACTAATATTAAAATTGGGTTTGTGGACTAGTCTTACACTGAGCTTTTAATAAAAGATGGTTCAGAATACTTTGAATTATTGGGAAATACTAGTTTAAGGTGACATTTTAATTTGTAGTACATAAAAGAGAGATGGTTAACACTCAAAACAGTTTTCTTAGGCACCAATCAGCAACATACACACAGCTGGACATACACGCATATAATCATGTATATTTACATTTAAAAAGTCTGGAAGAAGACCAAACATCAATATTAAGTATAGGACCTATAATAACAAAACTATAGTTGAAACAAGGAATAGAATCTCATTTTTCATGTGGCATTCAACACATGCATTAAATTTAATTCTTACAGTTTATACAATATCCAGTATTGGTAACATGATGATTTGAGAAGATTTTCTTATTTTCCAGTATGAATACTGTAATCTTTTTGTCTAGAAATTTGTAATCATAGTACTCATATTGATATTTTGTAAAGTAGCCACTCAAGTTTTATAACTATTAAATGGGGATACTAGACCCTAATAATTCAGGAGAGAACATTACAAGTTATAATCCTAAAATTAATTCCAATCCTGACATTCCTGGGAAATTATTAATTTTTTGACATGCCATGAGTTAAACATGTAGACCACTGTAAACATAGATATTTGTGTGGTAATTTTATACATATGTATATATAAATTAAGCATCAGATGCTCATTTTTTCCTTGTTACTTGAGACATGAGGCTGCCATTTCTCCTCCTGTTGTCATACTAGGTTCTCCCCAAGTTAGATGAAATAGTTCTCTAGCCTTTTCCTGTGACACTTTTCTGTATTAAGATTACCAATTCTTTCTTGTTTTTTTTTTCCTTTTAATTTTCTGCAAAACATCCTTTAGTAGTTTCACAAGAAAGAAGAAAATATATATGGGAGGTAAAATGTTGACCCCCTGTATGCTTCAAAACACCTGTATTTCTTCCTGTACTTAATTGACATATTTCTTTATAACTTGAAAGTGTTTCATTCTGTCAGGCGATGGTGTTGAAAAATCTGATGCTGTTCTTAGTCTCAGTTCTTTGAGAGTGATCTATTGGGGTTCTCTGTGGATATTTATTTTTGTTTATTTTTGTGGAAGATTTAAGATCCTGTTTTTACCTGGCATTCTGAAATTCTTCACTGATTTGCATTGTTTTGACATTCCTTTAATGTAGTTGTCACCCAGTTGGTCTTTTTACACAGAACACCTGTGTCTTCACATAAAAGCAGTTGTTCACTTATTTTAGTTTCCACTTTCAGTTAGAAATGAGTTGAAGTTTGGTAGTCCCTGTGTAACCATTAATTATTAATAGTGATTAAAAAAAAAGTAATATGCTGGTAAGAATTGAGGAGGCTAATCAGCCTATAGACACTGATCTAAAAGTGGCCTGACATACTCTTTATGGTGGATGCCAAAATGACAGTATTTGTAGCTTTTTCTCTTCTAGACCTTTTTAGTTATTTCCAACAAAAATATTTGAATCTTCTAATGGAGAAGACTGGGTTTAGGGAGAGAAGTATAATATCTGAAATCTGTGAGCAACCAGACTCTAGGTTCCCAGAGACTCTTTTCTATAGTTACCTACATTATAAATCAATATTATAGTTTAAGTATTAATATTTCTTCTAAAAAATTAAGGAAATTTTCTTATCTATGATTATTACCCTTTCTGTTCTCATTGTCCCTTTGAGTTTCCCACTTGCCATATGTCTTTTCTGTCATTGTAATAGAATTGTGTTGGAGAGTGAGAATAACCACCAGCCATCCCTTGATGCTTCATCACCTAGTTGGTAAAAGGTGCAACTGAGTCCTCTGCCCCCCCACCCCAGGGGCTCTCTAAGGCTTGTCAGTTTAGGCAAATGACATGTAAAATGTCTCTGGAAGTCATTAAATTATATCACTAAGGATGTAATATGGTTTCCTTTTGAGGTATGTCCATACATATTAAATCGAGCAATTAGTTAGGATTTACATTGATAAAATGAGGATTGACAGACTGATTCCAACCTAGGATGCTGGTGGTAAGGAAAAATTCTCAGATGAACTTTGTCTTTAACTCTTTCCTTGTCACATCTTATAGTAGTTGGTACGAATAAAAAGGCATGAAAATAAAGATTTAGTTTGACCTGAAGCTTGTAATGAAAATTCATATATCAACTGAATAGATCAAATTTTAGAAAGGCACATCACAATGCACAATGATTTTCCCAAACCATAAATATGAAATTGAATGCGTCTAAAGGATTTTTGAATTTGAGATAAATAATTGAAGAATCAAAGCACTAAATACTGATAGATTGATAACAGTTCATATAAGAGGAGCTGAGGATTTTATTTAACTTTCTTAAGGGTATTTTTACTTCAAAATAACAACAGAGGCAAATTTTTATTTCTCCACTCTGATGAAGTAACTTATACCAGATTTGCCATTCCACACAAAACAATTATTAAGCTAGATGATACATATCTGGTATCTATACTCGCACCCAAAAATAGACATCATGAGACTGTATTATTGAGAAAAAAGAAACAAACACATGAGGTGAGTTTCATACTCAACTTAGATTTCTTCCTGGGACATTTATTAGACTATGGTAAAGGAAGATAAAACTGAGACAGAGCTCAGCATTCTTTTTTATTATTAGTAGTAAATTTTATCTTAATCAACATAATATTTTTAATTGAAAAAATACATCTAAAATACTATTTATAACTAACATTATAACTAAATGAATTTGGAACAAAACATTGTATTTTGTTGAAAATACAAGATATTACATAGAGTAAATAAAGGGGATATAGTATAAATAGATACATAATAATCACAGTTACTTATCTGAGCTTAGTTTTGTTAAGATATAATTTCTTTCTAAATTGTTCTATAGTTCCAATACAATTATCAATCAAAATTATAGAACATAGTAAAAATTGTAACATTGATTCTAAAACATGTTGGAATTCATGGGGCTTATTATAGCAAACAATACTGAAATTTAAAAGCAAAATATGAGGTCATATATTACTTGATTTCAATGTTTAATATAAAACCACAGAAACAGTAATATATGACATTATATTAGGATATAAAAATTAATAATTGAAAATTTGACCCACAATGTAAAATCATCTATCTAATCTCTTCACCAAGTAAACTGGAAAAATTGAATAAATATGTGGAAAAAATAACACTAAACTCTGACACCCTCTTATGAACTATAATTAATTTTTTTAAGAGAGAGAGAGAGAGAAAATTTTTAATATTTATTTTTTAGTTTTCGGCGGACACAACATATTTGTTTGTATGTGGTACTGAGGATTGAACCCCGGGCCGCATGCATGCCAGGCGAGCATGCTACCACTTGAGCCACATCCCCAGCCCCCAACTGTAATTAATTTGAGATGATTCATCTAACATAAATATAAAAACTAAAGTTGTGAAGCATTTTGAAGAAAATATAGGAGAAAAGTGTCCACACGAATGATTTTTTAGAGAGGATCCCCCAAAACATTGTTTATAATAGAAAACTAGAGAAATTGGTCTTTATCAAAATTGAAATAGCTAATAAAACATAGTGTTATATAAATAAGATGATAAATCTAAACTAGGTAGAAATGTTTGCAATGCAAATATATAATAAGGGCTTGTATCCAGAATATACAATTTCACACAAATAAAAAAATACTTATAACTCAATAAAACTTGACAAAAAACTTGAACATATGTTTTAAAGAAAAGAGCATAAGAAATTACCAAGATGCACAATTAAACTCCTCAATATCACTAAAATTAACCAGGCAGTACAAATAGAAATCACAGGGAAAAGCTCTTTTGCCTGTACTTACATGACTAGATTAAAAAGACTTATAACTTTTGACAATAGAAGTATAAAATGGTGCAACCAATTTGGAAATCTGCAGGGCAGTTTCTCATAGAGTCATACATACCATATTAGCTTATGACCCACAATTCCATTCTTAGTTATCCATCCAAGAGAAATTAAAACTTAATTCCATGAAAAATATTGTATAATAATGTTTCTGGCTTTATGAGAATTCAAACTATAAACCATTCAAATGTTCTAATAGAAGAGTAATTTAATTGTATTATATTTATATGATAGAATAATAATTTTAAAGTGTAATCTAACAACACATGAAAATATAGAAGAATCTTCAAAATATGTAGAACAAAATAAGTCAAATGCAAAGAATATAGAGTGTCTGATTTTAATTATGTAAATATCTGGAGAAATATATAATCTATGATGGAAGAAAGGTTGTAGAAAGGCTAGTTTTCTCCCAGTGGGAAGAACTGACTGAAGTTCAATAGGTAATTTTCTGAGGTAATGAGTTGAAGTTTTCTGTTTCTTGATTTATATATTCATTTTATGTGCTTCTGCATATATTAAAATATTGAAGTATACACTTGAGTTATATGTATCTTATTTTACATAAAGTCTCCCTCAATATGAAAAGTCATATAAACTTACAAATCATATAAGCTAAAAGAATCAAAGGCAAACGTTTCATTAAAAATATTGTCCCCTGGGGCTGGGGATGTGGCTCAAGCAGTAGCGTGCTTGCCTGCCATGCACGGGGCGCTGGCTTTGATCCTCAGCACCACATAAAAATAAAATAAAGATGTTGTGTCCACAGAAAACTAAAATAAATAAATAAATATTTAAAAGCTCTCTCTCTCTCTCTCTCTCTCTCTCTCAAAAAAAAAAAAAAAATTGTCTCCAGAAATTCACACACACACAAACATACACAAGTTTTATCTATAAATACAAAAATGTAATAAAGTATATAGAATACATCTTGCTGTTTTTATATAGACAAAGTCACCTAGGAGTCAGAATTTACATATTCTTCAGTTTATGCCTCAATATACTTATGTTTCTCAAACTGTAGGAAAATATTAGAGGCTACTGTAGAGATTAGAGTTAAGCACACACAATGATGCAATTGCTACTGTGTTCATTTGTTGACCCAGGCTCAGTGTACTCTGAATTGAACCTCCTGTTGGTTTATGTACTAGATCTTGAAAACCAACTTTTCAATGAAACCAGCTGATTTTGTGGTGCAGCTATAGTATGATACCAAGAACTGACTAAGTATCAGGACCATGTTAAATGCTTCACATTTATCAATTTACTCACTCTTTACAGAAATCCATTAATCTAAAGAGTATAATTATTATTATTTAAGTGAGAATTGAATGTTCTTTAAGGAAATTAGTCAATGACTATAAGGCTCATTTTTGGTGGAGAAACTTCTAATTCAGATAGTCTAATGTGCGGTTTTTGCTCCTATTTCTGTGATATTCTAGCTCTCAATAAAGCAAAGAGATGATTTTCATGAGCTTAAAACTATACTTTACATTCTAAAACCATAAAATGTCTATATTTGCTACTCTTTCCAATCACTTTATTAATTAACTTTAGTTCATATAATTGACAGGTATTTTAATGGCTGTCCAAGATTTTCAAGTGTAAAGATCCTGCAGTTAATATTCACTGACAATGGGAAAGGTCAATATTACTTGAGGATTAGAACACCAAGAAATAATATTGGAATTTATTTTGACTTTTAAATGACAATGAATTTCTCTGGCATACAGTTTACTAGAAAATTAATCATAATAACAACACTTTTTTTAAATCCAGGATTTAAAATATTAATAGTAGTATCAATTGTTTTCCATAGTATATTTGTTATATTTAAGTGGATATTGCAATCTCAATTTGCAATAAATTTATCAATGGTGTGCACATGGAAAAAATGGAAGATAATTTGCAATGTGTCAAATTTTAAAAATTGAGAACACAGCCTGGAATTAATTGTTGAAAATTATAAATACATTTTCTAAATTTTCTATTGCTAAATATGATGAAAACAAAACATAATATTTCTTAGTTACAATAAGCATTATATTTTATTTTCTTTTTCTTTCACTATCTTTTTTCATATTAGATAAAAGCACAAGAAACAACATTAAGGGTTACAGTTTGATTACTAACTTACTGAATGAAACTAAGTAATGTATGACTCTATTCTGACAGCTACTGGGTTTGGAAGTCATAAAAGTGACCAAAACAGTTTTCATGATTTAACTGCAAGTCACATGCTTTTATTTTAAACTAATTTTTATATAGGAATCATAGTACCATAGGATTATGACACATTAGGTTTATGGATATTAATTGTTTTCTATTTCTCCTTGTAGCATGAGATTCATGAAAGTTGATGATAGGATATGCCTCTAGGATAGCGTTAGTTGTTTTTAGGTCAAAATGTCTGGCCTCTGAGTCCCAATTCTATGTTCAGCAATTCATATTTCTATATTTCTGGGAAAGGAAAAATATTTTTCTTCAAAATGATGTAGAGAGAATATACTTCTCCTTATCCTTTGGGAGCAATGGCAAGATAGTGTTATCTAATTTCAGCCAGTGAGATGCACCCACTAAGGATATTGTATTTTCAACACGTGACTTAAGATAAAGGAGAAGTAAAATGAAAATCTTGGTGGTGATGTGTGGTGAGGTCAGTGTTACCCTTATCAGTAGTGCACATATCTAGATAAAGACAGGAGTATTTATTAGAAACAACACTTTCTGTTTTTATAAGTTTAGTTCTCTATCTTATAAAAGCCTTAAGTTGAATCTGTTTTCCTGCTATGATTAGAGTCATTTTTTTGGATGCATCCAGAATCTTGGCTGAGTGACTGGAACCCCAATTGTAAAAATTCTTTGGATCCCACCTTAACTGACCGAGACATATAAAACAAGTAAGTGTCAGTGGCTCTGCTGGTGAAGTACAGAGGAAAAATCAGACATGGTCCTCAGGACAAATGAACAGAGTAAGGAATGAATTGAGAGAACACAAAGAGAAAACTAACAATTAACCAAAGACTAAATGAAATTAGAAAATAAACCTGAAGCAAGATACTCAATACTTTTCCCTAGAGAATTTATTGGCTAGTGATGTGTTATTTCTGTTGGCTATAGAAATAAAAAAAAAATAGATAAAGTCAGACTATTCTTGGGGGAAATTTTAACAAAGAAATCCAGATTATGCTGGGTCTTAAACAGCATGAGAAAAGAACAGAGGATCATGATAAATTGATGATTTTTTAAGTGCAAGTACATTCTGGAAGATGTTGAATAAGATCAATTATCATGGAATTTCTAAGTAGTGTATCTCATCTTTTAAATGTATCAATATTTTATACACAGTTTTTTTTTTTTTTTGGCAGGATCAACTAACTTGAGAAACTTCATACATGTGTGGGTATAATGTCTGGTTGGAGGAGTAGGGGCTTGCATATGAAGGCCAGTTCCTTTGCTTCAGACATGTATAAATGTTTATTAATTTAAACTAGAAGTGTGTTCTCTTTAGTTCAATGCATCTTTGCTCAAAAAGAAAAATATATGAAGATAATGTCAGGAAATAATAATGTGCTTATATAGGAGTTGAAATTTTGAGAGAGAAATCATAAAAACATATTGAAGAAAACTACAATGCAGCCCATAATTTAAAGAAAACATAATTGCAACCAAGTATTTGTAGAAAAGATATAAGCAAATTCTGTTAAATACACAGAAGAAATGAGGAAACTCACATCAAGTTTATATCTGTTTGAATATAAAAGTGTTTAGCATATACATCTTTGTGTAACTCCCAAGACTTTTAAATAATTTTGACAGCATAGTCCCATAAAATCAGTCATTTAAACACTGAATTAAGATATCTCTCATCAATTCTGATAATAATTTAAGTTTACCAAGTAATATTTTATTGGAAGTGACACCAGCAAATCTTAGGAACAATATTAAAAGATGTCAATAAGTTTCAGAGATAATGAAAACTCCTATGACTGTCAAATGTCTCTTTGGGCAATTTTTAAACTTTTTGTACTATGATGAGATTCCCTTGCTAGGTGTGCATGCATGTTAGCCACCAATAATCTTAGTATTTCTTCTGCAGTTCAAATTTATAATTATATATTTGCCTTTATTTGATGTGTATAAATATGAACAAAATTTTTATGATGAAACCATTTTAATGCTAGACTGTATAACAAAGTTATCAATCCTGTTCTAGGTGATTTTATGTTGGTTACAATATTTCTACTAGAAGAGAGCTATTTGATATATAAAGAGGCATACTAATTTTATCACATGTTGAAAAATAGAGACAATCATTTTCCTAGATTTTGAAATTTGTATAAATAAACATATGAGCAAATATCATTCTTATAACATTATTTTAATCTATGAACAAAAATCAGCTAAAACCTATGCAGATATCAGGCTTTGAAATCTTCACTACTTGTAATTCTTCAGGTTTTTAGTGGAATATGATATTAGTTATTTACCTGGGTCAATTTGTTTTTGTTTTGCTTGGATAAAATTATTGCCTATACATGTTTTCATTCTTTCCATGAGGGGAGGGCATGGGAACTGGAAAGTTGTATCTACCAAGGTATGCTATGTCCATGTATGAATATACCACAGTGAATCATGCATTCTTACACATACACACATACATGTACACATACATATACACACACACACATGTGCTAATAATAATAGCAGGGAGGTCATTAGAAGAGCTTAAGCAGATCAAGGGAAAGGAGGAGGATAGGGAAAGGGAAGGTACTAGAGTATGAGATTGATCAAATTTGGTGCATGTACAAATATGGCATAAAGAATTCCACCATAATGCATAATTATAATGCACCAGTAAAAGAAATTTAAATATAAAAATCCATAACATAATTTAAGAATGATTTTTAGAACAATTTTGTTAAAAATTCAAAGTATTTTTAAAATTTGATATTTTAATGACTTTACACCAGGAAAGAAAATAACTAAAATGCTCTATGAATAGCAAGATTCTATGCTCTATGTAATTTGATTAGTTGGTTAAAAAAAAGAGACCTGTAATATAAGAAAAAAATGATAATTAGAACTCTATGTAAGACAGGTTTTATTACAAAGAAAAGTTATTAATTATACTCTATAAATTAAGACAAAGATTCACAAGGAGATCTCATTTGAACGTGGTCTGAAAGGGTGAATAGAATCTAACCAAACAGAAAAAGGAAGAGTACCCTTGAGAGGTCACAATGCAGAAGTTCATGTATGTGAAGCAGGAGTACCTGGAGTGGATGATCCTAGATCCAAACAATTCATACAACCTGATTTTCTTTTTAAGAACTTCATGGCATTTGTACAAACCCTATAATATAAACAACTAGCTCTGAAAGATTGACATTTCTCCCAAGATATGTTTGAGGAAATATAATTTATAAATATGGGCCAGGCATAGTAGCACACACTTGTAGTCCCAGGGACTCTGGAGGCTGAGGCAGTAAGGTTGCAAGTTCAAGGCCTGTCTGGGAAACTTAACAAGAGTCTCAAAGTAAAAAATAAGAAGGGGATTTTTTAGTGGCAAAGGACCTCTGGATTCAGTGTCTTGTAATGCTAAATAAATAAACATGAATATTAAATTTAGAGAAACCTCAGAAAGTTGGAGTTGTTTATGGAAATATTACAAAAATAATACTAGTTTGATATGAATGTGGCTCATACAAAAGCCTTAAGTGGTTTATTAAGTATGAATTGAGAAAAAAAGTGAAAACTACCTGGAAATTTACTAAGTTTTGCTAAGCAAGGCTCTCACACTTTTTTTCTTCTTAAGACCATCATTTACATTGTGGACAGAGTGGGGAGGCATGGCATCTTACATATAGTGACTTAAAAATTTGGGTTCAGATTTCATAGCCTCTCAGTAAGCTCTGAGGCTGCTTTCCCAGAGAGCAAAATTGGAGGAGAGGGGAATAGGAAAGAGGAGAGATGGGAGAGAGAGAAAAAAGAAAAAAAAAACAATAAAATGTGAAGATTTTCAGAGAGGCAATTTCTGGGTCAACTACAGTCACATTCAAAGTGTCTTCATGAAACTGTGTGACTGCATTGAAGCTGTTGAATCAGAGTCATTTCTGGGAAGAGGATGGGCAGGATGACCTTGTACATTATAGTATCTTTTAATTGTGTTGTTCCAAAAAGCCAGTTTCAAAAACCATAGAACCTGTAGTGCACAGGTGGAAGATACTTTTGGTGATTACAATTCTAGATTTTAGTGGTCTTTTCCAAGAAAGTTTGTGAAAATGTCTGTCTAAAAGAAAATTAAAATGAAAAACTGGTTGGTGTTTTTCTTGTTACCCTTAAAAATTTTGTTCTTTTGGAACTCAATTCCCAAATTAAGGAATTAATTACAAGAGCTAACTGAACTTAAGAGAGAGGCAGGAAAGGAGAGTGGCTCTTCTCCCCACATTTTCCTGTCAGTAAGCAATGGGAGGAAAATTTGTGCCATATGTTGATGGACCAGTTTTGAAAAGATGAACTCTCAAATTTCTCATCTCAACAAAATAACCTCAATAACTTTTATCACATAGGAGTAAGGACGAGATATGGTAAAGCTGTACAAGTTTAATTCTGTGGTGTGGTTCCCATTTAGGACTCAATAATATTAGGAAACATTGTCTTGATTATAGTATTCTAATTATGCATCTTTCCTTATTATTCATACATTATAATCAGAAAATACACACGTGTGTGTGTTTTGTTTTTGGCCACACTATCATCTGCACTGAAGATGGTTAAAGGAAGGTAGGTAATTGGTGGGGATCAGAAAGTGCAAAGGTATTCCAACCTGATATCTACTTAGAAATTAGAGAAAAAAAGTGACCATAAAAAATCAATAAGGGACAAATAAATAAAATCAAAATACCATCGGAACCAGTAACAGTTATGTGCTATTTTAGTGGCATAATGCTGTACTTACCCATAATTATACTAATTCAAAAGGATCTACATGGCTTCTGTCGCATTTCATAGCCAGCCTCAAGGGTTTTTTTTTTTTTTTTTAATTCATTTTACTTATTCTAGCCAAAAAATCCATTTATTTTCTCGTTTCTTTATGATACTGCTGTGAGATAATCATCATTATTATGGATTTTAAAACATTTTTTTTACAGAATCATGTTTCTAAAAGCCCTGTGAGAAAGGTGAGTAGAATCATTTTGCAGATGAATGAAATAAAGACATTGAAGCATTAAATAACAATGAGGTTTCACAGCTCTGACTTTTGATATATTGTGTAGATTGTAGATGACTTTTAAAATCCCATCTTAGTATTGCTATCTTGATGATTTTCTATGCAGTATTGAGTCTCCTGGGAACTGTGATACTCTTGTCTCCCTTCTTTAACCACTTGTGAAAAACTTGGCTAACTGCACTGTTTGTAGATTACATTTGGCACACACAGTGATATACAATTAACTCCTGTTTTATTTGTCTATATTAAAACCAACACCTGCACCTTGTTTGGCAAGTAACCTGCAGAGTAGGATAAATTAAAGTGATTAAAAATGATGTGTGATTTTCATTCCACATTGTCCTTACATTTTCGTTTTCCTAATATCTTGAATTAATCCATTTTTTCTTAGCATTGTTTATATTTGAGCATCATGCATGCAAAAAAATTTCCTGTTTTGTGTTTCTATTCTCTTCAACAATATATATTTAGTGTCCACTGTATGCTTGCTGTTCTGTATGTTTTCTTGGGAGATAAGTAGCTGGATTCTACTTCATGAATGATTAAACTGGAGTTGATTGACACAGAGCACTTTGATTGAGTTCATGTATGCACAAAAATGGTGAAGTTCTTTTCTTTTTGAATTCAAATTAGATGCTCTTTCCATTAGAGCTAAATTTGGTGATTGGGATGGCATACTATATTTCCATTTGCAAAAGTGCTTGAAGAGGACACTCATCACAAATCCATTAATATCTCTATTGACTAGAATTACTTTTTGTTTCCCATAGAATGAAAAGTAGAATGTGACTAAAGAGATTTAGGTGTGTACCTGTTAGCCATCAGCTATTAAGTATTCTAAACAAGTAACTTTGACTTGTTTCAATTATCTTACTTGTAAATACAGAATCAACTACATTTAGCTAATCATTTTGATGATCCAGGGAAATAATGTCTAATAATGTATACAGATGTATTAAGGTATATTCTATAATGTTGTATATATACAAATGCACAAAGTGAGGGTAAACTAATTTATAGTTTAAGGGTATTTGTGCACTATTCAGTTAACTTGTTTTTCCAACAACCGTTTAGAACAGAATTCTAAAAAGAGAGTCAACAGAAATAAACACACAAATAAATAATAAGTGGGTTGCATTATACTTACTAACTAATTACTCTTCACTAGAGATGGTATTTTTCTTGCTTCCACTACATAAGAGAATACAATTTGGAAGAATGTGAACATTGTTAGACTTCCCACATACTGATTTTTCTAACTGTCCCAATTCTTGCCAGAGTATGGTATGTTCTTCTAATGTTTCTATTTTCATTATTGGCATTCCTTTCCCAGCTCATATTAATGCAGTGTCTACCTGCAGCTGATCCTACTGAAAGTCTTCTCTCTAAGGTTGTTGGTTCTTCCTATTTGCTGGTCTCTATTTTCATTAGACTTGTATTTTGATTGCCATTTTCAGCCTTTGGAAATTATCTCCTCACTGATTTTCTCATGGCTCTTCCTTGATTCTCTGTCTCTTGTTATTTCCTGTTTTATTTTATGTCCCTCTCCTAAAAGCATAGGTCCCCAGGTGTTCTTCCTGGGATCTTGTCTCTGTGTGCTCTTTCTTCAGTGATTACATTTGCCTTTTTGCAATAGTGCATCCACCCAGCTTCTTCTGTCATCTTAGCTTTTCCCTCTCATACTGTCATCATAATGAGTTGTTCCCTCCTCTTTCTGACAAATTGGATTAGACCAAAAGTGATTTTGGACCAAAAGTTTTTTTTAAGTTGGACCAAAATGGGTCTCTCTCTCTCTCTCTCTCTCTCTCTCTCTCTCTCTTCCAAGAAGAACTCAACCAAGAGCTGGGAGGCAGCCAGAAAATTTTTATTTTTGCTACACCAGTAACAGGCAAATTCAGGTCACCCTGACAGGAGGATGGAGAGAAAGAAACCCCTGATAAGCAGAAACAGAAGCAGTTTAGCAGATGCTAATGAATGAAGATGAGATATAGAAATTGTGCTTCTTATGTTTCTGATGTCAATCAAGTCCAAATTCCTTTCCTTGAGTTTTGTGATAAACACTATTTATTAAAATGTTTTCACTTTATTTGACAACTCTATTACTTTCAACTGAGACAGTCTTAATCTAAATTCTCTTTTTTTTCCTTCTGGTCATCTTTATTCTCCATGTATATGAACTACAATTATGCTTTGTGAATTATAAAGTTGCCTTTTCTGTTCTGATAAACTATGATCTTCTTGAGTTGTTTTTTTTCACTAAATATTTGTTACTTATTAAATAAGTAATTTAATAGGTGAAAACAGTATAGTCTGTTATCTTATGAAGAGATAAAAATATTTGTAGAACATGCTTTGCAGAATTTGACTTAAAACATTTTATATAACATAAAATAGAGCTTGTGGAGAACTTGGGAGCACTTCAAAAAGTTGGCATTTATTTTGTAAGGCAGCAAAAAGAGCCTGAGAGGTTCTTCTGGTAAACAAACCAGTGATTATTTCTTAATTTAAAATACTGATGTTTTGGGGCTGACCTAGACATGGACAATTTTAACACACTATTGAAAGAACAGTAGTTAAAATGTACTTATTCAATGATAGCTGACAAACCCCCAAATAGTACTAATTACAAACAAATATCTTGAGCCAAAAGCTAACACTCTAGGTCTAAATCAGAATACAGCATCTACATGTATAGTTCTGTCTATATAGCTACATATCAATTTATTTTCTTGTGTTTTTTTTTTCATTCCAAAAATGTTTTAAAACAACTCAGACAAGAAATGGAATAAGACAAGTGTTTCATAGATTTATTGTAATGGTAAATCTACTATATATCATTCAGCACTGGTTACATGTATGTTATTCTGCTGTATAAAATGCTCAGCTCAATGCTTCTTTATTGCCTTGATGCACATCCAAATTATGATGATATTCATATATTAACATTTATTACAACTAAAAAACTGAACTGGCTGGAAAATGCTGAAATGGCCATCCTATATAAAACCATTCTGTTCACAAATGTAAGTAGGTTATATGGGTCTGCTCATACCATCAATTTTGATATAAGAGAATATGTTAAGAGAATGAAAACTCATAGAACTTGTCATGGACTTTAGAAATCAGCAAACAGATATTTTAAGAAAGAGATTAAAGTCAGTTTAAGAAACAATTGTAGCTATTTTAGAAAATTTATTTAAATATTTTGAAGTGTTTTCGGCTAAAATTACTGAAAAAATCTGTTTTTCAATTAATATTTCTCAAATACTAAACTACCTTGACTTTTATATGAATCTATTTATTAAATATATATTATTGTCTTTTCATTATGAATCTGTTTGTTCTTTAGTCATAATGAGTACCATTAGAGAAAAAGAAGAGTTACCAATATCTAAGTCTCTATTTCTGTATTTTAAAACTTTTCATACATGTTCATAATTTCTTTCTTTCTCTATAATATCAGTTATTAGGTGTGGTAAAATATATGGTATCCACAACATATTTATAGAGAATTTTAACTTTTGGAATATATCATCATGTTTTTTAAAAAAATATTCTTGAGTTATATTGATGGTAAGAAAATATTTACTTTTATCCATATACATTGCTATTATTAGTATAAGTGTTTTCCTTTTCAGAAATGGTAAGCATCATTATAGTTTATAAGAAGTGTCTTTTTATTGTTACCTTTATGGGTGATAGCAGCAATAGTAATGCTCTGTGAAGAAAGATAAAGCTTACTTAAACTTCTAAATGGAATTTGTTAGTTACCTTTGGTATAAGTAATGGTATGTGATTTCTTGATTAATTTCCAGTTATACCAAGTAAACTTTTCTTCCAAAGACGAAATTCTTTGGAATGATGAAAGCTTTGACAAAGTCAACCTCTGCCCTTGTTCCTGTTTCAGAGATGGTTCTTTATATAGGAAATGCTACCTGCCTTGTTATTGGCAGGACACAATGTGGTGAAGCAAAAATCACATAGGGTTTAGAATTTCAGTGTTAGAAATTCAACTCAATTTTATGATTGTTCTAACAGATCATTCAAACCCAGACTTCTTGCTGGAGATGATAGTGTTTACCTTACCATTTTGAGTCTCAGATAAGATATAATAAGTTAATAGAAACATTAATTCACTTTAAGTTATTTTATTGAATTCATACTTATTGAATACCTACATTATGCCAAGCACCATATTAAATGCCAGGGAATGGACGTCTCCTATTGAAGAACCTAGTATTAATGAGTACTATAATTTTTAATAATGTTAGTCATGTATTAAAAGGCCCAAATCCTTCCCACTTAGGATTGGTGGGAAACAAATCAGCTGTCATTAGGTAAGCATATAATACATGTAATATGACCTATAAATTTGACTTAATTATATTTCTCTGGCTCTAAAAAAAAAAAAAAAAAAAAAGCAAATAAAATCACCTGAGTATTCAATGCAATATCTCATGAGCTTTTATAATGTGCCAAAGAACTTAATGAAAGATGTATAATCCACTTAAGATTTTCTTAGGAAAATTTCTAACAATTGGGCAGCCATCCCACAAAATGAAATTGATATTAATATATAAAAATGGTATTCATTCTTTTTATGGTTTTATAGGCAGATTTGCATATAAATCTTATTAAAAATTTGATGCTTGTTCATTCCAAAGCCAATATTCTAAAAGGCTCTGCTATATATTACAAATAATGAGGGTGATATATTATAGAATCATAATGATAGAGATAGAAAATGTCTTATTTATTATGGTAATAAGTCAAGTAATAAAATATAACCTATGTTGGAGTTAGAGGATTAAAATATACTTTAAATCAATTTAAAACAATAAAATCCAGACATTTAAAGTTTATGGTAAACTGGGATAGAGAATTAACCTGACTGAAATAAAGTAAAACAGTCTTGTCAGGAGCTCAGCTGAGCTGCCAGGTCTTGGAATCTCAAGTTAAGCCTTTAATCACTTACTGCCTTAATATAAGTGATGGATAAAAGAGGATAAACCAAAAAATGTACAGCTCCTCTCTTCAAACCCATTCCACTTTCCACCATGGAATAACATGAGGTCATGTCAAGGTTCAGGTGAATAAGCATGGAAGAAAAGTACTGAGTCTACTTGAGAGTGGAGGAAAGTCCCTTCAAGGTGTCCTCTTTCTCCTAGTAAGGGCATCTCCAAAGTCTCTTGAGGAAGGCTTCATGTAAAAAGGACTATGAAAGAAATCTTCTAGCTTAGGAATGCAGATAGGAATAAAATCACAAGTAGTCAGGGGACCTGAGGCCTTGACTGCAGCTCCCTTCAAAGACATACATGATAGTTTAACCTTACATGAGATATGGTGTAGGGAGGGCAGATTGCTCAAAGAGCCTGTAAGGTAAAGCTTCTCTGATTAGCCTGTCGTTGGGCCTAAAACAATCACAATTAGGCTTTTTGTTTGTTAAAGCCAGGAGTCATACTTTTCAATTCTATTCTAACCATTGAAATTATAGAGATCATATTTTACTTTTGCCTTGCTATAGTTTGAACATTTGTATCCACTCCCAAATTCATGCTGCAGTTTATTTTTTATTTTTTTTAAATTTAATTTTTATTGGTGCATGATTATACATAATAATGGATTCATCATGCCACATTATTAGTATATGTACATAACAATTTGCTCAATTTTCTTCCCCAGTACCTTCCCTTTCCCTCCCCTCCCCCTCCCCATTCACTTGCTCTACTCAACTGATCTTGCTGATGTTATTATTTTAATTAGTACATTATAATTTTATTTATCTAAGCAGGATGCATTGTGGTATACATGGACATAGCATAACTTGGTAGATTTCATTTCTCAGTTCTTCTCCTTGTCCTTCCCACCACCCTCCCTCTCAATCCTTTCTCCTCTATTGGCCTCCCTTCTATTTTAAGAACAATTTTTATTTTTTTATTTTTTTTAAAATTTTTTATTGTTGGTTGTTCAAAACATTACATAGTTCTTGATATATCATATTTCACACTTTGATTCAAGTGGGTTATGAGCTCCCATTTTTACCCCATATACAGATTGCAGAATCACATCAGTTACACATCCATTGATTTACATATTGCCATACTAGTGTCTGTTGTGTTCTGCTGCCTTTCCTATCCTCTACTATCCCCCCTCCCCTCCCCTCCCCTCCCCTCTTCTCTCTCTGCCCCCTCTACTGACATTCATTTGCCCCCCTTGTATTATTTTTCCCTTTCCCCTCACTTCCTCTTGTATGTACTTTTGTATAACTCTGAGGGTCTCCTTCCATTTCCATGCAATTTCCCTTCTCTCTCCCTTTCCCTCCCACCTCTCATCCCTGTTTAATGTTAATCTTCTTCTCATGCTCTTCGACCCTACTCTGTTCTTAGTTACTCTCCTTATATCAAAGAAGACATTTGGCATTTGTTTTTTAGGGATTGGCTAGCTTCACTTAGCATAATCTGCTCTAATGCCATCCATTTCCCTGTAAATTCTATGATTTTTTAATGCAGAGTAATACTCCATTGTGTATAAATGCCACATTTTTTTTTTATCCATTCATCTATTGAAGGGCATCTAGGTTGGTTCCACAGTCTTGCTATTGTGAATTGTGCTGCTATGAACATCGATGTAGCAGTGTCCCTGTAGCATGCTCTTTTTAGGTCTTTAGGGAATAGACCGGGAAGGGGAATAGCTGGGTCAAATGGTGGCTCCATTCTGCAGTTTAAATTTCTGAAACAATATGAATGGGTGCTGCTTACTTAGATAGGCACTGATTAGGTTATGAGAGGTCAACCTTCATAGGAAGAATTACTTTCTTATGAAAGTACTGTCAGGAACTAGCTAGGCCTCTTTTGTCCTGAATCTTCAGCTTCTTTTTCTGGAAGCAGAGACCTCACCAGACAACAAACCTGCCATCATCTTGATCTTGGACTTGCCAGTCTCCAGAGTAGTGAACAATGAGAAACTTTCTATTCTCTATAAATTAATGCCAGTCTCAGTATTTGGTTATAGTAGCACAAATAGACTCAGTAATATCTAACTTTCCTAAGCCATTTTTCTTCCAGCACACATTTTTTTTTGTCCCAAAAGGGATTTTCTGCATATTTTATGACTAAGACTATGATCCCTCTTCCTTGCATACCCATGAGAAAAGGTCAGTTCCATGAGGTAAATCACCACACAGTTGCAATTCCCTTGGTTTACCCCACAGATTGTGCACAGTTTATCTCTTCCTATTCTAAATGACCAAGAAACTCACTGCATTTAGTCTAAAGACTTCAGGGAAGTAAACTGACTCTAGAATTGACATTTGGGTTATGATGTGACAATTGAAAAAAATATAAATTAGACCTGATTTAGTTTAGGCTTCTATATTCATCATAAATTTTTCTAATTTATTTCATGGAAACTAGTAGATATTGAATAGTCCATCTTATGTAGATCTTAAAAAGCTTTCACTTGGACTGGGGATCTAGCTCAGTGGTAAAATGCTTGCCTAGTATATTCAAGGTCCTGGTTCAGTCTCAAGAATTGGAAAAAAAATAATCCAACTTATGACCTACCATTAGCATTTCACTATAATTAAAATAGAATTTAAAATCTATAATATGACTTTCACAGTAGTAGATAAATGATTCTGGTCAAATACCTAATATTTCACACCCCACTTCTAGCCTAACTTTCTGCACAACTCTGGACAAGGATCCAGTTGGCATTCAAGAAATGTCTACTGAAAGAATAAATAAGCAACAGTAATATTCATTAGAGAAAGAATAGTTAAGTATTCTGTGTAACATATGAATTATGCATATATACATACATATATATATTTATTACATCTCATTGACTTTTCAAACATACCTTATTTACCTTATTATTTGTCAGAATCTTCAGACTTTAATTTACTGTAAAATTCAGCAACTGAAATTTGATTATAGATAAAATTATAAACTTAAGATTTTTTATAATTAAGATTTTTTTGAGAAAACTGTTGATTCAAACATAGTTTTAAGTATTAATGCTGTGAAATCAAGTGTATATTTTTCTCAGCTTCACCAAGATAGTCTGAAAAAAAAAAACATAGTATGATATGCAATCAAAATACTAACTTTGGGACAGTAAAGTTTTTAAAATAAACATTTCTGTCACTATAAGAATTCATCCCATTGCCATTTTATAGGTATTTCTATCTCCCTCTCATCTCCAGTCCCTTGTTAATCTATGGAAACCATTAATACATTTTCCAGTTCTATAATTCTATCATAACAAGAAGGCTATATAAAGGAACTGTAGAGTATGAAACCATTTGATGCTGTCATTTTTCCACTCTGCAAAATCCCACAGAGACTCCTGTTGTTGTATACATCAATAGTATGTTCCTTTTTATTGGTTAGTAGTGTTCCTAGAATTGATGTTTTTGTTTTGTTTGTTTTGTTTTTGCCATTCAGTCACTGAAGAGCATCTTTATTATTTCAGGTTTGGTCTATTATAAATAAAGCTGTAATGCACATACATCAACAGGTTTTTTCTACCTGATGTAATTACGTCTTTGTGGTAAATAAATATGAGTGTAATTTCTGGGTTTTATAGAGATGAATACTTTGTATTTTTAATTTCTTTGGCTTTTTGTTTGTTTCTTTTTAAGAAACTGTTTTCCAAGAGGACCTATATCATTTTACATTCCTATCAGCAACACACAGCTGACCCATTAGTCCCTGTCCTCTCTAGCATTTGATGATCCACTGTTTTTCACTTTAAAAAACTCTGATAAGTGTTTATTGATATCTTATGCATGTTTTTAATTTGCATTTCCCTAATGACCACTGAAGTCAAATAGCTTCATGTTCTTTCTTTTACCTGTATTCGACTTACCTTGTTTTCCTTACAGTTTCGTCTTAAGAGTTCTTCATTAATTCTAGATATTAATCCTTCTTGGGTATGTGGTTTAAATTTCTTTTTCTATCAGTATCTTGTATTTTTATTCTCTATAGAATCTTTCATTGAAAACTTTTTTAAAAGTTTTAATGAAATCCATCTTATTTTATAAATTATAATTTTGATTTGACATTTAGTAACTTGTTGCCTAGACCTACATCTGATTATTTTATTCTGTTTTTTTCCCTAAATCTTTTATAGGTTTACATTTTACATTTAATTGCATGATACATTTTGTGTTATATTTTTCATAAGGTGAGCTGAGATTATGTTTTCTTTACAATTTTTTAAATTGACCTATAAAAGTGTATGTATTTATCATATGCATGATGATGTTTTGAAATATATTTACATATGCAGAATGTTTAATCTAGCTAATTAGCAAATGTATTATCATTTGCTTCAGCATCCATGAAACATGGTCTTCCCTGCATTAAAATAATTGCTTTTTGCTTTTCTCAAAAAGCATCTAGACATGTTTACAAGAGTATATTTCTGGGTTCTTCTAGAATGTTCAGCTATTCTATGTGGTATTATCCCTCCCTCTGAAACTACATTTTCTTTATTAATACCACATAATCTTTATTAATTTTGGTATTTAATTTTGAAATTGGAATAATGACATCTTTCTCTTTATTCTTTCTTTTAAAAAATATTTACTTAATCCTTTGCTTTCCATATGTATTTTACATTATTATTAATCATATCTATAAAACTCTGAGATTTGATTAAAATTGAGTTTTGTAAACTCTGTTTTATAAACATATAAACCAATAGTTCAATTTTGGAAGAATTGCCATCTTTACTATATTGATTTCATAATTCATGAAAATGCTATGCCTGTCAATTATTTAGATCTTTGATTTATTTCATTAGTATGTAGTATTTGGTATATAAGTCTTGTAGCTTTGAGGATGTTTTGTACACCAAAGTATTTCCTACATATTTTCCTTTTCTTTTTCTCTTCCTCTCCCTTTTATTTTACTTTTCATGACTAAATGTTATGGATTTCTACTTTTGGTTTTTATGTGCTTAGTGCTAATATAAGCAAATATTCATTTGTTTGATTATCTTTTATCTGAATACTCATTTATTAGGCTTAGGAGCATTTGTTGTTTTTGTTTTTGTTCTTTATTAGTTCTTCTCCTTGGGGTCCCCTACATATAATATCTTGTCATCTGTAAACAAGGATAGTTAATTTGTTCCTTCCAATCTATTCAATTACCTAGAAGTTGTAGCTCTGAATAGTAAGAGGGGACATCTTTGTCTTGTTGATCTTTGGGATAAACTTTAGATTTCAATATTAAACATGATGTTAGATGTAGTTTATATATTTTTAAATGAAGTTAATAAAGTTCTCTCTATTCAATTTTCTAATTTTTAATTGAATTAAAAGTTTTATCTAAAGCTTTTTGTAAATCAGTTATATGATCATGTGACTTTTCTCTCTTAATCTTGTAATATGATGGATTACTTTGTTTGATTTTTTAATATTGATGGGTCAATATTTTTTGAATATTGACCCAGTCTTTTATCTGTGGAACAAATCCCACTTGGTCAGGTTATGGTCATGATATATTGACAAATTCTAATTTTTGATATTTTGTTAAAGAAATCTCTATCCATTTTTCCTGAGGAATATTGGTCTGTAGTTTCTTAGTTTTACTATCTTCCTCTTTTCAGTTTATAGAGATAATACAAGCTTCATCAAATGAATTGGAAAGTGTTTTCCACTCTTCTATTTTCTGGAAGAAATTCCATAGAATTGGTATTATTTCTTTCTTAGACGTTTACAATTTTTCTGTGAAACCATCTGGGTTTGTAGAGTTCTTCTATAGATCATTTTAAATTATGAAATCAAGTTCCTTAACAGTTATAGTGCCATTTAAATTATCTATTTCATATTGGGTGAATTGTAGCACTTACAATTATTTTTTGTTCTGTTTTAAGTAGTCCATTCTGTCTAAATTATCAAATTTATGTGTAGACTTGTTTGTTATATCCCCTTATAACCAGATTATCTGTTTGGTGTTTGTCAGGGTCAAACCTCTAGTAAACTTGTATATTCTCTTTTTTGAAATTACTTTGCTAGAGATTTCTCAATTGCATTGATCTTTATAATCGATTTCCCTTTGTTTCAATAGCATTTTCCATTTGTTTTTCTCTTTTCAATTTCATTGACTTTTGCATTTACCTTTATCTGAATGATTTTTTTTTTTATTTGGGTTTAGCTTGCCCTTCTGTATTAGGCAATTGTCTAAATGTTTTCCACCTTACTAATTTGTCCTTGCCTGTTCCCTTTATGAGAAGGAGATAGCTGGCTTTACCCTGGGCTCTGTTTTCTTTTCTACTTGAATTTCTGGTTTTCTAACATTGTTAGTTCACAGTCTGGTATACTAAGAACTCAGGAAACTCATTCTGCATTGTTATTTGAGTCCTGACTTCCATGGCTGGTCTGTCTTCTATTCAACTTTCAGTGTCTTCTTATGTTTCTTGGATATATAATGTCTAGCTTATAATTGTACTTAGCAGGACATAAGGAAAAATATGCCTACATGACAAAGAAATTCTTCTTTAAAATATCTTAATCATTCTTTCTTGAAAGAAGACCCTCTATGTTGTTGTTTAATTATGGAAAATTGTCTTTGATAAATTTCATAGAGGAAAATAAAACCAATAAGTGTCTTTCCTTTAGGTAAAATTTTAACATAGATTAGGAAGCAAATAGGACTCAATTGTCATTTACAAGACATAAAGTCAAAGTGAATTAGGTTTTCACCAGTATCGATTCTTTATGTATTAAAAGAAATATGTAAGCAATATTGTCATGAGAAAAAAATTAAGAACGCTATTGCCCAGGGAAGTAACTTATAATTGAGAATACTAAGCATTTTAAGAGAAATAAATGGAAGACTATATTTAAATTCACAGTGTAGTAGTTGGATTGATATATCTTTTTGTGCAAAATATGATTTTAGAAAGTTATTTGATATCACAATTTTGTTTTACTATAGACTTTAGATTTTCCCTACTACTGAAGTGATAATCCATAACTATTCACTTGAGCTCCCATTCTATCTCAGTAGTTTGGTTTAAGTTTTGAAAGGAATAAGAATATATTATTATCTGTTGGTGTCTACTCCAAAATGAATTATTTTATATATATTTAATTTATTTATGTATCTTTGACTTGGTAGTAGTTTTAGTTAAGGCAAAATGTCCACAAGGTCTTTGTTTTTAAAATCATTTGCCTTTGTACTTGTGCTATTATTCTTTAAAAAAAAATTAGATAAGGCCCGTATTTATATCCATACTGAAAAGCAACATAAAGAACACATATATTTAAAGCATCTATACCAACCAAATTAAAACTCTGAACATATGTGTATATATGTGCCTACATATCAATATTTCATTTGAATCACAGTAAATTTGGGGAGCTAGTCTGATTCAAGATTCTCTGAAGGAGCTCTTCATTCTTCTTGGCTTTGTTCATTGTAATACAACTTGAGAATGATGTTAAAATAGCAAAAGATAAGACACAACCACCCAACAACAACAATAGCAGCAAAAATCTAGCATTGATATAGGACTGAAGATAAAGGGAGAGTTTTCCTTTTTTAAAACTCTGCCTCATATTTGATGAGAATATTACATAAATTTGCATTAAGAAGTGTTTTTAATAATAAATTCAAGCTGGAAGCATTTTGAAAGACCTGACAATTGAAATAATCTTCCTTGTTTTAATTTACAGTCCCAGGTAAAATGAGTAGATGAAATACAGTAGGAACATACTAAGCACTTATTATTCCATGTAGGGGAAACAATAGGTAAGGCAAATTCAAGAATGCAAAGGATTGCCTGTCTGATATGATCACAAGTGACCATGGAATTGATATACTCTATAGGGTATAGGAAATGATTTGCCAATGAACTAGATTAATATATCTTCCCAGAGTTATCCTTATTTATTCTTTCTATCAATATATACTAAATATCTGTGCGTACAGGATATAGTTTCAGACTCTTCAGATATAAGAATAACAGGTTTTCTCTTCTCTCTAAAACAGGAAATTTTATTATTTCAATTATAAACTATTTAGAAATACACATGGGAAGTTATCTAAAATTAAAATAAAATATATGGATTATTTTAGCATAAAAAATCTGAAAAGAAAATAAGAGTTTATTGGAGTTGGTAATATTTAAGAGAAGTGGCAGAAGTCAAAGCATAGATATCAGGTGTATAAATAGGAGCACAAAAGTAGTTCAAGGACTTTTACATTCTTGATGTTATTAACATTGTGGAAAATTAATCCTTTGTTGTGTGGCCTGCTTCATATCTCTAGACATATGATAGTATGTTTTGTGGTAAATTCTTAGAGTAAAAAGTATTTTACTGTAAATATGTCCCATAGTAATTACTATTTGTCTGAAATTCATTTGTAGCTAAGCTGCCTGTATTTTATCTCATAACCCTAACCAGAGGATTGAATCTCTTGAAGTAAAAACCACAAAGTTAGAGGACATGCACAACCAAATTTCACATTTGGGAGTTCACCAGTTGTGTCTGAGGGAGGTTTTCATTAAGCCTCAGCAAAAAGTTTTAAACATATGTGTTGCCTATGTGCCTAATATTGTTCTAGGTAGAGGGCATATATTAGGGAAAAGAAAATGCAAAATTTCCTACCTCATGGAACTTACAGTATGGTGGAATTGATGCAGAAAGTAAATAGAGAACTGAGTAAATGATAAGTTTCACTGTTCTTCCTAATACTACTAGTAATACCAAACCAACCCCCCCCACACACACACACACACCCCTTACAAATCTCTGTAACTAAGAATAGTAATTTTCCTTCCTTCCTTTGTTACCTGTCCATCATGATGGTTGGCTGCAACCACATTTTATGTCAGCTTTCCTGGAACATCCTAGCTGACAACATAGCCTCTGTTTGCAACATTTCTCTTTGTCTTTGGTGAGGAAAATAAGAGTGTAACAAAACATTTGCTGACCAGGAAAGCTTTCATTCAGATTCCATTAGTCAAAGCAACAGCATTGCTCTGCCCGCATGGTAATGTGTAGATCTCCCACCCTAGGTGTAAAGCTACAGAACATTAAAGAAGTTAATAGACAATTAAGGATAATAATATTTTAGATTTGTTTTGAACAAAAAGAGAATCTCATAGAAGAACATAATTTCAGACATTATATAATGTCATTTCAGAAAAAATAGAATAAGGCAATGAGTGGGAGAATACTTGAAGAAAAAGCCAACTTAAGGTAGTATCACACAGAGGTGTTGGGTTGCTCTGGGGAATGGGGGTTTGCATTGTCTCTGCTGTTGCCTCCTGAGAGGTAACTATTCTATCTACAGGATTGTGTACTAAGAAAGAATGCTGGGGCAGTTATCTTCTAGTTGTTTCCTGGTAAAGAACACAAAACAAGTGAAATAATACAATCTACCCTATGTGGGAGGTCACATGTTAATGAGGGCTGCCAAGAAAAAGAAACCACCAACCAAAAAAAAAAAAAAAAAAAAAAAAAAAAACTAAGAACATAAGGGGTGTGGATAAAGAATCCAAGGGAAGGTTGATTTTTATGTTTATAAGGTGTTTTAAAAGGTTATATTTGAGCAAAATACTGAAGGCAGTGTAGGAGATTCTCATGGTCATTTGAAGGAAAGGATTCTGGGCTGAGTAATAGAACAACTATAAGCAGTTGGAAAAGAAGAGAAATTCATGCAGGAAATATACAAGGAGAATTATCAGTGTAAATTAATTTTTAAATCATGAGATTCAATGAAATAATAAAGGATCTAAGCTATTCAAGTCTTAAATAATTGTTTTTAATTCCCCCAGAGAATAAAAATGTAAAAATCTAGAACAATGAACCTGTTATAGCCTACATGACTTTTTCAAGGAACTGGAACTGGAATACTGCCGCGGAGATTGGCAGTGGTTAAATACAAAGTCAGAAAGATAATAAGGGCCAGGAGATAATGCGGATCCATGTAGGTGTTTGTAAAAATCCAGGATTTATTCCATAGAGGATTAGGAGCCATTGGAGAATTTAAAGCAGAAGAATGGCATTATCTAACAATATTCTAAAAAGATTACTCTGGCTGCTGTGCTGAGTTAGACTGTAAGACGGCAGGACTGAAATCAGAGAGACTAGTTCAAACCTATGGCAATGACAGAAGTTAAAAACACACACATCCAAACAAGGAGGTAGCAATAGAAATAGTGAAAAGTGCTGAGGAAATAGATAAAATGCAAAAGCATAATGTTTGGTTGTGCTGATGGGATCAATGAGAGATTTTTTTTTTTTTCCAAAAGGAAATATCCCAAGTGATCCACAAGACAAGGTTGCCATTAACTGAAACTTAAGAATACTGCAGAAGGTTTAGGAGCTAAGAAAAAATGACATGTGCCTTGGTCATCCTCAGTTTGAGATGCTTTGTAGGCATCTAAAAAGAGATGTTCTATAAGGAGTTGGAAAATCAAGAAGAAAATGTAAAATAAAAATCATAAGAGTGTTAATTGGGCTTTGAATCATAGATTCACTGAAATGATAAAGGGTAAAGGGTATCTGAGGCTAAAATAATTATTATCTTTTGATTCTCCTGGAGAAATACAACACATAATAATCTAGAACAAATAATGAAAACCTTTACACTACTTTATTCTAACATGCATTGCTAGAAGCTAAAAAAGATTTTTTTTTTTTTTTAGAAACACATGAAAGAATTGAACTGTACCTATTCTTGTATAATTGTATACCTCTAACATTTGCTTTAGAAAATAAGATATTCTGTGAGGATTATAGCAAAGATGAAAATTTTATCAAAAAATATCTGAGATTGTTATTTTAAAGTTGTATTTGTTTAGTCATAATCCAGAAGAATCACATGGACTGTGCGTAGACAATTTTGCATGGATATTTTGAAATTGGCACATCACTTAAATGGATTACCTTTTTTGTTGGATTATTATTTTGGGTATGGCTACATAGCAAACAATGTTTGCTAATTTAGGAATAGTATCTTAGTACACAATACCTAAATAAAAAGTAAGGTTCTCTGTGTTCTTAGTACCCCTCCTGTAATGTATCCTAATTTGTATCCTGGTTACCCTTCGCTTTTACATTGCTTTGCATCATTTCATCATTTTGTGTTTAGGAAACTTGTGCAAGAAAATGCAAATGCACTGACTATTGTCATTCCTAAATAATAAAGTCCTTTGTCTCTGATCCAGTGTATTGTGTACTATCCCAATATCCATGGAATGTAGCAGGCTACCTTGATAGGTTGCTAGGAGTCAATACCTCATTCATTTTGCAATTCTTGGAAGTTATCCACATTGTTGCTTAATTCTCTAATGTACCTCTGAGAAGTTGCAGCTAAATGTCAGATTTAGCTCCATCTAGTATCAGTGATTCAGATGGTTTGGAGAGAGATGTCAAAAATATATACCTTTTCTTGTTACATGAGGTGAATTTTTGAGCCAATGCTGCTGGTCCAGTCCAAAATATGCCTAGCCTTTTTTGAACACAGAATATCCAGAAAGAAGGAATCTTTATTGTGATCACTTTCCTAAGTCTGTAGTTGTTTTTATATTTTGAGATCTGATGCAAGGTATCAGTAGTAAGCACTGTGGTCTCAGAGCCAAAGCTATAAAAAAGGCTACAATTCTTTAGATCTTCCCAATCATAGCCCTACATCCTTCACTTCACCCAAGGATGAGGTCTTTTGACCCTGAGCTGTGCTGTTACACTTTAAGATTATTCTGGAAACCATTAGTGTCTTCTCTGCTGTGGAATATTTTCTACCTATATCCCAGGATAAAGGAAGATCTGAGGTGCAAAAGAGTATCCACAACCCAGTAGTTTGAGTGGATTTCTATACTTTTAGTCAGTTCATATACCATAACATCTGAATCAAGCTAGAAACTTCTTCAGGTCCCTGAAATGCTCCTGCTGTCCTGCCACATATCTGAATAGCCTAGACATTAACTTTTTATTAAATGACTATAGTAATAGTAAGATAAAATTAAAAAAAAATAAAAATTGACATAAAACAAGAAATCAAAATGAATACTATTTCAGCTTTTTCATATAGTAAAATTAAGAGGATATAAATATCACAATTTAAAGCATCGAGTTTTTAATTAGTTATTCTCAATTTTAAGTAATCATTAATAAATAGGTTATTTTCCAAAGATGAGACTTTAAAACATCTCAAGACTTTGATAATCAACTTTACTAGGTTAAATAGTATCTCTCCAAAATCCATTTCTACTAGGAATCTCATAATATGATCTAATTGATAAATTGGGTCTTTTCAAGTAATCAGTTAAGATGAGGTCATACTGGATTAGAGTGGGTGATAAATTCAGTGATGGCGTTCTTTAAAAGAAGACTGACAACACAAAGAGACTTGGTAGGGGGAATGCCATGTGGCAATAAATGTATAGTTTAAGGAAAGCCAAGGATTTTCTGTAACCATTAGAAGCTACAAGGAGACATGTAAAATATTTTCCTTCAGAGCCTCCAGAAAGAACCAACCCTACCAACATCTTGATTCCAGATTGTGACCTCTCTTTTGAACCATTTGTGTCATATCAAAATTTGCATGTCAAAATCCCAACTCCCCAAGATTGTGGTGTCAAAGTTTGGAGCATTTGGGAGGTAATTAGGTCATAAAGGTGAAGCTCTCATGAATAGGATTAGTGCCCTTAGAAAAGGGCTACCATAGAGTTCTATTGCTGTCTACCTTGTGAGGATAAAAAAAAGAAAATAGCAATCTATTACTCATAAGAGGGCCCTCAGCAGAAACTGGCATTTCTGGCATGCTGAGCTAAGATTTGCAGCCTCCATAATTGTGAAAAGGAATTTTCAGTTGTTAGGAAGCCACCCAGTCTATAATACTGTGTTGTAGTAGCTGAACTCAGTTTCCAGAACTATGAGAGAATAGTTCTCTCATAGTCTGTTGTTTTAAACCATCCAGTTTGTAGTAACTAATATACAGCTTAAAAAATGAAATCTGGCATTTTGGAAAAATAGTTATTAAAATGGACAAAATAACACAAACTCTAGTAAGCATCTATATACCATAATTTAGGTTTTAAATCAGACAGCACCACATATTTTTTCCCACTTTCTGTTACCTAAAATCTGATTGTTGAGTAAGAGTAAGTTCTCCCTCTTGTGTTTGCCATTTATTTTTCTTTGTTATCATCATCATTATCATCATTATTTATCGTTGTTATCATTATAGTATTATCATCATCTTCAACAAACTATAAACAAATATCACACATTTAAGCACTTTCTTTATCTTAGCATAAATTTTGATGTATGATCTCTGTCTTAAAGAACATAAAGAGCAACCAAATGTTGAACAAGTGTAAAATAAATTAAGAGTGCACTTCCCTCCCTTAAACCCATTTTAGCAAACATCATTACAAAGAAATGTTCTATTTAACCAAGTTATTTCTACCATGGGCAGATGGCCAATACTGAGTGAACTTCAATAATGTGATTGTACTGAGCCCTCTCAATGAATCAAATTACATTGTGAATGATTCCTATGGTCTCTATCCCAACAACAGCCATTTTCAAAACCAAATATTAAGTGTAATTTGCATTAACAGAGTGACTCAAGTGGTTCCAAGCCTAGAAAGCTTGAGACAAAAGAAGCTGAAACAGAGATTTCATTATTTTTTTTTCTTAATTCTTCAATACTCACTTTCATCTTACATGCTCTCAAATATGAAATACTGTTTCCATTCCCTAAAGACCTCCTACAACCTTAAAGCACTTAGTCAAACTAAATGGCCAGGGTCATGCCAAAAGCCAGAGGGAGAGAAGGTAGTAAAAAGAGAGCAGGGAAAGGGAAATAGGAAAATGTGAAAGGGTATAATAAGAGGGAAAGTGTGGCAATAAGAGAATTAAAAAGAGAATTGAATTATTTCTGCAGTTCATTGAATAGGGACATAGAGATGACAGTAAAATTTCCCTTTTTTTTCCTCTGCTTAGTTTAAAGTTTTTTTTTTTTTTTTTTTTTTTTTTCCTAATGAATCAGAGAAACTGGGCATCCACTCAAATTTTACTCTAATACTGCTGACTGGAAATTTGATATCAAATAAAAGATTAATTATAAGATAAGCCTTTAACAACAATGCAGGGTAGAAGTACAGCATTTCATCATCACAGAATATTACCTCTATGAGCCTCCTCTTCAAATTAATGAACTGCAGAATAAAGACTCAACTATTTGAAAGAGAAAGCAGGGTTTTTTTAGAAAATATATAAATTGTCATTGCAAATTTCTAGAAGACAGCACTCATTTTATTCATAAATCACATAAACCATGTTATATAATTTTTTGAGCTTTTCAAAATTCTTATTTTGAGAAATTTTTTTTTGTCCTTTATAGTTGTTTGATCTGGTCCATATTAGTCACATTTTTATTTATTTTTTTTTTATTTTTTGATAGAAGGAATGGAATCCGGGATGCTAAAACACCGAATCACACAGCCCTTTTTAGTATTATTTTGAGAGAGGGTCTCATTAACTTACTTAAGGCCTCACTAAATTGATGAGGTAGCTTTGAATGCAGGATCCTCCTGTCTTAGCCTCCCTAGCATCTGAGATTACAGGTGTGTGCCACTTGCCCTGTGAGATTACTCACATTTTTAAATGACAGACACAAAGAATTATTCCAATACCTTGAGGCCATTTAGAGAAGAAGATGGCATTCTAGACTTCCTAAGAGGTCTTCTAAGGCAGAGATGATTAAAAGTAAGGTACAGGTACAGTTGCATCTCATGTGATGTAAATTCAATAGGCATAGTGAGAACAAGAACTTGAAAAGTTTTGCATGTTCTATTTCTTATGGAAAATGTGATGTTAATTTTTTTCTGAAATAAATGCAGAAGGATCTTGATGTGACTTCATGCAAATAATTTTCAAAATTCATAGTTTCTTATTGCAACATTTATCTAAAGTGGAAGGAATGTGAGAGAATTTTAGGCCTACCATGAAGAATTTGATCCAGGGTCTTCCACAAGAGATAGAAACACTTATGTTAGTCATGACCTACGAAGACAGTAACCTAGTGTGATCACACAACCTTCGAGTTCACCATGAACTTGAAAAACTAGTTTGTTTAATCAGTATAGTACCACAATTGAAATTGGCATCATTTTTATTTATTTATTTTAAATTTATTTATTTATTTTGGTATCGGGGACTGAACCAAGAGGCACTTAACCACTGAGCTACATCCCCAGCCCCTTTTTGTATTTTATTAGAGTCTTACTGAGTTGCTTAGGGCCTCACTAAGTTGCTGAGGCTGGCTTTAAACTCTCCATCTTCCTGCCTCAGTTTCCCGAGCCACTGGGATTACAGGCATGTGCCAACAGTCTGGCTTGGCATCATAATTCATATTTTTTCTTGTGGGGGAAACTAGACTAAACCTTCCTATCTAAATAAGACTCATCACTTGGAGTTAGGTATTTTATGTCTTTTGCTGCATCTAAACAAAACAAAACAAAACAAAAAACCCACAATACTAATATGAACTTCCACTGTAAACTCTGGATTTGAAACATTCAGAAAAATGATCTGTCAATTTTTTACATGATACATGATTAATAATTGTGGTCACAACACTGTGCAATAGATCACTAAAACTTGTCTCTCTAGTAATACAGAAACTTTGTATCTTCTTATCATCATCTTCTCTTTCCCCATTCCTCTCCTTCTTATATTAAAAAAAAATAAAGTCCTGTCATTATATTGGAATGTCAGAGAAAACCCCTCTTGTGTTTCTTCTTTTCTTCCCTGATACTTAAAATGACTCTTTAGGAATGATTTGTCATTGCCCAGACATTTAAAAGCAAGATCATTAATGTGACACTTTACATTTATGCAAATTTTGGAGACAAATCTATCTGAAAATTTATTTTCTCTCCATTCATGCACTAGTATTACTTGTGTACATGTATCCTTTTCCAATCAGATAACTGCCCTGAAAGCAGAACATATTTTGTTATATCCATATCCTGGTGTCAAAGCCCAGATTGACATAATTTTTTAGGAAGTCTTCAAAGAACTGTAAGAGGACTTCTAGTATGGCGCTGCTCCATCTTGACCTTAAGTGTCTGCATTTTGAGTGGGTAAATAAATGGACACCATATATTGTTTTTGTGTATAAGATTTTGGTGGTAATTTCTTGGACAATAATTATGGATTCATTCCTCCCTCCCTCCCTCCCTCCCTTCCTTCCTTCCTTCCTTCCTTCCTCTTCTTTATTTCATACTAGAGATTGAACCCAGGGGCATTTAACCACTGAGCAACATCCCCAGACTTTTTTTATTTTTAAATTTGAGACAGAGTCTTGTTAATTTGATTAAGGCCACACTAAGTTTCGGAGGCTAGCTTTGAACTTGTGATCTGCCTTAGCCTCCTGAGTCACTGGGATAATTAGGGATTTCTTGAAATTGGAGAACTTTCTGATAGTGAAAGAAGTTTCTTATATTTACAGTGCACTTTCACACATATGATGGTCACATTTAATCCTCAAAGCAATCCTGTAAAATATAATTTCTTTACATCCCTTTTGTATATGAAGATGTTAGGGTTCATGATTCAATGATTCACTTTTTAAGTAGCAGAGACTAGAATATAAATTAATTAAATTATTTTCTAAGCTTTTTGTTTTTATTCATAGTATAAAAATGTATGGGCTATAAAATGGTCCTCAACCCATGAACTTCTGGATTACAGAATTATGGCTGTTTTCAGGTCATTTCAGTCTCCTGAAAGCAGCCATAGGAAACTGTACAGGGTACAATGGGAAAGGAGTGGATATGCTTGGTTACCAGAGAAGGCTTTTAATGAATGCTGATGGTGAAATGAGATTTAAGTATAAAGGGCTTGTACTCCAAGTGGAGGTAATGTCATGTGCAAAACTTTAAAGGCACATTAAACTGTGCATTGAGACAAAACCAAGGAAATAAGCAACAAATTTCCCATAGTGGTAGTAATATTGCAAGAGGAAATTGTCAGAAAGGAACCAAGGTCAGTGGGTAAACTTTTGTTACAAAAGGGGATTTTATATTTGTCAAATAAAATAAGAAAAATAAAAGAAAGAGAGAAAACCAAGTCTGAAGTGCTGCTATGAGTTTTGTGTTGAACTAGAAAATTAGCAGCAATAGCACAGGAAGACATAATAATCACAGGAATAGTATCTCATATCTTTTAATAAAGTAAGATGAATAATATATTAGCATACAAAATGAGTTAGTACTAAGAGTAAATATTTAAAATTAGTGAATTTAAATGCATGATACAAGTTTAACAACCATATGGAAATAGGCTTTTTTTTTTTTTTTTTAATTAGAGAACGAAGGTCATGGTGCAGAAAGGCATAGAAACTATGTGACACCACAGCTCATCTAAAATAAACAAATATTTATTTGGTCCTTCTATTTCAACCTTAGTCTTTTAATAACAAACATTTTAATTGATAAATTCTTTGTTCCTTTTTATTTCTACTCTACCATACAGTTTTCCTCAGCTCTTAAACTTGGATCATTATCCCTGAATACATGTAGTTTTTTAGTACTTTTTAGCTTCATAATCTTTATATATATAAAAATATATATGGTTGATTTGTTTACAAATATTACATAAATTATAAACACAGGATATTTCCTTCTGCTTCTTCCACCTCCTTTCTTTTCTACCCAAAGCCCTAAGACTAACGCCTCTCCTTTGACTCTTATTGGAAGATGAAGGAAATAAGAGACTTTTTTCTTGGTAGAAAAAAGACCTGCTCTAATGACAGAATAAAAACAAAAATATCAAGAAAGGACACTATTTATAGTGTCTGTTTTTATAATGGCAATGGCCAAAAAATTATTCAGATGCCCAACCAATCATAGGTAAGTTTGATAAAACCAAATCTTGGCACACCAGTGCTGAGGCAGAGTCAGGGTCTATCTGATAGATAACAGATAGACGGACACCAAAATGAGATTACCCTTTTAAATATCTATTCAGAGATTTAATTTATTAAAATATATCAACAGGAGCTTTATAAAAACCCAGACTACATTCTTTTGAATTTAGAAAAGTCACATTTTCTCACTCTTTTTTAGTGAAGTATCTGTGTGCTGTGGGCATATGCTATAGTTAACAAGAAGCTATAAAATTGAGAAATGTTTTTGTAACCCAGCAGTGACCTGCTCAAACTGATATTCCCTTGTTCAAAACAAGGTACTTAATTTCTTCATAATTCCTTCAAAAGAGTTTTATATTGTTGTTTAAACCCTGCAATAAATACAGGCTGAGGAGAATTTAGAGAGCACATGAAATTCCCAGAGCTCTAGATATCTGAAGCTTCACAACTTGGAGGTGCAATTCAACAAACCCTGTGTGGACACCCATGTGTTCTGACATATTGAAGAGCATTTTCAGTTAATTAAGAAATTATAAATTAACACTCATTATGCAGCTTCTGGGCTATGTCTTTCAGGACTAATTGTGGAATTAATTCATTCCACAAATATTAATTGGGTGCTCCCTAAGTTTTGGAAGCCATTCAAGGTTTCTGTGAGAATGCAATAATGATGGCAATAACAATAGTGATAATAAACATGTTTCTACCTTTCTGGAAGTTTAAAATGATGGAGAAAATTAGATAGAACAAAGTCTTCATAATGTTTTGCATAATTTACATATGAACTTTCCAAACCCATCCTTCATTTTCTGAGTTTCTATTATTTCAAGCATAATAAATATTTTTAACTTTAGACTATTTTCAATTTTATTTCTCTTGATTCTTCCCTCGTATTTTAAGCTTTTATATTTCCATGTAACAAACACTTTCATATTTTCATAAAGATTAATGCATTTACTCAAATTCCACATAACCAATATGTGATGTCAAATTAGTTAGAATGACAGTATATCTGTCATGTGTCTGTTGATATTGCTACTTGGGTAAAAAGGTCCTTGACATTCAAACATTATTAAAATAGAATAAGCTATATTGCAATATTTTAAAATTTTCTTTTTTTCCAGAATACTATTTTTGTTAAATCCTTTTCCCAAATTTTTCTCCAGAGAATGCTGTTTGTGGTATACTTTCTAGGAATGTTACAATGTACATGGCAGATTAAATCTTTAAAATCATTCAGAGAAGGATGTGTATTTTTTTTTCTTTAGAAGAAAATATACTGGTATTTTCAAAATGTCTTACTATAGGATCCTCTACCTGTGTATCAGCAATAATTTCTTAGTAAGTCACTAACCAGACAAACATTTTTCTGTTTTTCCAAACTAAAACATACTTCAGGATAATTATAGTGTTAGTGATACATGTTTCTTCCATGAACACTACTAATTGCCTGTAAAAATCTATTCTTGCCACTAAGACAAAATAAAACTCATTGGAAGCATTAATCCTCACACAGGGACTGAATTTCTCAGAGCCAGTAGGTAACTTTTGTCCATATGACTACATTTGTGCTATGTGACGAGGATTGAGTCAATGTGATTTAAAGCAAAATAATAGGTGAAGTTCTATGTCATCTGTTTAAAGATGCATTTGTATATCCGATGCATTTTTCTTTGTTTCCTATTGTTTTAAAAGTGATGTAAAAATTTTGGTCTAGAGAGCATAATAGAGTTGTTGTAGACTTGGTCTGTGAATGACACTTTGGAAAACTTGCCTTTGATAAACTATTATGAAAGAGAGAAATAAAGATCAATGTTATAATATATCATAATCCTTGCTATAGAAAGCAACATTTCATGTATTCCAGTAATAATATTTAATTTTTAAGTTTCACCCATTTTGTTTCTCATTTTAACATTAAGCCTAGCCTTTCATTCTCACATGGGGTAGCTTTATTCAAATAAATTATTTTCTTCCTTTTTTTTTCACACTCATTCCCAGTGTGTCCTTGTCTTACTCCATCTATTACTTACAGATTCTGATATTACCTTTATAATATTATGTGTATAAATCAAGTATTGTCTTTTTCTATACTACTGAAGCCAGAGTTAGACAGGCAGAAAGGCAAGGGTTGGAGCCAGAGAATGGAGGGATTGAAATGTTAATTCCTTCAGAGTCCTTCCTCCACCCCTGCTCCAACCTGTTGCTAAGGTAACCTGTCCCAAGGGTTGCCCCCCCCCACCCAGGAAGTTGTTAATTATGCCTCCTTCTTGCCTAGATCCTCCATCTTGGCCCTTCCAGCCCATCTGCTTCCCACCTTTTGGCTATCCCACTGAGCATCTCCTGAATCTAATCAAATAAGCAAGAAGAAGAGAGATAAGGGGAAGAGAGCAGGAGTACAAAGGAAGCCCAAGTCACAGAAAAAAGGCAGAATACCCTCACTTCTTGGTATACCAGGATACCAGCTATGGCCCTCTTCTCCCTTCTGGGAAAAGTGTATGTTACCCCTTTTTCAATAAACACTGCTATACATGCTTGCCTCATGTGCTTCTCTAATGTTATACTTCAACATGTGAGGAAGCAGGGCTCATCACCAGTAACTGATGGTATCACTATTATATATCACTATTATAACACTTTAAAAGAATTGGTAAAATTAGGGTTTAAATAATGCAGCTCATAGATGCTATACAAGAGATGGTTATTAAAAATTGTTAACAGCCTTTCTTCAGAATATATAGAACTCTTTCTAATCAATTTCTGTCATCTACTCTTCTATATTTCTATTCATCCCAATTTATATTTCATTTTATTTCAGGGAAAAATGATATCTAAATCCTCCTCATGCAAAATTTGTCTAGAGATTTTCTATGGCACTCAAGTTGGTTTTATTTAGTAATAAGTTGACTATTCTGCAAAATGGCATATGACATTTACTTGTTTTGATGATTATAGCATGCAATCACATTAGAATTTGCAAATACAAATTATGAAATTAAGTATTCATAGAAATTTTAGCTAAGGTTATCATGGCCGTCACTGTGGCTGGCATCATCTTCACTGTTGCCCTCCTTACCAAGGTCATAATCATCATCTATAACAAACTTTTGGGATCATGGTAGTCACTTTTGGCCCAACCTACAATTGCCAGATCATTTCAATCCTCCTGTCACAACTTTCTTCTCCTCTTTTCCTTTGTGTAGTTTATGTTTTTAAGGATGGCTTTTCCGTGAACGCCACTAACAGTTTTTCTTCTCTCTTTTTGCTGAGCTAATTTAGCATGCATCGATGCTATCACTACTTCTTGCTCTTCTATCCACAGTTCATATGTCTGATTTCAATCAAATCACTCAAATTAGGTTAACCATTGTGAGAACATAAACATAAGTTTAGTGAAGAATACTAATCTTAAAAGTACAGCTTGACAACTTTTTACCCAAAATATACCAATGCAAACACCACCCATACCAAGGTGGTAAACATTTCAGAAGACCGTAAGGCTCACTCATATGCCTTCCAAGTATATGTCACCCTTATTTTATCTCACCCAAGAACATCAATTTTTTGGACTTAAATTACTTTTTTATTCTTATGATGGCATTTTCAAGTTTTATTTTGAAATAATTATAGAATCACTTCACAAGAGAAAGTTGAAGAGAAATGAACAAGTTCTTTTGCACTACTTTTTTTTTTTTTTTACCTTTCTCCAAATTTAACAACTTGCATAACTTAATAGAACATCAAGACCAGAACACTGGTATTAGAGCCTGCAGATTTCACAAGTTAGTTATATATGCACACGTTTATATGCATTTGGTGTGTTGTTTCTATAAAATAAATTTTGTGCACATTCTAGTAATTAGATCACAACAAGACACAGAACTTGGCAACAAGTCTCTACAGTGCTGTTCCTTTATAGCCACATCAATTCACTCTAAACCCTAAATCAGGGCAAATAATATTCCATACATAATTTCCTTAATTTTGTTATTTAAAAAATATTACGTAAGTGAAATTATATAGTGTATCAACTTTTGAGGTTGGCTTTTTTCTTACAGAATAATTCCCTTGACATTCACCCAAGTTGCTATGTGTATCATTAGGTTGTTCTTTTTAACTGATGAATAGTATTACATGCTAAGGTACAAAAAAAAAAAAAATGGTGTAACCATTCACTATTGAAATATTTGGGTAGATTCCAGTTATAGAATATGATAAAAAAGCTGTTTTAAAATTCATATAAATATCTGTGTAATATAAGTTTTCATTTTTTTGGAGTAAAGGCCCAAATATTAAAATACTGGATCATATTGTAAGGTCACTTTTTTTTATTTAAGGAAATGCCAAACTATTTTCTATAGTGGCTGTAATATTTTATCTCCTCATTAGTGAAGTATAAGTAATCAAGTTTTTCTGTGTCTTTTCCATCATTAGTGTTATCCACATATTTTCTAATTTTAGGGTTCTGATAATATGTGGTCTTAATTTGCATAGGATTGTGGTTTTTACTTTTTACTGTTTTTGGGGGGGTACTGGGGATTGAACCTAGTGGTGCTTAACCACAGAGCCATATTCTCAGCCCTTTTTATTTTATACCTTGATACAGGGTCTTGATAAGCTGCTTAGGGACTTGCTAAGTTGCTAAGGCTGTCTTTGAATTTACAATTCTCCTGTCTTAGCCTCCCAAATTGCTTGGATTACAGGTGTATGCCACCATGCCCCGCTTGCACTCTGGTTTTAGATAGCATTTCCATAACTACTAAAGATAAAATTACTATCTTTTTTACATGCTTTTCTGTCATCTGGGTATTCGTTACAGTAAAATGTATTTTCATGTATTTGTTGTTTTCTGATTGAATTGTTGTTGCTTTTAATTGGGGGTTTGGAAAGTTTTTTAACATACTCTAGGTACAAAGCAATGTGGTACTTAGAGAATAATGGAGACATAAATCAATAGAACTGAATAGAGCACTCAGAAATAGATTCACACAAAAATGTCCCACTTGCAAAAGTGCAAAATTTAATTCAATTGAAAAGAGATTTTTTCAATAAATGGTGATGAAGCAATTGTTATCTGTAATTTTATTAAAACAAATCTTGACCCATACTACACACTTTATACAAAAATCAACTCAAAATGGTTTCTGAACTTAAATGTAAATGTTAAGCTACCTAAGAACTAAGAGAAGCACTTTAGAATGTAGGAGAAGAGAAAATCATTCTTATACTTGACAATAAAACATGGTTTCTGGAAATAAAAGTTGATAAATTAGACCTTATGAAAATTGCAGAATTTTGTTCTGTGAAAAAACTTGTTAGGTAGATGTACAGACAAATTAGAGGGAGAAAATATTTCTAACATAAATGATTTTAACATTTTTTAAGGGCAGGAATTGTTTCTATGTCTCTTCCTCACACCTGGTCTATAAAAAATGCTAAATATACACTGAACACACAAAAATTGAGAATACCTAGTGAGAGAAAACTTGGAAGAGAATTTGCCAAGATATTCTCTTTCTACTTGATTGTCAAGAAGGGTGAATTGTTTTGGAATGAAAGGAGGAAAGTCAAATTTGGTATTATATAATTGATAAAGTAAAACGCGAGGTTTTTGAAAGCTCTGATTTTTCTGTGGACATCCTTCAACACAATGTTTCTGTGAAAATGATGAGCATTGTTTACATTTCCTGGGTGATAGGCTAATTTCCTTGTTGACAAGTGTAATTGATTACAACAGGACTCTTCTTGACAGGGTTTGGTCAGCTTGCTTTGCAGAATAAGACTGCCCCATCACAGTGTTGCTTCAAGTCAATAGAACAAAAGTATCAGTCTCCCTGAAAAGTCCTTTTAGGTATAGTCTGGCTATCAAATGTCAATACAGCTGACAAAGTGGCCAGCAAACTGCAAGTACTAGATATCACAGGGTGATTATAAAAATTTACAGCTGTCAGCTAAAATGAGAATGTCTCCCATGGGTGTGAAACTAAAATGTGAGGATTAGCTGAGAAAGCATTCTTCTCTGGCTCCTTCTTTCATGAACCAAGATCACAGAGATGAGAGAATGTCATCCACAAGGTTTAACAAAATGTTCACCAAGATTTAGAGCATAATACTGAATTTTTTGAAAACATCTTTCTTATACAAGACAAAAACGTTAAACTACTTTGAAAAACAGGATGAAGTTGTTAGTTGGCAAAGTAAACTCAAAAAAGACTAGAATGCACCTTTATTGGTAATGGACATTTTAAACAAAATTATTTCAAAGTGATTCTAATTGTTGCTTATGTATTACTGCAATATTAAGGAAACTCCTAAAATTAAAAATAAGTAGAAGGTAATCAGATTTGAGGTTTTAATTATGCCTAAGAAAGGCCTTGGGCCTTTCAGTAAAGTAGAACCATCACTAAATATTGACCTCATACTTGTACTTCTCTAAAAGGAAATTTTCATGTGGATAAACATATTAACTATTATCAAAAAATTCTAGATGAATTTAATACTTTGTTGCTAGAATTTTATCTGAATATAGATGAGGTGGTGTTTATTAAAAGGAAGTGGCTAATTCAATATGCTATTGGGATCATTAAAAAATACAGAAGCTTCCTAGAAGACAAGTAGACAAAAAAAAAAAAAAAAAAAAAAAACAGCAATGACACATGAAGTATGTTTCTGTAGTTAATACATTTCTTTCCCTACCATCTTTTTTCCACATGTGTAAAATCAATCAATAGTCTTAGTTTATAATTCTTTGTTCCAATAATTATCCCTCTAATTCAACACTTTATTATCTATCTTGGATGTATGTTACCTGGATTTTTCTATTCATAATTTCTTCCCCTATCTTCTGTATTACCAGGTTAACTTTCTACAAAGTATGTTTCTAAGCCTAATGTTTATGGACTCACAAACATCTTAAAGTTATTCCCTTCTGACTAAAAGACACACCTATTTAACATTCAAAGGTTTTGACTCTTTGGTCTCAATTTACCATTGTAGAATTACTTCCTACTCTTTCCCATCAGTTAATTAGTTATCTAATATAATTAGATTTGTCATGTATGCTACCCCTCTTACCAAAGCCTCTTTTCCATGAAATGTTCCCCACTGGCATGTACCATGGTAATTTTAAATCCAGCTCATTAAATTAGAATTGTCATTAAACACTAGAGAAACTACTTCCTATAATAAATATGCTAGGAAAATGTGAAATATACTAGGACATTTGCAATGACTTCTTGAGAAAAGAAAATCTAGAAATAAATTTCATTAAAATTTGAAGAGAAGCATATCAATTGGATAAATTAATGGGCAGCAGGAATTGATGCTAAAATATGCATATTTCATAGCCTTGAATATGATCTTGAGGCCATGAGTGAGGAAGGTTAACTAAAGTTATAAAGTGATAGAATATATATTTTAAATAGAGTACCTTTTGTATTAAATGTGGAAAGCATTCAGTATTTCTCATCTTGATCATAGTGCCTGGTATAAGATGATGAGAAATATCTACAGAATATATTTATTGAATAAAATCCACTTGAAACAGCATGTCAAAATAGTTTAAATCCAATATTGTGCAGTATTTTTCAACATTGCAATAGGAGAATGAAATCTAAGTAAACAATCATAACTCTAAAAGCAATAATACTGTGGTTTAAAAAGATTTTAAAGTATGAGATGAAAAGGAGAATTTTTGTTTTAGACATTGAAATAAGCAAGTTCCGCAACTAAAGCATAAAATTTGATAGGAAATATCTCTAAAAATCTCATGGTAAATTAGGAAATGCTGCAATCATCCACCATCTGGTGGTTGTTTCAAAGATGAATTGTACAAGGATCTAGGCATTTCTGTTGGGATTTAATGAGTTAGAAGGAATAAGAATGCACAAAGTATTCTTTACAAGAGTTATAGTTAGGTAATGTTCTAATTGCATGAAATAAATGTCATTGATGTGCAGATAAAATAATACCATACAATTCAACTTTCTTCAGCTTTGTAAGGTGTCTGACCACTACATAATTGATGCCAGATCTAATGTCTGTTTTCTTTCCCTTTCTTTTCTTTCTTTTTTTTTTTTTTTTTTTGGTATGTGTGTGTGTGTGTGTGTGTGAGAGAGAGAGAGAGAAAGAGAAAGAGAGAGAGAGCTCATTGAGCAGGGGGATATCCATGGTAAATATTTAAAGATTATGAGATTCAGCTTTTAAAAATCATTGTAAATATTAAGCAATTATTCTCTAAATATAAGTAAATTTGTTGTGGGAAAAAGATAAAGATGAATTTTCAACATTGAAAATCTCTCTATGTTAGCACAGTGACCATTTAAGCAAAATTTCATTTATGAAGATTTATATTTTATTCATTTTCCTTTTCTGTGCTAGAAAACAATTCCCCATTTTCCCTTTTTAAATAATTAACAAGATAGCAGTAAATCCGACTGTTTGAGTAACACGAGCCTCTTTAATTTTATGTTTTTTCAATTGTTGGAATCAGACACTACATTTACCCAGAGAATAACTGGCAAAATTAGCACTGCTTCCTTTTACTGCCTTTGTGAGTTTAGCAGTGATTAGATTGAAAAAAAAATCATGAACTTTTTGAAAAATATCGTGAGACCTATTATGATAACTAGAATAAAATATATTGAGCTTTTACTCCAATCTTGAGTCAAATCATGCCAATTTTCATATTGTTTTACATTTTCCTGAGAAATCAAAAGAAACTAGGGATATAGTTATAGCAAAGATGAAAAAAAATCCATTTTGCACATCTCCGCTTTAAACAACTTCAGCTTATTTTTAATAAATATAGATATTTGGTTTTAAAGGAAAACAAGAAAATACATGAGTCATAAAAGAAAACAGTTTAATAAAAATAAAAATAATATATTAATAGTTATATTAATATTTTTCTATAGAAAAAATAAATACTATTTTTAAATAAATGAAAATGGGAAAAATTAACTGTCAATATGTGTTTATGTTTTTATTTTATGATTTCTGCCTCATGAGTATTTACTCCTTAAATATTAACATACAGCACAGGGAGCATTCTCTGTCACTTAGCATGTTCTTCCATTTAAGTAAGTAGGAATGCAATGAACTGTGTTAGTAACGTGGAGGCAAAATATTGTAGTGAGGGTCTAGATTGAAGGTCTAAATTTGGAACAAAAAATGAAAATGCTAGGATAATTTATGTCATAATGGAAAATGTTATTAAGTTGATTTTTATTACCTTAGATGAATAATTGGTCAATAAAAATTATTTGGAGCCTGGCCTGGTGTTGCACACATGTAATCCCAGCAGCTCAGGAGGCTGAGGAAGGAGAATCAGGAGTTCAAAGTCAGCCTCAGCAACTTAGTGACCTGAGTAATTTAGTGAGATCCTGTTTCTAAAATACAAAAAGTGGCTAGAGATGTGGCTTAGTGGTTAAGTATCCGTGGGTTCAATCCTGGTACCAAAAGAGAAAAAATATATATATTTGCGAGATAATTTCCCTGTTCTCTCTTATAATAAATATATTGTTATTACCTTATTATATGATCAAGGGTGTTGATGACACACATGTTTGATTATGATACAAATTCATTTTGTATATTTAAATGGGGAAATCCTATTTCAATTTGTTCATTTTGTGAATTACATGGAGATGGAATAATCACATTTTATTTTGTATGAATCTTATGACTTACTGAGCATCAATATTTCTACTAATGTATACACACTCAAGACAAATTTCTCTACAATTGCACTTTTCTGATTTTAGAAGTAAAGATGAACTGGTCAGCATAAAGCAATTTTGTGAGATGACAGATAAAAATGGGCATCAACTCATATTTTCTTCTAAAACATACCATCTCTTTTTGCAAACCCTCTTTTTCCTTTCCATATTCACTGTCTTACAAGACACCAAATGTACAAACTTACAACAGATCTATACCAAGGCATATTAAAATATTTATTTCAAATTTGGTAGTTTAATATTGAAGTAAAAAAAACAATAGAATAATTCATAGAGAAACCCTTTCAGTTTCCTCTGTAGCCTAAGTTGCAGATTGTTTTATTAATCAATGCAATTGATAAGACTGTCAAAGCTTACCTTGAGAATGAAAGGTCAGGTGAGTGACCTTTAAATTGTTGTTTAATTTGTATGTATGCAAGAGATACTTATAAGTGTTTCCTAGATGTGGATTTTCCCTTTAATCCTCCTACAGATTGCTCTGTGTTGTAAAGTATGTTAACACTAGAACTTTATGATCATTACTATGTAAATTAAGTTTCAATGATACAACTTTCTTTACCAAACAAATTCTGAGTATGTGATGCTGATGACAGATGGCCCTAGAAACACTGTCAAAGTGTCTTCAATCTTACAACTATTCTTATAATAATACTAAGGAATTATTTGCTTTTTCTTCTGTGTTGACCTTAGCACTGATGTTATAAACAATGGTGGATAAAACTGCTGGTGATGTCATACAAGTCATAGTGACCCCAACTGTACTTATCATGGTGTTATTCACTACCAGGCAATTGTTATTTCAAAAATTTACTGAAACAACAAAGTTCTAGGTAAGATTGTACATTATGTAATTGAAAAAAATAGTAATCAACTTCATTTTTAAATAATTTTTTGGGTATTCTGTAAGAAAAAAAATACCTGAAAATATTTCTGATACATCTGTAAAGAGGATGGCCATTCAGAAGAAAATTGCTTATATGGTTATGAGAGTTCTGAGCTGAATTTGCCATTTTAAGTGGAATACTATTTTTATTTGAGAAAATATCTGGCAGACAAACAGATTATGTGGGTATTTGACAAAAATTTTATTTTAAAATATTTATTGATCCCATTGAGAAAAACAAATGGTAATAATTATTTTCAGAAATAAGATTCAAATTTTCAAAAGAATATAGACTTGGGAAAAACTTAATTTCCTTTAAGATTGGAAGACAGAACCTCAGACAATGAAGACAAAATGTACTATCTTGAAAATAATGTGGACCACACAGTGAAGATGGTAAGAAACCATGAACAGAACATCCACAAATTTTGGAATAGCATCAAAAGATCAAATCAAAGATTTATTGGGATAGAGGAAGGCACAGAGATAAAACCAAAAGGATGCAAAATCCCTTCAATGAAATAATATCAGGAAATTTCCCAAACATGAAGAATAAATTGGGAAATCAAATACACAAGACTACTTACAAGACACCAAATGTACAAACTTACAATAGATCTACACCAAGGCATATTAAAATGAAAATGTCTAGCATACAGAATAAGGATATGATTTTAAAAGCTGCAAGAGAAAAGTTTTAGATTACATACAGGAAGAAACTAATTTGGATCTTAGCAGATTTATCAACCCACACCCTCAAAGGTAGGAGACCCTTAAATAACATATACCAAACTCTGAAAAAAAAATAGATGCCAACTAAGAATCTTATATTCAGCAAAATTAAGCTTCAGAATTGGTAACTAAATAAGAACCTTCCATGATAAACAAAAGTTAAAAGAATATAAAACAAGAAAGATAAATAAAGTTAAAAGAATACAAATCAAGAAAGCCTACACAATGTAACATCCTTGGCAAGATATCCCAAGAGGAGGAAATAAAAATCAACAATGAAAATAAGTAAAGGGAGAAACTACATTAAAGGAAAAGCCAATCAAAGAAGAAACCAAGTCAAGCAAAAAACCAAAATGACCAGGAATACAAACCATATTTCAAAAATACTTCTGAATGTGAATGCCCTAAACTCAGAAATCAAAAGACATAGACTGGCTGATTGGATTTAAAAACAAAAAAAAAAGACCCAACGATATGCTGCCTTCAAGAGACTCATCTTATTGGAAAAGACATCCAGAGACTAAAGGTGAACAGATGGGGAAAAACATGCCATTCAATTCACTTGGATTGCATAAATAAGCAGGGGTTATCATCCTCATATCAGATAAAGTGGACTTCAAACCAAAGTCAGTCAGAAGGGATAAAGAAGGACATTTCATTCTGCTTAAGGGAATCATACATCAACAAGACATAATAATTGTAAATATTTATGCGCCAAACAAAGGAGCATTTATGTATATCAAACAAACACTTCTAAATTTCAAGAATCAAATAGACCACAAGACAATAATATTGGGTAACTTTAACACACCTCTCTCCCCACTAGATAGATCTTGCTAATAAAAACTAAACAAAGAAACTATACAACTCAATAATACAATCAATACTTTATATTTAGACATATATAGAACATTTCATCCATTAACAAGCAAATACACCTTTTTTTCTCAGCAGCACATGGATCCTTCTCTAAAATAGACCATATGTTATGACAAAAAGCAAGTCTTAGCAAATACAAAAAATATAGATACTATCCTAAGTTCTATAAGACTATAATGGAATAAAATTAGAAATCAATGATAAAATAAAAAAATAGAAGCTACTGCAACATCTGGAGACTAAATAATATGCTATTAAATGATACATGAGTAACTGAAGATATTAGTGGGGTGATAAAAAAAATTCATAAAAGAGAAGGGGAATTCTGATACAACATACCAAAATCTCTGGAACACTATGAAGGCTGTGCTAAGAGGAAAGTTCATCGCATCGAATTCATTCATTAAAAGCAGAAAAAGTCAACAAATAAATGACCTCACACTACATTTCAAAACCCTAGAAAAAGAAGAAATCAAAACCAAAACAGTAGAAGACAGGAAATGATTAAAATCAGGGCTGACATCAATGAAATAGAAACAAAAGAAACAATTGAAAAAATTTACAAAAAACTGGTTCTTTGAAAAAAATTAATAAAATTGATAAAACCCTTAGCCACCCTAACAAAAAGAAGGAGAGAGAAAACTCAAATTACTAAAATTTAAGATGAAAAGGGAAATATCATGACAGATACTTTTGAAATACAGGAGATAATTAAAAACTATTTTGAAAACTTATACTCTAATAGAAAATCTCAAAGACACCAACAAATTTCTAGAGAAATATGATTTGCTCAAACTGAATTGGAAGGGCATACACAATTTAAGCAGATAAATTTCAAGCAATGAAATAGAAAACACCATCAATAGAAGCCTACCAACCAAGAAAAGCCCATGACAAGACAGATTCTCAGATGAATTCTATGAGACCTTTAAAGAATAAATGCGACCAATACTCCTAAAATTATTCCATGAAATAGAAAAGGAGGGAACCCATCCAAACTCATTCTATGAGGCTAGTATCACCCTGATACCTAAGCCAAACAAAGGCCCATCAAGGAAAGAAAACTTCAGACCAATATCCCCGATGAATATAGATATAAAAATTCTCAATAAAATTCTGGCCAATTGCATACAAAAACATATTTAAAAGATAGTCCACCATGATCAACTGGGGTTCATCCCAGGAATGCAAGTTTGGTTCAACACATGGAAATCAATAAATGTAATTCATCACATCAATAGACTTAAAGATAAAAATCATATGATCATCTCAATAGATGCAGAAAAAGCATTTGACAAAATTTAACACCCTTTCATTTTGAAAACACTAGAAAAATTAGGAATAGGAGGAACATATCTCAACATTGTAAAAGCTATTTATGCTAAGCCCAAGGCCAACATCATTCTAAAATAGAGAAAAATTGGAAGCATTTCCTCTCAGAACTGGAATAAGACAGAGATGCCCTCTCTCACCACTACTATTCAACATAGGCCTTCAAACTCTAGCCAGAGCAATTAGACAGATGAAAGAAATAAAAGGGATATGAATAGAAAAAGAAGAACTCATACTATCACTCTTTGCTGGCTACATGATTTTGTATTTAGAGGGTCTAAAAAAATCCACCAGAAAACTTCTAAAATTAATAAATGAATTCAGCAAAGTAGCAGGATATAAAATCTATACCCATAAGTCAAATGCATTTCTATACATCAGTGATGAGCCCTCAGAAAGAGAAATTAGAAAAGCCACCACATTTACAATAGCCTCAAAAATATTATATTTGGGAATCAATTTAACAAAAGAGGTGAAAGACTTATACAATGAAATTTACAGAACACTGAAGAAAGAAATTGAAGAAGATTTCAGGATGGAAAGATATCCTATTTTCTTGAATAGGTAGAATTAATATTGTAAAAATGGCCATACTACCAGCCTCATATAGATTTAATGCAATTTCAATTAAAATCCCAACAACATTCCTAATAGAAATACAAAAAGCAATTATGAAATTTATTTGGAAAAATAAGAGACCCAAAATAGCCAAAGCAATTATTAACAAGAAGAGTGAAGCAGGAGACATCATAATACCAGACTTTAAACTATACCACAGAGCTATAGTAACAAAAATGGCATGGTATTGACACCGAACTAGATAGGTAGACTAATGATACAGAATAGAAAATGGTATAGAGACAAACCCACATAAATACAGTTATCTCATTCTTGACCAAGGTACTGAAAACATACATTGGCAAAAAGATAGCCTCTTCAACAAATTGTTCTGGAAAATTGGAAAACCATATGCAACAAATTGTAATTAAACCATTATCTCTCTCCTTGAACAAAACTCAACTCACATTAGATCAATGACCTAGGAATTTGACCACACACTCTGGGCTTAAATAGAAGACAAAGTAGGCCCAAATCTTCATCATGTTGGATTAGGTCCTGACTTCCTTAACAGAACTCCTAAAGCATAGGAAATAAAATAAAAAATTAATAAATGGGATGGATTCAAACTAAAAAGCTTCTTCTCAGCAGAGGAAACAATCAACAATGTGAAGAAAGAGCCCATAGAGTGGGAGAACATTTTTACTTTGCACACATCATATCTGTCGAGCACTAATTTCCAGGGTATATAAAGAGCTCAAAAAACTCAAGACCAAAAGAATAAATTATCCAATCAATACATGGACTAAGGAAATGAAAAGACACTTCACAGAAGAGGAGACATAATCAATCAACAAATATATGAAAAAATGTTTACCTTCAATAGTAATTAGAGAAATGCAAATCAAAACTACTCTAAGACTCCATCCATCTCACTCTAGTCAGAATGACAATTATCAAGAACACAAGCAAAAATAAGTGTTGGTGAGAATGTGGGGGAAAAGGTACACTCGTACATTGCTGGTCTCACTGTAAATTGGTGCAACCACTCTGAAAAGCAATATGGAGATTCCTTAAAAAACTTGGAATGGAATCACCTTTTGGCCCAGCTATCCCCACTCCTCGGTTAAAGGACTTAAAATCAGCATACTATAGTAATGCAGCCACATCAGTATTCATAGAAACTCAATTCACAATAGCTGAACAGTGGGACCAAACTAGATGCCCTTCAATAAATGAATAGATAAAGAAACTGATTATATATATAAAATCGCTAATATATATATATATATATATATATATATATATATATATACACACACACACACACACACACACACACACATATATATATATACACACACACACACATACATATATACACACACAATGGAATATTACTCAGACTTAAAAGAGAATAAGATGATGGCATTTACATGTAAATGGATGGAGTTGGGAAATTTGATTGGGCAAATGGGGGACATGGGGGTAGAAAGATGGTGGAATGAGATAGACATCATTACCCTGGGTACATGTATGACTATACATATGGTGCAACTCTACGCCATATACTACCAGGGAAATGAAAACTGTGCTCCATTTTGCACAATAAACCAAAATGCATTCTATTGTCATGTATAACTAATTAGAATACCAAAAAAAAAAAAAAAAAAAAAGAAAGGAACATGGATGAACCTAGAAGACCTTATGCTAGGTAAAGAAGCCAGTCACCAGAGGACAATTGCTCTATGATTCCTCATACATGAGGTATCTAAAATGACCAAATGCATAGAATTAGAGAATAGACTGGTAATTTTTGGAATCAGGGGAATTGTTGCTTATTAGGTATAAATATTCAGTTATGTAAAATATTTAAGTCCTTAGGTACAATATATCACTTCTAGTTAACAGTATAGCATTTTGCACTTGAATATATGCTGAGGATCTCATGTGTGTATATGTGTGTGTGTGTGTGTGCATGTTTAAATCTATTTCAGTTTTAGGGGCAGAGAGCGGTCAACGTGAAATCAAATGTACCACAAACTGGTTATATTGTAAGACTTCATTTGTGGGTTTTTTTGTTGTTGTTGTGTTTTTTTGGTATCAGGGATTGAACTCAGGGGCACTCGACCACTGAGCCACATCCCCAGCCCTATTTTGTATTTTATTTAGAGACAGTGTCTCCCTGAGCTGCTTAGTGCCTCTTGTTGCAGAGGATGGCTTTGAACTCACAATTCTCCTGTCTCAGCCTCCCAAACTGTTGGGATTACAAGCATGCGCCACCATGCCAGGCTACTTCATTTGTTTTAATGATTAAAAAAAAAAAAAGGTTGCACATTTACCAGTTACTCTTTTTCTGTAATTCTCCCTAAAAGAGGATTAGAATAAATCACTGACAATTTGAGAGAAAGAAAGAAAGAAAGAAAGAAAGAACACAAAAAAGCAAAAAAAATATAGTATTTAAAATATTCATCATTCCTTAGATAATTTAAGGATAATAGAGAAATATAACTATGTTCAAAAAGAAGATCAATAATTCAAATAAGTTATGGAAATATAATTGTGCTAGGGAGATCTAACTAATAGAATAAAATTAAATAATTAAATAATACTGCATGTAAAATTTTCCAAATTTGAAGGACAAAAGTACAAAAATAACCTTGTGTCAAGTATTAGGATGTCTCCTTATGTAGAAAATAAAATTAAACCATCTGCAAAATACACATAGATCAAGAAAAAACTCATAAAGCATATTTCAAACTCTATAAAATTTTCCTATCTAAAAACTACATTGCAATTAAATATATTGTAGTTTATCTTAAGTGCTCTAAATATAATTGTCTATCTTATCTTTGTTAAGATTTATTATAAAATTTCTTTTATGTCTATAGTTATATTAAGTGTCAACTCTAAGCCTAATACTCTTTGAAAGACTTAGATCATCTGTAAAGCAAGCATATTTATATAATATATTCTGATTTATCTTGCTGCAACAAGTTCATGGGATTCTGGGAGCAAAGATGATGATAATGATGCCACAGATATTTGCTGAGGGTCTGTTGTGCATGGACACAGTGGTGTCAAGTATTTCATGTATTATCTCCAAATTTACAATAGTTCTCTATTCATAGATTGAAATGACTAAAAAGGGCATGTCCTTTTCTGCAGTTGTGATTTCTGGAAGAAACTCTTCAAGGGGCAGATTATTAATTGTTTGGTGTTCTAGTCTATGCCCAAGCCAAGACTGATAGAGGCCATTTTGTAACATTTGTACTATCTTGAAATTTATAATAATTTGACAAGCTTTATCCCAACAGCTGTATCCCTATCTGAAAACAACCAAACCACAGGTAGATAAAAGGATGGGGAAAAAACACCTTATCAGGCTCTTCAGCTGGCTCCTGCCTCTTAAAATCCTAAATGGGCTAATCTTGTCTTTTAATATTTGTTATAGGTCACCTTCCGTTTTTTATCCAAAGTAAAACAAAACTCCTAGATAATAAATTTTGCATAACCAGTAGAGAAAACATAATTTCTTATCTTTTAAAAATCTTTACCTGTATTTTCCTGAGTTCAGGCTCAGAGTTTTGACTCTGAAATCCATTTATGTGGGAAAAAATAAAACATACCAAAGTTCTTATGCAAATAATGTTCATTTAAGACAAAAGCACCCTTTGGAATTTAGAAAAAGAAAATGAGAAAGATGATAGATATTTAGATTTTGTTTTGCTTTGTTTTCTATCTGAGTTCGCTCAGCTCATCAATTTAGGCAGCTAATATATGCCGGAGCAATGATATCAACAATTCATGTTTGATAGGGGCTCTTTTGATATAGTACAAAGCTTCATGTATATTGTCTTTTTCTTTTTTTAAGGAGAATACAGTTTTCTCAACAGCAGATTCCATAATATAACTATTTCATGCACTTTTCTCCTATGAAACTAAATAGAGTTATAGGAAAAGTAACAGATTAATAAATGATGTGGCTTCCAATTAAAATTAGAATTTCTGATACCATTTAATTCAGAGTAAATAACAAATAATAAACCTTAGTATACTTAAAGCACTATGCATAAAGGATACAAAAATAAAAGAACAGTTTTTATTTTTAAATTATAAAGCTGAAGTCAACATGGAAGCCACCTTAATCTTTAAATTTTGCTTGACAATTAATTTGTAAACTCAAAAATCATTACTATATCTTCACTTATATTTTATTAATCTCAACCATGTAATTTATAGGTATTGGGAATATAAGCATAAGAGCCAATAACTAAAAAAGAGACACTGCATTGAACTAATTGCTTTTCACTGGGAAGTGTCCCACAGGAAAAAGGTTTCTTAAAAAATTTGAAACTGTGTGTGTGTGTGTGTGTAATCTATTTCCTAAAATGAAACTGGCCCCCTACCAAATATGTGTTGCCAATTCTTGGGTGTTTTGTTTCACTATATGGCTATAGAGTCTCAAGTGGATTTCTGAGCTCTTACGGAATTATTTTTGACTCGTGGATAGCTGTCAAATTGTTGCTATTTTTGTGGGGAAGGAAGACTGAGATCTCTTGTTCTGACATCTTGCTGATATCGTTCCTCAATTCATTGACTTTTCATTGTCATTAGAATCAGAAAATTCAAACATTCTCTGTCAATCACCTAACCCTGGCTGTACTTCTCAGATCATTGCTAACCTTTTCCACAGGTATAGCCACAGGCTTTCATTGGCTTGCTCACTTATAGAAAACTCTTCTCCACCTTTGATTGCAGTTGCTGGGATACTCTTCCCTCACTGCTTGGATCAGTTTCTTCCTTTATTCTTGTCTGATTGTAATAGTTGTCTCAAAAGTGAGGGATTCCCAGCTCAGCCAGTCTAGGAGGGCCTTCACTGAAGACTGATTAAATTTTCTTCATATCTTATGCAATTATATTTATTTGTTTAACTGTTTGTATTCACCCATCTGAAAATAAAGGAAATGACAATAATATCAACCATATAGGGCTATTGTTAAAAATAAGTTAATATAGACCACATGCATATATTAATGAAAAACATCTCAAGATCAGAAAATATGTCTCATTTTGACTCAGAATTTATTTCACATACTTACGGTAGTGTGTTGACCATAGCTTATGGTAGTCAACAAATAAACAATTGTTGGATGATTGAATGTGTTTGTAGGTTACAAGAAGATTTTTTTTATTTAATAATCTTTTACACAGGTAATTTAGAGGTATAAAAAACAAGATCTCTATGAAAACAAAAAGGTTAATGGAATTTTAATTATTCAACCTAGAATAAAGAAGGCCAATAGTAGTTGGGAAAGTTTATTTAAGTTGTGGACAAAGGCAAATGAAATTAAATATCACAAGGCAAATTATGGCTATTTCATTTAGTTTTTGTTTTTTAATACTTTGAGTTGATGTAGTTAAAACTGAGTTGATGGAGGTAACCAGTTCTATTTCCACTGAGAATGGAAGAAATAAAAATAAACTTAAGCTAAATCATAAAGAATAAAGGGTAGCTAGAAGGAAGACATCCCTTACTGTGAAAGTTATTACAACTATTCCAGTGAGTTACTGAAAGAGGGAGCCATAAAAACTTATTTGAAATTTTATTTATATTTTTGATGTCTGGGAAAACAGCTACATACCTTACTTAGATGGTAGGATCAAGAAGATGCTTTCAACAACTTTGATGGTAATATTTTATCAAAATTTCAAATACTTAAGATTTTCAAATATATTAGTAATTAACATAAGGGTGGGATACTTTTTCCTTAGGCAAATACAATTTAATTACCTCTACAAAAATTTTTATTTTAGAGTAATATATCAAACAATGCAAACTTCCTGAATAGTCTATTTTGTCCTTATAATTGCCATCACTAAGTAATTTCCTAAATTGATTCATTTGTGCATAATGAAGTAGGTTTCATTAAAATTAGTTTTTAAATTATTTTATTAGTTCTTTTTAGTTAGACATGACAGTAGCACCCATTTGGATATAATTACAAAAGCATGGAATATATCATTTTAATCAGTACTCCATTCTTGTGAATGTACTTGATGGTGGGATTCACTGTGGTATATTCATATACGTACATAGGAAAATTATATCAGATTAGTTCCACTGTCTCTTGTTTCATTATCTCCCTTCATTTCCCTTCATTCCCCTTTGTATAATCTACTGAACTTCTATTCTCCCCCTCTCCCCTCTTATTGTGGGTTAGCTTCCACATTTCAGAGAAAACATTCAACCTTTGGCTTTTGGGTACTGGCTTATTTTAGGAAGCATAGTAGTCTCCAGATCCATCCTTTTGCCAGCAAATGGCTGAGTAATGCTCCATTGTATATATACACCACAGTGTCTTTATCCATTCATCTGTTGAGGGGCATCTAGGTTGGCTCCACAGTTTAGCTATTGTGAATTGTGCCACTGTAAACATTGATGTGGCTGTGTCACTATAGCATGATGATTTAAAACCCTTTGGATATATACTGAGGAGTGGGATTGCCAGGCAAATGGTGGTTCATGCCTAGATTTTTGAGGAATCTCTACATTGCTTTCCAAAATTTGTGTACTAGTTTACAGTCCCACCAAAATGTATGTGTGTTCCCTTTTCCCCCACATCCTAGACAAAATTTATTCTTACTTGTATTCTTGATAATTGCTATTCTGACTGGATTGAGATAAAAATTTCAGTGTAGTTTTAATTTGCATTTCTCTAATTGCTAGAGATATTGGACACTTTTTCATATATTTGTTGAAATCATATTTCTTTTGAGAACTGTCTGCTTAGTTCCTTTGCTCATACTGATTGAGTTTTGTTGTTGTTGTTGTTGTGTGTGTTAATTTTCTTTAGAACCAAAGTACAATAGTGGTTCCTTAGGTTAACTGGCCAACTCAAAGTTAATACCAATGTATTCAAAGTACTAACATATATCAGACTTTGGTGAAAAATGAAAAGTTATCCACAAAACATGGTTTAGAAACATTAAGGATGAGATATACTGTGATTCTTTGATTCATTTTTTTCAGTAAGAGCTGTGGTTCTACATTCAGAGCTTCTAATACTCCCAGTCTTCCCTTTCATAAAAGGTACAGATACTGAAATGAACAAAAGGATTAATTTTCAACCCCTGTTTTTTGTTGTAAGTTTTGTTTATGCATCTTTGTTTCCTTCTCCTTGTTCTGGGGTCAAGGTAGGATTTCAAAAAGTATGAGATGTTATTATAAAAAGTATTGCAAGTTATGGGAACAGGAGATTTTACAACCAGTTAGTTTGCTTCTAGAACATTTAATATGTACATCAGTCTTGTGGCAAATTGATGAGTCACTTCCAAATCAGGTCCCTAAAAGGGATGCAGCCTTAGATCCTCCAGATACATGGATAAACAATGTTGTGTCCCCTTTTAATCATTCTTTTCTAAGGTACAAGTTTTTGTCTTTTTCTAATGCAATGTTTTTCATCTGTAGAATTTTGTTTTAACAATGCCTGTGGACTATTTTTGATGTCACTATTGTAGTGCAAATGGTTGTTACCAATTTCTAATGTGTAGAACTCAGGGATGCTGCTCATTATCCTACAATGCATGGGAAAGAACTGCATCATAAAAAATTGCCCGGTACATGATGCCAACAATGCTGAGATTTTAAACACTCTCCTGGTGGACTGAGCTGTCTGTAGGAAGTTGATGTGTTTCTCTGGACACATACAGAATCTAGCACAATATTCATTACATTAATTGTTTTTGCATCTAAAAACACCTGTTATTTACTGATGTTTTTATCTTCAGACAATTTAGAAGGGGACTTTTCTGGCATATATGAAGGTCAAGAGATTATTCCCATTATACTCTAAAAACTCTAAATTAATTGCTTTATTCAAAATTCAAAAACCTGATTAAAACTCTTCAGTAGTTTCCTTTTTGCCTCAGATAAAGAATATTCTAAGATATACTCCCTCTCCCACTTCATCTTGTATTCATCTGTGTTCGTCTACCTACTCTTCTATTCTAACTTTTTCTCAGTTCTTCCAGTGAAGAATTCCAATTGAATCTAGAAGTAGTTTGTAAACATGTAACAATGGGCACTTTTTAATTAAGTCTTGTGTGAGGCAATATTCTAAATTCAGTAGCACATTTTTGAAAAGTCTCATTTAGTGACTGAAACAATAATATATTAGTACTGCTACTAACTTCATGCACAAAATGAGTAAACTGGAACCCAGACAATTTAAGTTACTTGGAGGATTCATCAACACATAAGTGTAGAAGCTCTTGAAAATGGGGACCTGGATTAGTACATTCCAGGTTGAGCAATCACATCAGAAAAGACAAGGCTTGTGGCACATGCCTGTAATCCCAGCAACTTGGAAGGGTGAGGCAGGAATACCCCAAGTTTGAGGCCAACCTCAGTAACTTAGCAAGAACCTATCTCAAAAAAAAAAAAAAAAAATGCTGGGGTGTAGCTCAGTGGTTTAGCATCCCTGGATTCAATACAAACAAATGTCAGAACACAAAAAAACAAGATGGCTCAGGGAACATAGTCAAAATGACATAGCATTTGATTTACTATGATTGAGTAAAATGGGGCCCACCGAATCATTACTCAATAATAATGCTATATATATATATATATATATATATATATATATATATATATATATATATATATATATTACATTACTCAATAATAATGCTAAATATATATATATATATATATATATATATATATCTGTTTTATGTATATTTAATAATACTGTTCATATGATTTTCTTTACTTAAAAATGCATGTCCTAAAATATTTAAAGATTGCAGAGAAGCCTTTTGCAAAAAATTCTAGAACCAAGAAAATGGAAAATTCATTCTTAGCCATCACTATTGTCCCTATTTCTAATGACTCTTTCAACTCTTAATAGTAATGCCAAATTTTTGCTTTGGGACCATTCTTTTATAAGTGAGTTAATATTAATAAATAAAAGCATCACTGATAACCTTTTTAAATATTTTGAGGATTAAGTTATTTATACATAAATGAATGTATCAGTAAGTGAAATTCAGTGTACAATTTAATTAGGTAGTTATGATTAAAACACATTCTAAGAATTGTTCTAAAAACAGGCTTGGGTTATAAATTTTTTTTGTCAACAAGAAATGTTATTAATTAAAACAATAATGAATATAAATGAATGCAATAAAATTGGTAGTTTTCAGTATATGACTATAAGGACACACTGTGAAAAACAATTGTATATATGAAATGAATAATGATTCCCAAATAGTTCATTGCATAGAAGTATAAATAAAATCTACATACAGCAAATGAAAAACTTCAGGATATATAGACATGTAGATATCTATCTTTATATACATATCTATATATATTAAAAGTAGGAAATTAAGATACAGAGATATATAAATGTATGTATATATATTTTTTCAATAAAGTAACATTCACTTTGAGTGTGACATTTCCCAGAACAAGGTAAATAAGACATCAAAGTCATGATACATAGGTGATAGTTAAGTTTTCTAGCTAAAACCCTATACTGTCTTCTTGTTAACTACTCATGTAAATTGGGATATCAATTTGATCAATTGATAAACTATTTTTGACATAAACTTTCCAATTTTTGAATCATAAAGATGGATAATATTCTGGCAAGAAGAATGCTTAGAAAAAGTTATTTTAGAAGACACCAGATGACTCTCTGAAAATAATGTGTTCTCTCAAATTTGTTTTTCATCTTATCTGTAGTGACAACTCGTCAATTACCTACTTGGTATCTTCCTCTCCTGCCTATGTTTATATAAAAGAATCCCAGTGCTTTCCTTGGTTTTTAATTCTTGCAGTATTGTCTCTGATCCAATTCCAGGGATATAGGTTGATCAGTTTAAGCAAATTGGTAATTCAGCCTTAAGTGTCTCACTCAGTATGATTTACAGAGCCTTGCTCATGTGATATTTCTTTTTCTGTGTTTTCTGTGTATTGATGTGAAGGTTGAATGAAACTGTCTTGCCTATGAAGAAAAGAAGTTCAAAACAATTCAATACCAAAGATGGTAGAGAAGGTAGATGAGAAATGACTGGTCTTTGATGATTTATATTGTTGCTTCAACAAAACAAATAAATTTCTAAACTTTTCGTTTTATTCTAGTTGATACAAAGGACAGTTTCATACATCATGACAAAACAATGCCTGGGACATCAGTATTTCTGTAGTTAATTTGTGAATAGTTTTGTTTTGGTTCCCTTGCAATCTAGAAAGACAGCACTCATAGGTAGAATCATTTTATATACTAGATTCATGCAAGTTGTATAGGAGTCAAGGTGTGACATTAAAAGTAGTAAATAAAGATACAGGGAGATAAATTCTACTTAGCCAATTAAGGATACTAATATACATGTAACATAAAGCATTAAAAAGCAATTAATTCCTTGTATAGTTGTAGATTTAGTGATTAAATCAGTGGAACATACATAGTTCTGCATACACAGATAAAGTAAACTTACATGTATGGGAGGTAGCTCAATAAATCTGTACAACTTGAATTGATCCTGTTTTATGTTTAGTTAGTAGACAACTGAGACAACCAACCCAAATTTAAGTCAACAAGATCAGCATATAGAATACATGGTTTGTAAAAGTCTTTTTTATTGTATGTTAGGATGTGTAAGACTAATTCAAAATTATACTGGTATTAGCCAGAAAATATAAAGCAAGACCATATGCTTTGTTTTCTAATCACTATTATTTTATTGTGTATAATCTTGATTAAATGGCACAAAACAGATTGGAAATAGCATGGTGCTTGAGACAATAATGCTAGAACTTAAATTTTCCTTAGGAAGTGTGAGAATTCAATGGCAATTTAACAGGTCAGAATTCAGAGATAAAGCATGTGACATGGATCCCTTAGGGAAGAAATGTATCACCTAAAAATAAATCAGATAGTATATATACCAGGATTTTCTGTGATTTTTTTATTCTTTTTGAGGACTCAAGCTTTATGCTTCAGCGATTTGAGCAAAAGCTAGCTTAGTCTTTCTTTTGTTTGTGTTTCTTCTTATGAATAGAGAACAATTTCATTAAAATCCCTCTTACTCCTTTCATTTATTCATTGCCAATTACAGGATTAGAGTATAATTAATATGTATGGCTCTATATAATTTGGAATAGTAAGCCATAAATACATGTTTCAAGGGAAATTTGATTTTTATATCACAGAATCATAAATTCAATTATAAAAAAGGTAGCAGAGACAAGCACAAAGGAATTATATGGATTTTCCCATTGTACATTTCTGTTTGAGACATCAATCATATAAGAAGCTTCCATGTAAATGCAATGTATGTATAATATATGTTAATATATACACATACACATTTATATGTAATTTAATAAATAAAAATTTTCCTATTGAAAGACTTATAATCAGGTTCTGATTCTGCTGTTCACTAGTAGTATAATTTGTTACGTTATTTAAACTCTCTTAGACAATATTCAAATGGGATATTAAATATGGCTTTCCCTTTTCTGAATTTTTGACCCCAAACTCTTTTCAAAAAGTAGTGCAGAAATGATAAAACTGACTACCGTACTTTTAGTTCACTTCCAGAGTTCCTAAGAATGGTCCAGGGAATTGATCTAGAGATGGCAGTCATGAAGATTCCCTAGAAAGCACCAACAGTCTGAAGCTATATTCAATCCTTCTCTTGGGGGAAAAGTGAGCATCATTTCCCATGTCCCAAAGTAAATAAGGCAGACTCTGAGGGAACTGTAAGACAGCTTGACATTAGTTTTCTAGAAGTTATGAGAGCCCACATAAATTAGTTTTTGCTCATACATGGAAAAGCCTAATGACCAAGGATTAGTTCAAGCTACATTGGATTTCAGAAGGGAGAATGCAAGAATTGGGAGAGCAGCAAATGATAGGGTGGGAAGGGAATTAAAACACTAAATAGAAAGTATATGTAGGATGGTTTCTCAGGTACGAGGGAATGAGGAAATAGGAATGGGCTGTGAGAATAATTAGTTACATGATCAAGTAATTAATGATGCAGATTTCCCAAAGATTGGGTCTTATAACAATCCACAATTTTTTGAGTGGAGGAAAACTGTATTTGGGAAGTTTCTATATGTGAGCTACCATATTCAAGAACTAACCATGAGACTTTCCCCAACTTGCATAACTCCACATTTTTTGGCAGTTTTGAGGAGCCAGAAATAACACAGGAAAGCAAGGGAAAGTGGCAAAGCCAAAAGTAATAATGTAAAAGTATCACCATTTCCTGTCCATCCCATATAATCTTTGGAGCCTGAGTTAGGCATCAACTTGAAAGGAGAAAAAATTTAAAATATATGAGCAATATATATTAGTTTATACAGGACTTTTAGAACCTGAAAGTTATTAAGACCTTACAGTTATGGGAAAATCATGCTTAGATATAATCAGAGATTGTGAAGAGAAACGTTACTTTCTATTTAAAACCTAGTAAGTTTCATTAAACATAATATCACAATGCTAGATGTCATAAAATAATTCAGTGTTTCTCCCACACATACTTTGATGATGAGAGATCCAGTGCTTGGTTTTGATAAAATAATAATAAAATACTAGTAATTGTTTTGTTTTGCCTATTACTCTAAGTGGTTTATTATACATGTGTTGATCTTTAGCAATCGTAAGAGTTTGTTATGATGAAAATCCCATTGACATTGGTACAAATGGAAACTTAGAATGATTAAACAATATCCCTAAAGGCAAGGATCTGATATGAGAGAATGCCTGCATTTTAACCAAGGTCCATCTGACTCCAAAATATCAAGGACTGTGTTCTATGAGGTCATTTCTCAGTCTCATTTAATATACTCTCCCCAAATATACTATTAGCCAAACTTTACAACCAGAATAATTTACACTGTTCAGAACCTGACTCAAGGGTGAAATAAAAAGGGGACAGAGTCTTCCCAGCATCACTTTAATGCAGACCTTTCTCTAGGGCTGTTTTATAAGTTCATTATATGGAAGAGATGAGGGTGGGACACACTGAATGCCAGCAGAGCCCCTCCATATCAGGATAGCATAAAAATTCCACCTAGGAACTTATTTTAAAGCAGAGCCAAGAGGAAAACTGTCTAAATATTTACGTAAATGAGTCAAGGTTTAATAAATTTCAACTTGTGGTTGATTTGTTAAATTGTATTAGAGTCTGTTTCCACTTGATCCAATACTGCTCTAAATAAAACCTTAGTTTTTATGATTGAAACTTAGCAAATGATAATTAAGTTGTGAAGCAATTTTCTCTTTTTTTTTTTTAAGGGAGGTAATTCCCAATTCCAATATAAAGCCTGTGATGAAGTAAACACTCCACCTTTTAAAGCATTCTTGCCAAAGATGTCTTCAGACAGAACTAGGTTTTCATTTCAGTTTTAGAGGTAGTATTTTAAATGATGTAATCAGATGCTTCCCCCTAATTGTTATCACTGGTATTTGTCAGTGTGTAGTACAATCAAGTCATATTGTTACAACATAAAATGCTGAAAAAGAAATCACCAACAATTTAATATAAAAAGCCTGTATGATACTTTATAAAATTTCTTTTTTAAAGATTTCAGGTGCAGAGAATTGGCTTAATTAAAATATCCTTTGAGAAAGATATCCTCATTTTCCATGAATGGTATAATTTTATTGTGTTTTATTTTACTTTTTTTTTAAATAATAATATGAACACCTATGTACACTAACACAGAACATAACCAATAACTAAAATACATATATGTGCTCAATTTTACTATATCTTTGCATATCTCTCAAAGTTATCATTAAGATAAACTTTTACTTTTTAAGTTTCTTGACTTTAAGATTTATATCATATACATGTGTTTGCATAATAAATATGTGTGTGTGGGGGGGTTAATTTTGAGTCTTTTTTAACTATCTACAATGCCTATAAACCTAAATATCTTCCAGGGGAGTTACATTTTAAAGAAACTTATGTTAAAAGAAAGTGCTATTTCTTGGTGCTTAAGATCATTTATTTTTACAGTTGTGCAATAGTTTGTTATGTATATGTGCTTATTTTTAAATTAAATCTCCAGTCAGTGAACAGTTGATTTTTTCTATTTATTAATTTTTACTATTGTAAAAGTAAATAATAAGAATGTTATTATATATGTCCCTTGATATATATTCTCAAAAATATATGTACCAAAAGTGAAATAATGTTAGTCAATTGTTTTTCAAAGTTTGTAATTTGACCCCACACTAATAATCTATAAGTGATCTAACCAGATAATTGCTTCTAAACCCCTTAATATACTAAGACTTTTAATTTTTTCCTTTGTACCAATTGACTGGTTATAAAACATTATCTCATTTTAAACTTGATTTGAATATTTCCAATCACTGTTGGGGTCTAACATCTCTTTATATTTTGACTAGCCCTATGTTCTTATATTTGCATGTGTTTTATTCATGTCATTAAATATTTATACTGAATTAGCCCCAAAATGGTAGAATTCTTTTGGTTACCTAAATGCATATTGAGCATTACAATTCAGAAAATTCAACAACTAAATATAAAATGGTTTTCAGATAAGGAAAAATGTTTTTAATTTTTTGGTTATTTTCTGGACCAATAAGATACTCCCATTACCTTCTGCAATCTTATTTGTTATTTAATAGACTATATACTATAATTACTAAGATTAAGGTAATCCTGGAAGACCTATGAATCAATACAGTAGAATGGTATAAGTCTAAAAATACATTTATATGATAAGGGTTAGTTTCAGATAAAACATTGCAAATACACAAATGAGGATTTATTAAGTTATGAGAGTTGGGAAATCTTGTTTGAAATTTGAAAACACAAATTTGAGGATAAATATTCTATAACTAACGCCAACATTAATTTTGAGATTAAGTAAATTGCCATTTGAAAACTAATAGAACTACTAGTAAAAAAAGGAAATTATTTAAAAATCATTAGATACTATGTGATCATTAGTTTAATACCTAAATTTATGAAACATCATAATAAAACTTAACAAAATTTATTAATAGTTATTATTTGTATTTAATAAAGACTCATTTTAAAAGAAACTAATAAGTGCTTGGTTATGTAGGCAAAGGAGGTACATAGGAAACTTATAAAGAGGAAAAATAAAACTATTAGCAAACAATAAAGACACATGATTATTGTTTAAAGTTATCAAATAAAATTCAAACTAAAAATAGGATGTGACTTTTACTTTAGAGAAATGGATCATGAAACTCAATGCAAGCAGGTATTAGTAAAGCAGATGACTCCTGTGTTGTTCCTACTGGTATGTGTGGCTAACACTGGAGGGAAAGCAGATTGCAATGTTAAATTGGGAAACCTAAGTGTTTCATAAGCCTGACATAGGACCTTTTTCCTAGAAACTCTCTTAAAAAATAATTTAAAAGGGAGGCACATTATAAAACTTATGATAGTCATTTAATCTTGAATAACTAGAAATAGCTCAGATATTCAAATATGAATGAGGGACTAAATAAATTATCCCTTTAGGCAAAAGCTCTTCATTCTTCAACTATGTGATTTCAGTAGTCAGCAACAGCATCTAGTTTGGGAATAGGTGTCTAACACCATCAACCCTTTCTAACCATTGTACCCATTCCGATTTCTGTCTTTCCTATAAGGTCTCTTAGCATCCTATAAATGACTTGTCTTCATTAAGGCCTTCATAGTATTTTCTCAGAAATTTTACAGTTCTAAAAGACTTTCTTTGTCTCTTAGATTGAGAAAGAATTTTCACTGCTTCAGTTATTCTCTCTCTCTGGAAATTTAAAATACTTTTCAGGATTTCCAGAAGAGTTTAAATTCTCTGGTCAGCTCTGACCTATTGTTCCAAGTTAATAATTACCAATTGTTACCCACACCAAAGAATCAAACTAATACAAAAACAGGAAAATCCTACAAATGCCCACTCACCATAGTATATTTTTCAGAAGGGCTGTGAATTTCCACTACTGAAAAGAAAAATAATTTCAAATTGTACACAAGAAATTCCTATTCTGCCTTTCTGTCATTTCATCTTGTGTGAATTCCCAGGAGCTCTTCCCTCAACTTAGTGTTCTCACTTTTAATATTTCACTTCTCTTCACATACTTATTGTTATCCCTTCCTTAAAAATTATTTCTCTCATACAGATTTTCTCAAATCTAGCAGTTCTGCAATCTGCTTGTTTTTGCTTTGCCTTAGATCCTCACTTACCCAGTAGCATTGCATCTTTTGCCTCAATTAGTTTGTAAAGCCATTTTTTTCTAAGCAGACAACAGTTTTAAAAGTGACATTCTACATATTTATAAATATATGCTTATTTTTAAATTGTCTCATTTATTATGAAGTCTATGATTCAGAAAGCACCATTCTTTTAAGTTTGTATTCATGGGTCTAGCAAGAGTCTTATTATATAATAATAGGTTTCCAATAAGCATTCATAAATTATGAAAGAATGAGTACAGCTGACTTTTTCATTTATTGACCTCCAGGCTGATGGTATATACTCATTGTTATATAGAATAAATTAATATTAATACATGCTGATAAAATATACATGCTATATAAAAGGCTGTGGAGAATTCATAGAGAAGCAAGTTTTAAAGAAAACAGGCATCTTCTTCTTGTAAGTGACCCAGAGCATCGATACCGCCAGTTATCGGTGACAAGTTCTATTCCTTCACATGTTGAAGTACAACATTAGAGAAGCACACCAAGGCAAGCATTTAAAACAGGGCTTATTTATAAAGGGGTAACATAGACTTTTCCTGGAAAGGAGAAAGGGGCCATAGCTGGTATCCTGGTATCCCAAGAACTGAGGGTATTAGCCCTTTTTATATGTCCTAGGCTTCCTTTGTTCTCCTGCTCTCTTTCTCTTATCTCTCTCTTTCCTGCAAACTGACTAGTCCCAGGAGATGCTCTATGGGATGGCAAAAAGGTGAGAAGCATCAGATGGGTTGGAAGGGCCAAGGTGGAGTGATCTGGGTAGGAAGGGGACATAATTAACAACTCCCTGTGGAGAGGGACAATTCCTGGGATAGGTTACCTTAGCAACATGTTGGAGCAGAGGCAGGTTATCTTGATAAGAGTGAAGGAGAGGCTCTGAAGGCATCAGCATTTTAATCCTTCTCCAACATCCTGGACTCACTCAAATGGGCCTCCTTGATCTGATCTGACTCGATTTACCTATCTAAACCAACTGCCTCTTTTAATTCTGGCTTCATCATTATTTAGTGATTCAATTCTCTGGTTTAAAAAAAAAAGTCTCAAAAATTAAATGGTAAATGTGGAGTCACTTATATATGTGCATGTATCTGCTAAACACCACCAGACAACTGTCATTATTTTTGGAATTTTTAACTGAAACCATTTTTTTTTTTTTTTTTTTTTTTTTTTTAGATTTAGTGTGACAGAAGGGAAAGGACATGAACCTGCAACTAGAAAAAACTTGGATTTTACTTCTGAGTAAAATGTATTTTGAATTAGTGTAGGTCAAGACTGTTTATGTTGGTCTGATTTTCTGTATTGAAACAACACAGCATTAGCATCATAAACAGAATTTAATGGAAACTGATTCAAGGGAATAAGAGAGAAGGCTTGTTTTTTGAAATGAAATGAACTTAGATCATGGAAGGCTTCAACTTCTTCCAGAGAAAAATTGTCACAAGTATTAATGGAAAGGTAGTTTAATATAAAGATATTGTACAGCTTTATGGAAAACTACACACTTAATGGAAGAGACATTCTAAAAATCATGTAAGCAAGCTTAAAGGGTGGGAGGAAGTATACATGACACCATGGTCTGTTATAATACAAAGGGCCTGCCCAGTTGGAGATGAGGCCCCTCATCCCTTGAAACACAACTCAAAGGCTGAGGAAGCAATGGGGGTATTTGCAGGGTTTCAACTAGCTGTATGTCACCCTCTTGGTTTATTTTACTGAAACTAGTGACTTTAGAAGACTGACAGTTTGCCTTTTTTGAAAATTTCGCTTATTATGAACAGTGGATAAAATGGTGGGATTCCTCTTTTAGATGTGATTCTATAAAAGAAGAGTACTTGAGTGAGATAAAGTGGTTCCAGGAAGTTTAATCTCTAGGCTGGTTTTTAGCAGTAAATCATTGACATCAATCTAGGGAGCAAGCTTTTTAGGTCTAGTCTCTTCGTATTAAATGAACTGGATTATATTATTTTAATTTTTTTCCCTCATGATAGAAAGTTATGGTTAATATATCTATTCATCTTTTTACATGTTTATCTCTTTTGAAGATCTTGAAAAATGATGGTATTTGACAAAAATTTGTCTTGTCAATGAAAATTTGTAGCATTGATAATAACAAATAACTAATTATTGATAAAATGACTGATATATATACAAGAATACACACCTAAATACACATATGTGTGTGTGTGTGTGTGTGTATATATATATATATATATATACACACACGCAAAGGATATTCTGAATTGGAAATTATACACAGGTGCACCATCTAATATTTATTTTTGTATTGAATTTAATATAATTTCCTTATATGTCATGCACAATCTTTTACATACTATAAATTCTATTTTGAAGAATCATCCTATTATATATTCTAGAAAAAAGATTTTTGTTTGCTTGCTATTTCTTTCAGACCTAAATGTTTAAAAATATTTCTTATATAAAAATTTATTCAGGGGACATTGAATGACATACTGGACAATGTCATCAGTGACAGTTTTATAAAATAGATGCTACAAAAGTCTCCATTGGGTTGTTTCTTTTACAGTCTTAAAAAATAAGCAAAATGCATAATATTAAAATACAGCTCACTACAAATGATACTGATGAGGAAAAAATGGCATCTGTTGAATGGTCATTAGGTGACAGGCATTCTACATTTATTATCTGAATTATTTCAAAATCATTGAAAGCTAGAACATCTCAAGAAAAATGTGAAGAAAATCCTAGAAAATCTCAAGGGTAACAGAACTATATTGGCCAAGTTGGGATATGAATTCAAGTCTACTTGTGAAAAGTACCTAAATCTGCAGTTTTCTACCCAGTCCAAGTACATCCACTGACCTGGTATAAGCTATTTTTTTTTACCTATTTGCATTCTTTTTGGTTAAATGGTATACTTAGAATTTCTAGAGGGGTATATGACTTTCTTCTATTATCTAAAATTTCAGAATCCTTCAATGTTTATTAAACACTGAATTATTGGAATTTACTGGCAGAGTTCTGATTCAGTAAATATGGATTGGTATGCTTGAATTTTCATTTAAAAAATTTCCTAGGTGTTGGTGTCATTGGTGTTATGGGGACCATTCTTGGAGAATACTGCCTTAAATTAATGCTCACCAGTGTAGTTGGTGGTTACCAAGAGAGCAACTTAGCATAATAGAAAAGTTGATAATTGCTTAAAAATAGAGAACTCAGATAAATAATAATAATAATAATAATAATAATAATAATAATAATAATAATCAGCAGCAGCAGCAGCAAGGAAATTGTTCTTTTTTTATGTTCTTATTCTTTTTTTTTCTTTTTTTTTAATTTTTTTTTTATTGGTTATTCAAAACATTACAAAGCTCATGACATATCATCTTCCATACATTTGATTCAAGTGGGTTATGAACTCCCATTTTTTACCCCAAATACAAGTTGCAGAATCACATCCGTTACACATCCACATTTTCTTCCTTTGTTAGAATATGTGGAGCAAGGATTATCTACTAATGAGCACAAACTGGGAACAGACATGAAACTCAGTGTTTTGCAATGAAGATGAAAGCTACAAAGTCTATAAGCATAGGAAATTAGTAATTAAAACACAAGTGTAAACTTTTTGCCTATAATATATTCTTGTTTTTCTCTTACTCTTATTAACTACTATTTCACCTTTCTTATATCTGACCTCTTATTCTCAAATGACTTTAACTTCTCTTGCTTTCCTAATCTTAAATTAGTAAGTGCTATCTAGAATTTTATGTTCAGTGCCTTTTTCTTTTCTCAAAAAAGTTTAACCACCATTAGCACCTATAAAATATATCTTTCATTAGGTTTTACTTTTTTATGCTTTTGTATTTTCGGTGTTCCTGAGATGTCCTTTATTCTTCCAATATATTGTTCTTTAGCCCAATTGCCACTCTTTCTATAGTGCCCCTTGGAATGCCTTTAATGTTTTTCTATGTAATTCCAAATAGATTTGTATACATATTGAATATTGGTTTACAATGTAAATTATGCTTATTTACTTCTGCTTCTGTTTATTTTGTATAATCCAAAAACACAGCTCTATGCCTTATTAATCTTTATGTCCTTCCCTCTTGACCTCAGAATAAATGCTTGATATAATCTACAATAAATATACATTGCAACATGTTGAAAAACCTTAAAAGTGAATAATTGGCATATTGGAAGTGGTCACTTAGTTCACCATCCCAAACTAGTTAATGTCAAACTGGTTGCTATCTGGAATATTCCTCTACATTACTTTGAATATCTCTAGACTAGGTTTGTTTTTGTTTTATTGTCATTTCCTTCCTACTGGTGAAAAAGCCCTAGGAAGAACCATCTTTGTAGAAAATGGATTATAAATACAATGTAATTTATTCAGGAAATTCTACTAAATGTAGATAAAATCCAAATTAGAGATAGGAGGTTTAGTGAGAATTACTAATGAAAACCTAGTAGTTCTAATTCAAGTTATTGATGGTGTACTGTGCACTAAGTCTACCATAGGTACATTAATTAGAAGCAGGGGAATATCACAGTAGGTAGCAGAATCTCTGATCTGAAATCATTTATTCTGTACTGTTGCTAAGAGTATTGATAATTAGTAAATAAAGGTGAAGTCAAATATAAGTTCATCTTGACTTAGTGGCTCATAAGAAAATCTTTCCTATCTAGTGCTAGCATTTGGCCTGGATTCATTGGGTAGAGATGATATTAAGCTTTTGAGTAATGATCAGAAGGGAAAAATGTCAAAGACGTGGAAATATATTTTAGCATTCTTTCACTACTATGTATGCAACACATGATTTTAAGCCACAAGGATGCATATCTTCCTAATAATTTTTATAGCCTAGTGCACAGCACATGGAAGATTCTCAATAAATATTGTCTGAGAGAATAATAAATGAATGAAATACAAATAATTGACTTTTCATCATCATCAACTTACTCTAAAATGACCACTTGTTCAATCCCAAATTTTATTTAGTTTTAAATTTTGTACTTTCATGATGACAGGAATGCCTTAGAAAACTATTTCAGTATTTTCTGGTGAACTATAGGTTTGGGGGCTTTGCAAGTTTCATTGATCCATAATTTTTCCTACAGGCAATACTAACACTAAATAGACTGAAAGAAAATATTGCACAATCTCAGGTTTGTGTAATAACATTGTTTTTTTTTTTTTACCTTCCAAAACAGCATACTTCTTATTTTTATTTCTTTTTGGATATTTGTTAAAGTTATTTTCAGTCATTTCAATTAATTACATATGTTTGGTATCACAATGTCATGATAAAATGTCATTTTTGTCTGACTTTATTTTCTTATAAACTTCAAGTGATTATTAAATATTTCATCTTGCAGAAATATAATTTTAATTAACATCAGCATTTTCTTGAAAACAGCACAATATCAGTACTCCCAAGTGTTCATTCCTTGTAAAGGTTGTTTCCTATTTACATTGATATTGATCACATTAAGCAACCATTTCCTCTGAAATCACAGTGTTACATATTTTTTAGTCAGTTTTCTATTTCTGTCATAAAATACCTGGGAAAAACAATTTAAAAAAGAGATTTATTTTGGTTCATGGTTTCAGAGGTTCAGTCCATGGTTTACTCAGTCTATTGTTTCTGGGTCAGAGGTGAAGCAATACATCATGGTGGGTGATGTAACAGAGAGAAGCACTCACCTCACAGTGGATGAGAAGCAGAAATAGGAAGGATCCAGGGACAAAAGATATCCTTCAAAGGCACATCTCCAGTGACCCACTTCTTTAAACTATGCTCTACCTTCTCATTTTTACTACCTCCCAATAGCACCACCAGTTGGGGATCAAACCCTTTAACCCTTAAGTCTGTAGGAGACATTTCAGATCCAAACTATAACAAGATCCCTAATTCCATAGGAATAAGTCAACTCTGCAAAATATTTTGACAATAGTTTTTGAAATAAGTACAAAAAGAAATAGGTATCTTTCCTGATTATTCCTTTCATGGAAAACAGGATAAGATGTACTTATGCTAGTATATAAAGAAATAGTACATAAATGGTATATAAACTTATCTCCAAAGAAATTGCGATATGTAAATAATTAATGCATTAAATATTATTTGTTGCTATCATAGTTTTTAATAAAATATTTAAGGATTTTAGAGGAGTATTGATTATTTTAGGTTAATAAATTTTCAATTACTTTAAAGTATTAACTCAAGGATCTTAGGAATACCAATAGAAGCAGAATCAAATTTCTGTCCTCAGTAATCTTATGATTTATTTTGAAAACATAAATGCAGATAATTATTTTTAAATTAATATCATAAATAAATTACAGTTAAGTACAAATTCCTAGGTCAACATAAGAATTCTTAAATTAGCCTTGTTTGGAATATGTTGATAGATAAAAGATCAGAATGTGTTTCATGAAAATTGATGAGCCACAGTTAAATGTTGAGTGAGAAATAAGTTATCCAAACAAAGATTAAACTTTTCTATCCACTTCTCCACATCTCCATGCTGACTAATACCATTTCAACTCACTTTATTTTATAGTAGTTAAAACGCTCTTTGGATTTTTGCCTCCCTAAACCATTGCCCCTATGGCTGCAAAAAAAAAAAAAAAAAAGATATTATTAAAAGTAAATCAAGTCATGACACTCTCCTATATTTTTTTCTAATAACTTCATGAACCTTGAAATAAGAATCAATGTTCTAAAGTCTGCACAATGGCCTAAAATATTCTAACACGTGTAATATCTAACTGCTAGCCTTCCTTGCTCACTATGTTTCAGAAATCTGATTCCCTCCCCCCTCGTTTTCACAAAGTCAAACCTTGTTCCCAAATTGGGCTTTTGAATGTATTCTCTATCTCCATTAGCTAACACATTCCTTACAGCTAACTTTTAGAGGTTTTAAAATATGGGTCTTAATATTTTTGGCATTTCTTTTTAGATAGATCTGGATCTTAACCCTTTGAAATAAGGGTATGATTCAACAATAGAGGGTGACAGAAATTATGCTATTTGGCACCTGGGGTTGGATCACATTTTATATTTGGCTTCCATATTTTTGGCAGGGATCTGAATAATTTCTTCTTGAAATATTATGTGAAAAATGCAACTATTGTAAAACTACCTTGGTTGAGGAAGCCAAGACTCTTGGATTTTTAGTTGCTGTCATCAGCAGTAGAAGTCTTGGAGTTGTGCCTGCCCAGGTATTAGTTACATGTGTGTGATTGAATCTTCAAACTCTCACATTTCCCAAGCAATTCTGGAGCCATCCCGATCTCCAGGTCTTTCAAGTCCAAGTCTCAAACATGGCAGCACAAGCAAATCCTCCCACTATTTCTTTCTGGATTTTCAAACTATAGAAATCATGTGCACAAGAATTGGTTATTTTAAGTTGAAGCATTCTTGGATAATTTGTTATGTAGTAACCGTAATGATACATTATAAAAGGTTCATTTCAAATAATACCTCCCCAGAAAAGACTTTCTGACCAGTTTATTTAAAAATCAGTCCCCATCATTAAATTTCATTAACCATGATATTCATCTGTTTATTATTCATTGACTTATTATAAACCAAACTTAGAAATGACCCAAATGACTATCTAAAGTCAAATTAATAAATAAATATTGATATATTTATGGATTGAAATATTATAGTACTTAGAATGAAAGATCTGTATCTACTTGCAAACTTATAAATGAATTATCCAGACAAAATGGTGACTAAAAATATCATAAAAGAATGTGTTCTGTGTAAATCTTTTTTTTATATAAGTGAAAAAACATGTGAGTCACTCGTTATTTATTGTTTATTGAAAAATGTCAGAAAGGTGGCTTCTGTGGTGCTGGTAATGGGTTCTGAGTGCTAGTTGCAACTATGCACTGTATTTAGATTTTATAGCAAGTTGGAATTATTGGCTTCATGTTATTCCCCCTTTAAAATACTTACCTTTGTATTTGGTTATAAATAAAACTTTTAGGAATTATGCATTATCTATAAAATCATTCATTCATAACTGCATTGTTACAATACTGGGATTAAAGAAGAACAGAACTTACTCTTTGCTGTTTATTGTGTATGTCCTTTGTTGATTGGATTGGGTTAGTATCAAACTGTGTGATATTAATATTATGCAATCCTTTATAAATTTTATTTTAAACTTTGCTATCTTATCTGATTTCAATTAAAATAAGATTTAAGGATAATTACTATTTGGATTGAATCATGGTAGACTTTGCAATTGAATATGAGAATATTTAACCTTTAAAATAAGAAAAACATATAACTTGAAACTACTGTGTCATATTCTAATTAAACAAGCTAAATCACTATTTTGTTGCAAAATACCAAGTTTCCAGAGAAAGATATTAAACTAAAACATCTTCAGAGGAAAATAACTGGAAAATTAAACAACTCTAACTCCAAAATGTATCCTATGTGAAAAGATTGAAGGCTTCCAGCACTCCCTTGAAACTTCTCCTGTTTATACTTCCATGAATACTACTTGGTTTGAAAAGCAATGCAGACTTCTTAATTTCTTCTCACTAGAACATGTCTCGAGTTACTTAACAATTTCTTAAAGACCAAATCTTCTCCAAATGCTTGGCACCTAAAATTTGATATTTGACTCTTCATTTCAGCAAGAATTTTTGCAAGAATATGGTGCTCTGCTTGGTTTCCTTCACTCTACTCCATGTTATGGAAACTGCCTCCAGGTAGCAAATGGGGACAAAGATAGGACTGATTTTCCTTCTTTTAAGGACCAAAATCCTGTGGTACTTTCCCAATATGTTAAAACAGGCTTCTTATTGTTTATAAGAGGAGAGGAAGTTTACTAGCCATTTGTATATTGTGGGTGGCCACAGAAACATGATCATAGTTTTGATTTTTTTTGCATTTATCTAATATCAACCTCAATACTTATATTTCAGTTCATTTGACACTAGTGTTTTATGTATGTTCAAAAACAAAAACAAATTAACAAAAAAATGTTTTATCCTGCACCCAGCACAATGCCTAAGTAAGTGATATGTACAAAGTAAATACATGCTGAATGAATTAGTTGCTAAGATATATGTATGTATATGTGCATACATACACTTAATAAAGACAACTTTATAACTTTTATTTTATTTGGTCACCATAGGCATGTGCACTTTAAAAAGGATAAGTAATGCATTTAGATGTTCTACATATGTATATATTTATGTGCTAAGATTCACCATTCCTATAAAACAAAATAAATATTTTTCTGCCACATTTGCAATTTTATTTAATCCTGTATATAACCTAGTGTAGAAATTTAATTAAAGTGTCTCTGAATTTAAATAGTTTTTTTTCCAAATTTATATGTTTAATGCTTTGCAATTTCCATATGAACATATTAATCTCTCTATTTCAGTATAGAACCTAAGTCTTATAGTGGTATTGCCGTTTGGGTTTTCAACTAGTCCATTTATTGCTTTGTAGTTGTGCTTGTCAGAATTTTAGTTGCTGTGACTAGAATATGTGAAAAGAACAACTTAGAGGAGGAAAATTTTGTTTTGGCTCACGATTTCAGAAATTTAGTCTAGTTGACTCCATAGCTTTCAGCCTGAGGTGTAACAAAATATCATGGCAGAAGGCCATGGTAAAGAAAAGATGTTTAGCTCATGGCAGACAGAAGAGAAAAAGGAGGGGGGGAGGGGGAGAGGGAGGGATGGAGGGAGGGGGAGAGAGAGAGAGAAAGGTGGGGGAGAAGAGCCATGGATAAGATACAGTACAAGACCACATCTCCTGTGATCCATTTCCTATAGCCATGGCCCACCAGCTTAATGTTACCATAAACTAGTCCATTTGAGTTACTAATCTGTCAAATAGATTCATCCACCAATAAGATTATAGCTCTCATAATCTAATCTGTTTACCTCTGCATATTCCCAAGTTGTCTAACACATTGGCTTTTTAGGGACATTAAAGATGCAAACCATAATGTTAATTCCACTCCTGGCCCCAAATTCTCATGTTCATTTCTTGATGTAAAGTGCATTTAGCCCATACCCAAGTCCCCATAATCTTAACAGTTCCATCATAACCCAAATATCCAAATCCAAACTCTTCTCTGAGACTGAGGACAAACACTTTACTGTTGAGCCCTGTAAAATTCAAGCAAGTTACATATACTTAATATGAAACGGCATAGAGTAAATATTGTCGTCCCAAAATGAAGGAATGGGGACATAGAAGAAGGGGTGGGACAAAATAAGAAACCTTGCTGGGAAAACATGTCCTATAGCTTCATGTCCAGCTTCTGGGGCACATGGTGTCAAGACATGATGTTCAAAGGGATTTTTCAATATTACCCGTATGGCCTTGCTAATTGCAGCCCACATGATTTCTCTCTTGGCCTGGCTTTGCTCACTTCCTATAGACTTCCGGTCAGATGGTCCACTTCCTGGCATCTCTTAATTACTGGGAATCACTGGTTGTTTTGGTTACATTCTCATAGCTCCACACATCACCCTTTCAGGGGCTGCCTGCAAGGATTCCAACCCTGGTTCACTCTGATGATCTTCCAGTCCTTCCTTTGAAATTTCAGTGGAAAGCCATGACCTCTCAATTGCAGAATCCTATAGTTGGCCTCAATATTGTATGTTATATTCTCTGGTCAAACTGAAAAATTTTTGAATCTTTTCTTTCTGGTTTTTGCTTCTGATTCTCACAGTGAAACTGGCGAAAAGTAGCCAGCAATACTCACAGCATCACATGAATGCTATGCTGCCTGGAAATTTTCTCTCTCAGATTTTTCAGTCCATCATCTTTAAATTTAGATTTTCAGAAAGTCTTAGGAATTTATACAAAACATAGATAAGTTCTCTGTGGAATGTAGCACAAATGGCCCCTACTCCATTTTCCCAGTATATTCCTAGTTTTCATCTGAAATTTTATGAGAAGTCTTTAACATACATATTCCTATTAGTATTCTGGTTTTCTGAGTTCCCCAGAAGAATTGATCATTAAGCACTGCTTGCAACATTTTAAGGCTTTCCCAACCTACATTTTCAAACTTCTTCAAACTTATCTTGCAATACAGTTCAAAATGCTTTTCAGCCACGTGATCAGGTAAAGTAACAGCAATAACTTCACTACTTATTCCAATTTCTACATTAGTCTGCTTTTTGATGCTGTGATCAAAATATCTCACAAGGACAACTTACAGGAGGAAAAGTTTATTTTGAATATATATGATGATTATATTATTTTTATGTATTTAATATATATATATATATAAACCAATCGTATAACATTAGTGTTTTAATCAGCTTTTGCATCACTGTGACCAAAAAGACCTGACAAAAACAACATAGAGGAGAAAAATTGTATTTTTGCTTATGATTTCCAAGGTTCAGTCCATGGTTCACTGACTCCATAGTGAGGCTGATGTGAGGAAGAACATCATGGCAGAAGATCATGGTGTCAGGAAAGCAGCTCAGGACATGGAAACCAGAGAGAGCTCTGCTTTCAAGGGCCAAATATAAATCCAAAGGCAAACTCCCAATGACCTACTTTCTTTAACCTGTCTATTATTGTCCCATTAATTCATATCAGTAGATTAATCTACAGATTGTTATACCTTTCAAGATATAATTATTTCACCTGTGAAAATTCTTGCATTGTCTCACATGTGAACTTTTGCAGAACACCTAAAGTCTACAGCATAAGAATTAGGTTAAAACTTTGTGTCAATCATCCATTAATGCTCTATATACTTATGCAATGCACAATCAACTATATCTCTGGTTCTCATATCCACTCACAACTGATGAAATTCCTCTACTCTCCCTTGAAAAATATTGGAATATTTGAGGTACTTACTCCAAAAAGACTAGTGATATATAATTTTTTTAATGCAACCTATAGCCTTGTGTAGATGCTAGTGGTCCTAGGTTAAAGCATTTTTCTTTTTTACGTTTTATTTTCAGTGTTATGAATTGAACCTAGAGGTGTTTTGAAATCAAGATACATCCCTAGTCCTATTTTTATTTTTGTTTAAATTTTGAGAGATGGTATCGCTTAGTCACTCAGGTTAGCCTTAAACTTGAGATAGTCCTACTTCAGCCTCCTGCATTGCTGGGATTATACATGTGTTTCACCCTGCCAAATCTCTTTCTTCTCTTGTAATCTAAACTTCTTTTGTATTTAACAAACTAAGATCTCTTCTACTAACATTTTACCCTAGTAATATTCAAGACAAATTCCTACCTCCCAAAGCCCCAAATACTATCTGATTTGTGTTTTTTTGGCACTCACCATCATTGATGCAAAATTCAGGCTGAACTAACCTTGTTTGCTAGATTTTCTCTACCAGTATGATGCTTTGTTTTTATGTGTCTATCTAGGATTTTATTATTTGAATACTGGCTTTCTCTCCATTGAACTGAACACTTGGGAAAAGGCAATGTGAACAGTTTGGGTTCAAACTGTGCAATAAATTGTCTTTAAAATGAATAGAATGATACATACCAATGTGCCATCCTTTATAATGTCCATCCCATACTCACATTCTGGTACTTAATTTTATCAATCACTAGACAAAATTGAGCAGAATGATGACAATATTTAAAAAGTTACAAGGATAGATGAAAGGAGCTCAGCTTGAATTTCTCTTTTTAATTAAAATATTTCCTTGTCTCTAAAGCAGAATTAGAAATATCATCTACAAGATTATTTCAAATTTGTTATATGACTTAGTTATGGTGAACTTCTAAGTGTGCACACTGATATTTTTGCATAATATGTTGATACAAACTTCTGTGTTTAGATTAACTGAAGTCCTTCATGAATCTCTGCCCAAATGTACACAAGAGAACACTAAAACAAATTGCTTTATGTGATAGTGCCATGAAATCTGGGGAGTATTCATAAATAATTATTGCAATATTAATTGAATCATTTGAAGTAGACACACACAGGACACATCTTTGGTGTCACTTGCTTAAACTATTTGTTGCCAGCCTGAGTTGGGGGTGGGGGGTGGGGGTGGGCTGTGTAGACAATTACAAAGCAGCACAGTACAAGATGTAAGTATTTTGTAGCTCTTCTGGGCAAAATAAGAATAGATTTTCGTCATTATCTAGGCATGCATGAACTGATCTCAAAAAGTCTGGGAAACTGTTTAAAAATATAGGTAAACTTTTAGGTTTAGATGGTAATTGTGTATATTTTTCTGAAGAGAAATTTTATTGCTTTTAACTAGTTCTTCAAAAAAGTCATGGGTCCTTAATCTACTTCCTTAATTCAACCATGATCATATCCAAATTTTATTTTACACATCTCAGTAATTTATATAGAGGCTTTACACATAATGGATCAAAAATGAAAAGGTTAAAAATGTTAACCAGATTTAGAAGTGAGAAAATAGAGAAAACACTTTTCCTTTATGAAATTTTGTTTCTTAATAATATATTTTCTAGTGATTAGAAAGCCCTCATGACTGAATGCTGTGGCACATGCCTGTAATCCCAGCAGCTTGGGGGGCTGAGTCAGGAAGATTCTGAGTTCAAAGCCAGCCTCAGCAATGGCAAGGTGCTTAGCAACTCAGTGAGATCCTGACTCAAAATAAAATACAAAGTAAGTCTGGGAATGTGGCTTAGTAGTTGAGTACCCCTGAGTTCAATCCCTGGTACTCCTACCCCCATAAAGAGGGCCTTCACATACAGATTGCTGATTTGGTATATATGATTATATATTAAAGATCATATGTTTTGTGCATATAAAATTATAAGGATCTGGGTAAGAAATAGTAAAAAAAACAAAAATAATAATTTTATAAAATGAGGTTTATTGAAAACAGAAAACAGATCTATTGAAAATAAGACCTCACATAACTATAATTAGTAATAACAGAAAACAGAAGGAAAACTATATTTCCTCAATCATTGTATATTCATTGAAATTACCATTGCATACTTTTAAAATATAATAATACCAGTAAACTCTAGCACTACTAATAAAAAGAAGCAATTCAACAGTATCATCTAACACAAATTCATTCAGAGTGTTTTACTATTGAAACTTTAGGGAGAAGAACTTTCTGATTCAGAAACATTTACTTCCTCTCACACTCTAGCAACCCCACCTTGGGGGTGGAGTAGACATCCACTCTAGCCTACCCCAATAACACTGCTGAGAAGGGAAGCCAAGAATCTTCTAAAACAATTCTTTTAATTCTTTAACTTTTCATCAAAATCTTATTTTTTCCTCTGTTTAATTGTTACTTGAAAGATTCACAAACACTTATACATATTTATATTTATTACTTTTATTTCATTTCTAGCAATTTTTGAAGGTAACTTTTTTTCATGGATTAGTATTTTGAGGAACAAAATATTTGATTAGTATATTTCAGACCCAACAATACACTGTTTGTATTCTTTCCTTTTTATATTATTTTTTATATATTTTTCTCTCACCTGTTTCCCTTGGGTAGTTTTCTCTTTTCTGCTGTGAAAAGCCAATTTCCATTGTTCTTTTTTTCAATCTTATTTTAATTTTTATTTCTATTTTCTCTCTGCCTCCCTCATAATTATCACACCCAACATCACTTCTGTTATCTCCCTGTTCATGATTTGAAATTGTAAATCCTTTTATAAACATACTATTTTTACTATGGGAAATAATTGAGCACAGCATTTTGGATTATTGTGAAAATTTAAATTGTATGTGTCATGTCCAGGGCTGTTTGGTTTAATGCTGTATATTTTTTGCTTAGGTTGTTGTTATTATTTGTTTCCTCCTAAAAAGTGAGGGATTGGAAACCTTCAGGGGCACTGTAAGTCCAGAGTTTAAAAAAAAAAAAAATGGCCTCAGATCCATACTGTTGATGGGTAGACACACAAGCAACATGAACAAGCCAGATAACAAATCATGATAAACAATCAAAATACTTTAATAACAGGGTCCAGCACCACCACACAGGAAGAAATGTCAGAGAAGGAGTTTAGAATGTTCATAGTTAAACAGATCTGAAAGGTAAAGGATAGTGCAAAAACTGAAATGAGAGATAATACAGGAAGTGAAAGATCACTTCAATAAAGAGATAGAGATTCTGATAAAAAGTAAGTAGAAATCTTCAAAATGTAAACATCCATAAACCAAGTTAAAAATTCAATGGAAAGTATCGCTGGCAGACTAGACCACTTGGAAAACAGTTTCAGGCAAAGCAAACAAAATACGCAATCTTGGAAATAAAGTTGACCATGGAGAAAAGATGATAAGTGAACATGAACTTCTCAAGAATATGGGATAACATGAAAAGAACAAATATAAGATTTATCAGAATAGATGAAGGATTAGAGAAACAAATCAAAAGAATGCACAATATTTTCAAAAAATAATATCAAAAAATTTCCTGAACCTTAGGAATGAAATGGAAAATCAAATAAAGGAGGATTATAGGACCCAAAATATACAAAATTACAACAGATCCACACCAGGGCACATTATTATGAAAATGCCTAATATGCAGAATAAGGATAGAATTTTAAAGGCTACCGGAGAAAAGCAATAGATAACACTTAGAGGAAAATTAATCCAGATCTCAGCTTATTTCTCAACCCAGATTCTCAAAGCTAGGAGGTCTTGGAGTAATATATATTTCAAGATCTGAAAGAAAGTGGATACCAGCCAAGAATACAATACCCAGAAAAATTAAGCCTCAGAATTGATGATGAACTAAAAACCTTCCATGATACACAAAAGTTAAAATAAATCACAATTAGAAAGCCTGTACTAAAAACATACTCAATATATTTCATGAGGAAGAAATGAAAATAAATTGAAAACCAGCAAAAGAACAAATAATACATTAAAAGAATAGTTAATCAAAGGAGAAACTAATTAAATTAAAAACCTGAAATAAAATATCAAGAATAAAAAAATATTTCTAAATAATAATACTGAATGTAAATAGCCTAAACTCATCAATCAAAAGACTTAGACTGGCAGGTTGGATTAAAAAGAAAGACCCAACAATACACAGTCTCCAAGAGACTCACCTTCTATACAATGATATCTACAGATTAAAGGTAAAAGGGTGGGGGAAAAACAAAAACAAAAACATATCATTCACATGGATCTTGTAAACAAGCAGGGGTTTCTATCTTTACATCAGATAAAGTAGACAGCAAGAAAAAGTTAATCAGAAGGGACCAAGAAGTTCATTTCATAATGCTTAAGGGAATTATATATGAACAAGACATAACAATAATAAATATTTTGCCTCAAACAATGAAGTATCTGCATATAACAAACCCTTCTCAATTTCAAGAATAAAATTGAACACAACAATAATATTTGGTGACTTTAACTGGCCTCTCTTAACACTGGATAGATTTTCCAAACAAAAACTAAACAAACATTATAATCTATCAAATCATAATGTAATGAAATTAGAAATCAATAATATGAAAAATATAATCTAACACCTATAGATTAAATAGTACACTATTGAATGACAAATGGAGAGCAGAAAAAATAAGGGATGAAATAAAAAAATACTTAGATGTAAATTATAATTGCAACACAACATATCAAAATCTCTGGGACTTTGTGAAGATGGTTTTCAGAGGAATGTTCATTGCATTGAGCTCATTCATTAAAAGAATAGAAAATCACCAAATAAATAACCTAGCATTATGTCTCGATGCTATAGAAAAAGAAAAACAAAGCAATGCCCAAAAGCAGTAAAATATGATAAATAATAATAATCAATAAATAATAATCAATAAAATTGAAACAAAAAAATCCAAAACATAAATAAAACAAAAAAGTTGGTTGTTGGAAAATTTAAATAAATTTGATTAACCCTTAGCCAAGCTAGCAGAAAGAAAAGAGAAAAAACTCAAATTACTAAAATTCATGATGAAAAATGAAATATCACCTTGGGAACTACTAAAATACAGATGATAATTGGAAACTATTTTGAAAATTTAAACTCCGATAAAATAAAAAATCCTGAAGACATTGACAATTTTCTGGAGACATATGACATACCCATGTTGGAACAGGAGCACGTTGAAAATTTAAACAGATCAATTTCAAGCAATGAAATTGAAGACAATAAAAAGCCTACAAGAAAGAAAAGTCCAAGACCAGATGGAGTCTCACTTGAGTTCTATAAGACCTTCAAAGAAGAACTAACACCAATCTTCCTCAAATTATTCCATTAAATAGAAAAGGAGAAAACCCTTCCAAACTCATTTTATGAAGCTAGTATCACCCTGATATCAACCAGACAAAGACACACCAAAGAAAGAAATTTTTAGACCAATATCTCTGATGAACATAGATGCAAAAATTTTTAACAGAATATTGGCAAATTGAATACAATAGCATATGAAAAATACAGTGTATCATAATCAAGTAGACTTCATCCCAGGGATGTAAGATTGGGAATTAATAAACATAATTCATCACATCAATAGACTTAAATTACATGCTTACCTCAATATATGCAGAAAAATTATTTGACAAAATATAGTATCCATTCATGTTCAAAACACTAGAAAAAACTAAGAATAGTAGGAAGATACCTCGACATTATAAAAGCTATATATGCTAAAACCTAGGCCAACATGCTAAATGGAGAAAAACTGAAAGTATTGCCTCTCAATATTAGAACAAAACAGGGATGCCCTCCTTTGTCACTCATATTCAAAATAGTCCTTAAAATTCTAGCCACAGCAATTAGACAAAGAAAGCAAGCAAAGGATACAAATAGGAAAAGAAAACCTCAAACTATATTTATTTGCCAATGACTTGATTCCATATTTAGAAGATTCAGAAAACTTCTAGAACCCAAACATAAATTCACCAAATTGGCAGGATATAAAATTAACACCCATACATCAATTGTGTTTTGATATACCAATGATGAATCAGCTGAAAGAGGAATCATGAAAACTATCCCATTCACAATAGCCTAAAACAAAAACAAAAACAAGGAGAGGGAAGATGGCCGCAAATAGAGTGCATCACACCCCATGTACCGCGTCACTGCGCAGGTGAATAACGAGTTAGAACGACCAAAAGCTATCTTGTTAGGAATTTCCAGCAAAATTGGGGTGCACCGAAACCTAGAGGAAGGATTTCCATCACCGAGGACCGGTGGTTACTGAGTATCAAACGCAAGCCAACTGTGCGACCAGAGATCCAGGCTGACTGATCTGCGGCCCGCCCCGCGGCTACAGATGGTGGGGCGCCACCGAGAAGCAACCAGCAAGCAGAGAGAAACGGCGCTGCAGATTCTGTGGAGTCGTGCCGGTTGTGCCCTCACTGAGCTCCAGGCTGAGTTCGGGGTTTGAGACGGGAAAGGAAGTGGTCCAGTTTTATCCCCCACAATGGAAAGTCCACCAAGGAAGCCAGCAGCCACCATCTTGGAGAGCTGATGTCACCATCGCCAGTTTGAGACAGATTGCAACAATAAAACTGGTGTGTGTTACTCAGCCCATCTGCCATGCAGCGGGGAATTTGCATAAAATCTCTCCCAAGGCTTTCCGGGGGAGGGATTATCAGAACGAGCCTGCATAGAGACATGGGGAAAGGTAAAGACACCTGACCTCCAACTCCCCCTCCCATCAGAGGCTAAAACGAAACCTGTCTTGCCAGCTCTGGGGGAGGGGCAAGCGGAAAAAATCAAAACAATAGGGTGCCCATTCCCAATAGCCACCCTCCACACCCAGCAAACTAAAGGCCCAGAGTACAGTTTGAACTGCCGAGAGGCATCACACTGGGGAAGGCCTGGCTAGCAGGAGAAGCCAGGGGACGAGAGGCCAGGAATAAACCTAAGCTAACAGGATTTTGAGAGACACCAGCGGGGAGAGGAGGGAGCGGCCTCACATGGACTGTATCCTACAGCCAGAGGGCAAAATCTTGGCCTGGAAGGCACAGCACCACCTACTGGAAGCAAAGAAAATAGAAACCTAACAGTGCCCTTTTTTTTTTTTCTCTTTTCTCATTTTTTTAATTCTTTAATTTTTTAATTTTAAATTTTTTTGTATGTTTGTTAATTATTTTTTTCTTCAATTGTAATTTTTTTCAATTGTAAATTTATTTTACTGCATTTTATTATTATTATGTTTTTATCATTTCATTTCTTTTCTATTCTTTTCTCTCTCTTTCTTGGTTTGCGTCCTTACCTTTTCCCCATCTTTCCTCTTAAGCATGAACACCCAGATTACATATAACTTACTAAATGCAAATAGATGAATACTACAAATAGGTCTATAGTCCGCCTAAGCCCTTAACTACCCCCAAGTACTCCTGACTATTCTCTTGTTAATATCCACCTGCATTTGAGCAACCCCCCAAAGAAGCTAACATATACTAACCTCCATACCATCAAATCGCCCGACCTTAACATAAAATCCTAAGTCCAAACCTCAGTTCTCTATATGCCATCAAAATCTGAAGGCCTTCCTTTAATGAAACTAATGAATTTACCTTAAATCACAATTAAATCCAACATCTCTAAACATTGTCACACAAATGAGAGATAGGGGAACTATAAAAACCAAAACAAATTTAAAGGAGAAAACAGAAACACAGCAGTCAAACAGAGTTGGAAAGTAACTTGAGCACCATGAAAAAACAAGGGAAAAAAGGAGTACAAACAATGTAGGACAACTTAAATACACAGGAGAACCTAGAGGCATCAGAAAAATGGACAGAGAAAGAACTCAAGGCATACCTAACTCAGATGGAATGGAATCTTACAGAAGACTTTAGACAGCAAGTTCAAACAATGAAAGTATATTCTGAAAACGAATTAAATAAGCAAATTCAAATGGCAAAGAACAAGCTCTACCAGGAAATAGAGATTTAAAAAAAAAAAATCAAACAGTAATCCTAAAAATGCAGGAAACCATAAACCAAATTAAAAACTCAAACGAAAATATTACAAATAGACTAGATCAAGTAGAAGCCAGAACATCAGATAATGAAGACAAAGTTTATCAACTTGAAAAGAATATAGTCAACACAGAAAGGATGCTTAAAAGACACAAGCAATCTATCCAAGAGATATGGGATGTCATAAAAAAACAAACCTGAGAGTCATTGGGATAGAAGTAGGCATAGAGGTTCAAACCAAAGGAATGAACAATCTATTGAATGAAATAATCCTAGAAAACTTCCCAGATATGAAAGATGGAATGTATTGCCAAATCCTGGAAGCCTACAGGACCCCAAACATTCAAAACCATAATAGACCAACTCCAAGACACATAATTATGAAGATATCCAACATACAGAACAAGGAGAGAATATTAAAAGCTACGAGAGAAAGGAGGCAGATTACATTCAGGGGTAAACCAATTAGGTTAACGGCTGATTTTTCATCACAGACCTTGAAAGCGAGGAGATCCTGGAACAACGTATTTCAAACGCTAAAAAATAATGGATTCCAACCAAGAATACTGTATCCAGCAAAATTAAGCTTCAGATTTGACAATGAAATTAAAATATTTCATGATAAACAAAAGTTAAAAGAATTCACAGCCAGAAAACCAGCACTGCAAGGCATCTTGAGCAAAACACTACAAGAAGAGGAATTGAAAAACAGCACCCAAAACTAACAGTGGGAGGTAACTCAGTAAAGGGAAGGAAAAAAAATAACCAAAAAGGAAAAACTAGCCATATTAAAATAAATAAATAAACAAGCATGACGGGTAGTACTAACCATATTTCAATAGTAACCTTAAATATTAATGGCTTAAATTCACCAATTAAGAGACATAGGCTAATAACCTGGATTAAAAAAACAAATCCAACAATATGCTGCCTTCAGGAGACCCATATGATAGGAAAAGACATACACAGACTGAAGGTGAAAGGTTTGGAAAACATCATACCACTCACATGGTCCTCGGAAGCAAGCAGGAGTGGCCATACTCATATCGAATAAAATAAACTTCAAACCTAAGTTAATCAAAAGGGATAAAGAAGGACACTATATACTGTTAAAAGGAACCATCCACCAACAAGACATAACAATTATCAATATATAAGCACCAAACAATGATGCTGCAATGTTCATAAAACAAACTCTCCTCAAGTTCAAGAGTCAAATAGACAACAACACAATAATTATGGGTGACTTCAACACACCGCTCTCTCCATTGGACAGATCCTCCAGACAAAAGCTGAATAAAGAAACTATAGAACTCAATAACACAATCAATAACCTAGACTTAACCGACATATATAGAATATATCAACCATCATCAAGTGGATACATGTTCTTCTCAGCAGCACATGGATCCTTCTCAAAGACAGGCCATATATTATGCATAGGACAACTATTAGTAAATATAAAGGTGTGGAGATAATACCATGCAACTTATCTGATAATAATGGAATGAAACTGGAAATCAATGATAAAAGAAGGAAGGAAAAATCCTGCATCACCTAGAAAATGAACAATATGTTACTGAATGATCAATGGGTTACAGAAGACATAAAGGAGGGAATCAAAAAATTCTTGGAGATGAATGAAAATACAGACACAACATATCAGAATCTATGGGACACAATGAAAGCAGTTGTAAGAGGGAAATTCATTTCCTGGAGTTCATTCCTCAAAAAAAGGAAAAACCAACAAACAAATGAACTCACACTTCATCTCAAAACCCTAGAAAAGGAAGAGCAAAACAACAGCAAATGTAGTAGAAGGCAAGAAATAATTAAAATCAGAGCGGAAATCAACGAATTTAAAAAAAAAAAAACATTGAAAAAATTGATAAAATAAAAAGTTGGTTCTTTGAAAAAATAAATAAGATCAACAGACCCTTAGCCATGCTATCGAAGAGAAGAAGAGAGAGAGCTCAAATTACTAACATACGGGATGAAAAGGGCAATATCACAATGGGACACTACAGAAATACAGAAGATAATTAGAAATTATTTTGAAACCCTATATTCCAATAAAATAGAAGATAGCGAAGATATCGATAAATTTCTTAAGTCACATGATTTGCCCAGATTGAGTCAGGAAGATACACACAATTTAAACAGACCAATAACAAAGGAGGAAATTGAAGAAGCCATCAAAAGACTACCAACCAAGAAAAGCCCTGGACCGGATGGATATACAGCAGAGTTTTACAAAGCCTTCAAAGAAGAATTAATACCAATACTTTTTGCCGCAGTCCGGGTGCAGCAAAATAACGGGGGGGGGGGGGGGGGGGGGGTGACGAGCAACTTGTGTACATTGATACAGCAGGAGTGGAAGCCGTTTATTGTAGGACAACAGAGGTATTTATACATTCCACACAGCTTATCTTAATTAGCATAAACTAGATACATCAGTCAACCAATAAGGAATCTCCACACTTAATGGCTCGCTGGCATTACTTCACAAACCACTCCCTCTGGCATTTTGCCAGGCGCCATCCAGACTTGTTTACAGACTCTAACAACTTTTCAAGTTATTTCAAGAAATAGCAAAAGAAGGAGCTCTTCCAAATTCATTCTATGAGGCCAACATCACCCTGATCCCGAAACCTGACAAAGACACTTCAAAGAAAGAAAACTACAGACCAATATCTCTAATGAACTTAGATGCAAAAATCCTCAATAAAATCCTGGCGAATCGAATACAAAAGCATATCAAAAAAATTGTGGACCATGATCACATAGGATTCAACCCCGGGATGCAAGGCTGGTTCAATATACGGAAATCAATAAATGTTATTCACCACATCAATAGACTTAACCATAAGAACCACATGATCATCTCGATAGATGCAGAAAAAGCATTTGACAAAGTTCAGCATCCATTTATGTTCAAAACACTAGAAAAATTAGAGATAACAGGAACTTACCTCAACATTGTAAAAGCTATATATGCTAAGCCTCAGGCTAGCATCATTCTGAATGGAGAAAAACTGAAGGCATTCCCTCTAAAATCTGGAACAAGACAAGGATGCCCTCTCTCACCACTTCTATTCAATTTAGTCCTCAAAATACTAGCCAGAGCAATTAGACAGACAAAAGAAATTAAAGGCATAAAAATAGGAAAAGAAGAACTTAAATTATCACTATATGCGGATGATATGATAATATATCAAACAGACCCAAAGGGTATACAAAGAAACTACTAGAGCTAATAAGTGAATTTAGCAAAGTGGCAGGATATAAAATCAACATGCATAAATCAAAGGCATTCCTGTATATCAGCGACAAATCTTCTGAAATGGAAATGAGGACAACCACCCCATTCACAATATCCTCAAAAAAAATAAAATACTTGAGAATCAACCTAACAAAAGAGGTGAAAGATTTATACACTGAAAACTACAGAACCCTAAAGAGAGAAATAGAAGAAGATCTTAGAAGATGGAAAAATATACCCTGTTCATGGATAGGCAGAACTAACATCATTAAAATGGCGATATTACCCAAAGTTCTCTATAGGTTTAATGCAATGCCAATCAAAATCCCAACAGCATTTCTTGTAGAAATAGATAAAGCAATCATGAAATTCATATTGAAAAACAAAAGACCCAGAACAGCAAAAGCAATTCTAAGCAGGAAGTGTGAATCTGGAGGTATAGCGATACCAGATTTCAAACTGTACTACAGAGCAATAGTAACAAAAACAGCATGGTACTGGTACCAAAACAGGCGGGTGGACTAATAGAACAGAATAGAGGACACAGAGACCAATCCACAAAATTACAACTTTCTTATATTTGATAAAGGGGCTAAAAGCATGCAATGGAGGAAGGATAGCATCTTCAACAACTGGTGCTGGGAAAACTGGAAATCCATATGCAACAAAATGAAACTGAATCCCTTTCTCTCGCCATGCACAAAAGTTAACTCAAAATGGATCAAAGAGCTTGATATCAAATCAGAGACTCTGCGTCTGATAGAAGAAAAAGTTGGCCCCGATCTACATATTGTGGGATCGGGCTCCAAATTCCTTAATAGGACACCCATAGCACAAGAGTTAATAACTAGAATCAACAAATGGGACTTACTCAAACTAAAAAGTTTTTTCTCAGCAAGAGAAACAATAAGAGAGATAAACAGGGAGCCTACATCCTGGGAACAAATTTTTACTCCTCACACTTCAGATAGAGCCCTAATATCCAGAGTATACAAAGAACTCAAAAAATTAAACAATAAGATAACAAATAACCCAATCAACAAATGGGCCAAGGACCTGAACAGACACTTCTCAGAGGAGGACATACAGTCAATCAACAAGTACATGAAAAAATGCTCACCATCTCTAGCAGTCAGAGAAATGCAAATCAAAACCACCCTAAGATACCATCTCACTCCAGTAAGATTGGCAGCCATTATGAAGTCAAACAACAACAAGTGCTGGAGAGGATGTGGGGAAAAGGGTACTCTTGTACATTTCTGGTGGGACTGCAAATTGGTGCAGTAAATTTGGAAAGCAGTATGGAGATTCCTAGGAAAGCTGGGAATGGAACCACCATTTGACCCAGCTATTGCCCTTCTCGGACTATTCCCTGAAGACCTTAAAAGAGCATACTACAGGGATACTGCCACAACGATGTTCATAGTAGCACAATTCACAATAACTAGACTGTGGAACCAACCCAGATGCCCTTCAATAGATGAATGAATAAAAAAATGTGGCATTTATACACAATGGAGTATTATTCTGCACTAAAAAATGACAAAATCATGGAATTTGCAGGGAAATGGATGGCATTAGAGAAGATTATGCTAAGTGAAGCTAGCCAATCTCTAAAAAACAAATGCCAAATGTCTTCTTTGATATAATGAGAACAACTAAGAACAGAGAAGGGAGGAAGTGCAGGAGGAAAAGATCAACTTTAAACAGAGACATGAGGTGGGAGGGAAAGGGAGAGAAAAGTGAAATTGCATGGAAATGGAAGGAGACCCTCATTGATATACAAAATTACATATAAGAGAATTTGAGGGGGAAGGGAAAAAATACAAGAAAAAGAATTAAATTACAACAGATGGGGTAGAGAGAGAAGATGGGAGGGGAGGGGAGGGGGGATAGTAGAGGATAGGAAAGGTAGCAGAATACAACAGTTACTAATATGGCATTATGTAAAAATGTGGATGTGTAATTGATGTGATTCTGCAATCTGTATTTGGGGTAAAAATGGGAGTTCATAACCCACTTGAATCGAATGTATGAAAAATGATATGTCAAGAGTTTTGTAATGTTTTGAATAACCAATAAAAAAAGACATAGAAAAAAACAAAAACAAAAACACACCTTTGGAATCAATCTAACAAAAGAGATGAAAGATTTCCACAATGAAAATTTTAGAACAATAAAGAAATTGACGAAGACCTTAGAAGATGGAAAGTTCTCCCATGTTCTTGGATAGGAAGAATTAATATTGGAAAAATGGCCAGACTACCAAAAGGGCCATACAGATTTAATGCAATTGCTATTAAAATTCCAATGATTCTTCATAGAAATAGAAAAAGCAATCAAGAAATTCATTTGGAAAAATAAGAGGCCCAGAATAGCCAAAGCATTCCTTAACTAGAGGTGTTCCTCTAACAATGAACAAATGAGTAAGCATTTATTTGCTAAGTGAAAAATGTTAAGTGGAAACAGTGATTTTCTTTAGTCAGAAAAGTTAATTTATGGCAACGAAAGGCCTTTCACCAATCAGAAAAGAAAGTTATAAAAATAAAAGAGGAGATGGTGTCTAAATATAGTCACCATAGAACTCAAAAGGCCAAGATATATGGAGTCTCACCTGAGTTCTACAAGACCTTCAAAGAAGAACTAATAGCAATCTAGGTTTTAACTCTTGTTCATGCCCAATGTATACATTTTTCCAAGGAATACTGGAGTGGAAAGTAAGACCAGGACATTTTTACAAACTTATCAGTATTTTCCCAGTAATGCTTTGCGATAATTCTTAAATTTTTCTTATTGTGAGTATAGAAAGCATTATTCTGAAACCACATTTTATCTTCTTAGGACAGACCAAGAAGTCATCTTGATGTTACAAAAGACCAACAATATCTTTATTTCCTACCCCAACATTGGAGAATTGGGTGCTTAAAAATGAAGTTTACTTCAAACTCAATGACAACAGTCAACAGTTAATTTTTGGCTTTGATTCTTGAACTTTGTATATGGGGAAAAAAACAACTTAGCATAATAATTATCTAAAGAATTACATGTTACTTTCTGAGTCTGTATTATGTCATGTATCTCATTTAATATGTTGTTGCCATATTTAATAGGGTAATCAATTGCAATAAATTGGCTCTGTGGATTCCAAAGCATACCACAACCATCACCTACTTCAAAAAATATATGTAATGTCTGTACATACTTTATATACAACCAGAGATATGAAAACTTATGCTGTATACATGAATAAGAATTGTAATGTATTATGCTGTCATTTATTTTTTAAAAATAATAAAAATATAAAAAGTGAAAAAAAAGAAAAGAAAGGTTCATATTTTTGCTAAAAAAAGAAAAAGAAAAAGAAAAGAAATTTGCTCTCTAGATAGCCACAGCAAAAGCCACAATCTGGGAAACTACTGTAGGTTTAGACTATGAAAAAAGATTGTGTTTGTGTTTGAGCAGCTCTGAGTAGGTTTTGATTATAAATCTAGTTTGAAAACCTTCTTGTTCTACTTTCAAATAGAATCCATAAAAAAAAAAAAAAAAGCTTATCTGGGTTGTCTAAAGGGATTTCAAGAAGGTTAGAGATGGGGGAAATTCTTGACAGGCTCAAATAGTACCTTCTACTGGAAGGGGGAAAACGGTTGGTAGAATTTAGGATCTTACAGCAAAGAATGGATAAATATATATAGGAGAGATGAGGAGAATTTTATAATCTGTCTAGGAGCAGGTAAATGTCTAACTGCCATGAAGAAGAAAGAAGTAATGTGAGGATCTTAAGATCCTTTGTCAACAAGAAGAGGACTGAGGAGGTCTAGAGCAGACCTCTACTTGGACATTCCAAGTCTTTCACATGGTCACAGAAAAGAATTTAAGGATGTCAGATTTTAGCAGAGAAAGGAAGAGGTCTATTGAAAGTGAAAGGCAAAGCCTTGCAATCTCAGAACAAGATATACCTCCAGAGCCTGAGGACAAGCTTTCATTAAGGTACATATTTCAATGGAACACACATGTTCCAAAGGGCTAGACTTTCTTAGGGGTTAGAAATATTCAGTAAGATCAGATTTCTGCATTAGAGGATCTGGTCTGATATGTAGGTCTTAAGTTGCATCAAAGTATCTAGAGGTCAGGTAGTCCACTGAGTAATCTGACCAGAGGGTCATGGTCTAACTAAATGTTAGCCCCTAGCCTCATGATGTCAGTGACCTCCTTTTATTGATATCTGTTCCTGTTTTGCTACACTCTGAAAAAACATATGACTGGAAAGTTATAAAAAAAAATTGACTTCTTTAGTGCATATTTACATTCTGGTCCTTTTCTGTCCTTTATTCTCTTTTGTCCAGTTCATGAGCTGTTTATTAGTTATTTGCTCTTTATTTTAAAAAGGGTATTTTTGACTTAAAGATTCAGTATTCACTCTATCCCTAAATTTCTCCCTGGCAAACTGCTTCAGGTATACAAAAATCAGATATAGGCTACCGATAAGAGGATAATACACAAGGATCTCTGATTTTCACTATCTTATTAAAGTAGGACCCCAAATTTTTTTACAATGTTTGATGTGCAAATAGAAAGAAAGGTTCATACCAGTGAGAAATTTTAAGACTAAGAAGATTTTAAAAGAATTTCTTGGTTGCTAAAGAACATAATATTTAATAACTCTGTTCAGGGTAAATTTTATGTGTGACAGTTTTTGTCAGGTTATATTTAGTGCTAGCCAGTTCAGAAAACTTACAAGTCCAGTGTTACCTATATCCTATGAGACTCAGCAAAACCTCTGAGGTATTTTTTGGCAATTAGCCTGGAAACATTAAGAATAAATTTCCAGTCTATTAGTTAAAAGAATCCTTTCAGTACTTTTAAAAGAGAGAGGAAATAGAAGTTGTCCATCCTTCAAATCATCTAGGTTTTAAATGAGTATTGGCCAGTTATAGCAAAGGAATAGCTAGGCTAGTTGAGATCTTCAAGGGCTCCCCATCCTTTTTATGTTCCATACTTATTTCTTTTGCCCAGATTCTATTGTGAGATTAAGATTTGAAATATTCGTAAGGGAGGAATCAGGTTGTAAATAATCAATTTGTGACTTTATTACATTATAGTTTGGGGATTCTTTTCCTGGGAATTCTGAAAAGACACTTTGCTGTCTGTGTTTAATTGTACTATCCTTTTCATAGAATAGGTCTGTTTTAAAAAGATTCACCAGACAGTGAAGCACATCATCTAATGGGGAAGCCCAGAGAAGCAGGAAGTGACTATTAGAAATGCCATCTGAGGGCCTTTTGGGATTCTTACCTCTGAAACCTGTTTGCTGCACCTAGGACAAATGGTAGAAAAGTAATAAAGTTTGTAGAAGAAGAAGTAGACGAAAATCAAATAGAAATAGAACACTTTGTATTATTGCATAGAGACGCTTCCTTTTTTTCATTAAGGGAAAGTGTGGGCTTACTAGAACAACTAATTCCTCAAAGGGGTATTATTCTGTCAAATGAAGTTTGTCCTGTGTCTATTTAGAGTGTCTTCAAGTGAATGTTGGATAATTGTTCTTTCAGTAAAGTTTTTCTGTATAATAACTATAGTTATTTATCTATATGTATTCTTGTACATAGGTTTTTATGCATTTAATCAGAAGAGATATTAATTAGAACCTACTTCTTCTTTTGTCTCTGAATCAAAGTATCTTTACCACACTCAGCAAACTCTTATAGTTTAGACAAACATTAGACTGCCACTTATTTTTTCTTTAATTTTCTACATACACTTACCATTTTAGCATCAAGACCATCAGCAAAGGAAGTAAACAGCCAGATTCTGCTTTCTCCCTGAATGAAAACTGAATACATTCCTAGCTAATTCCTCAATAATCAGGAATGTGATGGCCTCTAAAATCCAGGAGGTATTTTCCTCCATTAATGGCATTGGCTATTGATCAATAAATATCTTTATAGTATTCACATTCTTAATTTTGTTTTTAACTGACACATAACAATTATTGCTATTTATATGATACAGTATAACATCTTGATATTTGTATATATTTTATAATACCTAAATCAAGGCATATGATTATACATGCATATCATATATCATATATACTTAAAATTTCATTATCAGAACATTCAAAATTCATTCTTCTAGCTATTTTGAAATATTCAATAAATATTATTAATAGTAGTCCTCTTACCAATAGAACATCAGAACTTATGCTCCCTCTATACCCAGTTGTATCCATTGACTTATTTCTCCCTGTCTTCTCTTTCTTCCTGCTCTCTTCAATCCCTGGTAACCAGTTTTCTACCTCTTACTTCAATGAGATCAGTTTTTTAAAATTCCTGAATGAGATAGTACAGTATTTGTCTTTCTGTACCCTATAGCAAATATCTCCAGGTCAGATTCTAGTGAACTTATCCTACTTTTATACTCCTTAAATACCTACCCATAGTAAAATTTTGATACAGATGTTTGATGTCATTTTGATGATTGATCTCTCCTGCCTTCTCTAATGAGCTTCTTTTCTGTCTTCCATGATATATTCATTTCAATATTTTTTCAGTTGTTAGAACAATCTTATGTTTCCCTGTGAGCATTTATCTTACTCATGAGGATATGAAAAATTCTTACCTAAATTATACAAATCCATTTTAATCAAGATTTAGTGTTTGAAGACAAGCAACGTGGCTAATAATCTGAGTATAAGACATAGAGAGAAGATGGTGCAAGTGAAATAGTGTGGTGGAGGAAGGGGAAGCCTGTGTTAAAAGTGCTGAAAGAGTAGGAGCTGTAGATTACTTGTGTGGGCTACAGAATTCTAGATGACCCATGTGATCTTTTTCTGCTGGTGTTACATCTGTAATGAGATATTTACATGCCAATAGGAACATAAGATTGAGATTGGGGACACTTGAAGCATGGGCAGGAATGATGTACCATTTATTGTTGGCTTAGAGATGGAAAATGTCTTGGGAGAAGAATGTGAGTGGCCTCTAAAATCTAAGCATGGATTTCAGCCATCATAGACTGTGGAATCCTAAAACAGCAAGGAACTGAATCCTGCCAATACCTTAAATGAGCTTGAGAGTAGATTCCTCCCTAGGACTTTCAGATGAGTTCTGCCTAGAAGACTTTGACCTTGTGAGAATGTAGGCAGAGGACCCAGTAATGCCCACCTAGAATGCTTACCTACAAATTAGTGAGATAATAAGTAGATGCTGTTTGAAGCTGATGAATTTGTAATTCATCACATCATGATTTAAAATTCATATGAAGTCAAGGTATAGGAAGTATGGTAGGAAGGCAGTCTGGAGTGGACTCAAAACAGGGAAGGGGAAGTTTGATTTTGAATTTTAGATTCTTCAAAATTTTTATTATCTCTTCAGAAGGAATCCTTCAGGAAATCAATTTTAGAATTTGTTTGTCTTTCAAAAGACTATACATTTAAAAATAATTATGCTGTCCATGGAATATGTGGATTCTTTGAATTTCTAATTATAAGGTGTTACACAAGTGAATATTTTTATTGCCCTTCCAAAGTTGCTCAATGTGGCCACTGCTCATATACATTTTATTTTTAATTTCTAAAATCTGCTGAGAGTTTTAATATTTAGTACTGTGGTCCCATAATATTCTTAAAGGTAAGGTCACTGTCAGCTTCATTAACTGACTATTGATTGCATAACTAAAATGAAGGGAACAAACCAGGAACAAATAACAAGATCCGTGATCTTCATCTTATCACTGGGAGTCTTGAAGAGTAAAAATAAATCAAAATGCTCTGACTAAAACCTCTACAGAGTATGAGTAAAGATTTAGGCTGTGTTAAATACTGGGGCAAATCAGTGGTCAGAAACAAGGTCAGAGAAAAGAAGATAAACAGAGCACACATCCAATGCACTCCAACACTGAAGACAGGACGGTGGCTTCCATGTAACAGCTCTAGACCCCACAGGCATGACAGTACCCACTTACACCTGTGAAAGAATATCAGAATGTTATGGCCTGAATTTCACCTAGAAATATCAGTGTATCTTGGGGAAGAAAGAAAGACTTTTGCCAAAGAGTTCAGACAAAGATCAGCCAGTTTCCATAATAGTTGTTCAAATAGAGTTTTCAGAAGAGGGATGAATTGTTCTCTCAATTCAGCTACTGTTTGGCCAATTCAGGTTTAGCAAGAAAGATATAAGATGGGAGACTAATTAATTGTGTGGCCTAAGGTTACACCAGAATTATAATGATTTTTCAGAAAATAAAATATCCTAGGAAGAAAATTATGTGAATTAATTTACAAGGTGTGTGTGTGTGTGTGTGTGTGTGTATGCATATAAACTTTGTGTGTATATGCATACTAAACAAAATAAACTTTTCCTACTCTAAATTGTTCTTTTCTAAGTCTTTTGGTCACACAAAAGACCTTTTGTTCTTGCATAATTCTAGTCCAAATAAAGGTGACTATAACACCCATAAATAGTACAATTCTATAATCCATTCCTAGGAGCAATAGTAATATATTCATAGGTTTCCCTACAATGGTAATTGGAAGTCTTCTCTGATGTCCACAGGCATGAGAAATTAAAATATCTAAAAATAATGCATCTACTGCCATCTACTCAAATACTCAAATAAGAAACATCAAAGACATGAGTTTCATTATTCTCTAATAATGAGTGATTGGTGCCAATTCCACCTCAGCATTGCTCTGAATTCCTCTTTGTTCTTGTATAAATCTAGTCCAAACGACTATTTTCTTAATTCCATTATTTTCTTAAAGTCTACTCCTTTCCACTCAAGCCATGCCAAGTCTAAATCCCATGATTAAAGTAATATCCTTAAAAAGAATATTTTTAATTCTGCCTTTCAAAATCCTTTAATTTCTTCCTAATGTACTTCCCCTTAAGTTTATTTGAATAAATTATTCATTCATATACTTGCCTAGTTATTTTTGTGGTGCTTGGAATTAAACCCAAGGCCTTGTATATAGTAGCAAGTGCTTTATCACAAAGGTACTTTGTGATAAGAAACTTTTTCTTACCTTTTTTCCCTCTCATACTTGTTGTATTTCTATTTCACTTTCCCTTGCTATGCACCATTCTCTAACTAAATTTTTGTATTGCTTAACCCATCTCATCCTCTGCTCTGGTTTTCTGGCTAATTCCTACTTTTGTGTGAGTTTTAGAGAGATACTAGTTGAATGCTGCCATCACCACAACCATCAAATATACAGAATTATGATAAGGGTTCCTCATAATTTTTCATAGTATGTCATATTTTCCCCTCTGTAACAACTCCTTCCCTTTCAGTGGTGTTATGTTTATATCCCTGGAAAACATGTAAGCTCTATTAGAGAAAGGCTTTCATTTGTCTGTTTTTCTGTTCTTATCCTTAGTCCTTGAATCATCCACATGAAAAAAATTGGGAAACATCCTATATATTGAATGACTACTTAATGACTTAAAGGATGATGAATGACTGATTATTTTTAGAAACATATTTAGAAAGTTGTCAATGTTATCAGTGGTTTTATTCTTGAAGAAAGGATTATTGATTTTTAAATGTCTTCTTTTAATTCATTTTTATAATTTATACAGGGAAGTGCATTCCATTGTAAAGTAACAAGATATATAAATAATACATAAAGCAAAACTTAGGGTTTGAATTTCTTTCACAGTTTTTAGAAAAATGTTTAAAGCCACATGCTCCTGCTCATCATCTTTTATTGCTCTGAACACTGATAGTTTGTATTTTTTAATCATACAGGATTTTTAGAACTTTAGAATAAAAAGGAGTGATGAAAAAACAGTTGTCTAAAAATTAATTAAAAGTAAAAGACAGAAAATATGGGAGAGTTGTGAATTTTTTAGAAATTAATTCAAGTGCTTAAAGATGAACAAAGGGTTATGAACCTGCTCTATTTTATAGCACATGTACTTTAAGAAGCCATCATAATTTTACCAAATTTTTTTTCAATTTGTTTCTGAACATTTTAAAAATGAAAGCCAAAAAATATTCAAACTTAATTGAACCTTAATAGACCTTTTAACATGTATATTGTGTCTACGAGTGTTAATTTCCTTCCTATACTTAGTATTTGATTATAATCTGGCATCAGCAATCTCAGTATCCATATGAATTACTTAACACTAAACAAAAAAATGTGTATACTCCAAATGAATTAAGAAATATGTGAATGATATTACATGCATCTTATCACTCAATGGTCATTTCCCTGTATACATTATAAAACTGAATTAAAAGGAGATATTTAAAAATCAATAATCCTTTCTTCAAGAATAAAACCACTGATAACATTGACAACTTTCTAAATATGTTTCCATAAAAAAATCAGTCATTCATCACCCATTAAGTTATTAAGTAGTAAAATATTAACACATAAAATAATAAAATATTAACACGTAAAATTAAGACAAAAAATAAATTTCATTTCAATTATATTACCTTCTAATTCTAGTAAATTGACCCACTTTCTCCCATATACTATATAAATTGTATTAGATTCCACGTTTATAATTCTTTATTTATATAATCAAATGCTTTCAAATTTTTCTAGTAAAATAACTGATATTATTAAAGGTTTATAATTCCCCTAGTTTTTTTTTTTTATGTGAAAGTTTCATTTCCATGATTTCTATTCTTAAACTAGTTAATGTCAAAATAAGAAAGATTTTAATAAATGATTATGGAACATTTTGTTAAAAAAAGAAGTAGTGAGATGCTGAGTCATTTTTTTCCTTCTATTATGAAAGAGCCCTTATCATCCCCATAAGTGGAACAGAGACTACCTCAGATAATCAAAAACTTGCTTAATAAGAAATGACTGGGCTGCTGGTTCTCTGGAGAGCTCAAGATACGTGATGACAATTGGCATCAGGGATGCTTCACAGAATATTGTAGTTTAAAAGGGCTCCTGGTGTGTTATCAAAACTAACTGTGGAATGTCAGAAGTAGGATATGTCACATATAACCTGTCTTTGCTGATAAATGTCAGGGATGGGAACAATTTGAACCTTTGTACAAACAAATTAGTCCTACTATCTGTTTGTTTCCATAACTAGCAGACTTTTGCATCTATATAGTCTCTAAGGAAGCTGCATATATTTTTCACACATATTATAATCCTCCCAACATCTACTTCTAATATAAACATAGAGCTAGAGAGACAACATATCATTCCATACTCCCCTCCCAAAGACATATTGACTTTGCAAAAGGACTATGTCTAAAAAACTTGAACTCAGCTTACCTGTTTCTCAAAGTTCCTCTAATTGTTTGAAAATGACCCAAATCTCTTCATTGTTTTCAGTCTAGCCATGAGTCATAGTGTGTCTGGTAGGGAGTTGCATAGATTTATCCCCCTTTCTGTTTTATTTTTGAAAGTGCTGTTCCTTAGCCACTTACTTCTTCTTAAGAATCTTAATTATAGTTATTTACATAAAACAACTTCTGTAAATATACACATCTAAACAAGGCATTCAAAAGCATTCTCGTGAACAAATTGATATGCCACTCACATAAACCCCTGTGTTATCTTTTGAATAAGCTTATGTGTTATCTTCTGAATCACTAACATTTTATAGAGGTATTTCTGTTTGCCATAATGGTTTTTTCTAGACAGTAAAATTGTAAGCGATGGATGCTTCATTTAAAGCTCAAAATACCCACCACCCACTCATCCAATCTCCCCCGAAAAACAGGCTTACTCACTTACTTTCCATGCTAGATTTCTAGTACAGAACTACTTCTGAAACTGGTCTTTGAATGTATAGAGTTACATAGTAGTACCATGGGGTCTACTGTGGGATGTGGCACCGAAGAAAGTTCTGGAGACCCTTTTTATTCAATACAGAAGTTTCACTTCAATTGATTTAAATCATAGAATTCTGAATGTGATTTTTTTTTTTTTTGGAAGGAGAGGAACTTCTGATATAATAATGTTTTAAAAATAATGATAAGACACCATAAACTGAATAGGAAGACAAAATGATAAATTGAATATTATGTAAATTTCCTAAAACATGTGGACATCACTTCTACTTCTTTGTTTGTTATAGTTGAGTAGAAATTAAATATATCTGATGTAGAAAAATAGAGTAAAGAAAAAGGAGGAATCTGAGAGTTTCTCTAGATGCAAAGTCAATCAATCACATTTAGCAAGCTATTGGCTGTGCGCTGGGTGAGGATTGACTCTGATTGAGTTTCTAAAGAAAACTAAAAGGACCAATTTTTACTTAAACTGTATTATCCTTGTTTGAGCTAGCCTATACATGGAGAAGAAGCAGTCAAGGAGAAAAAGCTAAATATACTGTGGGCTTAATAAAGACATGGAGGACAAGTTAGCCTGATCAAGTCAAGAGAGCCGATAAATGGATTATCCAAGGAAACAAGTTGAAAAACTCCTTAAGATGTCAGTTTTCTAACCTGAAAGGAATAGGAAACCTGAGAAATCAAGAAATAAAATACTTCAGACCTCTTATAAGAATCGAGTAGACACTTTTTAATTTCAAATTATATTCCTAATGTTGTAATAAAGATTGTTATAATATGTGAGAAAAAAAGGAAGGCATATTTTCAGTATTCTGTCATCAACTCACTAATTATTGTCACTGACTAATTCAGTATATTGGAAAACTCCATTAGCAAATATAAGTAAACAATTTGCCTAATTATTGTTTCTTCTTCACTGTTTTCTTTTGTGTTAATATTATATTTAGAATCTAGTCAATTTTTGCATTTTGCATCAAAGGAATTTTTTTCTAATACTTAAATAAATGGGCATATTACAAAATATATTATTTTTTTGTATCAGCCATATCTTCCTCTACTTTCAATTTCTGTAATATAATAAAAATGTTCCTATGATATATTGCATTTCCTTATCCACGCCTATTTCTGTATACAATACAGCAGAATTGTATGGAAGGGAATGTGAGAGTGAATAACAGAATTTTTAAAAAATCATATTAAGAGATATTTTCATTTTTCTGTCTTTCGTAATAATTAGTATTGTAAAATTTTGGTTGAGAGAAAAAATTACATACAAACCCAAATAGTATTAAATAGAGAAAAATTGTTAGAATAATAAATTACTAAATAATAAATAAAGGGCATGTTAGAGATAAATGTGAGAATAAGAACAAAACAAAACAAGTATGATTACTAAAGAAGAAGGGAAGTGGAAAATTATGTTTATGAATTGCAGAATGTGTTTACTTTATAGAGAATAAAAGAAGAAAATAAATTAATATTCTTCAAAAAATAAAATAGAAAGACATTTAAAATAATAACAGCAAAAGTAAGCATTTTTAATTTAAATTAATTTTATAGAATTCTAACATTACCTGTGTCTCTTTTCACTGTTGTGCTGTTAATATAAATTTTATTTTGTTTGAAAATATTGCTATTGCATGGGAAAGATCACTGTGTTTATAAATAGTAAAAGTTAATCATGACATCTTTGATATTCCCACACTGTTCTAATCATTTGATTTTAAATTACCATGTGAACAAGATCTGAATCTTATGCAAACTGAAGAGAGATTGCCTTATGTGCCCATTCTCTTCCTCTCTTTGGTTTCTCTAACTGGCTATTTATTTGACTTGTTCAGATTAAATAATAAATAAATTGTTATGCTTATTCCAGTCTATTGGAATCTTTGTTTTTAATACTATTTTTCCATTATTTCTCAATTCTAGTAGATTTTTCCCCTAATCAATCCAAATATTCCTCATTACATTTGAATGCTTTCCACAAAATGTATGCACACATGATGTGATTTTATGGCAAATAGTTTTCTATATTCCTTTTCTATATTCATCTGTATAATATAGTGGAACAATATTTTGATCATTTAAATGGAAGAGTTCCACCTGGGAATGAGTGTAACACTTCACTATAAGGAATGAAAAGGTCCTCTAAGAATACTGCCATCTTGTGGTTCCTGTCTTAAAATAATTACTGTATTTCTGTGTAGTCTGCAAATTCTTGGGTAGGTCATTACCAGTAAACAACAACTTTCCATTTAAATGATAAAATGTATTGGAATTTTTGAGTAAAGTCGACCATAATTAATCAGGAATCTAATCACAATGCTACAAGGGGTAGCAAAGATCAACAAAATAGGTATCCTTTGGGACTTAGCTCCTTATTTAAATATAGAACAAACAAGTATAATAGACCAGTAGATGGGCTAAATATGAACATTAGTAGATTTGTGCCAAGCATGTGATTACAGTTATAACTAACATTTACTGATTTATTACTGTTTACAAGACTACTCTAAATTCTTTATATACATAAACTCATGTACTCTCTATCTTAGTGATAAATTATTTCTCTTCCTCTCCATCATGCACATACACACACACACACACACACACAAACAAAATTATATCAATATAATATTATGTATTTTATGGATACATAAATATTAGAGGATAGGATTACAGTTTTTCTCCAAAAAGACATATATTTGTGTAAATAATTGAATATATTTTCATTGGCCTGATAACAAATTAAATAATGCCAAGATGGATGTTTCTTCCACCTTTGTTTTAAGCTTCCCTTCTCAAAAACTTATCTTACATTTTCTTGATATGCTTTCAGATATATTAATGTATATTCAGCTTACATGTGTGTGTTCATACATAGGTATACGTGTGTATATATATATGTGTGTGTGTATATATATATATTTGCATTTATATATCTAGGAATAAATATACACACATTTACATTTTTTACTATACTGATATTGACTTTCTAGCTGTGTAATTCTGGACTATGTATCTAATATTTCTTTATCTCATCTTCCTTCTATAAAAGAAGAGATTACTAGTGTTACCTACTCAATGAGATTATTGAAATGATTAAATGTCAAATTATTAAAAGGTAAAAAAAAAATTCTGGCATGTGATTGTCCTTAAATTAATAGATATATTATTGCTGATGTTGTCATTGTAAGCATTATCATCATTGATATTATTACTATTATCTATTACTAATACATATGATGATAGAAAAGGAATTTCAAGCAATTTTTCTGACATAAATTCCACCAGAGGAAACACATCATAGAACAATTTTATTAAAAGGATTTTGCAATTAGAAATCATATGAGTATTTTATGTATGTGAATTTCATATTCAGTATACTTATTAATGTATTCCTTTTATAAACTGAGATACACCAATATTTGAACATCCTTAAATATTTTCTACAGTTATGTAGAGTTAAATACATTTATTTTGTATTGGTGACATAATAGATGTTTTATTTGAAAATTATTATGTATGTCTTAAATTACAAAAACTTTGAGTGTAATTCATCATTTTTAAAAATTGTAGTCCCTTCAATTTTGATAATGACAATATCTTTCTAAAATTCACTTTTAAAAATGTTATAGAAAATTCTAGAAATTATGGTAATGCTCATCTCTTTATGAGTGTCTAATAGGTTGAAGGTAAATTACTGATTATACAAAATCATAAACTACATTCTGACAGTCTACATTACCATCTTCTTAACTATCTCTAATTTTTATGAGGTGTTTTTATTTCTGATGTCAGCAAATGTGTCATTGCACCTTCCCTAAAGTCTCACCAGGGATGCCAGAGCCTGCCAAGAGGAAACATTAATTTCCGGGAATCAAATCAAGGTCTTCCTAAGGTTATCAGGAATTGCTAACAACCAGAAAATGAGCAATGTCTGTATGTGTGTCTTGGCTTCAGATTTTAAATCATTATTTCAATCTGATTAAGTCAATCTTATTTAAACACCATGCTGACCCTTTTCTAATTGATCAACCACAAACAAGCTTCCAATTCTATAATGTAGCACACTCCCACTAGTCAAATTTCTAATGTGTGTAATTATTTTTCCACTTAGGCATAAAATAGGGATGCTTAAATTGTGAAATTTTCAACATACATCTTAATAGTTAATATTAAGTATTTAATAGCATATCTTGGGATTGAAATCAGAAAACATAGGGCTTATTTTTTTTTTTTTTGAAAAAAAATTGAAAGATGATCATGGAATTAATTCACTTCCCTGAGCTTTAGCTTTCCCATCTGTGTCCTGTGCAGTGACTGCACACAAGCCCAGTGTCAAAGCAAAAAATAAAGTATACTCATATCATCTTATTCATACAAGCAAATTGACAGTTTTCAAACATGGTTTATGATAGACTATTTTTATCATTCCAAAACAGGAACTTCTTGAGTTAAGCTTATTTGTATTTCTGAAGAAAATTGATTTGTAGGTCAACATGATTTGATGCCATTTGTAAACATTGTCAAATTATTGTGAAAGATGATCTTGTTGGCACACTTCCCCCATCCAACCCATTTGTGAATATTTTTAACACAAAATTAGTATAAAATATAGTTTGTAAAAATTGGGACTTTCATGTATATACTCATATCTGGAGGATTCTATCTTAATAGCCTTATTCCAGAGGGTGATTATTTCTTGAATGACCATACACAAGCCATATGTTCTTTAGAATTTTGATAAATATCACACTTGATTACATGAGATCTCCTTGGAATGATCCAACAGCTGTGTCAGAAAATTGTTTAACAAGTGGCTTTTACTGGTTATCAGAATTTTCTACCAAGTACCTCTGCAGAATATAAGGCATCCCATTTGTTCAAAAATAATTCAATGTGAAAAGCAAGGGATGTCTGCTCATATGGTTATGGAGTTGTGATATATATTTTAAAAATAACTCAAACCAACATATGTGAAAAAATTAAATATTGCAGACATGTTTGGGCCACTGTGTACATAATCTTTATTCCTTTTATTTCTGATTACAATGTTTTATGGTGATTTAATCTTCATTCTCCAAGTGATTGAAAGTGATGAGTCCTGAAACTACTGTAACTTTTTTCAAGCTCTTAGACATTTTTTTTGTTAATAACTTCCTATATTCTTATTCTGGGTGAATATTTGAATGTATTAAAATTACTTATAAAGGAATCTATGAATAAAGTGGGGTAGTTAGTGGTAAATATTTTGCATCTTAAGGATATTAATCATCTAATCTATTTACTCAACAAGATTCATCCAAGATTATCTCTTTTGCAGGGAACTTGACAGCATACAGTAATAGACATAAAACTTAGCTCGTTATATATATATATATATATATATATATATATATATATATATATATATATATATAAATTTTTCTTCACTCATCTGTAGGTTTAGATTATAAAACAAGACTATTTGATACCAACTGTGTTGCATATATATATATATATATATATATATATATATATATATATATATCTGAACAGGTTTACTTTTTGATAACATTAGTGAATGAATTATAATATGTACAAAAAGGACAAAAGAAGAAAGCTGGGTGATTTATAGGAAATATCTTGAAGTCAAAATCCAATCACAATGAGCCCAAAATGTCCCCCAAATATTTTCCCCCATTTTGTTAGTAGTGACTCTCATTTGATATACTACCCAAATGTCCTCTTTAATTAATAATCTACAGCAAATCATGTCCCTTAATCTACTGTGGTGACAGTTAAGAGAATATTAAGCATTAGCTGTGATTTTCCAGTCAAAATAAGAACACCACATATCTTGGAATAGGTAAAGCTTTATATAACACTGTAACATAGTAATCTGATTCTCATTTAGTGAAAAAAGTATTCTGAAATACATAATCATTAAAGTATATCTATGCGTATGTTTTAACAATGAGCAAAATCAAGCTTCAAAACCCACTGTTTAAAACAATTGTAGACAATTCTAAGAATCTTCCATCTCAGTGGTCTTTGATTATTGTTTTCTGTACTTTGTGTCTCCTGTGTGTAGAAACACATACTTGACCTTGTCATGACACAAGGGAGGCTCACAGGCACAAGTACATTCTTAAAATTGAAACCCCACCTTAATTTTCAGATAGGAAATAACTGGCCAAGAATTAGAAGTCTGCTCACTCTTTGGAATATATTAAATTTACTTCAAATAGCTATAGCTAGCAGGTTCCTAAAATGCAATGCTATTTGGGCTATATCATTATATAATATTGAACAGTTTGTTGACAGCAGGATTTCTTTTAAGTATGAAAAGAAGAGGATTCTGTTGACTCACCCCAAAGCAAAACAACTCAGGTAAACACTAGTGCCAAAAATTGAATAATAGATTACAGACTAAACTCTTCAAATACCAAAAATCCAATATGATGCAATATTTTATCAATATTCATCTCACGTTATGAACAGAAATATCCATTATTTGGTATGTTCATTTATCCAATATTAACATAGCATTTGATACTTGAAGAAATAATTTTATAAAATCACATGAACTATTTATTTTACTTTTTTCTTACAATTTATTTTTTCTATTGTTACTGCTTCTTAACAGTCAATTGACAAATGAGCAAAAGCAATTAATAAAGTGGTGTTATATTGAAAATGTTATCACTAACAGTTTTATATTTTTCAATTTTCATTTAGGTCTGTGATTCATTTTTGAGTTAGTTTTTGTGAAAGGTATAGGATCTATATCTGGTCAGTAAAAGGACAATAGTAGTGTCTATTTCTGGAAACAAAATATATATATTTCTGTGTCAAAATATCAACCACTCACAATTTAGATGATTTAATGTTGTTCATGTCCTCTAAATTATTTCTTTGATTCAATAATTAGTTTTTCAGTTAGTTATTATGAGTAATAAGAACTACTGGAAGTTGAATCAGATTATTGTGCACACCAATTTAGAAATATCAATGATAATAAAATTAAGAGCTGTTGAATTATATACAAATGTCTCATTTGTTACAGTATATTTGGAAGCAAAATTGGATTGTTGAAATGTTCAAACAATTGAATTGATATGTAAATAACTCCAAGTAGCAAAAGACTTTGTATACATATGAGGCCTCCTGCAATCTTCTAATAAATAAATAATTCTTTGAAGACAAGGAAGGTGATTTAGATGTTCACTTTTATGGTTTGGTTCACGATATGTTATGGAGCAAGAAAAATTGATCCAAGGAAAACTGTGTATATAGTAGTGATATTTAACATATCAGTAGTGTTGGGAATAGAAAAGCAATACATTTTCAAAAGTTTAGGAAGCTTAGAAACCTAAAGTTTTCAAGACGGTGGTAGTGTTGAATGAACAAACAGATCAAGGAAATAAAATGGCAAGCCCAGAAATAGACCTGGGTTAATACAGTTAGCTGATCTTTGACAAATGAGTAAATATAATGGAAAAAAGATACCTTTTCTACAAATAGTGCTGGGACAACTGAACTCCACATGCAAAAAAATAAATGTAGGTTCAAATCCTATAATTAATTAACTCAAATTAACAAAAATTCACAAAAATTAACTCAATATGAATCACAGACCTAAATGGAAATAGAAAAGTATAAAACTGTTAGTGATGACATTTTAGATACAACACCACTTTAGTTATAAGGCTTTAAAATTCATTTTCAATACTATATGTTAAATCTAGATCTTTGCACATATTAAGCAAGTGCTCTGTACTGAGCCCATTTTTTTTTTAAAGGTTTGTTTTGAGGCAAGTTTGCTCAGGCTGTCCTCAAACATACTATCCTGTTGCCTCGGCTTCCCAAGTCACTGGAATCAGATGTGTATGCTTGGCTACATATAATATTTTAGATGAAAAAAATAATTTGTTGAACTTTATTAAAATTTAAAGAATCTTCTTTACAATACCAAGGCCAAGAGAATGAGAATAGAAGCCACAGGTTAAGAAAAAATATTTACAAAATATATATCTCATAAAGAACTCATCAAAAATATTCAAGGAATTCTCAGTACTCAATAAGGAACCAACCATGTTAAAAAATGGGCCAAAGACATTAACAGGCACCTCACCAAAGTAGACATATAGATGGGAAATGTTATTATAAAAGGATACTCTTCATCATACATCATCAGGGAATTTCAGGTTAAAAAATATGAGTGCTATCTCAAACATTAGAATGGCCATACTCCAAAACGCTGATGATTAATGCTGACCAGGATGTGGAAAAACAGGAAATCTCAATCATTTCTGGTCTATATGTGAAGTGGTACAGTCACTTTGGAAAAATTTTTGATGGTTTCTTAGAAAACTAAAGGTACACTTAGCCTATAATCCAGCAGTTGCACTTTATTTTGATCCATTCAGTTTCCTATGCTTTAGCCTAAATAGTTTTTAAATAATAGAAATCTGTCAATCATAGTTTTGGAGGCTGGGAAGTCTAAAATCAAGGGGCCAGCAGACTGCATTTCTGATAAGAGCCCATTCCTCATAGATGGCTTCTCTTGCTGCATCCTCATATGGTGTAAGGACAAAGTTAGTTCCCTTCAACTTCCTATAAGGGCACTACTCTCATTCATGACAGTGAAGCTGTTATAAGTCTTCCTTGTATTTACCCAAAGGATTTGCACATCCCTAAACAAAACCTGCAAACATATGTTTATAATAGCTTTACTCATAATTGACAACACTTCAAAACAACAAATATGTTGAAGATGTCCTTCAGTAGGTGAAAGGATAAAGAAATTATAGTATATCCAGCCAGTAGAATACTTACACTGTACTAAAAGGAATTGAATTATCAAATCCTAAAAAGACATGTTGGAAACTTAAGCGCACAACACTAAATGAAAGGAGCTGATTTGATTCCAACAATATAGTCTGGGAAAGTTAAACTATGGAGACAGTTAAAATATCAGTGGCTTCAAGGGATTGAGAGAACAGAGGGATGAACATCAAGGGCAAAGAAGATTTTTAGGATAATGTAAAACTCTGCATGATAAAAATAATAGTGAAGATGTTGTTTTACAGTTGTTCATCCCCAGAGAATCTACCAAAACAAGAGAAAAAATCTAACGTAAACTATGGACTTTGTGTGATAATTATGTATCCGTTCACCAATTGTAGAGAATGCAGTTTCTTAAAGTGGGGAATATTGATAAAGGGGAAGATTAAGTTTGTGAGGGGTAGGAAGTATGGGATAATTCTATATCTTCCCCTCAATGTTGTGGTGAAACTGAAACTATTCCAAATCTTTTTAAAAAAAGTAACTAGTGTAAAATATTTAAGTAGTTAAATAATACATATCATAATTATTTGTACTGTACTATTTAAATATCATTTAAAATATCTCATATAAACACTCTATTTTCGTCTGAGTATCTGTGGAAATTATATATACATATGTGTGTGTTTACACACAAATATATGTATATGTAATTATATGTGTTTGTATATAGTGTAGACTAATGGTCATAAACAGAGAATATGATATATACAAAATACAGCTGCAAGTTTTTAATAATCTTATTTATATGTGATTTCAAAGTCTTCTTGAACTTACATGTGAAATTCTTTTAAAATGAAGGGTGGGGAAATTGACAGATGGAGGCATTCACCAATGTGTGTTTTGTCAAATCAAAAGTTTCCTGAAAAAATATTAAGAGGAAAAATTTCTCTAGTATTTACTACATGCCAGGCTCGTTTTTCAGCACTCCAAATCTTTTAGTTCATTAATCACTTATAGAAATGATGTGTTAGTATATATCATCAGAATTTTACCAGTAAAAGGTGCAGATGATTTAAACAGCTGTCTATTCACTTGGCTAATATATGGCAGCAGTTGTATTAACTAAAAGTCTATCTTTAGTAAGCCCCAAGTTCACATATAAGTAAAAATTCTTCATCCATATGAATTTAATAAATGACATAAAAGAGAGTACACCTAAGTATAACTGTAATTATTATCCAATAACCACAAAATTAGAATGCACAGCATTTACAAACAGCTTATTAATGAAAAAAAGAAAAAAAAAATGAAAAGGGCCATGGTTGAAGTCATAATAATGTCAGTGTAGATGGGTGATTGGTTTTGTGTTTTGCTATGTGATTCAGATCAAAGTCATGTCATTATGTCACATTACCATAGAAACATCCTTTGAGGCAGTAAATGTTAGAAAATGATCCAAATCACTATAATTCAACTATATATTTGACAATCTAAATACCATAGAATTTATAATCCATAATGATATGGAAACAAATTGTTTCCTGTAGGAGTATTATTAAGAGAATACTCTGAAAAAGTCATTGATTTTTTTTCAGACCAGTAATAAAACTTTCAGAAAACATTCAAATAATGAAAGTGATATGTAATGAAAATGTACATATACATAAGGAAGCAACTTATTTATTTATCTGAGCTCCTCTTATAGGACAAATTAAAAAATATAGCTGGCCTAGTATCCCCCATCTCAGTCATAAAAACTTCCGCCCATTTTCAGTACACACAGTTATGCATATTAACATCTTATTTTCAAGTTCCTGAATTATTTTAAAATGTGAATGGAGATCAAACTTCCTCATTCCAATGAAGAGCCTCATTCTGCTGAAATTTTATCATTTTCAAACTGAAATGATCACTTGAATATGACCCTTGTTCAAAACATGACCTAATACTTTTCATTAATATTCATATGTAATTAATTACCAGCATTAATGTATATCATAGGCTTTTCTTGTACCTAAGGATGTAGTGATCAATGAGATAAATTCTAAAAGCTCTAGATCCTAGGCTTCCCTAGGAGAGAGCAGCTAGATAAAATTAGAAATTATGGGTGGTAAGAATTTAAAGGGTGTTTTGGAAGTGAGAGGAGAAAGCTCAAGTTCTCTGGATAGTAGGAATATGGAAAACTTAGGACAAATATCTTTATTTGGTCTAAAGTAGAAGCATAATACCATCTGCATTCAAGGAATGGGAGGTTTTAAATCAGGTCACAGAATGTCAAAGGTAGTGATGTAAAAGTGTTGCCCATTTAAGGGAAAGCAAGATATTTTGTGCCATAGGACAGTGCATTCTATGATCTGCTTCAAGTTGTTTAAGTTCTTTCAGCCTTCAACTCATCTCTTCTGTATCAGGATAACTCCTATCTTGTTTTGGATGTGTGTAAGTGAGATTTGTACCTATAGCATATGACCTAGATTTATACATATTAGTTATGCTTATTACCATTATATAAGTTCAGAGCTATATTCTTCTGGAGAAGAAAGTGCAAATTAAGATAATCCTTAGACTGAATAAACTTAAACTCTGTTATAAACATCCTGATTATTTTTTTTTATATAGATCTATGCAATAGTTGTGATATACATTGAACAAAATGTCCTTAAAGTTCTGCTCAGCTTCACCAATCATTTTTCTTGGAGAGTAGGGGCACTCGACCACTGAGCCACATCCCTCCCCTATTTTATATTTTATGTAGAGACAGGGTCTCATTGAGTCACTTAGCACCTTGATTTTGCTGAGGATGGCTTTGAACTCACAATTTTCCTGCCTCAGCCTCCTGAGCCACTGGGATTACAGGTGTGTGCCACTTTACCTAGCCTGCTTCACCAGTCTTTAGGCAACATTTTTCCTGACTTTTCTTTTGTTAGATCATAAATTCAAAAACTTTAAAATTGTTAATTTTTTCTCTGCCTCTTGAGATGCAAAAATGTTCTGAAGTTGCTTGCCTGTCTCATATCCCAGGGATGGCTATGCGTTAACTTCATAGAAATAGTAGATATCTACTTTTCCTTCTGATAGGACCAATTAACAAACATAGATGACCTAGGATCCCCATCTCAAGTCTTAAAAAAAAAATCAGATCATTCTTTTAATACAGTTGAAGTTAGACTGATTTCTTGTCCCTCTCTCATATTGCATAGCCTGCAATAGAGTCATTCTTAGGTTTTAAGTTTTTCCTGTGCTAGTTTGCTCTCAACAAAATGAATGGAGCATCATCATTTATGAACAAACACACAGCATATAAAATTAGAAAATGAAAACTAGATGAGGATGCATGTTATTGATTTTATATAAATAAATACCGAGAGAAACAGCTGGAGGTTTGAAATTGGTTATCATTAAGGATAGGAATAAAAAGGTAGACAAATTTAGAGCAAGAACCTGGAAACTTTTAATATAAGTTTTGTACTACTGTATTTATAAGTAATGTACATATTTTATGTTGAAATTTTCTTAAAGATACCAAAGGGGGAAAAAAAAAACATCAGTTAATTACAAACTTAGGATATTAGATTAAAATAACCTCATAAAATTTAGCATATATTAAATCACAGAGAAATTTGCAGTTATGTTTACTTGCTTACTAGTGCCTCCCTAAATATACTTTCTGATTTATGCTGCTTTAAAAATTCTCTGTAATAACACAGCAACTATAATATTGTGTATTTTATATTGCTTTTCATTTTTCAAAATGTTTTTATATAAATGATCATTATAATTACATTGGTTTTCTCTTCCTCAAAACTTGAAGAATAAAAACTTTTAAGAGAGAAAGGGAGGTAGACATTTCAATGACATATATTGAAAATCCCACATTCACATTTTCCTCACTGTCATTTGTGAAAAAACTCAGAGGTGTGGATCTGTCCCCGTATTCTTTTTGACTAGTCTGTCTTGGCATTGGTACCATATCACCTGAGTGAGTATAGCTTTATAATAATGCTTGACATTCTGAACCTCCAACCTTTTTTTAAATTGTGTAATTTTTACGAATTATGAATTAGATTCAGTTTGTCTGTTTAAAAAATCTGAGATTTTTCTTGGGTTCCTCTTAATTTGAAATTAATTTGAACATTTAACATCTTTAAATATTGAGCGTACCATTCCCTACGTGTGACATGCTTCAGTTTACTTATGTCATCTTTGTTTAAGTTGAATGTTTGGACATTTATCATAGCTAAAAATAAACACTGTAAATTTTTGAAGGTTACAAATTTTGTAAATATTTTAAATTTCTGAAGATATGTGTTTTTAGTGTTGTATTACCACTTTTTAAGATTTCTGGCTATCTTCTGCTTAATTCTCTAGCTTCTTTCCTTAGCAAAATGTTAAGCAGTGCAAAAGAAAGCTCTTACCTCCATTTTTCACTATCACAGAAACATACTTCAATATGTGTGTGTGTGTGTGTGTGTGTGTGTTAATTCCAACAGTAGAAATCAAAAGACATTGTATATATACAATAACAAAGGCTTATAAGTATTATACATAGGTAAGTTCATATAAACACACATAAGTTGTATATACAAAGCGCTATGTGCAAAACCAAAGATTATTTAGAAAACAATGCTTTTCTAGATCTTTGATCAAGTACTTTCAGTTTCTTCAATAACTCCCCACATTTGACAATGCTTTTCTATTATGGCCCCCCAAACAACTCTGACAAGGCATCCTCTGGAAAACTAGCCCTATACTACGAATTACCTACATCCTGTTTGGTCTTGTGCTCCATATATTTATCCTGATGCTAGGCAAATGCTAGCAAACCTTTCTATGTTTTCATCAATCTTAAATAATCTTTTATCAACACTTTCCAGTGATGAATTCCCAACTGTTTATCAGTCATAATTAAAACCTTCATTTTATCATAATGATTATAGTTAGTTCAAAAATACCAATAGAAGATACCATACACATTTGGATATATGTTTGCCAATAGTATAAAGTTTAAATAAGAAATGTAGCCAATTTTTAAATTTTAGAACTGGAAAAAATTTAATCTACTCTTTGATGTCTGGTATCTTGGAGCATGGATCTTTTAAACATAATTTCACCCAAGTATCTTTGAATTGGTTCTAAAAAACTATAATTTGTGAATAAAGCTGAACACTGTAATTTACAAGTAAAATGGACTTCAAGTGTGTGCAGTAATATGCCTGAAGTCAAATAGTTAAATAGTTTGGAAGGATAAAAATGGATAATATTCTGACTCACCTTCCTTTTTCATTTTGATACAACTTGAATATTTCAATAGAGTCTTAGTAGCATAAGCAATATAATGTTTGTTCTACTTTGTGTATTAATTGAACTTTAGGACCTTGAAAGCCCATAAACCACATACAGGCTTAGTCACCTACCTTGAAATTCACTCTTTATATACTATGTGAAATTCTGTGATAGATAATGTGTTTATAGCTGTCACTCACCCAACAAGTAGTTACTAGGACTGGAGGCTGTATCTCTATGTATAATACATGAACTCCTAGGCTGTCGAACCCATGCATGTCAGAAATGTAGTCATACAAAGTTTTATGCTTTCTGAATATACTTCATAACTCACCTTCACCTTCAGGCATCCTTTAGATGGATTCACAAAGCTGGAAGAGGAATTTGTTCATCCTAATAGTCAGCCATCCCACAAGTAATGTGCATCAGGAGATGAAGTTAAGTAGAAAGAGCTTATTCTCCTCTAGGCATATACAGAATTGCTTTCCCCCTATTTCAACCTCTGTTAAAGAGGCTTAGTGATGTTGGCATAAACTAGGTTGTAAACAGTTCATAGAAAATATAATAAACATGTCACTTTGTCACAATATGAACAACAAATAAAAGCTTCCAAAATAAGGGAATTGATGCTTACTTTCTGCCTAATGACAGTATAGATTTTAGAGTTTACCAAAACATTTGCTGTTTGGCTTAGCAAAATGGTTAAGTACATCACAATGCCTGGTTCTGAATCTTGCTTCTGAGACTTAAAATTGTGTGACCTTGGAAAGTTCTTTGAAACTACTGTACCCTTTAATTTTCTCTTCAGAATGGAGCTGATTCTTGAATACTTGGCAGAAAATAATAGGGACTCCTTTTGAACTAACTTGCTTTAATAAGAGAAAGTTGTGTGTATGTAGTATCTGTGTGTGTGTGTGTGCATAATATATATGCACTATATATATATATGGACTATATATATATATATATATATATGGAATATATATATATATATATATATATATGAATATATATATATATATATATATATATATATATATATATATATATATAGGGTTGTTATTAGTATTGAGTTGTGGTAATTAGAACATTGCGAAGCATATGATAAATGTTCAGAGAATTATTCTTAGTTATTCTGAGGAACATTCAATAAGCCTCTAACTCAAAACTTTGAGATATTAAAAACTAAGTCATAGCATTTTATACTCAAGGCAGATCTACTATTTGCCACTTGAATACGTGGTCTTCTCAAAAAAACAAAGAAATACCTAATGAAATATATAAAAATAGAAAATTAAAAAATATTTGATCAAAAGAAAGATAATTCCATGATTCAGAAGTAGTGCAGAAATAAGAGTAGGTAAGAGTGTCTAAAACTCAGGCCAGAGATGTGCACAAGAGACCAGAAAATAGAGAATATGTACAAGATATGGGATGCTGGAACCAGACACACTGAAATAATGCAATGATTGTGGATTTCAGGAATGTTGGTGACAAATAACATTATCACCAATATAGAGACTTTGGATTCAGGATAATCTAGGACAGGAAAAAACATAGTCTGGAAAAGTCAACTTAGCAAAACCCCTACTAGTTTCATGATGATGAACAATAATTTCAAATATAAGACTTCCTTCTTGATTGGGGAATTGACAGATGGATGACTATGTGGAAGGAAAGTAAGAAAATAAATAAGCAATAAAAACAAAAGAAAATGAACTTCCTACTCAAAATGAGTCTGTAAACCAAAATTAACAAAACACATGAAGGAATAAAATGCGAAAAATGTATTCTGTAAGAATCAATAATGGAATTGGAATTGATTTTAGATTTATTTGTAGGTGGGAGTCTGACAACTATTTAAAATACATATTTAGCAAGCTTAAAACAATATTGAAAACCATTAAAAATAAATTATGGAACTAATAGAGTTAGTCATAAAAAACAACAGAGAGAAATGAAAATATAAACAATGAAATCAACACTTACTAGAAAAGATAATTTTCAGTCTAGTTACCTGTGAGAATATAAATATTGAATTGAAATATATTTAGCAATTAACTCCAAATTTATCACAGAGAAATAGTGATATAAAATATATTGATATATTACAGGCAAGGTAAGAGGTACATAGGAAAGAATGGAGTGCCTGCATTTTTCAAATAAGAGTTCCAGAGAATGTAGGAAATTTCAGTGCTGCAATATTTAAAGAGATAATTACCAAGAGTTTAGCAGCATAATATAATTTTTAAAAGTTGGGAAATTAATTCCAAGGTAAATGTCTACCTTGAATATCAAGCAGGATAAATATAAATTCATACCAATACACCATAGAAACACTGAGGAAAAAAGCAGAAGAAATTTTTAAAACTGTTGGAGAGAAAACAGATTATTTACAAAGGAATTGCAATTTGACTGCAGCCAACCTTTGAAAAGCAAATTTTCATTTATCCAATATTCAAATGTTTACCAGATTCTTGCTATTTCTCTGACATTAATATGCATACTCTATAGAGGTCTGTGAACAAAAGAGACAGAAATCCTTGCACTCAGGGAGGGTAGGTATTACTTACTATTTTGAGAATAACAAAATAATGGAATATGTTAAAAGTGTCAGAACAAATAACTGTGAATTTCATGTTTAAAAATAAACCATTTCAAAATGATAGAAAAGTAAAGATTTATTATAAATATGAAAACAAAAAGGGCTTATATAAAATTATTACCAAGCAAAGTATAACTACAGTACAAGATGGATTTCACTTTTGTAAAATCTATTAGAAAAAAAGAAAAAGGGATAAAGGGGAAACACTTCTTAGTTTCAACAAAAACAGAAAATAAATTGCCATTCAATGTATCTTCATTATGTTTAAAGTTTATTACATGTAGTTAGTTTTGCACGATGGTGAGGATGTATACACTAGTGGGGACAACTGAGGCAATCTAAAAATTAAGCCAGGAGGCCATCAGAGAAACACATGGAGGAGGCTGGGTTAAGCAAGCTGAGGGACATTCAGAGCTTTCCAATAGATGAACATCTTGGACCTGTCTTGCAGAATCTCAAGATTCTCAGATCAACAGGCTGAAATAAACATGAGAATGCAGATAACTCTTCAAGATATCAGACTTTAGGAGACATTTCCCAATGCAGAAGAAGGGAAAATATTGGTTCCTTTCTTTTGATTTTTTTTTTCTGTTTCCACCTGGCCATAAATATGTTGTCTTCAGGTCACATAGGAATCAGTCCCCCTTTTAAACGGATATATGAATGAGAGAGGTTGAAAAATGTGTCTCGGAACAGAGTGCCAAAAAGAAACTAAAAAGTTCCTTACCTCATATTACATGCACAAAAAGCAAGTCTACATTAGTAGAGATCTAAATGTGAGTAGTACAACTTCAAGAGTATTAGATACAAAATTGTTATGATCATTGCTGAGAATGTATTCCTAAGTTAAACAAAATAAGAAAACTGAATAAATCCTGCACACATTTTTACATTACAATTAAAGTTTACTTTTCATCATTACTTCTTTAAAGATCTATTAATTAGAAGAACTTTCTTAAATCCATAAAATGTCTAATGAATTATTCACCAGAATATGTAAAATTCTGACATTAATAAGGTGATTAAAATTTCTTTTCTGGACATATACAAAGGAAATAAAATCAGATATCTTGAAGTGTTATCTGTATTCTCATGTTTATTTTAGCATTATTCACGATAACCAAGATAATGGAGACAAACCTAAGTGTCCATCCATGAACATATGGACACAAAAAATGAAAACACACACACACACACACACACTCATCCATACATATGGTGAAATGTTTTGCAGTCTTAAAAAAGGAGACGCTAATGTTTGCAACAACATGAATGAACTTGGAGGTCATTAGTTACATGAAATAAACCAGGCACAGTAAGATAAAAACTGCTTGATCTCACTTATATGTGGAGTCTAAAGAAGTGGAATTCATAGAAGCAAAGAGTACACTGATGATTACGTGAAATAGGGGTGATGGAAATGGGTAGATAGATGTTAATCAAAATGTGCAGAGTGAAAGTTTTATAGAAAGAATGAATTTTAGAGATTTAATGTACAGCATGGTAACTATAGTTAATAATCCCATAGTATACACTTGAAATTCACTCAGAGAGTAGATCTTAGGTGTAGTTATCCTCCTTTAAAATGAAAGGTTAAAGAAAAAGAGAGTTTAAGTTACCTCAAATATATTTGGACAAAATGATGAAAGGAAATCCAATTAACCAATAGCACATAAAACGTAATCATATTAATATACAAAATCATTTCTTACTTATCAGATTAGTTTTCTTAAATCTGAACACATTAATATTGATGAAAGTCCAGAGAAAAACAAATGCTGAGAAACTGCCAGGAGAAACACCAGAATAATTATTAATGAAGAACAATTTCTGATACATAGTAAAAGAAATTTCTAATTAAGGTTTTATAACAGTATACACTTTGCTACAGATTCACAATCATTAAATAGGGAGCCTGGATTTGAATTCAGCTTGTGATCTTAAATTTTCCCAGCTGTACCCCATAGAACTATGATAATAAATAATTCAGGAATATTCACTGTAAAATACAGTAAATTGCAAAATCATCAGTGATTAATTATTCAATAATTTTTGTTTACCAGAGTAAGAGATTACATAAGCACAGGTAGAATTACTTTTAATTGAAGCAATTCTCAGTTAACCAAAAAACACTCTGGTACATGTAAGACTAACCAAATTTTTCTTGTTTAATATAATTAATTTTAATAGTCTCTTAGACCTTGTATCATTTGAAATTGGACCATTTGACCTCTCCTTGATATTTTATATACTACACATTCTCTGGTCAGATGCTATTACTCCCTTATTCTGTCCTTTAATAACGCTTAAATCTTTTTCTCATTCTTCTTATTTTGGAGATTAGTCATTTTAAAAGTTATACAATTCTGATGACTGGTAGTGTGTGTATGTGTGTGTGTTGTACATATAAAATAAATAACTTGGTAAAACTTAAATCTCCCTTACCTTGCTTTTCATATTGACAGCACATCCATATTTCCTCCTTTAAAGTTATTTATCATTATTGTCATACAGGATTTAGGTGAAGAAATTTAAGATCACAAGCTGAATTTGAATCCAGGTCCCCATTTAAATATTCTGACCCTTGAGCAAATTTCTGGTAGAAATAACCCTTTCCTAGCTAAAGATGCATACATACTCAAATAGGCTAAGAAGAGATATGACCCTTCATGACACGTAGTTTCCCAGAAAGGTTTATGAGATTATTCTTTTCAGTGAATTGTTTCTGGTTTCAGCCACATCCTAGTTGCTGTGCCATGGTCTTAACATCAAACTAAGAAATAACTAAAAGAGAAGACTCTAAAACTCTAACAGGACTACTTTTTTTTTTTTTTTTTTTTTAAATCAGGCATACTTTATATACCAGAAAATTAAGATAGTCTGTGTGACACAAGGCACTTCCCTTATCACTAATTCATTCTAGGCACAGTTAGGAGAATTTAGATGAGTCTCCTAAGTCCAAAGAGTAGCAATAAACATTCATAAAAAATAATCTTGTTTTATATAAGGATAAGAACGTTATCCAATACATTTCTTAAGGGTATTTTTTCATCATTAATATTTATTGTTTTATATTCCACTCAAAGTTATCCATTTGTTGCTTCTAATTACATTATGCAATAGCTTTAGAAAACTTTTAAGAACCCTGATAAAAACCCATGTTCATTGATTTTGTCATAACATATTTTCAGGTCATTGAAAACTACAGGCATGGTGTTAATCCACATGTCTTAAGACATTTTGTCATATAAGTGCTATAATTAAAAGAAACCTCAAAAAATAGTAACATTTAATGTTAGATTATTAAATATATGCATTATTTAACGTGTTTCAGAAAATTGGCAAAAACAAGTCATGTCTATTTGTAAATACTCACACATGCTCCTGATACAGTGAGAAAATAAACAAAATTATTAATTATGATCTATTGATTTGTAATTAATTAATTCAGGAACAAGTTATTCTGCCTTAGAAAATGAGCTA